>NW_022995380.1:25745354-26451430 GCF_004354385.1 Drosophila innubila | reverse complement strand
TCCACCGCACAGATATGATTATTTATTATGCTTGTGCAACCCTTCATTCATATGTTCATATAATTCAATTCATGAATTTTTCAATGCAGCAATTTGTAATTATCCGCTTAATACCACAAAAGAATGTACATTATAGATAATTATTTATTGATTATTAACTGAGCTGCCTGAGCGCATGGAATCTGGCAATGCAGCTGCTTCCCGGGTTCATAGTTATGCAGAAGTTACCCAGAAGGGCAAACTTAAAGTTGCAGTCAAAAGCGAACAAAACAAAAAACCTCGCCTTGATGAATATCAAATGCGGGTAAGTGAGGGAAGAGGAGAGTATATATATATAGAATGGTGTGCGTGTTGGCATTTTTAGACTGACGATGCCATCAATTCAATGGATCTCCGTCAATGTATCTTAATGCGTTGAGAGGGCCAACAAAACAAAAAAACAAAAGTCCAGCGTTAAAATTTGCTATAAATGCGGAAGTGTGCGCTTTGCCTGAAACTTTTACCACACACCCTGTACAGTGTACACTGTACACACAGACAGACAGCACACACACACACTCACACACACACAGCCACACCCATAGACGTTACCATGGTTGCTGTTTTGTTGCAAAAGTTTTGGCTTTTAAATGGCTTTTACTTTTTTGCCGTATGGCTCCCAGTGGCATCATAAAAAACAAAGGTAAATCGAAGTAGAAGCTGCCACAAGAAAGACGAAACAATAACAACATCAAGAAGTCTGCTGCATTGTTATAAAACATTAAATTTCATGGCTTGAACAGGACGAAGGGCTATAAGCATTTCGTCTCAGCTGTCGCTGAGAAACCAACAGTCAAGACGAACTTGAGGACACTCTCTTATCATAAGTAGAGCAAAACTTTTCTTACCAAATTGTTATTAATTGGGCTTTATAGTCTATCGAACTGGTCTGGTCAAGAAAAGTTCATTAGACAATGCGTCCCTCGATGGTCTTTGAAATGCATTTACTTTTGGTTACATTCGACCAGTTAAGTCTTTGCTTTTAGCCTTAAATATCTTTTTCTACTCCGACTACTTGTAATTTTCATTCTTCTCACCCAAAGACTCATCAAGCAGTTCTATGAAATGCCAAAGGTGCGTGTTTTGGCCAAGTTAAAGCCTTTGTGACGTTCAACAATGGACGCAAGTCACAAAGCCGAGCGTTGTGTATTAACCAGATGAAGGTTATTTCATTTGCTTTTAATTTAGTCCGACCGGTGAGCAATCCACAAACTGGCAATCAGCAACTGGCAGAGGTCCTTTTGTGAACCCGCACCTGGCCAAAACTCGAGCTACCTGTTGCAGACGGTTTATGTTGTAATCCTTTCGGATTTCTTAAGACCCTGCTGCCCACACACATAAACTAATTTTTTAATACACTAACAGCAGTACAAAGATGTGTGTGTGTGGCATGTGCCATAAATTGTATTTGGTGTTTGTCCTGTGAGGATATTTTGGGGCAGCCACCTTTAGTTGGAATTGAGTGCATATTGTGCAAAACTCATTAGTTGAAATGCGAACACAAGCTTGCCAAGTTGCTCACAAATGGAACAATGAAGTAGTCTAATCAAGCCGACCCAAAGGAAGGAAGTTCGAGGACATCCGGCACATTGTGCTCATACATTATGCATTGTAGTTACATTACAGGCGACATTAAAGAGTTATGTTAGTTCTCGGAATTTGCTAAGAGTCAAGTAAGCAAATTATGTAATGTATGTTACGAATTGTTCAATAACTTTCCATTTCCAGCAAAAAAAGTCTCGATTTTCCATCTCAATAAACCAGCCAAGCTGACAGTCTTGACAGCATGCAAGTACAAGAATCAGATATCTCATCGCTTGCAGTTGCCAAAGCATACCAATTGCCCTATGACCTCTTTGAAACAGATCCAATCATTGTGGTTTAAAACAGATCCAATCATTGCGGTAATGGACTTTCAGTTTACTAGCTGCCTGTCCAACATTATTCAAAGTCTAATCCATTAGGCACTTTGAGTGCCAATCGGTGTTCATAATCAATCATTGAACACATTCTCCTACTGACGCATTCATTTCCTGAATTCATGTTCTTTGCCCAGTTCCCTTGTCCTTTTACAGCCTTTTTTTTTGTCCTATGATTGGCTCCTTGCGGATTAAAGCTTTTCATTACCTTTGCCCTGATCTCGACACTCAATCAAGGCAGCAATTACAGTTCTACCAACTGTAGACTTAATTATTTAAATTGTTTACTTCTTTATATAATGCAATTTACAATTTTATTTATGCTTGATTTTGAAGTAATATTTAAATACATTTATTATCATAATAGTTATCTATAAAAAAGTTATTTTACAGACTTAAAACATCAAGGATAAATTGAACAAAATTGGGTTTAAACCATTGTAAAAATATTTAGCACACGTAGTCATAAGTAGTATGTAAGACTGTATTATATTGTAAATAGTGTTATTTATTAATTATATTTATCGCACTGTAAATATAATTAATCATTTATCGATTACTAAGAAGCGCCCTCTGGCGTAAATAAGAGTTAGCTCAAATGGAGCAAGCGTCACTTTTTGAAGAGACGTCGCCCGGTTAAGACTGAATAAATTATAAAAGATCGGAAATCTGAGTATTTACTTATTAAAATAACCCCTGACTATACCATTAAGTCTGTATATAAATCTATTCCACAGTTTTGATGCTTTGCAGCCTTGCTTATAATTTTCTCTGTTTCCAGTTTGGGAAGATGAAATGAAATGAAATGAAATTGCATATTTGACTGCAAATCAGCAAACCTGATTAGTTCCTTTATGATCATATTATACGAAATGAAAGAATATTTTCGTTTTACAATGTGGGGTAAATAGTTTACAAATTAAACACATTAAAAACACTTGCCCATTGTCAGAGCAAACACAAAGTTGCATCCACACAATTAGGATACAAAGTTGTCGGAAAAACAAACTCAGAACTCAGCACTTGAGATAATAACTTGCCTGCTGGATCCTGTCAGTTCCCAGAACGTGAACAGGGTGCAATCAATGGGCCAACAGTGTTGCATCCTTGGGATCCAAGCTCATAAAACATTTTACCCGAAACGTGCACACCGCTAAGTGGACTAAGAAAGTGGCTACTAAATGTTGGCTAAAGTCAAGCACCAATTTCTCAGATACAAACATTTCAGTTTGATAGTATGAGTATCAAGCGTAATTGTTTGCACCCGCAATTTATTACGATCATTTCGTATAAATTCATGGCATCCAAATTGGTTGGTAGTCAGTTAGTCACCTGTACTCGGTAACTGTAACTGTGACTCTAACTGTATTAGAGGGAGCTCAGCAGAAATGCAAAAAGGGTTGTCGTCCTTTGTCGGCATTCGCATGACAAGTTAAGCCACCAAGGACCAATATCACTTTGCCAGCAGCAGAAGCAACTCTACAACAACAACAACAACAACAGCGACAACAATAACAACGGCATCTGCAAGAGAATAACAAACAATAACAAAATATATAACTGAATTTGTGCCAAGCCAGCATAGTTCATAAATGTATGCTGCTCCTGTGTGTACTTATATATGTGTGTGTAGGTGCGATTGTGTGTGTGTGTGTGAGTGTGTGGTTGCATCCTTTTTGTGACTTGTATCTAGATAAACAAGAGAACGAGAGAGTGGCCATCTACGAAGATTTAATACCCTCAACTCGACAGCGATGATAATCCCACAGATAACAAGAAAGTAATGATAAAACTGCATAGCCGACTATTTAATACCCTTTGAATGTGACCCTATATAAAATAGTTGGTTTTAGTATTGGAAAAGCCTATAAATAAAAGTAAATAAGTAAAATAAAGTATAATTTTAGAATTTGAAAGAAAATGTATTCAAATAATTTTTTTGACTGCACAAAATTATTTCAAGATAAAGCTGTCATAAAAAAATCCTGGAATGTAAAAAATAACCCAATATATGGGTAATTTTTCTTATATCGAATGCAACATTCACGCATTCAAAGTGAAAAACATATTTCAAAACATTTTTTTATTGTGACAAAAGGCGAAACTTATAGGTCTTGATTAGCACTGTTATTGGTGCTAAGATGGATATTGGGCAATTGTTCGTTTTCAAACAAATTTAAAAAAACCAAGGCATTTGCACGCGACTCAAAAATAAGTATTTTTTTTGCGACCAGTTCAAAATTTGAACTTCAAATACTGATTTCAGTGAAACGTGAACGAATATTTTGATGCAATTAATTATGAAATGTTATGTAATAATTTTTTTAATAATGTTTTTTGTCTGATTTAAAATATTAAGTAGTTCTTTTTTAGTTTAATTTGAATCACTGTCGCATGTTTTTTATGTTTTTTGTTTACTTTACATATTAACTTTTAAGTCACCAAAAGCTTTATTACTAGAATTGAAGTGTTTTCTTTGCATTTTTATAAATTTGTTGTTTCTAAAAGAAAGATATCGTCAAAAAATCATTATAATACAAACACTCCATTTTGAAAGTCAGCTTTTAGCAAAACAGACAAAAATATGGAAAAACTTAATTTATTCAAAGATGCAGTCGATATGCTCAAACTAATGAACAAATTTATGTGCAAAATGTTTAAACAAGTAACTTGATAATGTTTCTACAAGAAAATTTCACAAGATGTGAGTTTAAGAACAATTTTACGTTTTTGGCTGCGTTTGACATTTCTGGAGAATTGTCCATATTTAAATTTATAATTATGCGCAATCATTTATTTACCTATTATTTATTTAATGTATTTTATTTTGTGTATTTTATTATTCCCGTAAACTTTTGATATTCAATAGGTATGTCTCAGTCGATTAGACTCAACTTAAGCACTCTTTGGATTCATTTTGTGGATTTATGATGAAGATGCTTTTAAAATGTTTTGGCTGTGTTGCGTTAGGTTGAGTTGCGTTCTGGTGTACCGATGTCACCTTGATTTGGGCCAGGGTTCACTTGCTTGTTTTTTGCTGCTTCTTTGGGGCAACTTCAGTTTAGCCGCAAAAACCCAAAATGAAAACTGCGCTGAAATCTAATTTGTGGCTGTTGCCAGTCCATGTCTGCTGTCGGCTGTCTGCTGTCTCAGGGCGTGCCGAGAGACTGTCAAAATGGGTTCTGGAACGATTTGTGGCCAGAACGAAACCCAAAGCCATACTCAAAGCCTGAGTCTACAGCAAATACTACCGCTGCTCATACTGTATAGATACGATGGTAGTCGGTACTCATGCCCCCTCCCTCCCACTCCATCCATACCCCAGACACTAGTTGTTGTTGCTGTTGTTATTGTTGATGTTGTTTTTGTTGATACTCGCACTGTTGTTGCTTTGGTATTTGAAAAAGCGGATTATGACCCTGATCTGGTCAGGTGCCGCCCACGTGTGCACCTGGGAACATTCTTTCATGTATGTAGTGTGTCCTGTAGCTTAAGTTTCACTTTACCAACTGCATGCCAATGTCACCTGTGTTCATCGTCCTGACCTTAAATGCCATTGCCTCTCAATCCGCACGTGTGTGTAGATGTGAGTGTGTCTGTGTGTGAGTGTGTAGATATGTGTGTGTGTCTGTGTGTTCTAACTTTCTGGTTACTCTTGTTATTGGTTTATGTACCGCATGTGGCTGTCGTCTCTGTGTGTCATTAATATCAGGTTTTTTTGCATTTCTGCATTGAGGAAAGTTATTTTTTAACCTCCAGACTCATTTTCTACATTCTGAGCATAACAAACTCACGGCAACCCAAACTTTGTGGCTGATGTTTGATGATATTGAAATTTGTGTATTTAAAAAAGAGTTCTACCGAAAATGCAGATTCAATTACCAAACAAAATACGAGTTACTTTCAGTATGATTAGTCTTATTATTTAGGCTTCGTTTTCCTGGCAAAATTTACATCCAAATCCATAACTAGAATAAAATCATTAGATTCCATTAACTAATATTGATTACAGTGGTCGGCATATTTATTTTGACAAAAAAAAAGTTAAATCTACTCATAATTTGAACTAACTTTATGAAGATTTTAATATCAATGAAAAGGTCATTTAAATCCTGTTTGGATGATACAAAATTTTCCTTTGTAATTTCCCATTGAAGATTTTGAATTTATGTCGACGTAGAATTGAGTCAAATTTTAAAAATTTTTGGCTTTAACAAAAATGTTTTAATGCTTTTAATAGTGACTGTAAAGAATTTTTCAAATCTCTTTTTTATATTTTTTATGATTTTTTGAAAAATGGCTAAAAATGACTATTTTAGCCACTTTTTCCTCCATTTCGTACAACATTTTTCTGAGATCATCCCATTCAAAAAATCATAAAAAATATAAGCAAAGAGATTTTGAAAAATTGTACAATTGTACATCCTTATACATTGTTATTTAAATAAATAAAAATAAGGTGTTAAAAAAGGCTTAGCTTTAACGCACTTAAACCACGTAAAAATCTGTTTAGTTTTAGAGTCAAAAAGCTTTTATTCCTTTTTAAAATTACTAAAGAAAAAAAGCTAATCAATACTAACAACAATTAGATTGCTTCAATTTATCCGTTCTTTCGTTATTGTGCTTTAATTATTCTTAAAGAATGTGTAAAAAATCGTATAAGACATTCTCGAGAAATAAACAATAGTTCGTGAACAACACTGAAAAACAGCTTTTAAGAAAAGAAAATATGAAAAACAAAAAAAAATTTCCTTTAAGTGGGTATGTTAAAAGTTAGAATCTGACTGTTTCCTAGTGTAATTGAGCAAAGAGCAAAAATCAAAACAAAACGGCTGCTAAACACATCGTTTGTAGGCGTGGCAGCCTTTCAGTAACTCCACTTTTGCCTTATCTGATTAATGCGGTTGAGAAGGCGTAACAAAGGCGACGACAGCACAAAGTGAAAGTGGCGAGGAGGCGAACAACGGAGCAACAGCAAAGAGAAAGGAACGGAATAGGTGAATAAAACATGCGAAAATGTCTACATTATCTTTACATGTGCGATATGTAATTGTGTGCATGTTTTTTGTGCATGTTCATCAACATATGTAAGTGTGTGTATGCATGTAAAAATAATATAGGTCTCAAGCAGATGTGAGAACTAATTAAAATTACATTACAGTGTTGAAAAGTGTCTTTTTTAATAAACAACCACAAAGTCTGCCATAACAATATCAACAGCAACACAACAGACACAAAGAATATTGTTTCGTTTTTGTTGTACCTTTTACTCAAAAGTGAATGAGTTTTCTTTGCTTAGTTACCTGCTCTGCTTATCCACTTCAACTTCGTGGTTGCTGGGTATCTCTTAGTCAGTCGTTTTTTTTTCACTTTCGATTAGAACACGCTTATTTTCTGCTCCTACTTCGGAGCTGCCACCCGGCCCAAAAGGGTTTGACCAAGAAAACAAATTTCGGATCTGGCAAGTCGTATTATTTTAGTTAAAGGTCTCAGAATCAAGTTTAAAGTGTTGTTTTATACTAATTACGATATAGGGAATTGATTAAGAGTGAAAACTTGAGATTTAAAATTTGGAATTTTCGAAATTTTAAAGGGGGGACCCTTAGTATCGAAATCAACATCTAGTAGAATCCAGAGGAAAATATTTTTTTTTTAAGAATTTAATTAAATTTGAATGCTGAAAGAATTCACAGGCCAAATCAAGATAAAAATGACATTCGGCTTGAAAATCGGTTCAGTTTTGATCAAGTTATGACAGTTTGAAGTTGGTCAGACTGCTGACTTAGTCACTTTGCAAGTCCAAATTTTTGTTCAATTTCACATGATTTTTTACAAAAAAATGAAAGGTCTCAGAATCAAGTTTAAAGTGTTGTTTTATACTAATTACGATATAGGGAGTTGATTAAAAGTGAAAACTTGAGATTTAAAATTTTGAATTTTCAAAATATCAAAGGGGGGACCCTTAGCATCGAAATCGAACCTTGGTCGAAAATAATTAAGTTTTCTAAATGAACAAAAATTGAATACAGAATGAATTTAGAGGCCAAATCATGATCAAAATGACATTCCGCTTGATAATCGGTTCAGTTTTGATCAAGTTATGACAGTTTGAAGTTGGTCAGACTGCGGATTTAGCCATTTTACAAGTCCAAATTTTTGTTCAATTTCACATGATTTTTTACAAAAAAATGAAAGGTTTCAGAACCAAGTTTAAAGTGTGGTTTTATACTAATTACGATATGAGAAGTTGATTAAAAGTGAAAACTTGAGATTTAAAATTTTGAATTTTCAAAATATCAAAGGGGGGACCCTTAGCATCGAAATCGAACCTTGGTCGAAAATAATTAAGTTTTCTAAATGAACAAAAATTGAATACAGAATGAATTTAGAGGCCAAATCATGATCAAAATGACATTCCACTTGATAATCAATTCAGTTTTGATCAAGTTATGACAGTTTGAAGTTGGACTTTAACCACAACCGTATCGGTACAAACGTTTCGGTATTCGGTTCTTGACAGAGAATTTATTTCCGTTACGTTTTCAGTCCCTGATTTTCTTAAATAAATTAATTTTTTGCCAAAAACACACACTTTGAATTCTTCGCCTTATTCAGATATTAATAATTTTTTTCCGGTAGTGGCGCCATCTGGCTTTCATTTACTGTAGCAATAGTATCGGTGAGTTTCTTACTTAGCGAACGCACATACTTAACGAATCACACTTATCAAAACTGCTCCACACTGAACAGAATTGCTCCACTTATGTACAAATGCCGCCATGAATTTAATCATGACTCCAATTAAATGTAAGAAGAACATTAGTTAGCTTATCACAACTGCAATTTTTGTTTAAGCATTATAATTAAAATTATATTTCTAATCCGATTTCATTTATAGATAAGCAATAATTAATTATTTAAAGCTGGCATCTAATTAGCAGTGCCATTTTGAGTATGCAGCGACTTAGCAGCTGTTATTTTAACATAGCAGCATACTGTTCCCAACCACAACGTTGAAAAACTGTAATTTTGTTATTGTAGAATTTTATGTTGAAGCGTACGGTCGGTTGCGCGGATAAATAAGTTACAAAAAATTTAAGCACAAGCAAATATTTCGAATTAAATGTGCACTAGTTCGGAAATGTGCCCACAAAACATAGCATAACAAGAAACACAATCAATTTTATACTCGCGGAACGCTATTTGGATATTTTTCGGTCGGTTTCTGTCGCACTTCGGGGACTCAAAAAACCAGAAGCTGATTTATTTTTTAATTTGTTTTAATTAAGTATTAAAAGCAAGCGAATAAACAGCATTTCAATTTTCAATTGCACTAATTTCTGAGTGACTTGTGAGTGAAAAAGAAGCAGCAAAAACGCCAACAACAACAGCAAATACAAAATCCAACAACAATAAAGTGATCGTATGGCGCGTCGTGCGCGAGAGTTTCAGCCTTCGTATGTGTGACTTGTGACTTGTGAGTGTGTGCGTGCGTGCGTGTGTGTGTGCTGGAATGGAATGCAGTTATGAAAAAATAAATAAATAATTGAGAGCGCGCGCCCGCGCCTTGGTAGCTGCCTCTCTCGCTCTTGCTCTTGCTTCCTCTCTCTCTCTCTCTCTCTCTTATCGTATATCGCGCCTGTGGAAGTATGTTGTTGTATGTAGTACATTGCACAAGACAAAGCGAAGCAAAGTAATACCAATAGCATAAACAAGAGAAACCGATACGTCAAAAGAAGCAAAGAAGAAATATAAAAAAAAGCGCGCGCCAAGTGACTGACAAGTTTTTGTTTTTTTTTTATTGTTGCCAAAATGTCGAATCAACAGCAACAGCAACAGCAACAACCGCGACAGCATCCACATCCTCATCATCATCATCAGCAGCAGCATCATCATCATCATCAGCATGGACAGCACAGTGAATTCCCGTTGCCGGATGGTTGGGATATTGCCAGGGATTTTGATGGCAAGACCTACTACATAGATCATATCAACAAAAAGACCACATGGCTGGATCCCAGAGATCGGTAAATATACAATATATAAATATATACAAAATAAGTATGTGTGCAGTTTATAGAGACATCTTGGCGAGAAAGAAAGCCTGACAAAAAAAAACCCATATAAATTCCAACTCAAGTGATCCAACTCCAACCGGAAAGAAAAGGTGCGTCGTGCATCTGCCAGCGTCTGTGTGTGTGAGTGTGTGTGTGTCTCTCTCGCTCCCTCTCTCGCTCTGTGTGCGTGTGCAATGGAATGCGGGAAGAAGAAGAGACAGCTGCAGCCGACAACAATAAAAGCAAAATAAATTACATATTTTAACAGGGCAGCAAAACAAAATACAAAACAAAAAACAAAAAGACAAAGACCCAAATAAAAAAACTTCAAGTATGTAAACATTCCAATGCGATGATTAAGACTCCAAGTATAACTGAACTGAACTGAGCGGCAACAAACAAAAACTGAAATGTAAAACAACAGCAACAACAACAGAAAAATGTACAGCAAAGCGAACGGCACACAGACAGCAAGGCGCGGCAGGGGGGAAAGGGGAAGCGGGTGTCTTGAGAGGAGGAGGAGAGTAGAGGAGAGGGCACTGTACAATGGTGCAAGGGGCCAAGATGAGAGAGCAAAAGTTAAATAAAGCTCAGCAAATGATCTGCAAAAAAAAGAAAAAAATGAAAAAAACGAACAAAAAATTTAAGGCGAGCAAACTAAAAACCCCTCATACGTAATGTGTACATTTGTGAGAGTGTATGCCTCACACAGACACACACACACACACGCTAATAGAGTGATAGAGAGACGACAGCCAGAGAGTAAGAGAGTGAGAGAGCGAGCTGCAATGGGTACAGTAGTTGGTGCTGGCCATGGGGGGAGGAGGAGATCGGGGCAAGTGCGGCGTCCACATCAGGCCATGTATCGCATAGATACATTTTAGTTTGCCCCACGAGCGTTTTGCCGTTTGTCGTTTCGCCTCGACGTTCGCTCACATATTTCTTCTTTTCTTCCCCCTTTTTGTGCTCTCTTTCTCGGTCTTCTCGCTCAGGCTCTCTGACAGTGTGTCTGACAGTGTGTCTCTCTCTAGCTCTTGCTCTGTCTCTTTCTCGCACGTTTTTACCATAAACAATTGCAAATGTATGTAGGAATTTTGCAGTTTCGAAATAATTGATTTCTCAAATTCTTCTACATACATATTCGTAGCTGAATGTTTGTATGTGTGTGTGTGTGTGTGTGTGTGTGTGTGTATGTGTGCGCTTCACGCTTTCAATTAACACAAACATTCCCTTTGTTTGTTTCAAATTGCATGGACATTGTTCAAAATGTTTCACTGAATTAAACAAACTGAAAGCGTTGAAGAATTTTGTTCGTTTCGTTTTTGCTTGGAAATAAAATGAAACATCTGCGCATTTGTTGGTGTTATGCATCAACTAGATTTTGAATACACACAAACATACGTACGTGTACATGTAAGGCCAAGATACAATGTACGGAATATGAATAGAAACGATATTGAGTGTAAACAAGAAGCGAGTCCTTGAAACAGTTTGTAAATGGCGTTATATACAAGTACATGATAGATAGAGTCCCTGAGCTTTCACTACAATCTCTGGGAACATTTGAACACTGATTTACTAAAGAATGTGTCCGATCTATTATACACTTTTAATATATGTATACTTATTGGCATTTTGTGTGTAAAGCACATATTTTTACCACAATTATTTCAAGTCTGTCTCTTTCTCACTCTTCTTGATCTTTTTTGGCTTGGCCATATCTCTATCGTAATATCGCTTTCTCGCTCTCCCGGCATGCGAGCTGTTATTGAATTTTAAAAATTGCTGCCGGTAGCGCGAAAAAATTCCAATAAGCCATAAATAAATTTCTACCATGAGGCGAAGCGAGCCAGGCCTCGGGGCTTTTTGGGGGTCTCGACGTATTTGGAAGCGAGCAAATATTTCCGAAAATACAAACCATCCCAAATCAAGGCCGAAGCCTGTATACTCTTGGCAACAAGTACTTGTTGTTAATATTGATCATAAATAGCTTTCAATATTGATATATTCATCTTAATTCTTTTTATCAATTAAATTAGTTTTAATATGATCTTCCAGTTACCAAAAACTCAACAGAGTCCAACATTCCTTTTAGAGTATTAATATGCTTATGCTCGAGTATTTCACTTGTCTGTACAACATTTCGACGGGCGTTTTTTTTTTGTTATTGTTTTTCTTTTTCTCTTTTATTTCAAATTTTTTTTTTTGTTAACAAAAATCATCGGCGTTGCCGTTGGCCATGCGAGCAGCGTTTTTTGCCCAGTTTTGGCCAATTGTTTGCCATAACCCAGCGACACAGTGGAATTTTTTTGTTTTTTCTAAAGTCTTAGACGCATACATTAGTGTATATATATGTAGGTATATATAAAATAAACTGTTAAGCGACGAGTTGAGGATTTTGTGTGTTGGTGACAGTTTCTCGATTCATTGATCATTGTGAAAAGCTTAAATAATTATGCATAGATGCCAAATGAATTTAGATACCACACATCTTCTAGTCTCAGTCTCGGTCTCAATCTCAGATACATTTTTGAAGTTATAGTCGGCTGATGAATTCAGAGATTCATTGTTAATACAGCTACCTTAACAGCCACCGATTGAGCCGCAACTCGAAACACAAACTTCAACTTAAAGCCAAGCTAACTCGTTTGTTTTACATACAAATCGTTGTTTAGCTAAACTGAGTTGAGTTGAGTTGAGCGGAGCCGCCAAAATGGGCCTCGGCGAAAGCGGCCATTTCTATGATAATTCGAACACAGTGGCGCCAGCGGCGGGGGACGATACAAGAGACGTTGCAACCGTGCAACAGTGCAACCGTGCAACCGTTTCAATCTACGACAAGAGCTGCGTCAATTATCTGATCGATATGCGTATCTGGATCTCAAATGGGCAAACTGAAATGCATTGGCGAGTCGTCGAACGTTCTTATTCTTTTGCTGGTGCTCAATTTGTGCCATTTCTCAGTCGTATCCGTTGCCAATTGCATAAAACCCGCTAAATGCTAATGTGTAAGCGTTTGTGTGCTTGTGTGTGCTGCATGCGTGCTATTATACATTAGATGTGGTGATTTTTTTCTTTTTTCTTTTTGCCAAAGTAGAAACAGTAAAATTTGCATAAAATTCAATTTGGCTGCTGCGAGAAATGCCAACGAATCTACAGACATACTTAAATTTATACACACACACACACACACACACACTCGCACACATACACACAGGCAATGCAACTTGGAAAGCTGCAAAACGGCATTTTTCATTTAATAAATTGCACAAGGCAAATGCAACAACAACAACAACAGCAACAAAGTCAAGAAAAAGTAAAACTATCTACGCAACGTCGAATCTCAGATACACTTGAAGTTTACTGTAACAACTGAAGAAAACATTTAATTTTAATAAAATATAAATCTCACTTTATTCATATTTTAAAAGTATGAAATTTAACTTGTTAAAATTTTAAGTAATTTATATAGATATGCATATATTTGCTAGTTGTACTTAACAGAGCTTTACTGTACCGATGCATATATGCAGTGGCAACAACGGCAACAGCCTGCATTGCATTTGTGCAACAAGTATTTCCACTTAACAACAGCAACAACAACAACACAAGAAAAAGCTGCTGCTGCTGTTGTTGTAGTTGTAGTTGTTGTTGTTGTTGTTGTTGTTGCTGGTCTCGTCCAAGCCGTGATTACAATTTGATTACGCGCATGAATGCAACGCGACGTCGCCAGCAGCAACATTTTCTAGTTTGCAGCGGCCCAAAGCGTCAAAAAATATTTTCTTTGCACTTGCTGGCAGCAGCACTAACAGCAACAACAATAACAACAGCAGCAAAAACAACAACACGACAGCAGCAACGACACTTCACAGCGTTAGCTCGATGCCACATACATAGATACATAATGTATCTGGCAGATACATAAGCGCTGCTGGTCGCACTGCATGTTTTGCCCATTTTAGCGGCTGTTTTTCCACATCCACATCCACAGTTGCCAGTTGCAAGTTGCAAGTTGCGAACTGCCAACTGCAAACTGCAAACTGCAAAATACTAAGCAACAAGCAACTGCGATCTGAGTTTAGCGATCTGTGAGTTTTTCCTGTCAACTCTCTCGCACTTGTTGCCGACTCTTGGCTGTCGCCACTTTTTCCCCTCCGTCTCAGTCTCCGTCTTCGTTTTAGCGCAATCAACACTTGTGATTTTTATCAAGCATAATGATTTCCTTTTCAACATGTGCTAATTAAGAGCGGGTTGCAGGGATACCCTTGAAAATGTGGCCAGTTTGCGAAGCAAAGCAAATAACATTGCCTATTGCTCGACTATCTGGCTATCAACTGAATACCCCCCAACCCAATGTTTTCCATTTCCCCTACTCCCATATCGATTTATAATAATTCAGCTGTCATTCCCGCAGCTGGGCAATTTTTCACTCGCTCAAACTGCAAAACTGCAAACGTGAGCAGAAAATTAAGTTGCCCCTTTGGAAGTGGCTTGGAAGTTGGAGCAGCAAGAGCAACATATGGGGGCCGTCTCCTATATCTATAGTAGCACCAACTGGAGACTCTGTCTCTGGCTTCAACAAGGGCTCTATGTCTGTCTCCGTCTTCTCTGATTCTCTTGCTGTCTCTGTCGCTGACTGTGGATTTGGATTTCGAGCTGCCTGAATGCGCGTTCCGCAGGCGTTTTCTTGGCTTTTTCTGTTGTTTTGTTTTTGTTTTTGGACTCGTCTGCATTGCTGATCGTCGTCGTCGTCGTCGTCGTCGTCGCCATGTGCTGAGCTGGCTCTTGAGTGATCGTGATATATGCGTTTGTGTGCCCGCAGCTCGCAGCTTGGCCTGCAAAGGTAGCAATTTTCCATGCATGCAATGAAAAATAATAAAGCAAAGCAACAGACAAACAAAATACCAAAAAAAAAACCAAAAAAAAAACACAAACAAAATGAACAAAAAGTAAAGCAATCACAAAAAGAAAAAAAAAACCTCAAGTGAAATGAAACGAAACAAGCGCAGGAATGTGCATACTCAAGATAAATTGCTGTGAGATACTTTTGCATTGTTTATGTTGCAGTTGTTGCAGTTGCTATGCCATTTTTGAAGCGGAAGGAGACAGACAGACCCGAAAAATGTAACGATTGACATCAAATTACAAACATACATACAGTTGGTCAAGTAACTGTTTTGACAAACTTAACAATTTTCATTTTTTAAAAATAAATAAAATTAAATAGGAGAAAAAATTTTATATAACAAATAAAATATGTGCATTCTTTTTGTCAAAACAATTTGTTGTATCTTCTAAGTATTTGTACTGAAGCATTTCCAGATTTCATAATCAAAACCAAGTGAACTCGTTATGAAAGATACTTTTTCATATGCTCAAATGTTGTTGTTTTTGATCTTTATTCATATTGAAATTCGGCAACCAACAGATCACTTTTTAAAGGCTGAGATGCCCTTGCTGACCCATCCCAAAAACCGAAACGAAACGAACTAAACTGAGCCCATGCCATACGTTGCCATACCAAACGATACGATGCCATACCATGACATACCATGCCACAAATGGCATGTGTGCCATGTGTTGCAGCTGCTTGGTATGCTATTGCCTTGTTGGTCATTGCCTGGCTTGTGGCCAGTGGCTAGTGGATATTGGCTGGGGGAAGCTGGAGTCCCTGTTTGGCATCTGCATTCCAATCGCTGGCAATTAATTGCCCTAATCAGGCACTGGCCACAATGCCGATGTTCGTTGTAATCAGCTGTTCCAAGAGACGATGCCCAAACACTTTATGAGCTCCCCAAAGACTGAAGGAGCAGCAGCAGGAGCAGGAGATGGCGCAGTGAAAACTTAAAGTCATTGCTAAGGAGTCAGTCTGCCTGCTGCTCTGCTATCTACTCGTCTCTGCTCTGCCCTCTTCTCTCCTCTCCTCTGCTCTGCTCTTCAACTTCAACTGCCGCCCTTGTTTGTCTCGTTGTCTTTTTTTTCTTTTGTTGGCTGCACGAAACTTGTATTATTTTTCAGTAGCACTTTCCGAATGCCATTTGAGTGCGCATAACATATTCTTAAGTCGGCCCCAAAGACGAGCCTGAAAATCGTCGCAATGCAGAGCAGACGATACAAGAGGAGACGAGACGAGAGCAGAAGAGAGAAGAGCAGAGAAGAAGTGAAGTGTAGAGTAAAAAAAAGAAGAGGCTTATGGCCTCTGAGCACGCGTATACGTATTCGTATTCGTATTTGTATCTTTCGGATGCATGCACCGCATGCTGCATAATTAACGTAGCTGAGTGAGAGGGGAAGTATCTGCATCTGCATCGGCATCAGCATCGGCATCTGCATTTGTAACTGTGTATCTGTTATGTAGGTGCTTGAGTTGTGTGTGCCTGCTACTCAATAAAAAGCGCTGTGGAATTTTCATGTTGCTTTTTGTGCTCATGTTTTGTTGTCGAATTTATGGCCTAATGAAGTGATAAGGCAAACCAGACAGAGGTCGTCTCTTGGCTGCATTCCCCAAATGCCACAAAATGTATCTGTATGTAGCTGTATCTGTAGCTGTTGTGGTATCTGTATCTGTTTGTAGCTTTGGCAAAGTATCTGCTGCGTGTGCTGTCAAAATGTTTAGCACAGAGCGCATAATTCATTTTGTGGCCGATCTTCTTGTTCTCGTTGTTGTTGTTGTTGTTGTTTTTTTTCTTTTTATTCTTTTTGTTGTTGTTGTTTTTTTAGCTGCATTCTTCAGATTCTCGAGCTGGAATTTATTGGTTTGTGGGTCAGCATTGCAACACTTTCGGTCCAAATGCGCCAGGCTCATGTTTTTGGTGCAAAGTTGAGAAAAGTGCAATCACATTCGAACGTTGCATAGAATTTGCGACGTGCCACAATCGACAACGACACACACAGACACACACAGACACACATGCAGATACATAGATACTCTTGGCATTAGCTATAGCTATAGCTACAGCTACAGATACAGATGCATGCACTCAAGTGAAGCACATAGAATGCCATGCAATGAGTAGATGTGGGCAAATCGGGAGAGGAAAGGGGAGTGGAATAGGCAAGCAGAAGGGTAAGGGGTTGGGGTTGGGGTTGGAGTTGGAGCTGGGGAAATGCATGCATGAAATGGCCAAGAAACCGGCTCCGATTCTCCGATTCTCTGGCAGCCCGCGTCTTAGAAGACAGCAAAGACAGGCGACTGGCAGAATAAGGAATAAAAAAAAAAAAAATGTTGATTAAACTGCTTAAATGCGCAAAGCTGACATTCATGTCAAAGCAACTCTGTTGGCAGTGCCCCTCTGCCACCGATGCCCCTTAGTGTGGCAGCAGCCTCAGACTCAGTCCACGACACATCGTGTGCAGCTTGCAGAATACAAATAAACATACCTAAGACGTACAAACTGCATACATACATAAATAAGAACATTTTATAGCCAGTTGGAATGTTTGCCAAATACAAAAGGCAGTAACAACAGCAACAACAACTACAACAAGCTGGGCGTAGCGTAGTATGGCAGCAAAAATAGTAGTAAGTTGGCATTTAAGGCAATGCGCGCATTGCTTCAATAAATGCATTCACACCGATGCAAACAAACATACAGATACACACACACAAACACACACACACAGGCACACAAATTGCATTCAATTGGTGCCGCGTTTGCTGCGAGTTCACTGCAACTTTGAAATATTTTCCAACAACAGCAGTTGCTGCCAATGTTGCTGCTGCCTCTGTTGTTGTAGTTGCTGTTGCTGCTGCTATTATTATTGTTGTTGTTGTTGATGTTGTTGTTGGGCTTGCCTCAAGCAGCTTGCTGCACACACTCTTTGTCTCTGTCTCAATCTCATGATGCCGTTCCCGCTCCCACTGCTGCCGCTTGCTAGACTCTATACCCTGTAATCTAAGAAAACGAATGGGCTATGCTACTCTGTTCACAGTTATTGATATACAAATATAGCTAAAGTTGCAGATATGAATAAAGATACTACTA
The DNA here is from genome assembly GCF_004354385.1 of Drosophila innubila. Taxonomy (NCBI): domain Eukaryota; kingdom Metazoa; phylum Arthropoda; class Insecta; order Diptera; family Drosophilidae; genus Drosophila; species Drosophila innubila. Next base: position 26,433,430 of record NW_022995380.1, on the reverse strand, counting down.
TCAAATCTTTCAAATTAGCTATGCCTTAAACCGGAAGTTTTTTCTTAATGTTTAGCTTTTTAAATTAATGTGTTTAGAAAAGAAATGTACAGAAATATCATGTTCTATTATATTTTATCTATTTTATCAATTTTTGTATATAAAATTGATTTTCAATCTATAGAAATGTACTAATAAAATAATTATATAAGATTCAATTCTTTCTTGAAGAAAAAAAATCAAATAAAAATTAAAAGAATTGGGAAAAGAAAGTTTTCCTTTAAAATATAATGTTGCTTTGCTGCCATGATCAATATTTAATATTTATCATTATATATTTATATTACATTATTTAATTTTTAACTTACTCTGTAAAATAGTTTATAGGGTATCATAGCTGTTTGATTCACCCGAATGCTGCATTCTTGTCTGTTCTGCTTTCCGCGCTCCTTCGCACACTCGCCAGCTCTCGTCGTCGTTGTTGTTGTTGTTGCTGTTGTTGTAGTTGTTGTCGTTGTCGTTTCATAGCGTAAATAGCAAAGTTGCTCGTACAATTTTAGAAGAACTTGTCAAAACCGCATTCCTGAGTCGCTGCCGCTGCGCAGTCGACAGCTAGCGCGACGTCGCTGCTGCTCATAGTGTCTATGTGTGTGTGTGTCAGCAAGAATCTGTGTGAGTTGCTTTGCTGGAGGCAAGAGTCGTTGCCGTTGTCGTTGTTGTTGCTGTTGCTGCAACTGCAACGAGTTATAGTTATTTATGCATGTTTGTGCGTTTGTTTATTTGTTTGCTTTGGAGTAAATGATCGCGTACACACTCACATACATAGATACATACATACATACATACATACATACATACATATCATATCTATACATAGTGAGCACATCTGCTGCCGCTGCTTTGGAATATGTATGTACTTTGTGTCATTTGTCGTGCATTTTTGCTCGATCAACAACTACAACATGAATATCTCAATTGGCATACAATGTGTATGTATCCAAAATGTATCTGATAGATACGTAATTAGAATCCCTCTTTTACTGCAGCTGCAACTTCACATGCATCACATACAAATAATGTGTATCGAAAATGTATCGCATTTGACTTATTTCAGATTTGTTTTCAGTTTTCTTCATCCTCATATGCATATGCATATTCATATGAATACCTATTCAGCTACTGTGCTTAACGTTTTCTATTCGCATAGCGCAAATCAATTGGTTATACTGTGCATTCCTCAAACTGCCACGAGCGTTGACCATAAAATCGAAAATCTTTCACGTTCTCTAGCCCTGTCTGTGTGTGTGGGGATATTGAGTGTATTGGAAAAGATAAACAAAAAAACAACAGCGAAAAATGAAAAACAATTATTTTTTGGAATTTTTAATTCTGTTTCGGTTTTTGTTTCGACCAGATTTATTTAGAAATTATTTTAAAGGAATGAGCCAAGTTGAGGCAGCAAAATAAGCTGCTATCAAAATGCATGCATAATTTATTTATTTATGACCTGGCGTTAAAAATAACAGCGCACAAATATTTCGCATACAACAACAACAATAAAAACACCTACGAAACTTAAACAAAACATTTTTGTTATTTATAAAGAAAAGACCCGAAAAATAAAAACAAAAACAACAAATAACAGAAATGTTAATTGGCCCATTTGACATGCGGCTTTAAAAAAAAAAACTTTTTCATTATTTATTTTGTTTTATTTAATTTTTGCATTTTGGTCAGCAGCTTTCATTCTTTTTGGCATTGTTGTAGTTGTCGAAAAGTATGTTCATGCGCCTTTGCGTTTTTGTTGGCATGTAAAACCAAAAGACAAGACATGTACATATATAAATATTTAAAATAAATTTAATGAATAAATATTTGAAATAATTTTGGCCGTGATGCGAATTGCCAAACTGTCTACAAAGTGTGCGAAACGAACGAAAATCACTGAAAAAAATAAATATTTGAGAAATATTTTTGGGTTTTGGTCGTGCTGAGAATTTCCAAACTGTCTGCGAAAGAGATCTCAATGTCTATAAATAAATTACATATTCTATGCAAACACGAGTAACTTGTGTTAATTGAATTTTAAGCATACTTTGGTTCAGTATTTACTATAATATATCGCGAAATGAATTTTAGTCCAGTATTTGCAAATTATTATGCAAATACTAAATTGTCTGGCAGCCAAAAATAAATTTGAATTATTTTCTTTAGCCATAAATTATGAAATCGAAATTCTTCAACAGAATTTCAAAACGATAAAAATTTTGGAAACACACAAAGCAATCAGAAAATCAAGAAACAATAAATAAATAATGGAAAAATTTCCAAGACAAAATAATTATATACGTACAAGTATTTTATATTTATTTTGAAGATTTTCAGCTGCGGCTTGAGTATAAAAATGATTCTGTAGAAATTTTCAGTCATTTCCTCTGGAATTTCGAAGTGAAATTGCTATGAAATTTGTATCAGACCATGGCCGGATTCCCAGCAGTATAAATCTGTGTGTAGTGTGTGCATACATTGTAGGTATGTATGTAATGCATACGTTAATAGTTCCCCCAGCTATACGCTCGACCTTATGCGAGGAATGCGCCCCCAGTTGAACTTAAAGTGTTCGTCATATTTACAGTGCAACTTCCCTTTTCAGCGCATTATATTACGAGCATATTCTATCAGATACACACAAATGCAACTGCAGCTACACCACACATACAGATACAAATGCATATGTATAGTATATATATATATGTAAAAATATACATCTTATAACAAATTTCTGCTGTCGACTGCTGTCTGAGACTTTGACGTTGTCTTCGTCATTTCGCGTTTCGTATTCGCATTCGCATTCACGTTTTTCAGTCGGATTTTTCGCCTTATTATTATTTCAATATGCGACATACATAAGTACATACTCGTACATATCATGTATGTAAGTATCTGAGTATCTACGTATGTGCACATGCGCTCTGCTCGCTTCTCACAGCTCGCAACTCGCAACTCGCAACTCGCTCACTACGGCGCACAGTCGCTTGGTTGCTCTGGTATGTGAAGGTCGCAACAGTTGTTTTGTTAATGACAGAGTACAACGACGACGATGGCAATGACGATGGGGCTGGGGCAACAATGGCGGGAGGTAGCAGGCAGGTGGGGAGGGAGGGAGGGAATTTGAGGCGCACGATCGCGCCTACTAAACTCATGTTATTGCACTGGCCAGCATATCACTTACTGCAACTGCGCAGAGAGTGCTAAACGTATCTATTGCCAGGAGAACGGTTTCTACATTCAGAATTCCGGGAATCAGCTAATGTCAGACCCCAAAGAAACTGCACAGGTGGACACTTTGCAATCCAAGAAGTTCAAAGCAAACTTTTGCACTTGTTTGTTTTGCTTTTGTATTTTTTGTTTTTTATGTTTGTATTTGCTCTTGACGTTGTCAAGGTTTCTTTGTTTTCTTTTTTATAGAGTAGTAGATGTAGATGTATCTACATGCATATATGTAGTATTTAGCAGGAATTTTGTGTGAAATATTTATATATAAGTATGTACACATGTCTATAGATTTGTATATCTCTCATGGCGTGTTCCATGTGGGCGTCTCGAACAACACACGAAAATGTTTCCGAGTTGTCGTGTCGAATTTAAAGCTTTATAATGCGCATACCACGAATTTTTGTTGACGTACCGAATACCGTTTGCATATTTTCCCAAAATGAAACAACAAATACAATAAATTGACGAGAAATGAGAATGTGAAATGAGAATTTCAAAACCAATTTCGTATGCTTGTTACAGTAAAATATTGGCATACATACAAAAAATACATACATTCTTCTTCAGATGGTTGCCAATTAGCATATGTATGGGGGCATTCAGAACCACACACATATTGTAGATACAAATGTATCTGAAAAGACGTCAAACGTTCATCGATCAATGGCACAACGATGAAGGCATAAAAGTTCGCCCGCATAACTCGAAATTTATCATACCCTATGGATTAGAGTCAAAAACGGCATGCAGGCTGTTGACTTTTACTTTAATTGGAAGTCCAGGGTATCTTAGAATTTAGAAGATTTTCATTTCTTAGAATTTTTGCTGGGCGATTCTTATAGATTTTAGTTTTCTATTCTTTGGCATTTTGGTGTGCAAGTTTTTGGAATTTCGAACAATGCCTGCTGAAAGTAAACAATCGCTTCTTCAAATCAACACGCGCACTGACCAAAAAAAAAAAATGCCCGTCAACAAGTCATAAAATATCATAAATTTCAATTTAAGTTTATTTTGCCTTTTCACCGATCCACAGAAATGGGATGCGGAGAGGGAATTGAGGAGATTGGATACCAAGTGGGCGCTTTTGTTGTCTCGCACATATGTTTCTATATTGCCTAGCTGTACTGTATGCGTGTGAGTATGTGTGTGTGAGTGTGTGTGTCTTTGATATTGTGTATAAATTCTATGAATTTTTTAATAGTTCATTTGTATGCAGTTGGCATTGCGCATGGCGCAAAAATTTATTTCAATTGTTCACTTTGGAATTTATGGTAGACATTTTGTGATTTCGAAATGAGCGCTAAAAGCTGAAGAGCCATCACAAGCGTCAATTTGGCTCCTACAACGCTCGAATCGTCTTCACTCTGGTCTCTAATCAAAACAGCTCGATTTGGGTCTTCCACGTAGCTCCCATCGTCACTGTGACTAATGTCATCGGCCCACGCCGGAGCTTTAAGTTTCAGCCTCAGCCTCAGCCGTAGATACTTTGGCTGAGGTCGAACTCTGCTCACATATTTCAATGCCCGATCTTAACGCTGTAATTGACACCCACTTACGAAACTTTGATATCGAGACTCGGAAAGAAAGGCGTACACATATTTATTTCATAGACGGTTGACATACAAAAACCCTCTAACTCCTCTAACTCCCTTCTCCCTTCCTCTCTCTCTCTCACAGTATATTCTGTTCGAAATTGTGAAATACCTTTCATAGATAATGAACAGCTAGAAAATGCCTTTGGGCTTATCTCGAATAGCGTCTGGAGACATGGAAATAATAAAAAATGAAAAGAGAAATACGAGTATATAAATTAATAAGATTGACGCATGCGCAGTTCATTGACTTGGGGCTGTGAAATTATTTAAAATGCACATGGAGCCGGGCCATAAAATGCATTTGATAAGCTCTACACCAAGTTGCTTGAGCGTAGCGTTTCCGTTTTTATCAGCCACTTCCCCCTCCCTGCCTCCTGATCGGGAAATTATTATATGAAAAGTGCGGCGGAAGGAAGTTAAAGTGTGAGATAGTCATGGGGTCGGGAAATGCAGTTAATATGTTTTTAATTAGCCCCGGCAGCAACAAGAGCAACAAATACATTTTCAATGTGAACGACACTTGAAATAAGTTAAAAGAAACCATAAAGCAATAATATTTTTATTTTTACACATCAACACGAAATGAACAACAACGCATGGCGATAAGATAAAGCGACGTACGACCTTTATAGCTTAATTTGATTAAGCTCTTAAATATTTCTGAGCGATGTCTGATAAGAGCAACTGAGCAACCAAGCAACCAACTAGCGAACCAATGAGACACACTCTACAAGCACAAATATGTGATAATAATACTAAACATCTGTTATTTAATCAACAAAATAAAATAGTATTATTTCATGGGATTGCCAAGAATTCTATAGTTCTGTAGATTCCATTTAAGCTCAAAAAGTTACTTATGTAGGTCAACAACAAATTTGTACATTTATCTTGTATCTACACATGTGATAAGTTGTGTGTGTCTTGCATCTTGGAAATGCAACTGTTTTGAGCCATTGTGAACTATTAAGCACTTCCTATACCTATACATTCTATAGAATCGAATGTTGACAATTGCGTCAACTGTTTGTTTATTGACTCGAACTAATAAATACATGTAGGTATGTCAAGGTGATGTGATGATTGCCTGATAAATTGGCTCTAATGCTTATGTGTATAGTGTACACGAGTATGTGGCTTGATATTTTGCATAAATAACTGAGTCTATTCGTTGTTTGTGGTTCTGAGGCTTAAAGCTGCGGAGAAGTGGGCCATGCGATTGATGTATATATGTATATGTATACTTATAATTTTTATATTTATATAAACCGGAAATCGTTGTCTTTGTCGCGTTCTAAGAGTAAAAGAGCGTGCGTTTATTATCTGAGTTCCGTTAAAAACAAAACAAGCGTAGAAATAGAGTAAACAATTAGAGCAGAACTTGACAGTCATCTTAATAGCGACTACGTGCGTGATTTAGCCAACGATTTATGGAATTTTTCGAAACCGGCCTAAACTATCCTATGATATTTTGATTGAATTTGAATTGCTAAATGATCTGTCGTTGCCCTGGCATCACAATGAATGGCCGGCCGATCGAATTGAAATTCTTCAGCTGAATTAATGATTGAAAGAAAAACAGAATTTGAAGACGTGTTTTCAAAATTGTTGTTGTCACAAGGTTGCCGAAAACAAAAGTTAACTTGGCCTGTAAGAAGGAATGCGTGCTCAAAACTGGCTAAGTTCAACCATTTACATATATCTAAAAATATACTCAAAGTCAGCTATCAAAATATGTACGAAATGATTCCCCACAATACAAGAGAAGACAAGGCAAGAAAGAAGAAACAAATTTTATGATCGCCAATTAGCATAAAACGCGTCGTAAACAGTTAAATAATACTGTTTATACAAATGTATCTATGCTATGCATGTATTTGTATCTGTATCTGTATCTGCATATACACATTTATATACAAATATGCAGATGTATATGTATATGCATCTGTGTGTATGTGCATTTCATTTAAGTGCTGCCTAATGACAACTTCGACGTTGCGACGCGTCGCGTTGTCGTCACCATCAATGGCCATATTTAAAGTCTTTTTTCATATGTACAACAACCAAGTCTATGCCTCACTCTGGATATTGCTGTTGTTGTTGCTATTGTGACAACGAAATTCATGCTGAAATTTTATTTTTGGCCCAAAACAGGTTTTTGGGCCTCTTTATTATTATTATTATTTTTTTTTTTTATTAAAGCGCGAATTTATTACAGCGTCGGCATCGAGCCATAAATATTTTGTTTACAATTTTTGTAATTTATGCAGATATCTTGACCGCTCTTACAGTATGCATATAAAATACGAGTAAACCGCCACGTTTATTGTGGCCAGTCAGTTAGCCAGTTGACCAGTTAGCCAGTTAGCCAGTTAACCAGTTGACCAGTTAGTTAAGCCTACAACTGGTGGCTCGTTAGTTGCCTCCATCAGCAATTGTAGAGGAAGCCCTATCTATTACTTGATGGCACACGCACACACCCACTACCGAGTGTGTATTTGTGTGTATTCATTGATTTTTGATTTGCTGAGGTCAAAGTGAGTCAAATCAACTCAACCGCTAATGGAAAACCATAAAAATTTGCATACGCTTTTCTTATTGAGCTGATTAAAGGCAACGTTCGTTTATTGGCAGCTGCGAATGAAACACTTGACACCTGTGTAAACTTCCGCGTCAGTCGAACTCGAAATAATCGTCAGGGTATGGATTTAAAACGGTTCCACTAAAAAAAGAGAACTGATCCTAAGTCAAACACTAAGTGTACGTATAATAATAACATGCGATCAATGATCAATTGTTTCATTTCATTTAGTTGGAAACAGTTAGATATCATTTACATGCGTATCATTGAATTCTGTTTCAGATGTATAATGATATAGCGCATATAGTCTCTCAGTTGGATTGCGCGATCATTATTTATTATTTACACAATAAGTTCGAATGCAAATAAACAAAGACGAATCGTAATTCAAGCAGATAGCAACTGTGCCATTGCCTAACGCCAATGAAAATAAATACAAAACTTGTTGATTTCAAATTATGAATCCCCGTTACCGTTCTATACTATATACGCTGTTCTGCTCTTTACCGTTTCCACATCCACATCCACAGTTCCCCTCCATTTCATTTTCTCCATCAACTTGTGCACCTTTTGTTGACATCAACATCATGTTCTGTCACTGCCTTTGTCGATCGCCAGATCGTTTTCTATGTCAAAACGTACAACTTGGACTTGGACCGGGATTGGGACATGTCTTTAGCTACGATTTCTGTTTGTTTATTTATTACAGCTGCAGCTTTTTATTTCCCCTGCCCTTCCTCCCAACACCACTTATTGGATGTGCCATTTTCCGCTGTCTTTCTCAAATCTAAACAAAGCCGTTTTATATACTTTGTTTCGCTCGATACTTACACTTGTACTTGTGCTTGTATTAGCAAAACGAGCCATAGCCAGAGTAAAAACACATGCAATTTTAATGATTTGTTATCGCCAAAAGCCGAAGTAATCATTTTAGTCCCTGACCAAGTGCACGTCGTCCCACAGATACGTCATAACAAGCTTTTAATTAATCGATCGACAATTATTAGCGATAGATATAAGTACATATATAATTCAAAGTGGTTGTTAAACCTTCTATTTAAATGTGCCTTTAAGTGCTTAATGTGATGAAATGCGCTTAAGTATTTGCATATATATATGATTACAAGTTAAAGTTCCGGCTGTGATAAAATTGTTTTATTAGCACATTGATCGATTCATGATCTGCATATTGCTATGTCGATGCTTAGTCAGAATCGAATGATGCTCTATTTGTTTACATATGATGATCTTTGGCTATCGATTATCTCATTGGCAATACGATCGAAATGTAAGCGTTAATCGCTTCAACGATATTATTCCAGCTAAATTAGTACAAACTCAACAATTACCCCGAAGAGATACGTGTACGTTGGAAAACTCATGGATATGGCAATGTATGTGATCATATCTCTTTAGCGTGCTTCTGCGGCAAGTTTATTCTTGGAAAATTCCCATTGAATGCGCAACTGTCGGACAGTTGAGCCACGATATAGATAGATATAGATACTTGTGTATATTTCTCAACAGAAGAGTATGCAATGAGAGTGTGCGTGCCTATGTGTGTGTGTGTGTGTGTGTGTGTGTGTTCCGATATCTGGCGCATATGGTGTACATTTTATTATCGTAGCGGGCAGCCTTTGCCTTAGCGCTGCTTTTTAATGGCCGCGCAAATTCCATAGCAATGATTAATTAACAAATCATATAAATATGCCAGCCTTAAAGAAAACAAAAATATTTTTCAATTGAAGCACACGAACTGTGTGTGTGTGTGTGAGTGTGTATAGCTACTTCGAATTCAAGCAATTAATATATGAAGATTAGTAATTATCATTGGAATGCGAAATGTTGTTGTCTGCGCTGATATTGAAATTGAATTTCGCAAACAAATAACTGGACAAGTCAAGAAGTAAGAAGCTCTCAGCCGCATCGACGACAACAGCAGCAGCAACGTCATCGTCATTAGCTCTTTTTTTTTATTTTATTTTTTTTGCCGCACCGGTTAAATGCGACCTCGATAAGATTAGACATATGGCATATAGGCTATGTCGTATGTCGTATGGCAACAACAATCGACCAGATAGACATTCCATTGCTGCATTGTAAATATTTGAGAGTCTAAGAAATACTTCTGTTCTTTTTTATTTTGCCCACTTTTACCAAAAAAAATGCACACAGGAAATACCAGACAAAGCTGTCGCTAATCTTATCGAATGGGCCCAGAGAAACGCTTCCAATTAACTGGCGTGGGAACAGTTGGCCACATACGGTAAACAGGTTACGATACATGGCCAGATAGGGCCCCCCAAAATCTTCTCGACGGAAATTCATTAGCCATTTGTTGTCTTTATGCAAACAAGCTGATAAGCCAAAACAAGATACTTTTGTACAATAACAAAATCGCAAACAATGCTAGCTTGTATCTATGTATATCTAAGCTATATCTTTTTTGGTTCTCTTACAGATACACAAAGCCGCAATCTTTTGAGGACTGTGTGGGCGATGAGCTGCCCGTGGGCTGGGAGGAGGCATATGACTCGAATATTGGACGCTACTATATCAATCACATTGCACAGAGCACACAGCTCGAGGATCCGCGCCAGGAGTGGAAGAGTGTGCAGGAGCAAATGCTCAGTGATTATCTGTCAGCTGCACAGGATCAACTGGAGAACAAGCGCGAAATGTTTGATGTCAAACAGCAGCGTCTACTCCTCGCACAGGAGGAATACAATCACCTGAACAAACTGGCGGCCAGCCGCAGCAGCTGTAAGTATCGAATATCGAAGCGAATTTCGAGCATATATATTTAAAAATTATTCATTAAATCAAATTTAATGATACCAAAAAATTAAAGCCACACTTGAAAATAAAAAAAATCCAAGCAACTCTTTTATTAGCATATTATCATTGATTTGCTGACTCCTACAATTTATTTTCAAATAATAAATTACATTGTTCTTAATGAAAATAGTCACTATTTATGGTTTTCGAAAATTAAGAATTACATAAAATATATAAAAGTATTTGCAAAAGATGCAATAATCAAAATTAAAAAAAAATATTATATTAAAGTGTTTGATTTTTGATGTTTTGACTTTCTAAAATCTATTTCCCTATTATATAATGTTTTCTAATTTTTGTGTCTCTTGTAAATTTGTAAATATTTTTATAGAGAATTCAATATCTCTAGTATAGCATAATTTGTATTATCGATGATTTCCTAAGTCTGATAATTATTGTTTGTGTCGAAAAACTGTGATAAGAGATGTCTCAGCTGTCTGATGATAGAATTCTTTTGAAATCCAACTTGTCGATTGATTCAATAATCATGTGTGTCCATGTCTTTGCAGTATGCTCATCGTCCAGCTCCATGAGTCGACACGATCCCGAGCTGCTACGCGCCGACTTGATGCTGGCACGTGAACGCGTCCGTCAACTGAAGCAGGAGTTGAATCACATTACCAATGACATCTCGTACACGGAGCGGGGCATGAATACACTGTATTCGGTGGGCGAGAAGATCAATGCACGCCAGAATGGCTGCTATGATATTGCCGAGGTGCAGGCGATACGCGAGGAGATGCTGAAGGTGCACAAGTCCTTGGTGTCCGGTGAGAAGGTGCGCGAGGAACTGATGCGCAGTCTGGTGCAGATCAAGAACGAACTGAGCCGACAGCAGATCAACGAGGAGAATGCCGATCTCCTCAATGCCGCCTCGCCCTTCGATCGCGTCTGCGTCGCCAGCCAGACGGATCTGTGTGGAGCAGGTGAGCATTTGAACGGCGGTGCACGATTCGCGGAGATGGCCAAGACGAAGCTGCAGTATGCCGAGTGGCGTAAGCACATCAAGAAACTGCAGCAGCAACTGGCCGATCATGTGGAACGCATTGAGCCGGGTCAATTGGAGTCGGACAAGGATCGCATACTGTTGATACAGGAGAAGGAGAAGCTGCTCAATGACCTGAATAGCATTTCACTCAAGTCGCGCAGCATTGAGGAGAAACAGGTCATACAACAGACACGCCACAAGCTTGAGGAGGACCTCAAGGAGGCGTATGAGGCGACCAACACGTGCATTGCGAATCGCCTGCGTTTCCACGAGGAGAAGCAACATCTGCTGGACAAGCTGCAGGAAGCACTCAAGTCCACCAAATTGCTGGAGGAGCGCCTCAAGTCATTCTCCTCGGAGAGCACCTTCTCCATAAGCAGTGGCAGCAGTCTGGGCTCCCTGTCCACGGCGAGCAGCAAGAGCGCTCTCAGCTTTACGGACATTTATATAGATCCCTTTGCCGTGGACTCGCCCATCGATGTGATCGATCTGCAGCGACGATCGCAACGTCTATTCCAGCAGCATCAGCGGCTGCCACCTGTGCATCCCGCCTTGCCACAGCATCAACAACAACAACAACAGCAGCAGCAGCAACAACAACAACCATCCTCAGAGGTGTCACTGTCGCCACGTAGCAGCCTCTCCATGGAAACGCCGCCCGCCTCGCCAATGAAATACAATGCGACTGCGGATCAAGCACACTCCCAGCCCAAGGAGGAACCTACCTATGCCAACGCACTACCCGCTCCTCCCACGTTGCCCACGCTGCCCGCGCCTCCCGCCTACACAGCTCCCCCAGCTGCTCCAGTGGCTGGGGTGCGGGCTCATCCGTATGATCTGGACTCCACTGTGCTGGACTGCATGATGCTGGAGGCGAAACTGCAGAAGCTCAACATGAGCTCGCCGCTCAATCTGAATGCTCCACTTTCACCCATCTCGGAGAAGCCATCGCTGCTGGATCTGCCGCAAGAGATGCTCAGTCGTTCCTCTTCCACATCGAATACACGCTCCGTTTCGGCAGCCGTTAGCAATGAGTCCGTTGCCGGTGACTCCGGCGTCTTTGAGGCATCTCGTGCCCACCTGCCGCGCAAGGAGTTGGCCCAAGTGCAGATCGGCCTCAAGTATCTGAAGCAAGAGGGTGTGCTCGTTGTATCCCTGGAGCGTGCCAACAACTTGTCGGCCTTGTGGACTGCTACCACAGACAACTCACAAGTGTAAGTGTCCAAAAGCCATTCTGTTCCTTCAGACAGTTGACTGATTTTGATTTGCTCTTTTTACTTGTAGTTATCTGCGTGCCGCTTTGCTGCCCAACTCGTTGACTTCCATACGCACCAAGGCACTGGGTGACTTCCAGAAGCCCGTCTTCAATGACACCTTTGCGGTGCCCATTTCGCTGGACAAGCTGCTGACCAAGAGCCTGCAGGTGACCGTCGTCAGCATGACCGGACAGAAGGAGGAGATCATCGTAAGTAGAGTCTTGTGAATTGAACTAAAAATAGATAAGATTCTTCTTAAAAATTATAAAAAATATTAAGTTACAATTTGTATTTTAAAATCATTATTATATAACTAGAAATATTCATTATAAATTGCAATTTAAATACAATAATTATACTCAAAAAATTTTATTTATTTTTGGATAAATATTAACAATTATTTTGTAATTTATAATTTGTATTTTAATATAATTTAATTATTTTTAAATAAATCCTTAAATATATTATATCAATCTTTCAGGGTACTGTGCAGATCAGCATGGCCGAGTTCAATCCGGAAGACTCCACGCTCAAGTGGTACAACGTGCTCAGTTCCAAGTTTATGCCCAGCTTTGAGTCGCTGGATTTGCCCTCCACAAGTGCAGCCGCTGCAGCTGCCGCTGTCGCCGTCGCCACCGCCACCAGCAACAACAACAACAGAGAGGAATCCTCGGATGAGTCAACCATAACGTCGTCACAGACCTCAACACTAACGCGCAACCAGGCACCGCCATTGGAGCTGCAGGCACAGATTGCCGAGGAGCTGCCCGAGCATGTGCGTCTCAATGAGCAGCAATGCAGCGATGACGATGACGACGAGGATGACGATGAGGAGGAAGACGAACAGCAGCTGGTCAGCACCATTGGCCTAACGCATTGTAAGTAGTAAAGAAACCTCAATCTCTTGGACTCTTAACTAAATGCCTGTATTTGTAAACTACAGCAAGCTGCATGCTGGACGCCTACCTGGAGAATATGAAGCAGGAGTATGCCGACAAGGAGACGAACACAGATTGCGCCTTCCCGCCGGAGAAATTGCGCAGTCAGTCGCAGCTGTTGGACGACAGACCCGTGAAGCGTTCACAGACATTTACACCCTCGGCGGCGATCAGCAAGAACCGTTACAATTGCCGCCTCAATCGCAGCGACTCGGACTCAGCCATGCACTTTGGTGTCACCCCACACACCTTCCATCGTGGCGCTGTGGAGCGGCGATCGCTACGCTTCCATCCTAAGGCGACCAAGTCAGCTACAAGTAAGTTGACTCTACTTTCCGCTGATATTTGACTACTGTACCTAACTGGAACTTATATGTATATTATAGAACTGCATCATACTCACATACCGCGTACCAGCTTGGACTTGGAGCTGGATCTGCAGGCGCAGCATAGCAAGCTCTTCTTTCTCAATGATCAAATCTCCAAGCTGCAGAACCTTAAGGAAGTGTAAGTAATCTGAATAAAACACTGACTGCTCAAGTGGTATACTAATTACACTTGTTATCAATAGACTTCAGAAGGCCTGCGACAACAAGGATCCGCTAATTGCGGCCTGGGCCATTGAGAATGAGGAGTTCCAGCGATTGGTGGCAAGAGCCGATCCCGCCAAGTGCCCCGAAGAGCGTCAACTGCAGAAGCTGCTGATGAAGACCGCCAAAGAAATACATAAGCTACGCAAAACAAAAGTGCCCAAAGGTTGCCCAGATTTGGTGTCATTCAAGTAAGTGAATTCGTCAATCCAAATCGAAAACAAATTGTAATATTCTGTCCGTTTCTTGCAGAGAGAAAATCTCGTTCTTTACACGCAAGGGTCTCTCAGTGCCAGAGTTGCCTAGCGAATTCATGCTGCCCGATGCGGATGCTATAGAGGAGGAGGAGGAGGAAGAGGATGATGATGAGGAGGACAATGTGGCCGAGACAGCCATGGCCATTAACACGGCTCTGGTGGCCAGCAGCAACAGGAACAAGAATCTCAGTGAGCATCACCAACGAGTAGCACTGCCTGCACTGGCTGCCACATCCAGCCCAGCTGTCGCTTCAGCTCCAGCTCCCGCTCCAGTTGCCGCTCCATCGCCTGTTCCTGTCCCTGTCGCAACGGCACAGGCAGACGCCAATGCAGAGCAGCAGCGATACGACTATGTCGTCGATCGCAACTATGGCGTGGAGGTGTAGTCCCTGTTCGGCTGGCGACGCCTTCCCACCTACGCTGTACATATTTGTAATTATTTTCTGGTATTTATTTTCATTAAGCGAAAAGTATTTATGTATATAGTGGAGAAACAAGATGAAACTGATGTAACAAAAATCTGTGCCTTATAGAGAAAGTTGGAGAGCTGAATTCAGCCAACAACAGCAACAAATGCAAAACAATAATACTAGTAATGATATAAATACTTTTACATAAAACTTAGAGTTAAGTTATATATATATATTTGTTAGCATTAGATCCATAGTCAGTTTATACTAATTGACCCCATAAATGAGAAACAAATTATCTAGAACTTCGCAACGTCCCGATCCGCCCTGACCCGCCCCAAAACTGAACAACGTGCACATTGCGCGTTCGAAACTGTCAAATTCATATTGAAACCAACTGTATTCTTAAGACTTGAGCAAATTATACGAATGTAGAGGAATATTTTTTATATGCATATAGTGGATAGTGATAAAGTTTATCTTAGTTTAGACAAAACAATCAAAAACTATAACAAAATATATTTATTATAAATGTATGTATTGATGGATGAGTGCATATTACTTCAATCTGTTTAATTAGTTTAATTAGCTTGCGTTTTTGTTAAGCTCAAAACGAATTCTATTAATTTTTTTTATAAAAAAAAAACCTATGAAAATACACAAAAAAAAAGAGCATCTACCATATTAGTTAAACTCATATGCCGAACAGGTATATGCCATTACTAAGAAAGCTCACAAACAAATACTGTTATGTTTTACAGAGCGAGCATGTTGAAATTGTTAAACTATTGCCCTGGGAGCTATGAATTTGAAAAAATTAAACAAAATATTAACTATTAAGCTTTTAACTCTAGATTTAGTTTTAGATTCTCTCCCTCTCAGCTCTTTTGTAAGCATCGCTGTTGTTTTGTTAACATTAACCGCGCCCCCGCTCCCCCAACTCAGTAATAGTAATAACAAAAAAGAAAAACTCCCACATATTTTTATATACATATATATGATAGGAATTTAGCTGTAATAAATTATATGAATGAGAACATGTATATTGTAATTGTGCAATAAACTACAAAAAAATTCTACTGACATAACTGAAGATAATTGTGTGTACATAATTTGGGTGGCATTAACTGGCAAATTGATCAATAGTTAATATATTGAGCTAAGATTATATAAATTTGCAATATTTTATTTGTAAATTTCGCGAAGAAATATTGGTATTAAGTAAAGTATGCAGTGTTTCCGATCTAGTTTAATTTTGTTTGTACTAAAAAAAAATAAGTAAATTTCCGAAAATGGGTATTCTTAATTTTTGTATAATTTTATTTAGAATTTACTTGATTTTTTGATATACATTTTTTTTTTAACAATTAAATTTTCCAACTTCTCTTTTCGAGGGCTGACGAACTTCAAATATTCATTAAAGTGTTTACCTTAATTTAGTCTAATTTCGAATTTAAAATTTGCATGAAATTATTAATATATTTCAAATGTTTTGAATGCATTTTGAAATTTGCATTAAGAAAAATTACTCAGAATAGCAGTATTTACTGTGGCAGCCTAAAAGTATGCAGTGCTTACCAACATAAGTATCTTTAATTTGTAAACTGGCGCCATCTACAGACTAACTGTTGAGTGTGGAATAAAATAAACTGCTCAAAAGTATGCTACGACTATAACATTTTTAACGATTCTTAAAAATATTAAAAAAACACTTGATAAATGCGAAATAAAAAAAAATAATAAGTAATGCCAAATCCAGTTAACTATTTATTAATTGAATTTCCAATAAATTGTACGTTATGTTTTATTCAATTTAACATACGTTTTTATTTAATTCAATTGATTCAGGAACACAGAAAATTTGTTTTGCAATATTTTTTTTGTTTATTAATTAATTCATTTTGTTTTCTAGAATCTAGACAGATTTTAGGAAAAGTTAATTGTACTCGTACTTTATCATAAACTTTATTCACATAAAAAATAAATAATTATTACATTTCGAAATTTGACAATGAGCTTAAAAATCAGCATAAAATTTTCACGGCCGCCACATGTTGCATAGATTCGTCTTCCGTTTTGTTGTAGTCCCGTTGTACTGTACTCGTTGTGTTCATTATCAATATGCTTATGCCATAAGGTGCGTATTTACAAAGTTGTTGCAAGAAGACTTAATTAACTGGAAAGTGATATAGAACGGCTGACATCCGGCCGGAAAGGATTGGTAGACAGTGCTGGTAATGGTGATTTGGATGTGCATATACATAAATTGGGAGTTTTGGATGTTGGTACTGGCTCAGAAGACGGAGTGGTGCTTGGTGGTTGGTAGTTGGTGGTTGGTGGTGGTGCAGTGGCTGGTGCTCAAAAGGCGCCATTGAAGTGCAGATTTTGTGATGCAAATTGCGGTATGCCATGGTTGAGAGCTAAAACTTTACTAATTACTTTCAATTCATCAAGATTTCTTAAGCTGTTAAATTGACTTAAATGATTACTGGGTCTATTTAGTCTATGGTTTGGATTACCTGAGCTCACGCTGGACGTGCCCGCTGCTGACGTCGTGGCTGTTGGCTGCTGCAACAGTTGCTGCTGCTGCTGTTGTTGTTGCTGTTGTTGTTGCAGATACTGCTGCGCATTTTGCTGTAATCGGCTGCTGAGCTGAGGCGTCAAATGTTGTCGATAGAAGTTTTGATTGTCTAGATTGTGTTGCTGGCTGACAATTGTGGTGGCAAACGAGTTGCTTGGATGGATCTCAACATTGGCATTATTTAGGCCAAAGTTGCCAGTGCCCGATTCCTGGCGAAACAGACGCGAACGATGATGTTGTTGCTGCTGCTGCTGTTGTTGTTGCTGTTGCTGTTGTTGATACAGCGCATTGCTAACGTAGCTAGGTAACAGCAATTGTTGTTGTTGCTGCTGAAACTGTTGGTAATTATTCTGGGGCAGGGCTTGCAACAGCGACGCCTCCGCGGGCGCAAAGTTGAACTGATTTGATGCTTGTATGTGTAAATGATTGTTGTTGCTGCTGCCAGTGCTGGCAGCAATGCTGTTGGTATTTTGAGTATTGCTGACAGCATGTTCCGTTGCTTTTTGCAGATTTTGTTGCAAATTTTGGAAAATTTGTTGCACTGCATTCGTTGGTGTTGGCAATTTCTGATAGTTGTTGTTGTGGTTGTTTTGGTTGTTGCTATTAGTGACGCTGTTGCCGCTGTGCAGGGCAAATTTATGAGCCGCAACGGCATCGCGCAGCGGCAATTGCTGCTCAATTGGATATGTGGGATAGATAATGGTCTTGGTGTGTGTACTAGGTATAAATTCGACTGAAGGTCTAATCGAGTAACCCGGCGATGGAGGCTGCAACGTCTGTATTGCCTCCAGTGATGCATGTGGCAGCTGTTGCTGCTGTTGTTGCTGCTGTTGTTGATGCTGCAGTGGCTGCAATGTGCTCGATTGCGCAATTGGCGATGCTTGTTGGTAACGACTCTGGCTCTGCTCTTCGAGCAGCTGCAGTTGCCGCAAGATCAACGCCTGTTGCTGCTGTGCCTGCAACTTCAACTGATAGATTTGTTGCTCCAGAGCGCGCTGACGTTCGATAATGTAGCTGTTGACGCTAGGTGGCGCCAGATTAGGACTGCTCAGTGGCTCCTGGCAAATGATACAATGATACAAAATGAATGTGGTGTCATTTAATCAATTGCTGGCTTACCTTGATGTAGTTATTGGTGGTGCTGCTGGTGCTGATAAAGGCGGGAGTTGTGGAGTAGGCGGCATGGCTGATGCTTGTCTGGGTGGTGCTAGTGGTGCTGGTTGGACTCTGTGTGGTAAGCGGTGGTGCAGCCAGCTCTGATTCCAACACGCTCAGCTTCGTTATGGTGGGTCCAACATGTGGCAGCGGTAGTGCCACCTGTTGCTGCTGGAAACTGTGCTCCCCCTGCAACAGTGGACGAAACTTTTGGGCCGTGCCTCGTTCGTCCAAGTCGACGGTAAAGGCCGTTACCAGTGGTGCCTCCTGTATGCGAATGTCCTGTTTGTCCACGAGTTCAATGTTCTCGCCATCCTCGTTGTGTGTGGGACGTGGCGTTGTTGTTGTTGTGGTTGTTGTTGTCGTCGTGGTGCGACGTCGTGTGGTGCGTGGTCGGGGTGTTGTTGTTGTCGTTGTCGTTGTTGTTGTTGTGCTTTTTGTCGTTGGTGTTGCTGTTGTCGTGATCCTTTTCACATTGCGTATCTCAAACTTGATCTCATTGCTGCCGTCGTGGGAGATTTCATTGCTGCCCAACGAGCTGTCCACGCTGCGTGTGAGCTGTCGGGAATCCGGACCCGCATCCGCATCCGACTGCGACTGCGACTCGATGGAGAGGAGTGAAGAGTCCGCTGCATTCTGCTTGCGTAGCGTTGTCTTCTTCCACAACTTGGAGCGATCGATGAAGGAGGAGAGCAATTGCTCCTGCGCATTGCGTTCATCAAAGGTTGCAGTATAAAACTGCACCGTGGGCACCACAGCCTCAGCCTCAGGACTGGTGCTCACCTCCAGGATCTCTTCCCGCTCGCGGGGTGAGGGCAGCGTGGTGATCTCATTGCGTCTTAAAGGCGCCGCAGTAATCGACTCGTCTTCGTCTTGGGAAACGCTTGAGGAAGTGGCCTCCTCCCGCTCCAGCTTATCGATGGCTCGCAGAAGAGCCTGTCTCACTGATAAGTCCAGCTTCTGAATCGCCTCCCGTGGTATAATCTCATTGCTCTCAGTGCTGACACTCTCCGAAGTTGCCACTGCATCATCATTGGCACTTGCCAGCTGGAGCATAAAGGCGGCCAGCAGCAGTGCCACCAGCAACGCCCAGGGCAGCGTGTTGAAATGTCTCTGTGGAGAGGGGAGAAGGTAATAAGTCGAGTTAATCTCAAGGCAACATTCGACTCATAATAATTAGCATTGAAACTTATGACGCCCGTTTTGTAATTGACGCATTTGTCTGATGGAATTATTAAAGTAAGTATGCAGTCCACAACCTTCTCTATCTTATCATATACATCACGGAAGACTGCGCAGTTCAAGCCTCATTTGAGATAATAGCAAGAGCTGCCTGATATTTCAACACAACTACCTTGAGAGGTAGTAAATAGAGCGAGACGTGTGCTACATAATCTCTAAATCTAAAATGTTGAGGAGTATTTAAGAGAACCATGTACTGCAAGAAAAACTGCAAGTTGTTCTTAAGTAAATGTCCAAGAGATTAAGATAAGTAGTTTCAGTAAAACAGGCATAAAATTCGAATTAAAAGTGCTCGGAAAGCAAATGTCGAGAATAGAAAACCATGCTACAAGTGCTTTAGTTATTTTAAATTAAAAAATTAAATTAAAAATTAAAATTCGTTAATTATTTACAGAAGCAATTGTCTTCAAAATATCTAAATAGTTAGGAAACATAACTTAATAATTGTAACTATAACAAGATTTTTTTATTTTAACAAACTGCTACGCAGTCCAAATTGTCCCTTAGCTAAATTATATTGGTTTAATGATTGGTATATTTTTTTTTTTTTTGAGAATGTCAAAGGATATTCTGTATATAATTTATTTTATATTATTTTATAATTGCACAAGCTATCGGAAAATTTAAATCTTTGCTAATACAGATACAAAGTCTCCATAGCTCTCCAGCTTTATTTTTAATTTACCCTAAATTTAATTTATAATTTCTTTGGTTGGGAGTTGCAAAATTTGTTAACCAGCTCCGTCAAAAAACCATACACGAGTAAGTATTCGTAATGCTTGGCAATGGCTAAGTTAGCTAATCTATGCATGTTCATCTTTCCGGCATTCGAAAAGACGGCAAATCATAACGCATTATGGCTTGTACTCGTAGTCAGTCGTAGCCACAGCCACAGAGAGTGCTGCTTTGTGGAATGTTGCACGTTGCGTTGCTTTTACACAATTTGCGATTTTCAACAGCTTGGCGATTGATTTCTGGCCCTGCCTCAGACTCCAACTGCAACTTTGACTTCTTTAACTGCAACTCCAACTTCAAAACGAACTGCGGTTGTAATGTGGAGTCTGGAGTGTGGAGTCTGGAGTCTGTGGCTCGGAAATGTTTTGTAAATTGGCTTGCAACGCTTGTTTGGCTGTTGCTGAAAGCCTCGACTAATTGTTGCATCAACAAGTGGTGCGGCGATCCACAGCAATCATGCCAAGCCAAAGCAAACTAATCTGACCACCTGTTGCTCTGGTCTAAGCACAGTTAGCATTGGGTCTTGGCACAGGATTTGGCAGTCACGTTTCTGCCACTTGGCACTTTGCCTATTGTTGTGGTAAATTTTACAATTGCTGCCCCGATTTGGTTGCGCATTCATTTCGATTTAAGAGCACTCAAATTATTTATTCAACAATGCGGAATGAAATGCCAAAATTAGCTAGTTGTTACTATCCTTAATATCATAGGATCTGTCTCATGAACTCTGACTTTAAAGAGATATATGTGCAAAAGTAGACATTCATTATATCATCAGCTCATCAAAAATTTTGACTGCCTGATTAGACTCAACTTTCTATCTATTGTGTTGCTGCAATATCAATCAAATTTCAAATTTCAAATTTCAACATGACTCGGCCATTTACACACAATAACATAGCTGTTTCATCTAAAGAAATAATAATAACAATAATTTTCCAGATTTCAATGAAAGTGTTTGTACCTTCCGCCAAAACGCAAGGCTAAGGTTCAAGTTCTGCAAAAGGCCAAAGAGGAGAAAACCTGAAAGCCAACAACAATTGCAGTTGAACTGCCCTCAAAGCAATGATCAAAACAGCAACAACATGCGATGGGAAACTATTGGCACTCAAATAAATATTACATGCTGTTTTTCATGTTGCTCTACCACAAATTTATTGCCGTCTTTCAGCCGGTTGCTTGATTCGCCTTTTTTTTGTATTTATTTTTATTTTATTTTTTGCTGCCAAATCAATAGTTGTTGCCTGTTTGCTTCTCATTTGCGTGTGTTTCACTATGGAAATCATCAATGGCCTCAAGTCCAAGTCTTCAAGTCATTTAGTTGCCTCTTCGCTAATCAAGTTACCTGCTTTGAGCCCAGCCCAACTCAAATGGTAATCATAATAACTTGTACTTGTAACGGCTGTAATACCACTAAAACCCGAAAGCCAAACTAAAAAAATATTAGTTTTTTCAATCATGAAAATATTTGAAATGCTTGCGGAAGCATAACGTTTATAAAAGTCTATATGAATTTCCTCTTCATTTACTCAAATCATTGAGTATGAGTTTTCTCTTTCTGCCAAAGTTCAGAAAAAAAACAATAAAATACTAAAGACTGCAATAATCATAAAAGTTGGATCACATCGCTATCAAATGATAAAAAATTTATGGATATTTGTCCATAGACTATATATAAATAAAAACTTTACTTTCCCCCAAAGTTAAACCCCTTTGATATAAAATTAAATCTTTGAGATTAGCCCATCTTTGGAATGTTTTTAATTTCATTCGCGTGCTGCACTTACATTTAAACAATGAATAAAATGCTCAATAAATTTTTTATAATTACTCTTCATTTATGAGAGGGGCCGCTGAGTTCCGCAAGCGCCACAAGTGCCACAACATGCGGTAAAGTGCAAAAATGAATTAACAATCGAGCAACGTCAATAAATTAGCAATAAATCAATGAATCAAAGCACAATAGCCCAGCTGTCTATATTGTTTTATTGCTTATTATGTGGGTTGAAATTGTTGTAGATGTTGTTATTTATTATTTCTTATTTTACACTTAAGACGCCAGCGGCGAAAGAAGCCAAAATTAAAACCAAAAAGTGAGTGAAAAGTACAGCTTACATAATGACTTGGCCAAATTGAAACTTCACTTTCGGTAGGTTCATTCATGTGCATGTGTAAGACAGTAAGACGGTAAGACTGTAAGACTGGGTTACCCAGTTCCATTGAAAAATGGCACATCATATACAGACATATCGCAAATGGCATTAATTCGAGCTGACCAGGAGAGGGGGGAATAATACGTCTTGGCTCTCTGATTTCACGCCTGTTGATCATCTCGCACTTTGCATTTGAACAGCTGCAAATGCATTTCATATTTCGCATATTGCATTTTACATTTCGGGTAGTTGCGATTGCTCAAGCCTGGAAACTGGACACCGTCCAGTGGCATCCACAATCTACGCACTATTAAGCAGCTGCCACCAAGTCAGTTAAATTTTTGTAGACATTTAAACCGGCTTATAAATTGTGAGGCGTAAGCTGTTTAGCTGGTAACGCAATCTTTGGTCAATGGCCAATTGGCAGATGTCTTTTGCAAATTTGCTGTTTGTTTATGTTTTATGTAGGCCAGCATAAATATTAATATACGTATTATTTTGTAAGCTCTGTTAATAGCTATAAAAAATACAATAAAAAGCAATAATCATGCATGTTGACGCCTTATTAAAAATATACCTTCTTAATGAGCATTAACTACAAATAACTTCTTGAATATTTAATAGGTCTAATATCCTCTATAAACATTTTTAAAAGTGTATATAAAATTCGAGGTTGACTTATTAGCTGTCTGCAACACAGCATGAGGTTGCCCAATGAATTTGTTACAGTATTTTATGAGCTTTTAACTATCTTTGTTGCTACCATGTTTTGTTATCGAACCAAAGCGCAGTCCAATAAAATGCCATGTAATTGTGTGTGTGTGTGTGTGTGTGTATATCTGTGTGCACCTGTCCCACCCATATCTATAACAAGCTAACAACATTTGCATAATTTCACACTAAAAAGCGAAACAGAGACGAGGCCCTTTCAGTTGGATCTTGAATTCAGATTTAAGTCTAAGATCATCGTTGTTTTGACATGCATTTGAGCTTTTGATTGGCGTTGATGGGCAATGGGCAATCGATGTGTGTATTGGGTAATCTCTTTATCGATACTCGATCTATTCATATTCATTGCTTGTTACAATTCATTTAGCAGCCATTATGCTGCCTTCATTTGCATATTTATGTGCATTTAATTGAGTCTTGGTTTCGTTTTGCTCATTTAGCTATAGATAGATACATAGATGCGTAGATACATTTGGTTATGGCTATAGCCCATCATTTTGCCACTCTGCTCGTATTGTTTTTATGTTAAGTACCAAAAACGAGCCAATAGACAATAGTTTGGCTTTGTTAATTGGACAGAGGTCAGTTTTGGAGCTTTGATAGACCGATAACGAGCTGAAGTTCAAGTTGAGCCTAGTCACATTTGACATGTTTTCAACAAATTGAATATGAATAATAATCTAAACAACAGATCAATAACGCTGCAAACTAAACTGGCAACTTGATGGAGAAAATCTCCTAATCACCTGACTCAACGATTGGCCAAGGCAAATTTAATGCCATTTATTTATCCGCATAGCATTTCATAATCACAATAAAAATAAAAATATAAATAATAATAATAAAAATAATACAAAATTACCAATGGGCGCGTATTACAATAAATTTTCAAAGAGAGATAAAAAATACAAATACAAACAACAAGTTACAACAAATAAAAGTTGTGTTTGGTTTGCGTTTTGTTGTTGCTTTTAGTCTTTTTTTTTTGCCGGGGCAAACTCGCGTAATGGCCTGCCCATTGTTTGCACATCTTCGAGGAGGCAGTTGGATGATCAACAGTTGGAGGAGTCAAAGTTTTTTGTTTTTCTATTTTTCTATTTGGCTGTCGTTGTAGCTGTCGCTGTCGCTGTTGTTGTTGTTGTTGTTGTTTTCGCTGTTTGCATCTAATGACACGCTGAGGTAAAAATGCAATGTCAATGGCACTCGGCACTCGGCACATGGGCAATTTCGGTTTCACTTTTATCGACGCCAAAGCATCTGGCTTTTAGGTTGAAGCAGAAGAAGCAGCAGCAGCAGATGAAGATGAAGATGAAGATGATCGAGTCGACGTCATTTGCCCACCTAAAGTGGCAACTGTTTGTTGTTGTTGATGTTGTTGTTGTTGCTATTATTGCTGCGTTTTCATCTGTGGTTGTTGCCACTGCCACTGTTGCTGCTTTGTTTTGCTATATTGTTGCATATTATTATGTATTATGTAAAATCGCTTACATTGTGTGCAGCGTCGCGTCGTGTGCCACTTAAGTTTTACGTGTACCTTTGTGGGTCTTTCTGGGGATCTTGGACTTGCTTTTGACCTTTCAGCACAGTAATAGCTCGAAAAGCCATCAAAACGTTAAGCGTTTAGTTGAAAGGGTCATACAAAACAAAAGACTTAGGCAACGAACTTGCCACCAAATCCTCCATTGTTGCGTGCTCACAATTATGCGCTGTAGGTACTTATTCAAGATTTATTTACGCGCACTGTCAAATACATTTCAACAAGTACAATTCATGCCAGTCGAAGCTAAAGCTGCAACTCCACAGTCACCACACAATATTATATGAATGTGGATGAGTCCAAGAGACGCAGCTTTGTATCAGGTGTCGGTTGCGGATTCAGGTGTCGATGACGGTGTCGATGTTGCTGTTGTTACTGTTGTTGCTGTTGTTGTCTCTGCATGATTTATGTGCTCGACGTGTGTTGTGGAAAAGCGACCTTTTTAGTATGGTAAATTGTTATTTTGACAGTTGCACAATATCGTGCAAAGCCTGTGGATGGATACAGATCTATAGACACGATACTCTCTTATAGCTTGTACCTATCACAGCAGGCGAGCTGGAGCTGATTGTGCGGGCGTTTCGAGCTCATGAATTGAATACCTTGTTGTGAATGAACCGATCGTGAGTGTGTGTGGTGCTTTTACTTTTGTTTAATTGCAATTAACATATTTTTAAATGTTTTCAAGAAATTAATTGCATGCGCTCGAATGATCCTATCATATTATTTATACATGAAAATATATACACTTATCGCATACTAAGTTTAAAGGGCATTGCTAGTGTTTCTCTGTTAAGTTTAAGCCGGCGACAAATCCCTGGACAGTTGTCTCCCTGGGCATTATTTATGATGCAGATTGCTAATTTTGGCTGGAGAAATCAGCAGCAAGTTGGCAAGGAAGTTTGGTGGATGCAAACAGAAAGAAAGACACATAATCAATTTTAAGCATTGTCAAACTGCAATTATGCAATGGTGAAAAGTGAAATTTTTATTGCAAAAACAACAACAGATGCGCGTTTTGGGACGTCTTCTTCACTGATGACTTGCCGCCTTGCCAGTTGGCTGTCCAACTGACTGGATGACTACCCAATTGGTCAGCATCCAGTTGAAAGCCCAGAGCCAACTCTTCTCTCAACTTTGCAACAGGTCGCAAGACAACAACAGTTACTTCGATTGCATAACATGAAATCGGATATGCCTCATGCGGGATTGGAATTGGCATGACATTGTGGCGATAATGAAAGTGGCGTTTCAAAGAACCAGAAAACAGAAACCAGATATCAGACCTACAACCTTCGTGGCATTCAAATTACTTAATTGGACAAACTTGATTTGAGTGTAAACTACTTTATTTCGTTTAAGCATTAAAGTCAAATAAATTGCCATTCACAAGTAACATAATACTTCATTAATCTTGACCATTTCTGGTTAAGGTAACACTTGGTTTTAGCCCTGAGATTAAATGCAATCTAATGCGTTTTATGATCCTAATCAATGACACGAGTCTGCGGTTTGCTCTCCCTGTGAACCAAACGAATCTCATATATCACTAATTGAATTGTTTTATGGCCTGTTGATCATCGCTTCGAAATGAAATCATTAAAAAGCCATTACACAAATGACTATCCATAATTTGATTTGCCAAAAAAAACAAAAGAGCATTTATAAATATGTATGTATGTATGATCGAACGATTGATCGACAGATGATCAAAACTCCCACGATCTCTAGCATGACTTTCAAGGTGCCAAAATTGGGATTTGCTGAATAGTAAATTTTGCTAATTGATTAACGTATACGTCAATCTTTAGTTTCAAATTTGATTAGTAAACATCATGTAGACGAGCCTCTGACAAGTGTCAAACTTTCCACTGATCATAAAACTTTCTATAACTTTCAAATAGGAGAGTGAAGGATTATTGAATATTTCGCATACTTACCACGGACATAATTCCTGCTATAATCCAACTGTTCAATAGCTATTAAAATTGTAATCAAAACCAATGAAATACAAATTAGCTGTTAACGTTGCACAGTTTCATTTATGGCCAGAAATAAACATTTATTTATTGATAGTTTAAAACTGAACCGAGTGTTTTCCGATGCACTTTATTTGTGATGTGTTAATTTCGTTTAATTGCCAAATTTCGAATCGTTTTTTTCAAATTAGCACACAGTTCACACCAACCGGTCGATAGGTCGATTACTAGATGAATCTATCGCGTTTCTTTGCTCGTTTTCGGGGGGGAAGCGTCCGCTGAACAACTGAACCGTCTGAATGCTCGCTGCAGACTGAAACTGAAGCGCAAGCGTTCAATTTTTGAGGTTTCCCTCAGCTGCCCCAACGGACCAGGCTGAAGATGCTGCCGCTATGTTGCCGCAGCGTTGGCGTCGACGTCGACATCGACGTCTACGTCGACGTCAACGTTAGCATCATTGTTGCCAACTGTTGATCACGGTTGTGGCTCTGACTGTGTCTTTGGCCATAGCTGTTGTCTGGCGGCGGCCTAATGAATGAAATCTGCGTTATTTGCAGACATTGTTGTTGTTGTTGTTGTTGTTACTCGTTTTGTTGTTGGCTGTTTGCCTGATTACGAGTATAACACAAGTGGCCCTTATGGGCTTTTTGAACTTGGCTTTGGAGTGCAGCTATTGCAAATTAAATGCTGCAATATCAATTCTTCAAAAACAACAAACAAACTGAGACTGTTATTGAATTAAGCTTTTCATTTGGCTCTTATGCGTGTCTCAGTTTGACGACTTGGCAGACGTCGCCTCATTGGCCACTTTCCAATTCAGTTGGGCTCTGTTTTATGACGCTATCGAGTTATTTAACAACGTTGAGCATCTTCAGCGACGGCAACAGGTTTTGGCCATGCCACAATCCTTGCCCGCAGCGTTCGCCAAATCTTAATGAGCCATGGCCAAAACGGCCAAAACCACAGCCACAGCCACAATCACAGCCACAGCTTAAAGGCCAGCGGGAACACGCGCCACAGATCCACCTTGGTCCATGTTGTCCAGACATCAACTTCCGCCTGCTTGTCGTCTATGCATTTTGAGGCCATTTCGCGGTACAAATTTCTCATTTTCTTCAGATTAGCGCTATTTGTGCATGCAAATTAGTTTAGCTCTCGAATACGCACTTTGTCCGCAGCCGATTTTCCTTCTTTTTTTTTTTGCCATTTCCTCTCAGCTTCGACCTCGATTTCAGTACGGAAAAAAAGTGTGCAAATAATATTGTTGCACACACTTTTTGCTCGCTTTGTCGAACAATCGCCAATTCAACTGTTGGTCAAATCTTTGCCTGCATCAAACAAATGCGATTTGATGAAGCTTTGATGAGCTATGAACTACAGATCCATCACTGGCACCTGGAAGCGTTGATCAACGCACTAAGAAAACCGAAAAAAATGTATAAGCAGACATTGAATATTGTATACTCTATAAATCAGTTGTACGAAATGTACCAGAGCAAAATGGTACAAAGAATTTTGTATCGAATAAAACAATATAGCAATAGATATGGATATATATATTTCAGTAATTCTCGATAAGATCGATATTTAATTATCAAATGTAAAATAAATTAAAGAAATTTTCTCCATGAAGGTAAACATAAACAATAGGATCAATTTTTGTACAGAAACCATTTTGAACACATAAAAAAGCAAGCACATACAATATAAATAATTTTTTAATCTGCGATGAATTCTAAGAAAAATTTCTAAAGATACCATGGATCTAAAATCAAAATCGAGCTTTCACTTTCAATAGAGAAGTTGTAACTATTTCATATATTGATAATTGTCTGTTAGGTATAACTTACCTGTAAAACAAAAAATTAAAATCTCAAGTAGAGGGCGATTTCTGATAAATTTGTAGATAAGAAAAAGTTGGCGGTCTCTTTTCAATTGAAATTTAAAATTAACGCAAAATTAACTTTTTTCTATAAACTTGACAAAAGTGCTAATGCTTAAAATTCAAATTAAAAAAAACTAGTTAAGACTGCCAACTAATTCTTATCTCTAAATTCATTATAATTCACCCTCTATCTGTGTTTTTTTTTTTGATTTGAGGTATGTTTTACCTAACAGACAGTTTCGCCATACAAAACACATGAGAACTTTCCTCGAAAAAAGTGTAAGCTTGATATTGATTTTAGACATATGGTTTTGTGGGCAATTCTTTTTAGAATTCATCGTAGATTACGAGTTTCATAACCGCTTTGTCGCGAAAAAAAAATGGACCCACTCTTACACCCATGTACCAGTGAGGATCAATCGTTTTAAAAGTCCTTATTCAAGAAAATTGATGCAAGATTTAATATTGCATTTTGATAATCACTCAGCTTTTCTATGCGTAACAAACTATCAAAATTAGTAGATCAATTCAATCGAATGACTTCTCATGAGTTGCAAAGTTGTTAGCATAGTCATAATAGCCAGTGTATGTATGACTTAACCAACCGCAGAGCTGTGAAGTATTTACCCGCTTGACATGTGCAGCTCTTCCGCAGCCGACCTCGTCAGGCGGAGAGAGGAGAGCGAAGAGAGAGGGAGCGAGGAAGCGAGGGAGAGAGGCAGAAGTTAGTGAAAAGCGGCGTTTCGGCATGACACGTTACCACATGGCCAGAGTTGAAGCCGGCAGCAGGCACATCATTTACCGCATAAAATTATTCGTATTTGCGAAATGTATTGTAAGGCGCAGCCTGAGCTGAAAAACCAAATATCCAAGACGAGGCACAAGGTACCATGACTCTAAACCTGCTTTCTTCGGCGTGACTTTTGATATTTAAACGCTGCAGAGCCGCCTCGATGCCTTGTGCGCTTTTGAACCCGTTTGCACCCTTTTCCGTTTGGCAACATGTCGTATACGTATCGTGTATGCGTTTCTCTCCAGCCTCAAACAAATTTACAATTTGACTTTTGGCCAAGCGAGTAGGCAGAGTCAGTCAGGTAGTCAGGCCAGATTGTTGCCAGGCTTTTGGCATTTTGTTCATTGAACAAATTTTGATTGTGGCGCAAACTTCGAGTGCCAAAGCCTGATCAGAATCACCAGATGATGGCAACTTCACATGCCTCCAACTGCAGGCTGAACGTGAGCAACATTTGAGATTTTTGGCTACCAGTTTTTGGCAGCGTTGTAAATTGACTTTTATAATTTCTTAATGAAGTTTTGTGGTTTGCAGTTTTGTTACATTTTGAAGTAGCTATTAACTGGGCAAAATCATGTTAATTTAATGTAGTTTTTTTTTGGATTTCATTCAGTATACTCTAAGCCAAAATGTTAATATTATATATTTATGCCACGCCCTTTACTAACCACTTCCGTTTCGATAAGTCAGACACGTGCATGCATAATCTAATCATAATCATCAGCAGTCACTCGATCTCAGCTATATTGTGACATGACCCTGTCCAAATGCCTCATCGAGTCACTCACTCAGCCAGTCAGTCAGTCAGACATTTATGTTTATTAGTGGCAAATTAAACAAGAGATCAACAACTGGTTGGCTCTTGGGTCAATAAATGGCACAAAAAACAAGATGATAAATACAAAAACCAAAAATAATTGAGAAATTTGTTAAATATACAAGTGTATATGGATATATTATAAATATAAATATGATATGCAGGTTCGGCTTATAGTTGGATGTGCATAAAATATAATCGCAAGTGAGACAATGGTCTTTGTATGCCACGAGTATAAAATAAACATGTCAATAAGAGCGGCAAGCAATAATTTAAAATGCAAATAGAGAAAGAAATAGCAATGGATCCATTGATCTACCCGTTTAAGGTGTGAATTATAGATGAACTGGCCCAGAGGAACATACATCTATCTATCGAATCCACAGCAACAACAACAACAAAAACAACACACACACAGACAACATTTGCCAACGCACTTTTGGAGCTCATTTGCATTCGCGTTTTGGATTTGGGTTTGCGTTCGATTTTGGAGGTCATCATAATGATCAGATTGACATAGACATTTGATACGGATCTTCAGCTACGCCTTGGAAGCAATCGCTTGGGTTTGGGTACGAGTTCGCTTTTAGTTTTTTTTTTAACGAAATGAGTTTTTAAATAAGCCAAATCAATCATTTGGCAGCCGTCTAATTGTGCCTCATACTGTGCCCTCACACCCGCAAGGGCAGATTGGGATTCAGATTGACTTTTGATGCTCGCATTGTCTTCGTGTTGGGGCTACTGACATGGTAGGCATTGTTTGACCACATGAACTTCTGTACCATCTATTGACCAGCCATTGTCTGCAGCTTAATGTCATGTTCAGACATTTTTCTTCCCTAGGCTGCCATTTCTCAAGCCGCCTCTGAAATTGTTGAAATACCCAAATAAACGTTGCAGACACTGTGGCTTTGATTGAATGCTTTTTATTACTCAAACTTTTACTTACACACATTGAATTATTCAGAGAAATATCTGAAGCTTATATATAGCTTAAACTTTCTAAAGAGAATACTTGAACTTAAAGTTCGAATCAAGGAATGTAATGTAAAGAATTTCACTTAACTTACTCTCATTTATCTCAAAGTGACACCTGAGATAATTATGTGAACAACAGCCAATTCATAAACAACAAAATGCAAAGTGTTAGCCATTAATTATGTGTGGTCAGCCCAACCCAACCCAAGTCAACCCAACCTAATCACCAGATTGACCTGTTGGGCTTTATGTAACAAAGTGTCGATATACATAGCTAAAGCTAATAAAATCATAAATCTTGTCAATAATTTCGCCTCTACGCTGTCTGTTGCAATCACTTTGCACACTTTGCTTCACATAATTAAAAATAAAAATAAATTCAACAAAATAAATTTGTTTTCTTTAACGTTTTGCTGTCTGTTGGGTGATTAACATATTGTTGGTTCAATCTTTAGTGGGTGATGACTTTATCTAGACATAGAACGCCCACGTTTGCTGACTGTGACTGCGTGTGAAAACTCTTAAGCCAAAAACAAAAGGTTTGCGTTAACGTTTACTCAAGAAATATATTTTAAGCTGATCTATTGTTATGCTGGCACATCATTTGTCATATGCTGATAGACAAGGTTTTCGGCTGAGCAATAGATGACAGTTCATTTAGATATGTTTGGCTTTTATTAGCTTTGAAAATACATTGTGAAAACTCTCTACGCATACACACATTAATATATATAAAAATCCATACAAATAAGTAATCTACAATTTAAATAATATTAATGGAACTAAAAAGACATTGTTTAACATCCATAGAATTTGTTCAACTGGTCAAGATTTGTGTATCTCAGAGCTCAGAGCTGACTATTGGCCAGATGATTGTCGATGACAACTTGAATGATCCTCATGCAATCGCGTTGTCTGGCAATGGTGTTATCGATAAGTTGCTCGATAAACTGACTAGCTTTTATATTCGTATTGGGCGGTATGTCCTGGGTGCAGCTAATGTATTTGTTGAAAATCTCCGTATTTAATGATGTGGCCAAATAACGTTCGCTCTCGTCCTGCTGCAACAGTTTATTGAGCACCTGAGCTGCGGATAACAGTTGTTCCTTGGTTTTATGATAAGCACGCAGCTCCTGCAAGCTGCCATAATCCACGCTATTCAACTGCACTGACCTATTGCCATCGACGTCCACAGTCCCATCTCCGCCTCCGCTCTTAATTGCCTTTTTTGTAAGCAGCTGGCGTATGTGATATTTGCGTTCCGTCACAAAATTGCCGAGCAAGTAGCCTGGAAAGCAAACAAACGACTCATTAGTATATCCACCTGTACTCTTATCCTTGTCCCCTTGGCTCACCTGAGATGAGCATGAAGAAGGCAATCGTCAAGAGCAGTGAGGTGCATGTTCGCTTTGATATATATTCACGATAGTCACGGGAACTGTTGGCCCTCACAGCCGTATCATAGCTCAGCACTTGATGCATTTTGAGTTTCCTTTAACGTATTCGCTTTAATGTGATTTGGTCTTTGCTTACGACTTAGATATAGATATAATATGTATATGGTATTGGAACATTTTATTGTATCAATTGTACTTCAATTCAAGTCGACCCTCTGTTTATATTTTATTCTATGCAGCTGTAAATAGAGTGTAAAAAATCATACAGTGTTTATTATTTTCTTTTACTAAAATTCTCTTAAATATGCATGTGTTTTTAATGAAATCTATGCCGTAGAAAATCTGCTTAGCTTAGGGAATTTTTAATATAAATTCGTGCAAAATTACTAGACACAAATATTTGCTGTGAAATATTTGATAGACCCCTCAATAGATATTTCATAAATTATGATAAAAATTTCATTTTCAGCTTGTGTAAGGGTCACCCACGCAACTGATAAAATTTAGCCAATGGCATGCAATGAAGAAGAAAGAGAAGGCCATAAATAATAACACGTATTTTTCGGATTGATGGCACAAAATATGAAAACAGAAAATCAAATTATATTTGACTATGTTCACAGTGCGTATGTGTAATATTTTCATAATATAATTATTTAATATAAAACCACACTCACTTGACAACGTGAGTATTCTTTCAAACTTTCACTTTCTCTACAATTTAAGCTTGTTTGAATCTGAAGAAATATCCTTTGTTTTTTGCTTGTTTGTACTTTATAGATCGATGCTCTTCGACATATAAATTACATAGAGAATACTCTCACTTAAATAATTCACATTACATCAAAACTAAGTAAAATCTACTTATAAATCTATGAAAATTTAAACTGGCTCGCGCGGGATTTCCTTCGTTTATTGCCGTGCGCTTATTATCCTTCGGTTTGGTGTGCTCGCCTGGCCACCAAGTTGTGCACTGAGCGTCGTTCCGAGCCTGACAACGGCTTTAATAGTCGGCAACGAACGTGACAGTGGTGAATTTCTATCGTAGAGCTCCTGTAAGGGGTTGTGCTTTTGGGTGGGACTTGGGCACAGTTTTCCCTTACACTTGGGTCAAGTTGAGATGCGGCTCTCATGTGTCGTTTAAAAATAGAATAGCCGCAATAATTTCATGATTAACGGGCATTTTAACTTAAACTCTCTGTGTTTGAAGTTGTATAGATTTTCAAACAGTTGGTATTTCCCTGAAGAGAGCGAAAGCGCTTTAGTTTTACCATGTTAATCCTCACTGTTCTGTTGCTTTTCGCTTCTATCGCACTTTTGTTGTTTACAATTCGCTTACTTCAAGAATATCATATGAAACCTGGTCGTGTCAGTCAGATTAGTAAACTCTTTTTTATATAGGTAATTTTACTTTGATGTACTTCGCTTAATCCAGGTGCTTAAAACACCTCAGCTAATAAAATAAAAGCACGAAAGTCGCACGATTTAAGGGTGTTAAATTAATTCCTATGTACGTATAACTCTAAATCGAAATTGTGTTTTAAATAGTTTTTCTTTAACTATTTACAATACGTATGCGTAACATTGTTTTATAATAAATTTTAAAGAAATTTGTACTATATTTTTTTTTAAAATATTTCCTAGATGTACGATATTTTTTGTTTGTATTTAAATATTATTGTAGCTGGAATGCTTGCGCTGTCCCCAAAGTAGCTCCATGAAAACGTATTGTACAAGTAATTGTTGATGTATTTGTTGCTTTGGCTTTTGAGTCAGTGAAAGTGCAACTTGCGCTGAAAAGCAGCAGCAAAACGTCCTCTTCTTGTCAAGGGCTGACAGATACATTTCGCTCGCTTACAAGTGCCTGCTCAAGCGAAAGCCGTGCCAACTTTAACGAGAGCCAGAAGAGTTGGTTGGGAGGATATTCCTGTGGAGGCCAATGTTTCATTAAGTGTAACTGCTTTTACCACGCTCTATGCACACTGCACACACAAATGGCCACCTAAGGGGGAGCTGGATACAAATGCGGACTACTTGTACATATGTATGCGACTCTCACGAGTTTTCCAGTGCAACGACAAGGTGGATATGAAAGGCATACCTGTGTCAGCAACTGGTTTAACACACAGAGTGGCACAATATTTATCCATTCATTCAATATATCCTTAGTAGAGCATTAAAGTATTGGCATTTATATTTTTATTATTTATTTATTTTGTTTTTTTATTTTCTGGTACAATAAAAATATAATTTTAAATTAGTGCAACCATAAATAATTTTATTATTCATGCTTCTAATTAACCTAATACATAACATTTAATGTAAAATTGTGAGTAAGTAAAGGATAAAAAACAGTAAAGTTTTCATATTGATGCTTATAAAGAAGTCAATTAATTGTTGTGACAAGAAAATTAGTGTTTTTTATTTTAGGTAGTTAAACTAAATGTATCTCATTATTTTATTTTTAAACATTTTTTTTTAAATAAGTAAGCACATAAAATAATTACCCAAATAATACAAGAAGTTATATAATACGTGATATTCTATTTTTGTCAAAACAATTGCTTAACTAACTGTATATACTCGAC
The DNA here is from genome assembly GCF_004354385.1 of Drosophila innubila. Taxonomy (NCBI): domain Eukaryota; kingdom Metazoa; phylum Arthropoda; class Insecta; order Diptera; family Drosophilidae; genus Drosophila; species Drosophila innubila. The sequence goes on along the minus strand of NW_022995380.1, from coordinate 26,398,153 downwards.
TAAATTTCTCTGTGCAATACAATTTTACTTAACACTAAAAATATGTACACAAATTAATTCGCATTTAATTAATTCGCATTCGCCCACATTGCACTTGCTCGCATTCGTATCTTTAATTTCAAAATTCCATTTCGAACTGCACACAGAAATGTCAGCGTAGTGCATTGCACTCTGCACTCCGCAACTTGAACACGTACGACGCCATTTTTGCTGCCACCCACGAATCTCCCTCTGCTCCTCCCACACTCCAATCCATGTCCTTATCAAAGGATGCACCTTCCACCCCCCTCATCACATTCAAAGCAGCGCATTAATTGCCAAGTGCATTGACATAGAAACATGCAATGCGGACACACAAAAGTAGGCAACGTGCAACTCGAATTGCAGTCAAGGATCGCAATGTGCAACAATTATTACAGATTGTTTTATCCACCTAAAATTGGATTTCTTGTATTTCAATAAATTAGAATTATATTATACTTTAATTGATAAACTTTCATAGCTAAAGTAGCTTAATTAAGTAGTTGTTTATGTGAAATTATAGTGTATAATTGTCACAGCTTTCGGTTACTCTTCCAATTAATCTTTGCAACTTGTTGCTTTCTTTAATTAAGGCTGTTTTACCCTAATTAATCGACGCTTTGCCATTTCCCCTGAGAAATGCTTGTTATTTCTCCACTTCGAGAGAAAGCTTTAAGCTTTGAAGTTACACGTTAGCTTTGGGGTAAGCTTTTTGCTGTCACAGCTGTTATACATACAAGTTTCAAAGCAAGCTCAACTAACTGTTATACAAACATTCAAGCACTTTACGACATAGAGTATGAATAAAAACTAAAGCTAAAGCTTACTTAGTTGAAAATAGCTTTTAATATTCAACAGTTTTTAATGAGCTGTACTTATTCAATGGTGGTCTATCACTTTAACATTTGTTAACCAAGTTCATTTACCTCACTATGCAAATCTATGCGATTTCTACATTCCAAGAAACCTTATAAGCTTAATCGCTGATTTAGAGTCTGAAAACTGTATGCAGTATAATTTGTTCAATGCAAATCCAAGATAATTGTTCAAATTTGGCGTGAACTTACAAAAAATTACATAATAACATTAGTTGTAATTTTACATCTTCTTCATTATCATATAAAAATTTATTTAAATCTCAACTGGTCACAATTTTCATTAATGTCACTTCTAGTAGAAATTTTAAACTTTTAGCTAAGCTTACAAATTTGAAAATTCATACTGCTAAGCATAAAAGAAATGTCAAAAAAATAAATGGCTTTTAATGTCTTACAAAAAAACTACAATTTCCAAATTTATATATTTTATAATGTGCAATAAGAGAAAATTGGCAATAATTTAATGCCATTTGATTTGATTATCAATACTTACTATAGTGTTTAATCGATTCTTGAGTTATAGTCGTATGTGCATATCACATTTTAGTGAACGAGAGAGACGTCCGTTTCTAGGGCTTCCCAAATCGAAAATCGAACATAATTTGTCTTGCATTTTGCACTGTTTCCCAGCATTTTTCACGTGCTGCAACTGGTAGAACATCATATGGAAATGTTGTCTTTCTTTTGCAATCAGAAAACTGAAGTCAATTGGCGATTAGCATAGGGCCCTGAGGGGCCCATTGACTTGTTTTGCATACGCATTGACCGACTTTTAGCCAGACACTAATGTAATTAGCGCCATATACCAAGTCGTACTGGCCATTTGGCTAGCAGTTCAACGTGGCTAATTAACGACTCAACATCGCGGCATTCCAAGGAATACAGTGTTCAAAAGGATAAGGAAAAGAAAAGGATTAGGTCAATTGCCTTGCCAATGGTGCAAGGATATTCGGTGCAGTGCAGTGATAGAGAAAAAGAAATGTGAAAACTTCTTCAATCTTTTATCTTTGATTTTGCTTTGATTTTGTGCTAACAAAGGCCTCATCATGACTGATACAATGACTGATGCCGAAAAGGCGGCTGGATCTCGCCTGGATTACGATCTAATGATGGCCGAGGAGTATATACTGAGCGAAGTTGAGAAGAACTTTATCTTAGCCTGCGAGCGTGGTGATTTGCCAGGTGTCAAGAAGTCTGTATTGTTTGGCATAGTTATCCTTGTTGTGTCCTTGCAGCTTAGTGTATTTTGTATGATTGTAGAATCCTTGAGGAGTACACTGAAACACCCTCTGATAAGTTCAACATTAACTGCACAGATCCCATGAATCGATCTTGCCTCATTTCGGCCATTGAGAATGAGAACTTCGATTTAATGGTTATACTGCTTGAGAACAATATTGAAGTTGGAGATGCCCTATTGCATGCCATATCTGAGGAGTATGTGGAGGCTGTGGAGGAGCTGCTGCAGTGGGAGGAAACCCATCACAAGGAAGGAGATCCCTATGTGAGTGTTGAGCCCAACTCCTTCTGATAATCCTGTCTAAATCGTGAGTCCAATTCAAACAGAGCTGGGAATCTGTGGATCGATCGAAATCTACCTTTACCACGGACATAACGCCACTGATTCTGGCTGCACATCGCAACAATTATGAGATACTTAAAATCCTGCTGGACCGTGGTGCAACACTGCCCATGCCGCACGACGTCAAGTAGGTCGAGATACTTACTAGATACAATACTTCATCATTTAATTTCTGGTTTTGTAGGTGCGGCTGTGATGAGTGTGTGACATCTCAGACCAGCGATTCTCTGCGTCATTCCCAATCACGTATTAACGCTTATCGGGCACTCTCGGCCAGTTCCCTTATAGCCCTCAGTTCACGTGATCCTGTGCTGACCGCATTTCAACTGTCCTGGGAACTGAAGCGTCTGCAGGCCATGGAATCGGAGTTTCGTGCAGAGTACACGGTGGGAATGAATGCATACTTATAGATATAATTTTCTTGCCTTGACTGAATAATTCTGATTTAATCAGGAAATGCGTCAAGCAGTGCAGAATTTTGTGACAGCATTATTGGATCACGCTCGCACCTCTATGGAACTGGAAGTGATGCTCAACTATAATCACGAACCATCGCATGAGATTTGGAGTCCGGGCCATCGTCAGACTCTAGAACGTCTTAAGCTCGCCATTCGCTATAAACAAAAAACGGTTAGAGTGCAGTTTTGTTTTTGAAATAATCATTTATTTTATTTATTTATTTAAATAACTGTATGATTATAGTTAAAACTAAAGCTACAGGGGAAACAGCCATAGCTACTGGGGCTTTCGGCTATTTATTTTATTGATTATTGGTCAACCAAATATCTTTCTATCTATTTTTATACCTCTTACTTAAAAAATTAGTGTGTTCGTTGGAATGTATATAACAGGGAGAAGAAGGTATCTCCGAAGTATATATATTCTTGATCAGCATCAACAGCCGAGTCTATATAGCCATGTCCGTCTGTCCATCTGTCCGTCCGTGTGAGCGCCTTGATCTCAGAGACTATAAGAGATAGAGATACCAAATTTGGCACACAGACTTCTATAGACCCCACGCAGGTCAAGTTTGTTTTATATTTTTGACACATCCCACAGTTTTCAAGATAATACATTTTTTTTAATAATTAACGTTATCTATGAATTTTATCTATAATATCACTTCACCGCAGTAAGATCGTACATTTAGAAGGAGAGTAATAGCTAACCAAAGTTATTAATAAAATAATTATTTTAATATGTTACAATCACCCAAAAGTATGCAGTAGTTTATATGAGGTAGTAATTTCTTTAAGTACTTTGAAATATATTGAAATAAGTCACGGGTATCCTGGTAGGGATCTCGACTATAGCCTTTTCCACTTGCTTATATTTTATTTATTTCTGTCTATCTATCTATCTGCAGTTTGTAGCTCATCCGAATGTGCAGCAACTGTTGGCTGCCATTTGGTATGAGGGTTTGCCTGGTTTTCGACGCAAACAAGCCTCGCAGCAGCTTTTGGATGTTATCAAACTGGGTTGCAGTTTTCCCATCTACAGTTTAAAGTATATTCTGGCCCCGGAATCCGATGGTGCCAAGTTCATGCGCAAGCCCTTTGTCAAGTTCATCACACACTCCTGTTCCTACATGTTCTTCCTGAGTGAGTTATATATCTTTAATCTTAAGAGATGAGGTGCTACATAAAACCTTCTAATTCCTTAGTGCTTTTGGGTGCTGCATCGTTGCGAGTGGTGCAAATTACATTTGAGTTGTTGGCTTTTCCATGGATGTTGTCTATGTTGGATGATTGGCGGAAACACGAACGTGGCTCACTGCCTGGCCCTATTGAGCTGGCTATCATTATGTATATAGCCGCGCTGATTTTTGAGGAACTCAAGTCTTTATACTCCGATGGCTTATTTGAGTACATTATGGATCTATGGAATATTGTGGATTACATATCGAATATGTTCTATGTGACTTGGATTCTCTGTAGAGCCACAGCTTGGGTCATAGTGCATGTAAGCTGGAAACTATATATTTTCTAGATTATACTTTTATTTATTAACTATCTTTAGCGGGACCTGTGGTTCAGAGGGATTGATCCGTACTTCCCACGCGAGCATTGGCATCCCTTTGATCCCATGTTACTCTCAGAGGGCGCTTTCGCTGCAGGCATGGTCTTCTCCTATTTGAAGCTCGTTCACATCTTCTCGATCAATCCGCATTTGGGACCATTGCAAGTTTCGCTGGGACGCATGATTATCGATATCATCAAGTTCTTCTTTATCTATACTCTGGTGCTGTTTGCCTTTGGCTGTGGCTTGAATCAGTTACTTTGGTATTATGCAGAGTTGGAGAAAAACAAATGCTACCACTTGCATCCCGATGTGGCGGACTTTGATGACCAGGAAAAAGCCTGCACCATCTGGCGTCGTTTCTCCAAGTATGACTATTTTATCACATGTATTTAGATATATTATATATATAGTTTAATTGTCTTTTAGTTTGTTTGAGACTTCGCAGTCGCTGTTTTGGGCCTCCTTTGGTCTCGTGGACTTGGTCTCCTTTGACTTGGCTGGCATCAAGAGCTTCACTCGTTTCTGGGCGCTTCTGATGTTTGGATCGTACTCAGTAATAAATATTATTGTATTGCTCAACATGTTGATTGCCATGATGTCCAATTCGTACCAAATTATTTCGGAGCGAGCTGACACTGAGTGGAAATTTGCACGCTCACAGCTGTGGATGAGTTACTTTGAGGATGGAGGCACCGTGCCACCACCCTTCAATCTCTGCCCCAATATGAAAATGTTGCGAAAGACTCTTGGTCGCAAGCGACCTTCTCGAACCAAGAGTTTTATGGTAGGTGGCACACTTTGACCCTATCCCAGACTCAATGAAGACAAATCCTTTTGCAAATCAGTTTCAATAAAGCTCCTGTGGCTAGCTTTGCGTCAATGCTGACTCTCACAGCTCTCCCCTCTTATTCCGCCCCCTCTCCTTAGCGCAAGTCCATGGACAGGGCACAGACGCTACATGACAAAGTGATGAAGCTGCTGGTTCGACGTTATATTACCGCCGAGCAGAGACGTCGTGACGATTACGGCATCACCGAGGATGATATCATTGAGGTACGCCAGGATATTAGCTCCCTGCGATTCGAGCTGCTGGAGATTTTTACCAATAACAGCTGGGATGTGCCCGACATTGAGAGGAAGACACAAGGTAATGAGTAGCCTCAAAACATGTTGCTAAGCCACCCAACCAAAAAACACCCTTCCATTGACAGCTGCCGCCCGCACCACCAAGGGCAAGGTTATGGAACGTCGTATTATGAAGGACTTTCAGATCGGTTTTGTGGAGAATCTGAAACAGGAAATGAATGAGAGCGAGAGTGGACGCGATATCTTCTCCTCTCTGGCCAAGGTTATTGGCAGAAAGAAAACGCAAAAAGGGTATGAAAAAGCCATGTATTTTGAGATAGATAACTAACTAAAGAACTGTTTCTTCCATTTCCAGTGATAAGGACTGGAATGCCATTGCCAGAAAGAACACTTTTGCTGCCGATCCAATTGGCTCGAAGCGCTCTTCCATGCAGCGTCATAGCCAGCGCAGCTTGAGGCGCAAGATTATCGAGACGGCGAACGAGGGACTCCAGATGGACCAAAGGCAACTGATTGGTAAGCTACAATATATATGCTACTGTCCACACTCTGCAACTGAACCTCTCGACAACCGGTAGAATTCAATCCGAACTTGGGCGATGTTACGAGAGCCACGCGAGTCGCCTATGTGAAGTTCATGCGCAAGAAGATGGCAGCCGATGAAGTGTCCACAGGTGAGGACGAGGAGAAACCCAAGGACGAGGAGGGGAAGAAGTTAGATACCAGTGGCGTAAGTCTTTTTGTACCTTTGCTGTTAAATACTCGAACTATATTTTAAAATTTAAAATTATTGTTTCAATTTATTTAATAATTCTTTGACTGCCGCTAGATTTTTTAATATTTAAACTAATTTTTTAGTTGTAAATTTAATGTTTTGTTTTTATTAAAATTTGTATTGCTATCAAATCAAAAGATTTCATCCATGTTGTTATTGTTATTCAATTTTTGATGTTAAATATTTTGTATTTTAAGAAATATATATTTATTTCTTACTTTTAATTTACACTGTTAGTTTTCAATTTCATTTTAAGTGTTCGAGATTAACTAATTTCCTATGTACTCTGCCTTTGTTGTTGTTTTATTTATAAATAATTAATTATACATAAATATTATTTGCAGTCCAAAAAAGCAGCTTCTGGCTCAATGTTGGCAGCTGCCGCTTTGCGAGCTTCCGTTAAGAACGTTGACGAGAAAGATACGATGAGAAAGACGACAGATGATAAGAATTCAAGTGACAAAAAGCCAAGTGACAATAATAAACCAGTAGCTGGTAAACCAGGTGAACAAAAACCAATGCCACCTGCCAGTAAACCATCTTCCACCACATCAAATGGCGCCAAGTCCAACGACCAACAGAAACCCAACGATGCAGCTAAGCCCAATGCACCTGCTCCGCCTTCCAAGCCAACTGATGTTAAGCCAGCAGCTCCCAAGGCAAATGAAACTAAGCCACAAGCTGCTGCCAAGAAGGAGGAAGCGGCTAAGACGGAGGCAGCCAAGCCAGCAACGGCATCTGGAGCAACTGCAAAGAGTGCAGCACCTTCGGCTCCTGCAGATGCAAAGCCGGACACCAACACCAAAACAACAGCCTCCGCAACGCCCAGCGGCACCAAGGCGGCAAATGAATCCAGCGGAGGGGCTAATCAGCCAGCCAAGCCGGATGATAAGAAAACTGGACAGGAACAGAAGGGTACAGATGATAAGAAGCCGGGCGAATCCAAGCCCAAGGAAGAGGCTGCCAAGTCAGCCTCCGATGCAAAGTCTCCCAGTGATGCCAAGACAGGTGACAAAAAAGCTGATGATGACAAGAAACCAGGAGATGATAAGAAAGCGGCTCCAGCCCCACTCAAACCCGCCATCAAGGTGGGTCAAAGCAGCGCTGCAGCTGGTGGTGATCGAGGCAAGTCTACAGTCACAGGACGCATGATCTCTGGATGGCTGTAGGCAAATTTAAGGATTATTTATCAATAGATATTATAATCATAGAAGATAAACGTATGTAAGTTATTAAAATCTGTGTGACCAATAAAAGCGAATGTTAAACAAGTTTCATTTGCAATAATTTACGGATGGAAAAGATAAAGGGTTGTTTTCTTAAACTGTTAAAATACTTAATATTCCCGAATTTTAAGCTTTAATCCATATAAATGAACAAAACTTGAATACAGAATGAATATAGAGGCCAAACCATGATCAAAATGACATTCCGTTTGAAAATCGGTAAAGTTTTCCCAAAGTTATGATAGTTTGAAGTTGGTCACGCCTCTGACCTAGCAACTTTACAAGTCAAAATATTTCTAAATTTTTACATGAATTTTTACAAAAAAATGAAAGGCCGCAGAATCAAGTTTAAGGTGTCGTTTTATACTAATTACGATATTAGGAGTTGATTAAAGGTAAAAACTTGAGATTTAAAATTTTGAATTTTTAAAATTTCAAAGGGGGGACCCTTACCATCAATATGGAACCATGGCTTCGATAGTCGAAAAATAATTAAATTTTCTAAATGAACAAATTTTGAATACAGAATGAATAAAGAGGCCAAACCATGATCAAAATGACATTCCGCATGAAAATCGGCACAGTTTTGCCAAAGTTATGATAGTTTGAAGTTGGTCACGCCTCTGATCCAACAACTTTACAAGTCAAAATATTTCCTTGTTTCGACATGATTTTTTACAAAAAAATGAAAGGCCTCAGAATCAAGTTTAAAGTGTCGTTTTATACTAATTACGATATTAGGAGTTGATTTAAGGTAAAAACTTGAGATTTAAAATTTTTTATTTTCAAAATTTCAAAGGGGGGACCCTTATCATTAATGTGGAACCTTGACATCGATAGTCGAAAAACGGTAATGGTGTTATTCCCTGGTTCAAACTGAAAAGAATTTAAGCTCTTCAATCATTAAGGCTTGTATTTGAAGCATTCAAAGAGCACTTTTCTATGTTAGCCATTTATTATAGCCATTGCAACAAGTGCTTGACTCTAGCAACATTTTTCCACCCACAGGTAGTTGGTTGCCAGTGGCAACAAGTGTTGTCCTGTTGCCAGCTTTGCCTCCTTATCAATATTTTTCTATCAGCTGTCTGCTTTGGTGTATAAAAGGACAACGGTTTTGAGCAGCTACAGGCATAACACCAACAGACGTCAAGAAGTAAACAACAAACGTCAACTTTAATTTGAATAAGCAGCTTTTTGATAAAAAAAAAAAATGAAGTCGTTTATGGGTGCTATTAACGTAGCCTACACAATTCTGTTGCTGATTTTACTCACAAAATTTAGTGTCGCAGGTGAGTTTAATACGAGTAATATTGTTGATTGCGAGGGGAACAGATTTCTAAGACAGATTGCTGCAGGAGCATTTAATCCCATGGCAATAAATCTCAGTGCAGCTGATAGATCACTATAGTACCTCTGGGATGAACCAATTTGTGTTCATTAAACACGCGTTGCATTTGCATAATTTACTAGCCATTTTTAACGTGGTCTGAGAACTAACTCTTTGGATTCATCTTGGTGAATGTGTCAAAGAAATTAAAAAAACGTACACTAGACTAGAGCAAGTGCATCTATTAAAACATGTAATACATATTTGTCAAGTAAAATTCTTTTATTAATTAATTTAATTAATTAAAGCCCTGTATATTTAAATATTTTCATGTATAATTTATAGGAAATGCAAAAAAGTGTTAATTTACTTGTTTGTTGGGGCTTCTTTACACATATTTATGAACATATATTATTTTATTTAAACCAGAGGAACATGATAAGAATCGTCGTGGCGCTAACATGGGACTCTATGCCTTCCCACGTGTAGGACGCAGTGATCCAAGTTTGGCCAGCAATCTGCATGATGCCAGCGATTCCTTTGCTTACGAGAGCATCTATGGCATAGGCGAAGTATCCGCCGAGGATATAGAAGGTGCGTTAAACTTTAACAGCCAAAGTTGATTTGTATATAAGAAGTTCAATTTTTTAGATTACCAGAAACGTGCCAGTTATTTGCCATTTCCTCATTTGGGACGCAACGATGCTGAAATGAGGAAATTGGCACATTTTTTGGCATTGCAACAGGCCCTGGATAAACGCACCGGACCAAGTGCATCATCTGGTTTGTGGTTTGGTCCACGTCTAGGCAAACGCAGTGTCAGTGCCAAGGATTATGCTGCTGCCGCTAAAGGCCAAAAGGAAGGGTACTAAACGATTATTATGGCTGAACTTACACTGAAAAGTGCTCGAGATCGAAATGAAAATGCACTTGTACAAGATAATATTTGCCTTTATAGGGCTTTTAAATTTTACTCATACTAAATATGATTTCTTGATTAAATTTTAAAGAGATCAAATAATTAAAAAAATATTAAAACGGGAACATAATTCTATAATAAATACAAAAATAACTCATGGGCTGGTGAGAACTTTTTGTTAAAGACACTATAAAATATTTGTATTTAAAATATGTAAATACAATATTATGATATTTATTATCTCGCTGTAGTGAAATAAAGTTTAACTGCAAAGTATTGCTACTCGGAATTTATTTCACAATGTCTTAGCCTGAATATCGAAATTACATTAACAATGGATTGAAAAAAGTATCTATATTTGGTGCAATTTTTGTTTTATCATTGTATTATGTATGTATTTATTTTTATTGTTTCACGAAATTCAAATGCAATCATTCTGATGAGGATTAATCCTCCTGCGTCTTGAACTTTCGCAGCTCGCTTTGAATGGCCTCAATGAGAGGTGCGGCCGATGCTGCCGAAGACTTTCGATTATGTCCCGGCGTATTTGCTGTAGACCCAGAGATGGCTCCCATTGAGATCTCCAATATGGTGTCGGGTCTTTGAAAGTGCCCAGCACTCAGGGGCCGCACCAGCGGAGAGTGCGAACCGTGCATGCTGCTTCCCCAGGCGCTGTAGGTCGGCGATGGCGGCTGCGTGGACTGCGCCGATTTCGGAGTCTTCTCTGGCTGTGCGGTGGCAGGTCGCTCGGCTGTGTTGTAGGCCTTGGGAGGATAGCTGCAAGAAGGTGGTTTTATTGTATCGTGACTATAATTAAATAACTTCCTTGATTTTTCTAAATATATCTCAAAATTTATTAAATTAAAAAGTATATGTTAAAGTGGGTACATTTTTTTTTTTGCGAATCGTAATCTACGATGAAGTCTAAGAAGAATTGCCCAAAAAACCATGGGTCTAAAATCAATATCGAGCTTACACTTTTTACAGATAAGCTTTTTGTGTTTTTTATATGGGTTAAAAAAAACCCCTAGATATAGGCCGAATGAATTTATAGCCGTTTTCACGACAGCACATTTGGCTCATTCGACGCCATTTTCATCATTTGGCCCAAATGTGTACAAAATCCGAATGATCATTTTGGATCATTCATAATGAATGAGCCGATTTTTTGCCATTCGCCCCGGGGAATTTCAGTATTTTTTTTTATCGAACACGCGATGTTTATCGATAAACTCGTAAAAAAAAAGCAATTATCACCTTAACCAGCTGTTTTCATCAATAAAATAGGTAGGCATTAAATTTGCGCCAATTATAATATCATAATAAATAATAAAATGTTGTTATTGTTTGCTTTTTATAATTTGTGCACAGAAGCCGAACAGCTGATTTGCTTTGGGTGTCTTAACAGTTTCACATTTGGTCGTGGAAAGCCAAATGTGAGGCACATTCAAATGTGAGCAAATGTGGCAAATGTGAGTGGTCGTGGAAATAGCCTATTAGAGATAAGAATTAGTTGGCGATTTTAATTATTTTTTTTTTAAATTGAATTTTAAGCATAGGTAAGCACTTTTGTCAGAAGTTTTAATAAAAAAAGTTAATTTTGCTAGTTAGTTTTTAAATTCAATTGAATAGACCTTATTCTCATCTCTAAATTCAATATAAATCGCTTTCTATTTGGGTTTTTAATTTGTTTTGTTTAAGAAGTAAGTTCTACCAAGCAGACAATTACCAATTAATGCTTTAGTTATAACTTCTCCGTAAGAAGTGGAAGCTCAATATTGTTCTTGGGCAATTCTTCTTAGAATTTATCGTAGATTACGAATTTCAAAACCGCTTTGTGCATTTTTTGTACTCCATACAAATTGAGCCACTCTAATATGTATAACTTTTATTTTATTAAAATTTGTCCACAATTTTTAAAATATAACTATTTAGTATATTTGTTTCGAGAGCCTATTTACCTGGGCAATCCTGCGGAGGAGCCGCGATGCTCGCGCTTTGTGGTGCGTCGCTTGTTGGTGAAGTCGCGGGAGGGCAATGGCATGGGCAGATCATCCTGGCTGGCGTACATCTGGATGGCGCCCTCGAGTAGGCCCTCGTAGTGGTTGCGTATGGCTGAGGCATCGTGCATGGGACTGGGGCTAAAGTCAGCATAGCTCCGGGCCTCTGCGGAAGATGGTTTGAGGAAGTTGAGTTGTGTTGTGTTGTGTTTTGTTTTCTTGGTAAATGTGGCTGGCTGCAAGTGAATATTATTGGATCTATGGTCTCTATCTCTAGCTGGTTATCTATGTTATTTACAGTTTACATTTGAGTTGTTAGTTAGCTAGTTGTGTGCATGCAACAACAACAACTACAGACTACAGTTGCCCAGTTAGTAACGTGATCGTGCCCCAATTTGCACGTCATCATCATCATCATTGTGTCCACCCGCCTCACCCTGGTTGTCAGCACTGCCGAGTCGTTTCTTGTGCCTCTTCCAGACGACGGGACCCACAAATCCCGGATCGGGATTATCGCTGTGCGACGCGGAACGCACATTCCTTACGGCAGGCGGAGCCTTCGGACTGGGAAAGCTGGCTATTGTTGCTATGGTGCTTTCCCTGCTTCCCAGGGACTTGCGTGACTGCGACTGTGACTTGAGTGATCTTGTCGAGCTCTGCGCGGCCGCTGCCTGAGGCGCCACGGCATTAACATTGTCGTAGTAGGTTACAAAGACGGGATCGAGGACGCGATTCAGCGGTTCTGGCAGTGTGCTCTTGGGAAAAGCCCGAACCGATGCCATGGAGAGAAAGGAGCCCACACTGGCCGTATCCGAGGACTTCTCTGAGGGCTGTAAGCCTCGTGAGCGTATAATTTCATTGTTGATGGCTTGAGGAGACGCAATGGTGTCGTCCTCGTGGAACTCCTTGTCCGTAAATACTGTTTGCTGCTGGAGTAGCTTGTTGCGATGATAATTGTTGTGGGGATTGTAGGCCTCGTTCCGCTGGAAGTTCTCATAGCTGCGACGCATGGACGTCGGTGAGTTGCCCTCCTCCGTGGACGAGTTGCTCTGATTGAGTGAGCCCTGTACAGGACTCGTTTCCAGCGAGCCAACGCGATTCTCGTTCAGGTAGCGACGCTTGGACTTATGCCGAGACTTGTCGCTCTTTTTGTCGGAGACCACAGAGGCATATATGGTATCCTCAAGTCCTCCCTCTGCCCGATCGTACTGATGACGCCGTCGCTTGTGTCCGTCAAAGAGACGGGCTGCCTTCTCGTCCAGTATCCGCTGCACATCGGCACTTGGCGGATTAATGGGACAATAAACCGACGAATCGGAGGTGTTGTCCGTCGAGGAGATTGAATCACGACGAGATCGAGTATGTGCTTCGGCAGGAGGAGCTGGGAAACTAATACGCGGCTGTCTCTCATACGACAAGTTCCGTACACCTGCGTCGCGGGAGCGATTGGTGCTTTGATCCCCACCATGGACATGCTCTGAGCCACCGACAGCGCTGTCCAGCAAGGTGCCCCGTGAACTGGGACGCATGGATTGACCCTCGGACAACAGCTCATTGCGTGACGATGTTCTGCAAGAGTGTTAGTTGATATGATGATCATCCAAGAGATTGTTTTGACCCACCTGTTGACCGCACTAAGTTCCCGCTGGCGTGCACGTGTACGTCCCAGCAGAAGAATCGCTACGAGCAGCAGCATCAATAGAAAGATGGCCAACGAGCTGATTACCACAAGTGCCACATTGTTCTTCACCGAGTTAAAGAATCCCGCATGGCTGCTCCTTGGAACTGGCGCCAAGGCAGTTGCCGTCGGCTCCCTAATGTAAGCTGTGAATGGAAGCAAGAATAACTCTGCAGACAACTCTACTACTCAATCTAAACAATAGTTGAACTTACGTTCGGACTTCATGTAAATGGCCTTGCCCAAGGTATTGACCGCCTCGGTCTCGCTTACCAGCTCCATATCCTTGGCAGCCGTTGTGGCCAATACGGGACGACCATTCACCAGCACCGTGTAGATGAGTTCGGTTTGATTGGCAACGGGACGCTCATGGCTGTTGGGGATAGAGAAAGGGATAAGTTCCAGGGATCGTTATCATTATAAGTAATATTATAAAAATTATTTGTTAAAAATTTAAATATAATTATATTTTTTATGTTTTTTATCAGGCATAATCATTAGTTTTGGGTAATTTAATAAAACTTCCCCCATAATCGTTATTTTTAAACGAAAAAAAAAATTAAAAATCTAAAATAATCTTAATTTTTGATAAAAAAAATAAAGATAAAAAAAATTATAATCATTTTTCGCTCAAAATAAAACTCAACAGTAATTAACGGATTCTGTGTAATTATTAGGAAAAAAAAAAATTGATACTAGTAAAAAAAAAGCTTTGTGATTTCTTTATAAGGATATGCAATACTATTGGTGAAAAGTCGAACAGAATCCGTAAACTACTGTTGAATTTTATTTTGAGCGAAAAATGATTTTTACTTTTTTTAACAAAAATTTTTGATTTTGATTTTTTTTCGATCAAAAATAATGATTATGGTGTAAGTTGAAAAAAAATGTAAAAAATCAGAAATTTATAAATCATTGCGAAAGTGCAGATATTGTAAATTTATAACATTTATAAAAAAAAAATAGCTTTGTGATTCCTTTACAAGGATAAGCAATAATATTGGTGAAAAGAGGAACACAGAATCCGTAAACAAGTTGAGTTTTATTTTAAACGAAGAATGATTTTTATATTTTTCCGATCAAAAATAATAAATATAGTGCAAGTTGAAAAAAAGTAAAAAATCTGAAACTTAAAAATCATGGCGGAAGTGCAGATATTGTAAATGTATAAAGGTTTTGGGTGAATCATTTGTTTCTAGGACAATTGTAATTTGCTGTCTTTTTTTACGTTTGTTGATCTTACAATTTGAGGTTAACATACGCGTCAGATGCATCGACATCGTTTCCACTTTTGTTCCACTTTTGCACATCGGATTCGCTGATTTGCGTGATGTTGTGTATGACAACTCGTACTCGCTCCTCCCTATAGATTGCCTGTTGTCGTTCCTGTTCCTGTTCCCGTTCCTGTTCCCTTTCTCTGTGTAGTTGTTGTGGTGGTTGTTGTTCTTGCTGTTGTTGTTGTTGACTTAACAACGCTTCACGAGCTTCCTGCAACTTCTCCGACCTGCCATTCTGCTGTATGAGTTCCCAGGGGATAAGCGTAACATATGCGCTGTAGTCCATGGACTCGCTGCTTGTTGTTGTAGGTAAAGTGGAGCTGCTAGGCGTCTCGTCCGACTCGCCCGACTCTTCCCAGTGACTCTCCCACTCGGGCCTCTCTCCCGCCTGCCAAACCCTTTTAATTTGGTGCTCACTATCCACATCCATATCCAGTATTTCCACATCATCGTTTGCCCAAGAGGTGCTTGTTGCTGGCCTGGATGTGGATGTGGATGTGGATGTGGATGTTGACGCTGACACTGACGCTGGCTGGCGACGTTCACGTGGCGTGTAAACTGAAACGCCAGCAATTTGTTGTGCCCCATTTATGCCCAGGTGGCGTGTTTGTTGTCTGCAAAGCCCAATTGGGAGTTAAGCTGTTCAAGCTGTACCTGGAACCTGTCTTACCTGGTGAATGCCAAGCGATACAGTCGCGCCAATTTCTCTTCAAGCATTGGATTATCCTTGGCACTGTAAAAGCCGGACATGACAGTCAATAACCAATAGCGACGATCGGTTGAGGAGTAATTTAGTGGAGGCATTCCAGGTGCACCCAAATCCCAATTGCCGCCTCCATCATCGGGTTTGCAGTCGAGACAAATTGGTATTTCAATTTCCTGTAACATAGTTCCCAAACAATACTTAACATCTGACCATCTTATGGAATATTAGTGCCCAGACTTACATTATTGCCATCTACATAGACGGTGGCCACCACAGTTTCCGTCTTGACTATCACATCCTTTCCCTTGCTAATGCCCGTGTGCACTTTCTTGAGATAATCGGGGGGTCCATCGCCCGAGCCTGTCCAAAAGAAATCCTCCAAATGCACCTCATCCTTAATTTCCGGGTAATCATCATCTAAGTCATCATCTGAAAATTACGTATTTTGTTAAATGTTTTGTCTATACTACTAATAGCGGTTCTTTGCAATTTTGCGGCTTGTTATTTAAAGTTTCTTGAACCTTTATGTAGTTACTATAGCAATTGGTGACGGGTGCAAAAAACTTTACAGACAGTTTTGGGTTTGCCTTGCGACTATCAGGAAATTGGCTATTATTATACAATGCAGCTATTTATTTAGTTTACAATGACAGTTAATATTATCTACTAGAATTTGTAACAGCTAGAAAGAAAGTTTTTCATATTGTAGAATACGATGTCCATTAAAGACAATATAATACAATATAAATAAATAGCTAATGGCAGAGTATACACAGATTGGTGTAGCCAAATAAATTAATTTCTATCGACAAATCATGAGAACTGGTTACCTACCCAACGTAGTCAATATTTCTAGCAATAGACGGGGATTCCCATTTCGTTTGCATTATGTTTATATTCCTTATTTTAATGCCGTACTTGGAGTTTGTTTGATCAATTGAAAGCGACTGCAATAGTGGCTGATAAATTATGCTAAGTGTCTCTCTATTGAGTGGAAAGAACCCTTTTCCCCTCTCTCCTAATTTCTGAATATGCTTTAAAGTAGCGCCGTCATTATGATGTCCTGGCCTCAATGATGATGACAATAATAACAACAATGCACAGCTAGACAGCAATAATTTTATCGATTAGCACTTGTGGTATGCTCCAAAAAAAAAAAATAAATAACAGCCGTGTCAAAGTTGACCAATTTGTGTGCGTGTTGGCGGGGCAATTAACCTGAACGCATATTTGTGCACCTGTGTGGATTTGGCAGCGGCAATTGTTTTCTCGCAATTACTCGTAAATGATGTATATTGATTGTCCTAAATTTTGATTTCTGTTGGCCAAATTCTCTACTGTTTGAGTAATGGCCAAAGCACTGACGCATAAAGCTAAAGGTCAAATCGCTTGTACCAGCGTCACACGACAACAACAATAGACTGAGGGTCAGTTTACCCACTGACCACAACTGAAAATATTTCCGAACAACAACAGCAGGCAGCATGAATACGAGTACTCATATTAACTTATCTCTGAGTCTCTGAGTATTACGAATATTTTCACTGGATTGTTGCTCAACTTACCGTGACTTAATTGTATTAATGGTTGTCCAACCAGCTCCCCCGCTCGACCCGTGCACTTGTGTAGAATGCTCAAAAGCAACAAAATTGACACAGCACTAATAAGTATTGCTTTCATTTTTTTTCTCAATTAAAAACTTTAGATTATTTTTTGTATTAATTATAAAAATTTTAAGGAGTATTTTCCGAGGTCAAAGGTCACATTTTTTTAAATTATTGTATATTATTTATATTATTCACTGTTAATTCGAATGAAATTTTCCCGATGCGTTGCATCGCGTTCTCGCATCGCTGAAAGTTGCCCGGGAACTGAGCGCTACGTTCTAACCCGAACTTAGGGGCGCACTCTGGCTCTGTTCTGGTTTGGATTGGTGTGGTGGTTGTTTGGTTATTTGGTTGTTGTTACCTGCATACAATGTTCGTATGCCCCATTGACGTTTGTTTGCTTACTCACGGCTCTCTGTTTGGGCCGCTTTGTGCCTGGTCAGTTACCTGTGGCAACAATCAAACAATCAAATTGCGCGCCAAGCAAACTCGCTTCTAATAAACAATTCACAGTTTCCACTTCCATTGCTTTGTTGTTGGCATTTCACACACACACAAAAAGTGCCGCTAGCTAGCGCTTTTGTTTTCCCCTCATTGTTTTGGTAGGTTTTTCAGTTTTAGCTTTTAAATCAAATATTTGCTATACTACGAAAGTATGACAAGTGCTAAGCTGAAAAGCATTGGCAACAAGTGTATTTTGCGGCATTACAGCAAGCTTACAGCTTTATGTTAACTTCCTGTTTTGTTTATGTTTCCTGTTAACATAACAGAAATTTAACATTAAGCTAGAAAGCTACATTACAGCAAGCTTCCAGTTTTATGTTAACCTCCTGTTATGGTTATGTTTCCGGTTAACATTGCAGAAAATTAACATAAAGCTAGAAAGCTTTATGTTCACACATGCAAACTCTGCTTGCAATGGCACTCTAGTCATTTGATTTTTTCTATTTGGTCGACTCTAAAGCGGGTCAGCTTTTAACAGCTGGTGATCAGCTGTACCGCGTTACACCAGGTAGCTTCTAACAGCGTGCACAACATATGCGTTAATTTTGAAAATTGAATTATGTTTTCATCTGCTTTGACATTTTTAAAGGTAAAAGTTCGCACAACAAGATTGCTGCTAATTTAAAATCCGGATTTTGGTTAAAAAAGATGAGGCGATCGATTTGGAATTCCGTAACCTTCAAATAGCTGCAGATTGACAGAAATTAAAATATATATCCATTTTAAAAGACTCGACCTTAGTCACCACAAAGTTATATATTTCTTCAGAATCATTTAAACTATAATTATAAGTTTTTAATCAAATTTAAAAAGAAAACTAATTTGTTATTATTTAATTTACATATTATCATTGTACAAAGGTTAAGATCTGTCAATTTAAAGAGCTGTTGAGAGTGTGTTGTAGTTTTTCGAAAAAAAAAACACCACACCCAGCAATTGTCAATTTTAATATTATCTTCAATTTGTTTCATGTAAAAAGCTAATCTGTCATCTGCTTGCATTTAACGTGACTAAAAATTAATTAAACATGTCAAGATTCTTCAAAATGCTAATTATTATGCAAATCATGTAGATAACTCGTCGGTTGCATTTTGTCAAAAAAATTCGGTAAAGCTGTGAAAAATCTTGAAGAAGAGTGCTCTTCAATTGAAGCCAATGACAAATTTACAACTTCTAGAATCTTAAAGGTCAGACATTATTACGCAATGTGAATAAACTTGTATTTCCAGATGACCACATGATAATGAAACACACCAACTTGATCTTGACATAACACCAAACTGAACTTGCTGGCAAAGTTCGTTCCAATCTATCAAACCAGTTTCAAACGCAACAAAGTATGAGAAATATTTTCATAATCTTTTTTAATTTTAAAAATTTAAATGCATAGTTCTTCTATCATTAACCAGCAAGAGATTTTAGACCACCAGGGGATAATTTGCGATTCTTAATCATATAGCGGGCCTTGTAACCATCCTTGTCGGCCGTGTACATGGTAATGGTATCGGTATCGGTTTTCTCATCGTAGGAAGAATAGGAACCCATCACAACCAACTGTTCTTCGGGCGTATCCGGATTCATAATAACGCCAACTTCCTCCCGAGTGCTGCCATTGGGTTCTTTCAAACTGTGAGATAATACAAAAAAATTTTATAAGGATTGCCAAGACAGAACTAGATTGATGCTTACTCAAAGCGATAGCCCTCCTTTGTGGGCTCCTGTTTATAAAATTCAGCCATAACTCTGGGAAATAAGTAGTCCACCCAACCAGCTGAGCAGTAGGAGGCCGTAAGAGCCACCAAGGCGGTAAATAAAATCTATAAATGTAATTACAAGGAACAATAGTATAAGGTATAAGTATGTAGTTACAAATTGTATTTGATATAGCTAATTACACTCGCTTAGTTTGTGTGATTCAATCACTGACACAACAGCTGCAGTAGTTCAAGCGCTTAACATTTTAATGACTATTATTCAATTGGAATGTGAATACTTTTAATGCTAATCAAATAGTTGGCTTTAACTCGTAAGACTTCACTCTCGGCTCGGATACTCACCAATTTTGCAGCTGTCATGTTGATGCGCGTTGAAGTTCAAAATCGAGACTGAGATGGAATCGTCTCGCGATCCAACAGCAGAGATCTGCATAGAATTTTCTACCGAAGCTTCGTCGACTGGCAACTGCGACGGCGACGTCCAAGTTTACCATATGATGTGCCGTATACTTAATAATTTTTTAATTCATTGTGGCTACTATTAAGTCAAACCGGTCCCAAATCAAGCACAGATCCAATGTTATGACTACTGTAGCCAACTTGAACTAAAGGTGCTTCATATTGTTGTCTTTTTGTTGGTTAAGCACTTGATGAGCTCCTACATAATTAACCAAATTAATTAATGATGAATGGGCTGCCACCTTCAACTAATGATCATTACGAGGGAGATATCATAAATAATGTGCCTAAGTACACAAGTTTCTCTAAAGCAACATAAGGAGGGACTAATTATAGTAAATAATCACTGTTAACATATTAATGTTTGGAATTACAAACTTAAGGAACTTATTTGTTAAATTAAATAAATGAAATAGGTTTAAGTCTACTAAGAACCACACCCTAAACTGTAAACTACTAATCCATTTTTAAAATTGAAGACTATTGAAATACCAATCGTTACAGATACGATAATTAAAGAGACGGTATTTTATTTCTATAAAATTTAATTATTTGTTTTACAGTTGCACAATAAACTTTAGTATCTGCCCTCGAAAATTTTTGATTTATATAAATTAGTGCTAAACCTGTGATCAGTTTAGCATATTGAAATAGTATTGAATTAAACATGTTTTTATTACTTTGTTTAGCTATTTCTGTTTATAACAAGTTAGCTATATATTTTAGTTATATGTGCTAAATTGTGGCTAAAAATAAATTTATGGACTTGGCCTTACAAACTATTTTTTTG
This sequence comes from Drosophila innubila, assembly GCF_004354385.1. Lineage (NCBI taxonomy): Eukaryota > Metazoa > Arthropoda > Insecta > Diptera > Drosophilidae > Drosophila > Drosophila innubila. Next base: position 26,377,581 of record NW_022995380.1, on the reverse strand, counting down.
GTAGATTCAATTTACCATATAAAATTTTTTTTACTACCGGCCATAATTATATAATGGCATTTTGCCCTAGAGATTGGAGTATGTCAACAGAGTTGAATAATTTTCTTCTGAAAAATTTAAACATACACATGTGAATGAGTTCCCCTTCTAATGACGTAAAGTGTTAACAGACATTTGAGTTGAAAATAATAAAATATAGACATAATTCAATTGGCAAAAGTTTCATTTCCGGCTTTGTGCGCATCAAAACACAAGTCGTAGGGGAATTGGAGTTAATGCTTCTGTTCTTGTCTCTGGTATGATGTCTGTTTATCTATTGGTTGGCTCTTTGGATGAGCTTTGATTGCGTATTTGCCTGTCTTGCAGTTTTAAAATTGAAGAGCGAAAGCAAGAACGGCTTTGGCAATAAACGAGAATAGCCAGCAAAAACCCTTTGAAAACTTATTTGACTCACATTGTTCGACGCACACAGTCAAAAAGCGGCCAATACTCGTTGCTTGACTGGTTGCAACTAAGCCGCAAATTCGGGCTGCAAAATATGAGCTCATAAGTCGCAAAAACAAAGCAGCAATAGCTTACCAAAGTTGCCCTTGTTCCAAGCACACAAATCACTTGGGCTGTCCCAATGCAGGAACAACGTCAAGCGAGTCGAGCGTGTCGAGCGGGTCGAGCGGGACACGAGACCCGGGACACGGGGCATGGGGCACTAGGCAGGTCCTGCGATTTGATAGTTCGATGAATTTGCAACAAAGTTTATGACTTTTTGCATTTAGTGAATATTTAATTGCCAAGTCGTGCGGAAGTTTTGAATCAGAACGAATCCAAATTAAAGCAAGTGAGAACGCTGTAGTCGTGTGTGCTCGGCTATAAGAAACCTCCTTCTGCATCCCAATTTTAAAATAATTGAGGGTATAAATAGAGTATCGATGCTTTCCACTTGTACTAGTCAATGCATCATAACCATGTCACGTATTCACATTTCTTGACATTCCATTTACTTTGGGTGCCGTGAAATTAAATAAGAAGATCGTGTAAAATAAACAGAACTAATTTGAGAGGCCCTAAAGGGAAATATACCCTAAAGAGGGCATATTAAAAAATAGTAAGAAGTTTATTTTATAATATTTTTAGCAGTTAATTTGTAGATTTCAAGCAACATTAACCAGAGTTTTCAAATATTAAAGACGTTCACCTAAGATATAATATGATTAAAGAACGTCTAGAATCAGGGATGATATTACGCATACGCCGCGATGCCAGCAGCTTTCATTCTCTTCTTTATTGGCTTCTAATGCCTCTGACTATTTTATCCCATGACCAGTTCGCCAGCAGCTCAACTTGTCGTTTATTCTGTCAATTATCATTAACTTCGAAATGCTCCTGTCTTCACCAAGGTTGTCGCACCGTTTACAGGACCCAGCAGTTCTACAGCTCCACGACAGTTTAACGGCACGTACTTCGCAGGTAAAATGTCTAATGCTATATAAATTGTTATTGCTTGTGCGTATAATTTGCGTGTCTGTTTAGACAATAGCAGTGCTACATGTCCCCATTTATTGGTAGTTTGTGAGGCGTAATTTAATTGCATTTTAGACTGTGTTGTATCTGTGAAAAAAGCTCTCAGTATAAATATTTTAGTCAAAGTTTTAATAGAGAACATTCATTTTCGATATAGATTTTAAATTAGATATGTAATGAAAGTAGTCAGTATTATATTTCAAGTACTTTTTATCTATATTGTGCCTCTTAAAGATATTCTTTAAGTACATGGCCAGATAATAATAAACAATATGACTAGGCAGCAAAAATAATGAAAGGCCGGACCAATAAAAATGAGTGGGAGGAAACCAACATGATGCACAAACCGAGAAAAATCATAAAATGCTAGAAAAAAAAAACAAAGAGCAACTTGTGAAGTTACGGCTAGAAAAATAGTGGGGAAATGTGACGGAACTGGCAAATAAGAGCTGAGTATAAAAGAAACAGAAATAGAGTAACATCAGTATGAAAATAGCATAAAAAGTATCAGTGATTTTTTATCAAGTATTCTTCGCTGCAATTGCCACTTTTACTGTACACTTTTTATCTTTATTTGCATTGTGGCTAACCAAAAAGAGAGGAAGAAGTATTTTTTCTGGCCAAGTCGTTTGTTTTCCAAGTAAAGTTTCTGCCATCGAGTTGGATTGCTGGTTTGTTTGTTGGTTCACTTGTTGGGTATTTGGATTGGTGCAGGAAGTGCACCAAGATTCTTAAAGTTGTTGTTGGCCAAATGACAAAATAACATAATGGCAGCACAAAGCAAGTGTCAGAGATTTTGCAACCTTTTTGGCGCAGTTATGCGATTGCAGCTATGAATTAAACTTCGTGTCAGAAGCAACTCGAGCTAGCTTGGGCTATTGGGAACTCTTATCGGACAAATTGTTAAACGCAACTTTTCACACAACTTTTGGCTTCCAACGCAGAGCACAGAGCGCTTTTATCGCGCCACTTAGGGCACGTGGATAACATACATTCCCGAGGGAACACTCACGAGCTCGTTTCTCACATCAAATAAATAATAATTTAATTCCTTTTTTTCTCGTTTTTTTATTTGCATTTTTAATTTTAGTTTAATTGGCTGCCGGTATTTATTGCACGTGTGTATTATGTATTTATTATTGTTTGGCTCCATAAAATGTAAGATTAATGCATTATGATTGTGGTGGATTAATATTGTTGATTTTTATATTCGGATTGCTGACTATTTTTTTAAATTTATAAAACAATTATGCAATTATCTGCTTAAACTCTTGAAATAAATTGAAATATAATTGGGAAATGGTAAACTTAAATAGGGATAAGCACGAAGACATTAATGTTAAATATTTCAACAGACCAATTGATCAATCTGTATGATTAATAACTGCAGTTTAAAACAACTGTCGGGATTAATTAATAAGTATGCGTTTGATTTATTTGATTTCATTTATAAAAAATCGACTTTATTATATCCTTTATAAAGTGTTGTGACAGAAACAATATTAAAACTTCATTTGACGTGTTGTTGTCATGCGTTGTATTTTGTAGACAAAAATACTTCAAGTCAAGCACACAAATGAGATACAAAATAAACAGTCCTACTCACACATATAGGTACAGGAAAATGCTTTGAATGCTATACACAGAAAACAAAGCTGTCGACAGCAAAGCAAAAGAATAATTTTTCGGGACACTATTAAAAGCAAACAAATTTTGCAGTCTAAAAAGTTTCAATAAGGAAATATGTGCAAATAAAGTATATAAAAAGTGTGAAAATTTTTATTAAAATAAGCTCAAAGCTATACCTAATGACACACACACACACACAGACGCGCACTGAGCGACTTTACAACTCTTACTCTGAAAGTGGTTGCCAATGTTTATTAAGGGTTTTCCACTTGACAGTCGAGAGAAAGACAGAGAGAACATTGAACAACAAGTTGCCATTTTCTATTTTCCCTTTCTTGGCATAACACTAAGCTGAAATTATTTTCATTATAAACTTTACGACAGGATTCGTGTGCAGTGGTAAGCGGAAACGGAAATGCGCCATTAACTGGCAAGTCAAGCTTATTAGCTGCAATAAAAAATAATAAGCTGCAAGTTATTGTTGCAATTGTGGCATATTTCTGCAAGCACGGGACACAGACTTTAAGAATGTTTGTGTTTATAAGTGGGAGATCTTTGCTTTATACTTGTATTTAGGCGAAAAACTTTTTTGTTTGCTGCTTTTGCTTCTCTTCCATTGTTCAAAGTGTCTGCTCAAACATTTGTGCGTGCGTGTCTGTCATCCAAGGACACTCGACCAAAGTTGTCCTTTCATGAGCCGAAAAAGTCTAGTTAATTTTATTTCATTTTTAAATTGCTCTACAATATGTTTTAAGTCGTCGAAATGACCAAGATTTTAACTAAGAATTGACTTGTTCCTTGGCCGCCCATAATAGTTAGAACAAAAAGAACAAGATAATGTGTTTTTGACATTGAAAACTGGTCAAATTGGAAATGCGATAGCTACAAAGGATATTTTTTATTATTAAGCTTATAAGTGCAATTCTTAATTTTATTTTGACAGATGTATTTCTTTATTATATTTATCGGAGCTCAAGAGTAATCCACTTCTTATCATCATCTTACATCATCATGTAGATAATAAATTAGAGAGAGGTAGACACAGGGATGGGGCAAAAGAGAAGCCAAAATCGCGATAGTTTAGTGAGAGTAAAGTGGAAAAGTGCACGTAGAATGCATTAAAGCTAAAAGCCTTATTTCCAACTTCAAACCAGAAAAAATGATACACACAAGGAGCAACCCGCAAAGAGTGAGGAGTTATCGGGTAGAGTGGAGATGGTGAAGGGAGCATCGTATGCTGTTGTACTATATGCAGAAAGGCCATAACTTCAAACTGTGGTTTTTACGCTGAATGTGCATTTTACGACTTTTTAAGTGTCAGGGCAAACAAAACTTTGGTCCAAGTCTCTGGATGACTTCAGCTATTCGCAACTGGAAACACACAGCTCCCTCATTCGAGAAGTTTTTGTTGTTGTTTTTGTTGTTGTTTTTGTTGCCACACCCGTACAAAAGCCAAAGCTTATGACGACGGCAAACGTATTTTCTTTTAACAAAATAAACTTTGCTTTTGAAATATTTGCAGGCAAAGAGCACGAAAAACTTAATTTTATTTTTAAAGTATTCGCATACAGACACGTGTAACATACACACACATACACACACACACACATACACAGAGACAAACACACGCACATGCAAAGAGTCAAAACTACACCTACATGCGGCCATTTCCGTTTCCGCTCTGCACCGCTCTGTACGCTTTGAAACTTGGCTCTTCCCGTAAGCAGTGCAGTTAAGTTATCGTCTTTATTGTTTGTCACATACATGACCTCACAATTGTATTCCATTTCGTTTCGCATTGGTCGTTGCGGCTGTGCTTGCAGGCACTGTGACTTAGCTCAGGTCGTCGGAAACGGAAATGGCATAAGTTGTTGTCGCCTAGTAGTTCACACGTAAGTCCGCACAATGAACAATAAAATGGCGTAGCTATGACTCTGATTCCAGCCAAGACTCTAACCGAGACTGCAGGGTCCATAAAAAAGAGGGAATCAAACCGAAACAAATATAGGTTACGGTTTCGTTTCCGGTACGCCCCGAAATAACTATTTCGGTAAAAAGTTATATTTCAGTTTATTCGTTTCGGTTCCGGTATCATTAACGGTACATAACGGTACAGCAAATCAATTTTGAAACAATTTAAAATTTTAAGATGTCGTTTTATAATAAATATGACATCGAAATAAACAGCCCAATGGCAGAAAAAAATTTTTTGAACGAATTTACAAATATTTAATTGCAAAATGTTTTTAGAGGTCAAATCACAATCAATTTTTAGTAGAATCTAGAAAAAAAATTTTTCTTCAAATTTAATAAAATTTAAATGCAGAAAGAAGTAAAATGACACATATTGATTAATATGACATTCCGCTTAAAAATAGGTTTAGTTTTGATCAAGTTATGATAGTTGGAAGTTGGTCAGACTGCGGATCTAGCCACTTTACAAGTCAAAATTTTTGTGCATTTTCACATGATTTTTTACAAAAAAATGAAAGGTCTCAGAATCAAGTTTAAAGTGTTGTTTTATACTAATTACGATATAGGGAGTTGATTAAAAGTGAAAACTTGAGAATTAAAATTTTGAATTTTCGAAATATCAAAGGGGGGACCCTTAGAATGGAAATCAGCATCTAGTACAATCTAGGGAAAAATATTTTTTTCTAAGAAATAAATAAAATTTGAATACAGAATGAATTTAGAGGCTAAATCATGATTAAAATGACATTCCGTTTGAAAATCTATTCAGTTTTGATCAAGTTATGACAGTTGGAAGTTGGACAACTCTTTGACCTAGCAACTTTACCACAACCGTACGGGTACAAACGTTTCGGTTACGGTTTCACTTCCGGTACTAAAAATAAAACGGTTTGGGTGGGTTAACGGTTCCGGTGTTATTCCTTGATAAAATATGTAGCCATAAAGGAATTCCTTTGTTGGGTTGTTTTTGTTTCTTTTCTGCTGATTTTCGAAAACACCTAAAAAACGATATAACAAAAATCTTTTCACAGAATCATATTATTTATTTTAACTGTGTTTTGCTTAATTAATTAACTCAATTCCGCAAAATGATTTAAGCAATTGAAATATTCAGCAAACATTTCAGAGAAATGATTACTTTCGAGGGTTCACAAACTGTCAGCAACAGAGTAAACCAAGTTAAGTGTGTAACATGCGGTTGTAAATTAATGAGCATAAAATAAAATAAGTTCCCTTAGGGGAATTTTGGTATATGGAAATGACAAGCTAGTTTTGGTTTTCAAATACAGCATTGAATATTTAAAGGTTGACCATTCAGAAGAAAATTACACTTAATTAAAATACAAAATCTAAACTAGATGATTTTAACCCACTTTAATTAAAATTGTAAGTATCTAGGCATGTTTTTTAACAAGTTAACCAAGCTTAATTATTACAATTCAAATGTAAATATATTAGCTTATCTTTTTTTCAAAAGTTCAAGAGAACATCCATTCCTTCAACCGGTAAAACTTAATTGTTATAAATATGCCAATTCATTCACAGCTTTTCTATTTGCAATCTTGATGATAGCCCGCACCAAAATCCCATTGGCATAGCCATTGCTAATGTTGACAGGTCTCTTGATACAACAGATGCACAACTGGGCGTATGCGTAACGATTGCAAAAACAAAAAAGAAAATGAGAACGGCACTCGCTGGGCTCGGGAAGCTCCGTTATTGGCATAAACTCTTTTAACTTCGGAAATGGGCCCGGGACTGAACCATAAGCCCATGTTGAATGGAAAATTGCAGCTGCAATTTTCGTTCTGTATTCTTCAGTCCCCCCCTAAACGAGGCACGTTTCTCTTGTTCAAAGTTATTCTTCTGCTGTCAGAAAGTTTTTTGCCATCACCTTCAACCAATGGGCAGTGCCATTGGAGCAGGCTAAAATCCAATAATGGCTCTCAGCGGCAGATTTACGCACACTCACAGCCACCCACAAACACAAACACACACGCATACGCGTCTAACTCCTTTCAAATACTAATCTGCGCGCCATAATTGAAAAACTAACGGTTTTCGTAACGAGTTTTTCGTGCTTTCACTACAAGTGTTCGTATTTTTCGATTCGTCTTCACTCTGTAGAAGTGTGTCTGTGTGTGTGCAAATGTGGTTGTGTTTTGCATCTCTATTTTTGTTAGCGTGCTTTACAATCACACACAACAAAGACATTGGTGAGTTTCCCTTTTTCTGACCAACGCATTTGCGGAAGCTAAACTCGCCCATAAAGTGCAACAAGCATTTTTCCGCTGACTTTTGTATGGGCTAAAGCAATGTTATTAGAGTACACTACACAATTTTACAAGTGGTAATATTTAATCTCATTTATTTATAGCATTCGAGAATCCGAAAAATATTTTGTAAATTTATAAAGATATTATATATTCTATATCTATTTTAAGTAGTTTTTTATGTACTTTAAAATTTTATTTTATCTGTATCAGTAGACTCCATGTGATTTGAATGTGTTAGTATGAATATTTTGTTGTGTGCTTTAGGAACCCACTGATCTAGATCATTTCATTTGTATGTGAGCTTTATTATACTTTTCACTGAAATAATCACGAGCAAAACTAAAGTTAAATTCCATATAAAGCAAATAAGAATTTGCGAGACTGAACTCAGAAAAATCTGCTATCATTCGCACACATTTGAGTGCAAGCCAAAAAATCAACAATCCAAACAAAAAATCAGCATGAAATTGAAAAAATATGACACCTTCATTGCAAGTGGAACAATAACAATGGCATTTCGGAGACATAGAATGAAAAGAATTTTACAGCAGAACTGAGAATTTGTCTGGGCAGGATTGTGGCTTTTTTTTTTCAACAATTTTGTTGTTCATTTTTTGGTTAAATTTCTCGGAACTGAAGCATAAAAACGATAATTTAAAAATTCGTTTGAAAATGCAGCTCGTGAAACGTTGCCAGTTTTGTTATACCCGAACCCAGGAAATTCAAAATTCTGTTAAGCTTATGTACGCATTACAAGGAAAATGATGACTATAAAAATTTTAAAAATTCTTTTTTGCTTTAAAAAAGGCTTTAAAAATATTTTACAAATGGCATACCCTGATGTAAATTCAGCTCAGATTATCTTATCTAAATTTGGCAAATACCACAAACAGGTTTATACATATTAAATTCCGACAAATTGCATTGCGTAAATAAAAGTAGTCAAATTAATAAGCTAATAATAAAAATTAAAGAGATTTAACTAAGCGATAGCCTGGTACGGGTGTAGACTAGTTGATTTTTGGTAAAAATATTAAAACCTTTATCTGTTATATGGCAAAAAAAAATAGTTTAATTCCATAAGCTGGATGGACACACACTCACGTTGTCTGAGGATTTTGGCTTTTTTGTCACGATCTAAGCCGCGGTTTTTGTTGATTGCTCGCATTGTGCCCGGCATTAATATTGGCATTCTTGACTTTTCGATTTGAACATTTTTTTTTTGACTTGCCAACTGAATCTACTGTCTGAGCTGTTGCTATGCGATTTTTTCTGCGAGTGTAGGAAGTGCTCATAGCTCAAATTACCTGGCCAAGTGGTGAGCATTAAATTAAATACCTTTTGTCTGTGGCTATTAAATGAAACGACAACGTTGAACGAGGACAAGGACGGGAGATGCGAAAAAAGCCACATTGGGCACTTTTATGGGCAGAAGAGACAAGCTGAGTTCCTGTCTCCTTTCCGCTCAAAACAAAATGGCGCCAAAAGAAATTCAATCAATTCGCACGTGACAGGATTTCTTTATGCTTTTATTTATTTATTGTGCATGCATTTAATATTTTATTTCTTCCGTAGCTCTTTAAAAAGCCTGCCAGCGGAATGTTCGTGAGCAAACTGAGATTTTTCTATTTTTTAACTCTTTAGCTTTTAGTTCTGCCACACGACAAGCAGGAACTCAAAGAGGACAAAATGCTCTTCAATATTTTAAGTGTGAGAAGGAAAAACAAAACAAATAATATGCAAGGACACCCAAAACGACTTATAACGACATTGGGATAGAAAAGTAGGGCTCGTTAGTTACACTTAACGAGCCAAATACCGTATTTAAGTCAAATGGAGGCTATTTGGAATACACGTAGAGCCCAATTCATGAGCATGAACGTTGACCGTCGTTTGTAGATTTTTGGTGTCAAAACAAATACAATCAATTTGATTGCGTTCCCTTTTTCGGGCCCTGACCCTTGGGCGACTTTCCATAGATTGATAATTTAATTCAATCGCTTTTGTCATTAAAATTGGCTACTGGGACATTTTGACCTCCTTGTGTGCCACTGACAACGAAATGTTAATTCGAGAATTCTTGATTCCACTCTTTGCTGAGTACTTTCCACTCTAACATAGGCATGACATTAGAGACTTACTGTTTTTAGACAGCATTGTATCAGATATTGTGCATTTTCCGTAAGAATACATCGGTAAAGACAAAATACTCTATCAAAAAGTATAATTCGGCCTGTTTTGGCATTGTTTAGATTTAATAGGATTGTGATTTACGACATATATATATATATAGGCTGTTTAGGGCAGCCATCTTAAAGTGTCGTCTAAACTCACAACTGTATACATTATGGTTAATTAACGTTTATTCTATTTTATATTATTTTATAAACAAATAGTATCTATGCTTTAATTGCTTCATTATTGAAATTATGTCTGACATTATCTCTAAAGAGCTTTCAATTTTTGTACAATTATCTTTTAACTCTTACAATTAGCTGAAATATCTCATAAAATTTCTATGACATTCTATGGCTAATCTTCATTTCGCTGTTTGTGAGTCCAATTTCGAATTCTAAGCTGGCTTTTACAGGTGTAATTTAAGAATCACTGCGAGCGGATAAGCAATAAAGAAATCTGAACTGAGGTATGTTTCAGAAACAACCAGAGGAAGCCCAACTAAGAGAGTCCTGCCGAGAGTTTCAATTTGCATGAGATACGTTAACAATAAATTTAGCCTCCTTTGCTGGCCAACGTGCCTGGGCTTCGAATGACAAGCCAAAACCCGAAACGGGTTAAGGACTATCCAAGGACTAGGCACGTTCGCGTCCAAGTGATTTGCGTGTGATGCTGCTGTACGGGAAGGCTTCGATTGTTATCCTCTTGCCCTTTTTTGCGGCCGCATTGACAGGCTTGTGGCTAGAACGGAAGCAGCAGCACGGTCTTCGATGGCGGCAGCATTTGCTGATATGCCAGGACACAAAATGCTCCCTCTGCGGTGGCTGGTTTTCGTTATCACCAGACATGTTGCATCACTGCTGAGATTTTTATTTTGCGTCTCAAATTGTCTGTCCGTCCGTTTGTCCGTCTGTCCGCTTGTGCGTTTTTTGTTCCTTTCCGAAATGGCTTTATCATTTCAATGGCAAGAGATCCGCTTAAGAGACTTACTGTCTGCCAGTGTGCCAGTCCAAAGTCACACTCAAGTGTTTCCTGGCTTAGCTAATGATTCTAAATGGATAGTTATTGAAATCGCTTAAATGCGCTATAAGCCCACTCACGGCCACGAATTCCACGACTTTTCCAGTCACTGAGTTCTGGCTTTTATCAGAAGTTATCATTTACTCCTTTATGCTACGTGCAGTGGTATTAAATAATCGCAATGTCTTATTTATTTATTTATTGTCAAGCTATAAGCAGTCGACACTTAGCTATACATTTAAATTAACAATAAATTAAAATATTACTGTGTAATGTAAATGTAAATATAAATATTCTTAAAATTTTTAATAAATTAAAGGAATCTTAAGAATTGCCAAATGTTTTTAAAAATTGCTTAACTTAATATATAACAATCTTGAGAAGTGTATAAAAGTAAGTATTAAAGTAGTCCTACATATCTAAACTCAAGTTAAAACTTTTAAATTAAATTAAATTAAATTTAAATTATCGCTTGATAAATTAGTTTTTCAAAATGTTAAACGATGAATAAAATTTGCAGACAGCAGAATTTGGTCTGCTGGTATTAATCAACCAAAGCAGAACAAAACCAGAACTTGGAAGTCAGTCTGTCAGTTTGTCAGCCCAAAGTTTTGCCTGCGAATCGCTTGAATATATGGAAATTTTAATTTTATACACAGACACATAAAAAAACTTGTTTTTTCTAGACGTTGGCAACACTTGCCAACATATGCAGTGTGACATTGTGTGTGTGTGTGAATGCATGTCATGCAGGCACTGTATCTGTAGCTTTTGAATTGTCAGAGTTTTCAGCTTTCAAACTTTCAGGCAATGCAGCATATTGATTTTTGATTTTTGTGTATTTTATTTCTACTTTTCAGATTATGGAAATTTTCTTGAAAGTTTGTTGCTTTAAGATTGTTAAACCTTTTAAAAAATGAGAATTATAAATTATTCGAGTATATTATGAAAATATGATTCTTTATGTAATTCTAATAGGCTTAACGCCATTCTTTAATATCTAAAACAAATAGCTAAGTTGAAGCTATGTTAAGTATTTTAAATACCGTTTTTTAATGGAGAGTCTGAGTTGTGCTGAGCACTATTTTATCACTTAATAAGACTGACCTATATATGTTGGCCTAATACCAGTTACTCATTGTTATTTATTGAAAGCAAAACCAAATCCAAATAGTCAAAGGATTTGTAACAAAAATATTATTGAATTATTGCCAATTTGGAGATGAGGTGAAATGGCTTTGTCGGTTTTGTTTTGCAGCCGCTTGGGGCAAGTTTGTGGAATAACAAATCAATTTCATATTAGCCAGGCTTTCTGTCTACGAGTTTATTTCCTGCTCAGAAGCAATACAAAGGCAAATTCTCAAAAAGCTTGTCAGAGAAAATAACTTTTTGTGTTGTGGATTTGAGTGCAAACTATAACAAGATGCTTAAAATATAAAAAAAATTCTTGAAATTGCAACGCACAGAAAATTGAAAAGTGCTTGGGGGCAATTCCCAAACAAACGAAAACAAAATGCTAAAAAGAGAGAGAGAAAGTAATAAAAGTTTGTCAAGCTTCGAAGCTTAAAATGTTGATAACAACCTGAACTTGAAATCGAAAATGATTCGCAATCGAAATTATTTGCGCTGAATGTTGAATATGACATGAATGGAATCAAAGACTCGTTGGACTCGACCGACCTGCACTCGTATGCAAAACTTCATCTTCAGTGAATGTAACAAGCCTTGATGTTTGCCTAATGCAGCATTGTCAACTGAAACTCTGACAACTGCTAACTGCTAACTGCCAACTGCCAACTGCTAACAAGCAGCAAATGGCAGCTTCTACTACAACTTGAGGTCGTAAAACTGCCGCCCCAAGGACAACTTTTAACAACGTCAACCCAGGCGAGCACTCCGTTTGTGCCTAACAAGCATCCACGAGGAGGAAAGAGACGAGGTGGATGTGAAAAGGTGGTGAAGGAGGAGGAGGAGCCGGTAAAGCCATTTGATTTTTACGACTATCGCTAACGAGTTTCACTTCTGCAGTTGTGCAGCCATTGAAAATGCTATGAACAAATAAATACAACGTGGCGTATGAGCGATATGCCTAAAAAGGCAATCAGACCAATTCACGTATAACCTACAACCTGGCGAATGCATCAAATTACTTAGTAAATGCATTTCAAGTCTTCAATTCGTATTGTAAAAATATATGCATACTAATTCCGATAATGACTCGATGCCTCTCAACTTTCAAACCTTTTGTATAACAGCTTTTGCAAGTGTTTGCAAATTACAACGTAAATGACAGATTTAATATCTTAAATAAAATATTCCCTGCTATGTAGAGAGCATCAGGTTGGAGCACATTTTACTTTGAGTCAATTAGGCGCATAAATTAGGAGGAGAGCTCTGCATGTTATCCTGAGGTTGAAGTTTCAGTTTCAGTTTCAGCTTCAGTTTCAGTTCCAGCTAATGTGTTTTACTCATATTTCAACAGCGAAACAGCAAAGTATATGCATAAAATGTACGCGCATAGTTTGCATGTTTATGAGGTCTAGAGTTGCCGAGCACTTTAAAGTTGAATTTACTCAGCTCCCCTCTTATATTTGAGTTAGTTGGCAAGCCAAGGAAAAGCATGACAGTATTTATGTGTGCATTTATTGGCCAACAGCCAAGTGACTGTCTTAGACAGGCCAACACTTTGGCCTATTGTTTTGTTGACACACAAAAACTAACAACAAATACAAATTCTCAAGCAAATAGTTTTTGACGCGCCCGAACCGCAATGCAGTTGGTGTCACTTTGAACCAAAATGCACAGGCCAGGACAGGAGAGACCTGGAGAGGGTAGAACAGGGACAAAGCAGCGGGAGTTCGCGTCCTGAATAGTTGTAATGCAATTATTTGCATGCGGGCGAATTTCTTGTGCAAAAATATTACATAAACTGACTTCAAACTATCAAAAAAGCAAAGCATATTAACTTAAAAATTTGCATTAATCTACTTCTTATTTATGGTTGAATGAGAATTAAAAAATTGTTAAAAAAAAAACTAATAGCTCTTGAATATTAATTCATAAGGAGCAACTATGCATACTTGAAAAGTTATCCCATCAGCTGACTTGTAAGTTAATTTGCCTTAGTTTAAGACCAATTGCAATAATTTGCATATTGCATCGTCGATGTTTATTAAAATCCAAAGCAGTTGCAACTCTTTCGATAGCTCATAAAAATGCCAGCTAAATTAGTTATAAATCAGCTGAGCTGTGTTCTGAGCTGGACAGCAGGGGACATGACTTCCAGCTATGCCTGCAAAGGGGGGCAACTTTGGACGCTAAAATGAAGCCATAAATTATACGAACTAATAATTATATGCCGTCAAATTGTTGTCAGCTATACGAGAAGCCAAAGCGAAAGCCGAAGCCCAAACAAGCCAGGACAAGTTAAGTCAAGCTGAACTCTGAGCAGGCACTGAGTTTGGGTTTAAGGGCCAACATAAATTATACACATTTAAAAAGGGGCAAACAACAACAGCAACACCAAGCCAGCAAGTCTGTGTAGAATATGCGATTTTTATTACAGTTTATGCACTGCACACAAAGTTAACATAATAAGGTCAGCACGCACAGGATGGGCACGAGATGAGGTCGAGGTGAGAAGCACAGTGGGACGGTGGAAGGGTGGATGGGTGGGTGGCTCTGTCGTTTGATGGCTGGTGCGTAGTGGGTGGCGCTTTAATTAAACGTCAAACAGGGCACCGCGAGATGCGCGTTCGCGTCCGCGTCAGAGAGCAGAGTTCGAGGTCAACCATGAGGCAGGCAACACGACAAACACATTTCTCTTTATTACAATCAAGCAATTTGCAACAAAATTAGCCGAAAATGTAGTATAAACATCAGATTTGAGTAAAGTCCGTTTCGCTGTTCCAGATTGGAATGTACTATAGAATTAAAGGGCATACGTCAAAGAGTGTTTATAGCTAAAGCTCACTGTGGTCGCTATGACAAATGCTCTGTGGTCTCTACTTTCTAATCCCAGACTCCCGCGTCTCCGGCTGCTCGTAAAGTAACTGGACTCAAAGCACCAAACAACGACTCAAAACAGAAAAATAAAACCAAAAACGTTTAAATTTTGTAATTTAAATGCAAATTGACAGACAACTGACGAACATTGCAATTAACGAGGGACCAGCGGGCGTATACGCAATGTTGCCTTGCACATCACTCTGAGATTACCAAAACATTGCCACAGTACCACAAGAAGATTAGATACTATGCAGCACATTATTTAAGCACATTGTGATATCGAAAGGGATAAAGCCAGAGACAGTATGATACAGAGAGAGGGAGAGAGAGAGTGATATGCCCATTATATGTGTAACATTGCAATTTTGATACATCAAATTGAAACAGTTAACTAATTTTGTTTTTGATATATTTAATTTAAAAGTTTTTTCATGGAATCATTGTAAATACATATTCCAATATAGCTGAATATTTTGTTTATTTTTATGCCTGAGCTCTCGTAACTTAATAATAATTATAATAATTTTGAAACCTCATGCTTGATACTGTTATTTATCTAACAATTATTATACCCTGAGCCCATTGAAAATGTGCAAAAAAAGGGTATAATGTGTTTGGCAGAATGTATGTAACAGGCAGAAGGGTGCGTGGCAGACCCCCCAAACTAAATATATTCTTGATCAGTATGAACAGCCGAGTCGATTGAGCCATGTCCGTCTGTCTGTCCATCTGTCTTTCCGTCTGTCTGTCTGTCCGTCTGTTTGTCCGTCTGTTGGAACGCGTCGATCGCAGAAACCATAAGAGCTAAAGACTTCAAACTTGGTATGTAGGTTCCTGGATACCATAGGCAGATCAAGTTTGTTTTTATTTTTGGATCGGACCACTATATCATATAGCTGCCATAGGAACGATACATCGAAAATTAAGTTTTAGTATGAAAAACTTCTTTGTTATTTGAGATATCTCGTCCAAACTGACACAATATACATCTGGGCTGGTATTATATATCCTGCCCAAATTTGGTTAAGATCGGACCACTATATCATATAGCTGTCATAGAGACGCTCTGTCAAAAATCAAGTTTTAGTATGAAGGGTATCCTTATGTCGAGTCTGCTCGACTGTAGCCGCCCACTTGTTTTTTTATGCAATTACAAGTAAAGTCTTAATTTCTTTTGGTCTAGTGATATTCGTGGCTTTCCATGCTGATTTTTTGGTATGTCACACGCAAGTCAAAATTTGAGGTTGGTTGTAGTTGTGGATGTGGCATGTGCTTCAATCAGACTTAAGAGCTTCAGCGGTGGGGCAAAGCCACTCATTAAATGCTTCAAGTGCTCACGCAAGCAGTGCAAAATTGTCGGTCTGGGATAATTACGAACTTCGAGCTTCGCAATGTCACTAAGCATCGTTGCGTCGAAATCGAAGTCGCAGTCGCAGTCGCAGTCGAAGTTGACGTTGATGTTGCGGTTGTCCTTCGAGTAAATCCTTCGTTGCCGTTTTCGTTTGTTGCACGTTGAACTTTGAAGGCGTCGAAAAGGCCTAATTATCTTAATTAATGAGTGCGAAAGTGAAATTCGTGGAAGACAAATGTGGCAGGTCTGGTTGTCGGTCCTTGTGGCAGTCACTCAGTTGGCGTGCACCGCAAGGACGTTTGTGGCTGCCATTTTAATTGTCTTTCTTTGTGTCTGTGTCTGTGTACATGAGCGTGGGTGATTTTCATTAATTTTGGTTTCGTTTTTGCCGTTGCCAGCGTCGGTGGCTGCGGACGATTTTGGTTTATGGCCTGTGCCACTTGCCACTCACCGCTCGCTGCTTGCCTTTTGCCTCTTGCCGCTTACTACTGCTCTCTGTGTGCGGTTTGGGGTCTGCCACAAAGCGAGGCAGGAAAGGCACTAGCAATGACTGTTAGCTACCAGGCAACTGCCAATGACTGGGCAACCCAGCACAAGGCCATACTCAACTCAAACGCACTGTGGCTGGGACGAATCTAGTAGGAAAGGTTACAGTAGAGAAGACCCGACAGTAAGAGACCCTTTACTTAATCCTTAAAACAAATACACACACGAACAAACAACTTGCAAGCTTTGTAGGTTTTTAATTCCTTTGTTTCTTGAATAAAATTCGAGTTTATCAGCCAATTGTAATAAAAATTTAAGGTACGCGATGACTATGAGACTTTTTATGTATAACTAAGCTTAAGCTCGAATAGACTCTGAGATTTAGGTGCTCCAACAGTCAGCCGGACGGAATGACAGACTCGGCGGTTGATGATTATTCAGAATATATAAACTTGATGAGCTCTGTCAAGTCTCCTTTAACTTGTTATGCTTATTTCACTTTTGACCAACTTAATAGACTCTTTAATCTTTTCAATACAGGTTCTAAATATAACAGCAACAATAATAATGAGGCGCCATACAAACAGACAGCGCAACACTTTGGCGAACAACAAAAAATATAATAAAATTCGGTAAAATAGGCAGTGGGTCATGTGGATGCAGTGTGGAGGTCAACACAAGACACAAAAGCGCAAGCAGTACAAAATATATATATACAAACTTAAATATGTTTACAAGTAATGTGGAACGTAAGTGCAGCGCATGATTTACAGCGAAAGAGAAGTGATGGATGCGTGGATTGAATGTGGAACTTAAGTGAAAGTTGCGTATTTTAGAGACAGGCCAGAATGCATTTACTTTGCCTTCTTTTACACTACAATACTCTGCAATTTCTGGCAGTGTGTTATGTTCCACTTGCGTTCCAAAACCATAACGTTTCTCTCTCCATTGCGCATACGCATTCCAGTGAGCGAAAGCTTGGCACTCGCGAGAGAAAAAGAGAGAGCTACTCGAATGTGGAGTGTATTGTGGATTGTGGATTGCATGCAGCATTGTTGCGCCCTTCAGAAACTAGCACAACATTTTTGACATTCACGTATTTGTCTTTCACTACTTTTTCTCTGCAGTTCGTTTTCCTATTCTCTTTTTGGGTCGACTGACAACACAATGTTTTTATTTTAGTTTTCTTCATTCTTTGCTTGCAATAATTCACTATTTATTTAATATCATAACAATATAACAGATTTCTACAAATGATAATTGTAAGTTAAAAGATGAATCTTGTTCTCCTTCAGTGTTTTTTGTTTTTTTTCTTTCTTGAGTTAATGTTATAGCATTTGCCTGGCATATTGTATTACGAGTTTAGGTTTAGTTTTATCTCAAAGTCCTTTGGAATATATTCCTTAATGTCCCTACGCTGCGGTTGTTTGTTGTTGCTCCTGTGTGGTTGACGTGGATGCCACTGAGGTGGACTCGGGATTCTTCTCACTTATTGCGAGCCAGGGACAACGCTTCTGCAGCTCCATGCGGTATCTGGGATGGCTGATGGCATACACGAATGGATCTATGCAGGCCACCATTTTGCAGGTGCAGGCCGGGATCATTGTGGCACCCGGAGTCAATAGGCTTTTATCTCCAAAGGCGCCGATGAGTGACATGACGCCGTAGGGTGTCCACGACACAAAGAAGAGGAAGCAAATGGTAATGGCCGCTTTGGCAATCCGAATCTCTGCCGTCTCCTTATTCTTGTCCACATTGGAGCGCAGTGACTCCACATTCATCTTCTTGGCCTGATCCCTGAGGGCCCTCTCGTGGCTAAAAACATGGCCCACAATCTGGCTGTAGTAGTAGAGGATCATTGAGGTGGGGCAGACGAAGCTGAAGAAGAATATGGTGGCCACAAACATACGCGTATCGAAGTTGTCCGTCAGGTAGTCGAAGGTGCAGGAGGTCAAGTATCCCTCGGGCACAAAGCGACCCCATGTCTCCGTGTAACAGGCGACCACAAAGGGCGTGGCATACATATAGATGAAGATGATCATGGCAATGGCCTTTCCATGTGTCATCTTGCCCTCCATGGGTCTTGTGATCACATTGTAGCGATCGTAGGCAATGAATGCATTCGTGGCACCAGCTCCGATGCCCGTGTAGGATCCAATGATGCCATAAATCTGACAGCCAAGATTGCCCAGGGCAAAGCCCTGATTGAAGCTGTTGTAGATGAAGATTGGTGTCTTGCACATCATCAGGAAGTCACAGATGGCCAGGTTGATGACCAGAATGTTGGACGGAGTTCGTAGCGACTTGGCGGCCGAGAATACCCAGATGACCAGACCATTGCCGATCAGCGACATAATCGTGAAGAATATGTAGAGTGTGCCCAGCAGATAGTTCATTGACTCTGGCGGCTCTGCGTACGTCAGCCAGTGCTCGGGTATGTGACGCAGTTCCTCCGGCGGCACATTCCAGCCCAGCAGCCTAGACTCGGCCGAGAGACGTGCCTCCGGTCGCAGCACTGTCGATACATTTCCGATCCCACTTATATTATACTCCATTCTCCATTGACGAACCAACAAACAGTAAACCACTTTGCAGGCCCGGTCGTTGGCCAAGACAAAATCACTGGCCGCTCCGCTTGAGCTTTATATGCTCGTTTAAGCCGTTAGCCGGAATTGGATTACCTGGGTATCTGCATCAGCATTTGTGGATTACAACGCGGATTTATCTAATCCCTTAACCAAATTCGCTGAACGCACCGTTTTGCATTGATTTTCTCGTTTTGAATGCCCTGAGGAGGTCATCAATTCAAGCCGCTTCAATCTGCAATTCGTTTTCCCGTTTTTCCTTCGCTTAAACCCCTTAATTGATAGACATATGTCGCAAGTCCACCAGTTAAAGCATTTCACTTTAATGTTACTACTTCTTGCCTTGACTTGAATGATTTCTACAGCTTTTTTATTTACTTCAAGTTTGTGCATAGTATGCAACGGATATTAAAAGGCATGGCAGACCCCATAAAGTATATATACTATATATTTTTGAACAGCCGAGACAATTTATATTACGTTTTTCTTGTGTCAAGAATTATTAAAACAATTTTTAACATTTAAATATTTGAAATTTCTTTACTTTCGGTAAGTTTCTCCCGTTTTCTAACTCCTTGTCAATGCAAACTAAAGCAATAAAAATAACTGTCATAATACAAATAGATATTAGTATACACCAAACTCTTATTTTTGGCTTGTGCCTTTATTAACTCATAAAACAAAAAGTGTAGCATACTTTCTTGCACTCCCAAGGCGCACTTCAGTGCTAAAAACATAAGTACCCACACACAGACAGACACTGCATGCATATATGCGTAAGTAATTATGTGACACCGATGTGTAGTGTGAGTGTGTGTGTGTGTGTGTGTATGTACCTACAATTCAGGTCATAAATCATATGGAAAAAGTCCACAAGGACATGCAAATGTTTCCTAATTCCCCCGCCAAGCTACACACAACACACACACACCCGCACATTGTATATGTGTGTGTGTGTATATAAGCCTAGCAATACGAGGAAAGTACACACAAAGATTGATTTCCCTTTGTTTGCCTTTTAGCAGCTGTGGGATGTGTTCACCTCAATTCCATGCGCCGTTAAACTCTCCCTCCACCCATTTCCGCCCAAAATCTCCATCTGTACTTCCAGAGAACTATAATATATGAAACCATGGGCGGTAATATTAAAAGAGTAAGTTACAATCTATGTATAACGTGAGCCTGCTAAAATAATAAGTACGTCGATAGGGTGGGGGGAGGAGTGCGAAGCATGCCACATTATTTCTATTCGTGCGTTCCGCGATTTTTGGTAGCAAGGTGAATGACTGTAACGGGAACAAAGCACTCTGCCAACCTCAAAAGCGTTCCCAATGGAAAAGAGGGTCGTACGAGGGGTTGAGTAGATTCCAACGTAATTAAGAACAGCTGTTGGTGACATGTGATTCCCCTTGAGGCATGTCCACGGCTTAGGTTTGATCCAAACTTGCAGAAATAGAGCATGTGTCAACCTAACATTATTTGACACCATTCGCAATTCCCACTTCTCTTTTAATTCATTTTGCTATTTGCCAACAGAGACTAGCATTGATTAAAAAATTTATTAAATTATTGTAGAATTACTAAGAGCGACAGTCTGTTTTTTAACACTCTCACACACACACACATATAAAGAGTTTAAATTGCAATATATTTTCTATATCAGCTTTACTTTTTTTGTAATTTAAACAAAACTTTTAATACGTTTTAAATATATTTTTAATGGTGATCAATTTTTAATGGTGTAAAATTTAATAACTATATCCGTTTATAATCGTATTTATTCCATAATTCGTGTGTTGGCCAATCTGGTTAATGGACTGGATATAACTTTTGGCGTTGTTTTTGTTATGGCAAACAGCTGCTGCCTAATGCCTTTGTTTTTGTTTTTATTAACTTTATTGTTGTAGTTATTGTTGCAACAGGGATGGCAGCAACAAATACAACAGAAACAGCAACAGCAACTTTGCTTCACTGCTCTTTATGCAACAGCAGCCTTAACAACAGCAGTGTGTACAACAACAACAACTGCATCTAAAAGTAGCCCCTAAGGTATAATTTCAATTTCAGCACTTTGCAAACACGCCACAGTTGCGTCATTAACTGCAAAGTTTGCATGCTCAACGCGTCTACAACTGTATCGTTGTTTTGTGTGTGTGTGTGTGTGTCTGTGTGTGTGTGGGGGTAGGGGGCACTTAGTGAGCTCGCTGACGGAAATGGCCAGAAGCAACAAAGCGATGGCAGAGACGGAGATGAGTTCAACGCAACGTCAGGTGCGATGACAGCAGAAACAGCAAACAACAACAATAACAACATCAGCATCAGCATCAGCAACAGCAATAGCAATAGCAACAACTACAACAAGTGCAACAATAGCATCAACACTGCAAAGAAACTAGTTACCCTTATGTTTGTTGTTCTATAAAACTTTATTGTTAGTTGTTTGTTGTTTGTGCACCGCCTCGAGCTAAACATAAAATTATTTCCTTCTATCCTTCCCTGCTGCCAACAACACAGCATTGACTGACTAATGCTGACGTTTAGCAACCAGAGAAAAAAAAAACAACAACTGTACAACATCCATAGCACAATTGGCAACAAGTTCTTATCATGTACTGTAATACATGACATAACTGATTTTTCCTGGTTCGTTTTAATGCATTTCTACAACATTTTACAGCATATTAAAAAACGAATTATATTTTCTTAACAGCGTAGATAAAGTGCAGAGATTTAGATACTTTTCTTAAAGTGAATATAAGTTTTTACTTTGTTTACATCGAAACTTAATCATTCAAATTTAATATTATTGTTTATATAATATGAAAGAAACTTGACAAGCTACTTTTATACGAAAATTTGTATGTTTGCATTGCAGTGTAACCAAAGAATATATAAATATATTTTTCAGATGCACAAACAAATGCAACTCGAAGTATAACTCAGAATTATATCCACCGTTTTTTGCAGGTTGAAATTTTATTGAATATCCAGGCAATAAAAGAAGTCATGGCTTGGCTTTTGAGTGTGTGTTTTCAGGTGTTGCCACTTCCTGCAGCCTCTGTGTGTATAATGTTATTCTGCTTGTATTTTCCCTTTCCCGCCTTCATGATGTTTGCTTTGTTCTGCAAAAAAATGCAGAAAGCGTTGCATACTTTGGCAACTGTCTTATAAGGGGCAATTTTAATGCAGATATCTTAAACTTATTTTTGCAGCAACTCACCGGTGATTTCTCCAATGCTGCGATGCTCTTTCAACCGCTCATTACCTCAGATACACACATATGTTCTTGTATTACTTCAGTTTTACTTTTTCTTCATCATACTTCCTTGCCTTTGACAGCATTTCCGGCCCTTGTCGTACATTTAGTGAGCGCGAAAAACTCTCCACCCCAGGGAACTGTTTAACACTACCAGGCATATGGACAGACAGACAGCTTTAGAGTCAGACAGAAGGACCGTGTGCAGCCAGGAATGGATGTGAGCTTAATATTTTTTAACTTGAGGCGCTTGCCACTTCCGCACATGCTCTGTGAGAAATGGCAGAAGAAAGAAACACACTAGCACACACATTGAAGGTTTTCGTTTTATTGCTTGGCATTTTATTACACAAATTTTAATATTTATTTTAGCTCTCGGCCTGTTTCTTTTTTTTGCACACGTATACGTGCTATTACTGTCTGTGTGCGTTTAGTTAGCATTTTTCTACCACAGCCACATTTTAATGTTTAACAAACTTGCCTTGGAAGGCAAATGCAAACAAACAAAACCACACTAATGAATATACATCTATTATCACCCTTATCTTTTCTATTTTTTTACTTTTTAGTTGCTCTAGGAAAAGTTTGTTGAAATCAAGGAATCAAAGCGAAACCAATAAAGGTTAAGATTTCGGTTTTGGTACGTTCCGAAAAAACTATTTCGGTAAAGGGTTCTATTTCAGTTTTCTTCTTTCGGTTTCGGTATCAGTACCGGTACAAAACGGTACACTATATCAATTTTGAAACATTCTAAAATGATAAGGTGTTGTTTTATAATAATTTTGACATCAACTAAATAGATTTCCATGAGATTGGATACATTTGAGAATCAGCAGCTAAAATTATCGTACAAGTACGAATTGCAGGAAATCCTCATTACCATCTATTTAATTTAAATATTAAATTGCAGACTGGCGTGTGTTTTTTGTGCACTTAACGTATCCAGCATTTATGAATAAATTATTTTTATATATCTCTGGAGAGTTCGAAGCTGGCCACGTACAGGTGCCAATTGATATCGAGCTTTCTGTTCGAATTTAATTAATTGAGAACTCATAAAAGCATTAAATAAGTATTAATTGTGAATGGAAAAGAGGAAGAAGTGACGAAAGCAGAACTCAGATGCATAAATAATGCATAAAAATGACGCTGTCAGTTATTTTTGACGAGGTGCTACCCTTTAAAAATAACCATAAAGTTACTTTTTTGTAATTTTAGTTTTGTTTAAATTATTAAACTGAATTTTACTGAATACGAAAGATATGTTGACCGTCAGAGATTGAATTAATTTTATACTTAATTGCTTTCATTATTTTATACCAGTAAATGAATCATTAACATTTTCTTGTTAAGGATATTGTAATTAAATTGCGAAGGCACTTGGTAATGGAGAAGTGTCCCATAACGTAACGTCGAAAAATAATAAAATATATGTTGTAAATAAAATATGTTTTATAGTTAACGAATACGAATCATGAAAATAAAGTAAGCTTCAATAAAGTACCCAATCACAGTAACAGATATTCCAAAGTCACAGTCACAGTGTTGACATATCGATAAGGTTTCGATAACTATCGGTTTAACCTAAAACCATTCATTAACACTTCCTTTTTTTTGCACGTCATTCCGTCGTTGTTTAAAGTTAATTTAAAGTAGCATTTAAAATCTGAAAATCAATTGACGATGTCTCGTGCATTAGGTAATCAAAAATAATATAAAGGTTTATTAATGCAAACATAAACTTACTGAACATTCTCTTTACTCTTAGATAAAAAGAATATGTCAAACGAACATTCTGATGCCAATTGGTAAGTTTTCAAAGAGAAAATATATTCAAAATATTCAAAAGTGATTTTATTTTTAGCGAAGAGAGTCGAAATGAGTTGTCGAGGGAGATTGTCCCTTCCACTTCCGTTAATGCAGTGCCCGGGATATGGATAGGGTGCAACCTTAGCAGTAGCAGCAGCGACAACGAGTGCGAGGGTGACGTCGAAAACGACAACGAAGAAGACGGGAACAGTAGCAGCGGCAGCGGGAGCGGGAGCGAGAGCGGCAGCGACAGTTCCTCGGACGATTCAGGAGATGCCTCTGAAAAGATAGCTGCAAATGATAGTGAAAATGCCGAGTCCGAGTCCGAAACTGAAGACGCTGTTGCCATTCAGGTGGCTGAGCATTTCAGGGAAAAGTTTAAGGACAAGCTGACCGCTGAGTTCAAGGCCGAGTTGCCAAAAATTGAAACTGATTTGACAAACAGTCATCCGATTCTTATACGAGTTCCGAACTTTATGCCCGTCGTGCTAGATGCCTACGAGGATCACACATATAGCAATTCAATTGCTCAAGATGACCTCAAAGACAATGAATCCCGAGAGGCTTTTATAACCAAACTGAAGACCACGGTGCGCTGGCGCGTCAGCCAAGACAAATCGACTGGAGCACTCTACAAGGAGTCCAATGCACGCTTTGTGCGCTGGTCCGATGGCTCTCAAACCTTTCACGTTGGCGGCGAGGCCTTCGATGTCATCCGTCATCCAGTAGCCAGTTGTCAGAATCAACTGTACATATGCCTGGGCAACTATTATCAGCAGCAGTGCTCCATCAAGGAGAAACTTACTCTGCGGCCCAAACTCGAATCGAACTTTGGCCTCAGTCATGTGCAGGGATTGCGTAAGCGTGCATTCTATAAGCCAATGAGTAACTGTGTCAAAATACTCACGGACCTTACCACCAATCCAGTACTTGATCGCGAGCGCAAGGCCAAAGAGGAGTGGGCCCAATGTCGGAAGGAAAAAGGTCAACAGCGTCGTGATCAGCTAAATCAACGTAAGCCAGTCGTGAAACCAATGAAACATTGCACTGCTGATGATTTTGAAGGAGACGCTCCAATGCAAGAGCCATATAATATCAATCTTGCAAATGGTTCCAGTGCTATATTTTCGAATGAAGCCAATTGCAACTCAGGAATTGGCATCATCAATCAATCAATTATGGAGGGGACCAAAAACGAGGCGGCAAATGACTTCGAGCCTAGCGATAACGATCTGGAAAACCTGTCTGATTAAATGATAATTCAATAAATTCCCTTTGGAATTTACCACTCTCGATATCCCTTCTAATTTGCTGTTTAATAATTCATCTTAAGAACATTTGATGCTCAATTGCATGCCATTTTCTCGCCTTTGCTTTAATTAATTATATGGTTCGGGATTGCTTGGATTTAATTTCTGAATTCCACTTCACTACGGCACGTTGACAGTCACACTGACATAGACAATTTGTTTAATATTAAACATTACAATGTGCTTAAGGAACCACAATTTGTAGTTTCCAGATCAAATGCAAACATATCACTCTGACAATTTAAATTTTAAAAATAGTTCCTCTTGTGTTTACATTTTATTTTTATATTTATAAATTATATATTACAATTCATTTTATATTAAAAATGTTGTCCATTGGAGACTTGTCCAGTTTTGTAGATTTTAATGCTAAGTAATAGTTAGTTGGTTTAAATGGAATTATGAGTCGATGTTAAGTACTTAAATAATAATGATAGTATTTATCCGATCGCAAAAAAAGTGTCTGTTAAGGATATGTACATATGCTTTATTTGCATTTTATTTCCTCTTAAAATTATATGTGCATAATACACACCGTATATGTTATATGTATATATAGTTGTATATCTAGGAGTATCTCGTTTTATACAAAATATTGATTTACATATATTATAGTACTCGTATGCAGTTCTAAACTTAATTGTTCCCTTGCAGCTTCCACCCTTTCAATCGAAAATACATGAGCCTATTTCAATATCACGTTTGTGTTTGTGATTGTCATTGTTGTTGATAATATTGCTATTGTTTACGTTACTGCTGTTGTTGTGCTCATGCATTCAAATGTAACACAGATACGCCTTAGCTTGTTAGGGGCTATAAACTAAACTGTCACCGATTTGGGTTGATTTTAGAGAGGGCTTAGGAGGTGGACCTGTCCAGGGTGCAAACTCTCCGCATGTGTTTGTCGACAAGCTTGTAAACAGTGTGTGCGGGTGTGTGTGGGTGTGTGGCCTGAGGTCGGAATGGGGTTTATAGGTTGCTTGTCCTTTGTGCTAATGCAATTTGGGGTCTGTGCAGCAAATGAACCTTGATTATGTGTTTATTAGACACCAATTTACGCCTATGCCTCAACTGGTGAATGTTGTCGTGGCTTTAGTCACATTGTATAGGCACCTGGTCATAATTCGAATTCGCTTCGCATTGTCATATTAAGTATTATTTGATTTCTTATCACGTTAATATTAATATCGACTGCATTGTGCATTGCCTAGCCAATAATATTACTTAAATAAGACAGCTTAGTTTGGATGAGACTTTAAACTGCTTACTAATTATGGCGACAACTTTGCTCGATAGTAAATCAAGAAGATACGAAAGTTACTGGATCGTAGGATATTAATCTTATTTAGCCTTGTAAACAGAAATTCACCTGAGTCAGCTCTTCTTCCGTAACAGACTGAAAGTGATTTCTAACTTTAAGTGACACTCATAAGCCCAAAACACTGAGATATATTATAGCACATTATATGCTTACTGAATAGTTGCAAACTAAAGCAAACACAATTACAGTCAGGCACTTAAATTTATTTACAGGGCATAAACTCAACACTAATTTTCACAGCCCAAAATACATATACATATAGTATGTCTGTTTATGGTAGCTTTTACTACCATATTAAGTGTTTAAAGTTGTTTTTCTTGCATGGTATGTGCATATACCTTGAAGGCACTAATTATTTATGAACCGACTGGCATGTAATAAAATTACAAGCAACTGCCACAAACACGAATGCTTTTGAAATTCAAGCAAACTGACTGAAAACAGGCCCAAAATTACATTAAACTTGCAGGCCTTCCGGCAAAGCTGGTCAAGTAATTAAAGGCTATAATAAAGCAAAGCTTAAACACATTTATTTATGTAATGATGATGATGCTGACTTCTGAACAAACC
This sequence comes from Drosophila innubila, assembly GCF_004354385.1. Lineage (NCBI taxonomy): Eukaryota > Metazoa > Arthropoda > Insecta > Diptera > Drosophilidae > Drosophila > Drosophila innubila. The sequence goes on along the minus strand of NW_022995380.1, from coordinate 26,350,293 downwards.
ACGTGTCAGCTGTCAACGCTGCAACTTGACACTGACCAAAAGAAAGGACCGCAAACTGTCCCTATTTTCATTACATACATACAAACTCACATCTTGGTTTAACTCGCACTCTTCACTTTGTACATTTTATGCCTTGTGCCATATATTTTAAAAGTAATGACAAGAGAGTTTCAAAATTTTCTAATTGCCCAAACAGTCATTAAGCCCAATTCCCTATCTAAATGAGTACCTCTTTGATTTTGCACCCTTCTATTCTCTCATCCTTATTATTAACAATTAGTTTAATTAATTTACTTTTAGTCAATGTTTGTTTATACCAATGATGCTTAAGCTCGCAGATTTCGACTTAGACTTTATTTTAGTATTAGTATAAAAGGACACTATCTATAATAGTTAAATGACTTTCGCTCATTAAACGAAATGACTCCACTTTTTAGCAGCCTTTTTTGAGGGTCAAACGAGAGACACTTCATAATTACACTTTGCAAAATTTGCTAGCTTTTCTTTTATTACCAATTTACTAAAATTTTAATAGCAAGCTTACAATCTTAATGAGCAATTAATGTACTTTGTAGTCACATAGAGAAACACTTAATAATTTTTCTTACACTATAAGGTCTAATATTGGTCATATGAAACAAAAGACTGATTTTTAAGAGAAAAATCAGAATACTTTTTAAAACATCTTTATTTGCATATACTTAGTCTATATTATAATATTACAGAGAATTTAATAATATATATTTTTTTTTCAAATTGCACACATAAATCAAGTAGACACTTAGACTTATTTCAAATTACGTTTTCATCTTAGACATTACATAAAGATACAGAAAACCAAAACGATTCCCGCAGTAAATCCAGCGAATTTGTGTATTTACCTCTTTATCCAACAATTGTGGGAAATGGTCAATTTCAGTTCCGTTCGCATTTGCTTTTTCCGTTGCAGTTACAGTTACAGTTCAGTTTCGGAAAATTTGAAATGCATTTTCACATTTTGCTATTGACAATTGCTGAAAGCGGTGCGAACAAATAAAATGAAAGCCAGCAATAAAACTGGCAACAACAACCGAACTGATGATGATGGTCAACTGTCAGAATATTCCGTGTGCAACTTTCCCGTTTGTTTAGCGCCAGCATAAACAGTTTTAACAGTTGCTGATGCAAGACTAACCAAACCCACTTTACAGTTTACAGGACCTTTCCACCCTTGTCTCCACTTCCATTCACATTCGGAGTAATTACATAATAAAGTGCATACAAACGAGTACGAAAAGAGGACTGAAGGACACACAAACAAACAGATAGAAAGAAAGAGATATAAAGAGTGGATAAAGATGGATATAGAGAAAACTAAATGAGTCATATCAACTAATGTGCTCCTATTAGTTAGAATACCAGTTAAATTAAATCATTGAATCACTTGGTTGTTGGATTAATTATTCTGACTTAGGAAATTTGCAACAATGTTGGTTTTAGATGAAAAATGTGTTGTCAATTATTAGATGACAAGATAAATGAGTGTTCTACGTTCTGTGCGAATTTTTAATGAAAATCATATTTTTGCTTTAAATTTCGATTCTGCATGCGAAATAAAAAGTTATAAATATAAGAATTAAGGAGATGTATCATATATTTATAGTTATAACCCAAGTTTTCATGCTAAATGACGCATACGCACTGTGGTCACAACTTGTAATCGTCTATGTCAATTTGTATCTATTATAAATTGGATTCCTGAAATGCCAGGCAAACTGCCACAGGATACACTTGGATTTGAGTACAGTCCCACACAAGGTCATTAGGTTGTTTCTAGCCGTCGGCGGTGTTCTCAAATTGATTCATTTAAGTGTTGTTCCTGAATAATTTGAGCCATAACCGAACTTTTAATATTTAGAAGGTCTGTGGCATAACTTTAACTTGGCACGCCGACTGAGAACAATACAAAAGGCTAAGCGGTTGAATAGTGCTCACGCATTTCCGTTTCCGCTCGTAATCAATTTATATTCATTTTTTATGTTGCTTTGTTGTTTAGCGTTTGTTTTTAATTGATGAATACATTTAATTGAACTTAATGGATTTTGTATTTGTGTTTGAGTAAAAGCCATTAGGCTGCATACAATAACCCACCTACACATACAAATATATAAAAATAAATATATAGCCCGTTTCTCTAAAACGCAACATTTTTGGAGTTTGTATTTGCGAGTGCCAACTGGCGTAGCGTTTTAATTGAATTTCAATTGATTGCAAAAATATTTCATTTTATACCACAACCAAATTTCATTTTAATTAATTAGAATTGATAACAACAACGGTCTCGCTTGAATAATAGATGGCTCTAATGGCTTTTTCATTTGTGCTTTATTAGAATGTTCCAATAAGAACTTTGGAAAATTTCAATTAAATATAAGCAAATGAAAATAATATACTTAAAAACTACAAATTCTCATTATATTTTTAGCTAATTATAAAATAAATATTTAAATTGAATGAAAGGTATAAGAAATTTTCTGTTTCCATGAAATAAGTATCTAAAAAAGTTTCAAATATGCTAAAAAGTGCAATCAAAGTAACATAGCAAAATTTTACAGATTTTTGTACATTAAAAATATGTTTGCTACTTTACTAGATTGCCAGTTGCCTTTTGGAGCAACCGCGTCGCCAAAAAAATTCCAAGCCAAAGTTTATAGAAGCATAAAAAAGGAGAAAAAAAATATCATATGCAGTGCTTCAGCAGGAGCAGCAGCTGTTTGAGTGTCTAATGTGAAAGTGTGTGTTTATGTGAAAGCGAGAATGTGTATGTGTAGAGGCAAGACACGACATGCAGAATAGCTTTGTGGCCGACACTGCGGTGCTCTGCAAAATGGCGGCAGCAGCAAATGCAACGCTAAATTTGATAATCAATTACCGTGCTGGGAATGGAGTCTGCAGCCAAGAGAAGGAACAGGAGCTGGGACGGAAGCTGGATAAAGGGACAAACTGGCAGGAGAATTTGCGTCTGGGCCACATATGGGCCACATTTACTGCATAAAAGCCAATGGAAATGGCTACATGGCACAAACACACACATGCAGACACACACACACACACATCCACATTCACACTCTAAGGGGAAATCCAAGTAGAAAGCGGCGAAAGAATTCACTTGACTTGCCCCACTGTCCTCTTTGCTTCTGTATCTGTGTGCATAGACATATGTGTGTGTGTATGTGTGGAGTAATAATAAGTAAAAGGTAGCAACGCCTATAAATATCATTTGTGCTTACACATTTGTTGACATTTTCATAACAGATTGCAAATTGGTTGTCTGCTTTGTGCAGCTGCTGTTTGGTATTTATGCATTTATTCAAATATCTGCATATGTATCTTTACCATTGTATCTCAAACCAATTAATAAATTGAATGCTACAAATGCCAAGCTGCATATCCAACACATTATATTCGCTGCTCACATGTGGCCAATACGTGGTTAGAATAAGCATCTAAATTTATGGCTACCTGGCCGCAACTTTTTCGGCTTCCACATTCAATTGAAAGATTGTGGATAAATTTCGGGCTTTTGATTATCAGAATATGGGCAATCAAATATATCCGAAATAAACTGCAGTTGATTTTCATTGCATTACGTTTTCTACAAAGTCTTAAAAGCTGAATTCCTTTAGAACAATTTTATTATTTATTCGCTGGAACAATTTATTCAAACAAATAGTGCACGACAATGACTGACGATTTAAGTTTTGAGTTTCGTGTTTAACTTCGTTTGAATTGAATTTACGTTATTTAAGAAAAATAAAAATAATTTGTTTTGATCAACCAAATAAAAAAACCCGCTTGGTAATTGTTTTAATCGGTATTAATGGTTAATTTTTTAATTGTGGTAAATGTGCACGTTTTTTTTAATGTATAGAGCACATCATTTAAGTACTCTAATTCCGACTTATCAACGCCTCCAGTCCGTCTCCGCCCACATTATAAAGACTCAGCGCTCATCCGATTTATTTTTTTCCCCGGACCAATAAACCAAAATAAAATATAATAAAATGCCAGCTGAGTGGAACACTTAAAAGTCGTACATATATCTCGTTTTTTTTTTATTTTTTTTGGTGTTGTATCTTAATTTCCGTTGATGATGAGCATCTCGACCACATCATTAACAACGGGGAGTGGTAATGCGAAAGTTGGTATTCTTGATGAGCCACAGCCGGAAAGACAAGCCTGAATAGGACTTACTCAGAGTTAATCAAATTAAGTTTCGACTGTCTTTGTGAAAAACAAAGAGACAATGCAGACGGTTCGAGGATGAAGACGGATGAGCAAATGGTCGCGTAAATTAATCATCTTTTATTTTTATCATTGTTTTTCTGCTTCTTCTATTCGTTGAAAGAAGTTTGGTCAAGTCTTGAATTCTAGTTATATTTTTTTTGGATCTTAGTTTTCTGCTAAGTTTATAAACAATTGTTAATAAGGACCCAAATGGCAAGAAGTTATATTTAACAATATTTTACTAGACTTTTAATCATAGCATATTTATCCTTAAAGTTAAATTGATAAATTTAGGCAGTTGAAAATTATATACAAAGTGCTTTAATCTCAAATGATTCCCAGTACGCTTTTAAGCCTATTTTTCTGTTCGTTGTCCTGTGGCTTTTCTGAACTGAACTTACAGTTTTTTACGTCGCTTCTTGTTTTATTTAGGCTCCTACGGTTTATTTTTTTTATTCGTGGTCATCCTTTGGCTCTGCAAAACTTATTACGGAACTTATTAACAAAGTCAACACGCTTTTGGCTTTCACAGCTGAAAGTTTATTATGCCAAGCAGCGTTTTCCATTAAGAGCCACTGTGGGTACTCTATTCCGTTAACACCAAAACGCCCCACAGCCTATAACCCCATGGACTCGTTACCACTTTTTACTGTGATTGTTGTTGTTGTACCGACCAAATTGTTATACTCTTTGCCACTTCTCGGCCTCTTGTCGGAAATGTTGTGCATTATGGGGAAACATGCTCAGATTTCCGTCGCTTCCGGTGTGACATTTATTCATTATGATTTGCTCATTTTTCAGAATTTTTTTTGACGCCTTTTTTCGGCTTTGCAGTTCAACTTTCTTAACTGAGCGAGACAGAAAGAATCAGAGAGAGAGAGAACTGTGTTAATTGGAATTGTTTTCGGTGCCAATGTTTGCAAATAATTAAAAACACTCTGCAGGTTGAGCAGCTTGATAAACGCGAGTTGTTAATTATTTATTGACCCTTCTCAAACTTTTTGCTTAATTTCATTTCTGTAAATAGAAAGTTTTGCGGCTTTGCTTTTCTCTCTTTTACATTTACCAATGGGTTTTCTGGCGAACTAAACACCCTTCCATAACAATTTGAGTAACCCGCATTTGATTCTCCTTTGTGGCCCAAAAAATATTATTGAATCAGCAATATTCGGTTACTGATTTGGAAGGCTTGGCGTCTCTTAAGTAACGCTTGGTTAATTAAGCGAGACGTTTTCCCCAATAATTTCATAAAAGCAAATGCATTAACATTTTCCAACTCAAGCATAGAAACTACCTAGATCTTTAGAGTAGGACTATATTAGGTTAGTTGTTGTTTATAATGTAAGTATATTTATATTTAGTATATGTATTTAGATGTAAGTATATTTCTAGCATGTAGTCAAAAGAATAATTTATGTTACTCAACTATGCAATTTATAATAAAAATATATAAGCCGTTATTATATTAAAATTTCGTTAAACTGCACTTAAATTCACTCCTTTCGATTGCTTTCGGCTTTTCTGCTTTTCTCGCCATTTTCAGTCACATCATAGAAGGGGGGAGAAAAGAAATATCTAATAAATATTTATGACAAGAAAATAATAGCTAATGCCATAAAATTGTTTGCATTGCCGCCACACACACACACAGTCACATACATAGTCACTAACTCACACAAGTACAATTTGTGTACATGATTGCGTACATACCAATAAATGTGTTGTATTTGTTTTTGTAGTTCTCGTTTATTACCATTGCACTTTGAATGGAAGCCCACACATTTTAAATAGAAAACCACAATTGACTTTCTCTATCTCTCTCCATGTGTGTAAAAGAATGTTTGTATATGTGTGTTGGCGGAGTTTGCGGATTTTTGTTTGAATATTTATGTGTTATTGCCATAGTTAGAGGCGTAGTTCAGTTTGATTATATTTAGGCTCGATGGTTAAGCATTTGATACTTGTAAATAATAACGTTAATACTTATATAAATGGCTAAATTTGTGGCGTCATTCAGTTAAGCACAAAAATATTAAAGCATGTATTTTAATATGATCAATATTTTATAAAATCATGGACATGAGAACTCAATCATATTAAGTGTACACGAATAGAAAACGAATAAGCTTTCGAATTAAATTAAACATTTAATTAAAAAGGTGTGCAAGGCAAAGCGAGAAACAGAACATAAAAAAAAAAAATAAAATAAAAAAATATTTGTATCTTGAACGAAAGAAATTCATGTAAAATGCATGACATGACTGGAAACTCAAGTCAAAATCAGGGGCTTAACACTTAAGTGTGGGCACGTTGTTTAAGAAGCAGGACGAGTGCGATTCTGAGTATGAGTGTGAATGTGAGTATTGTATCTTGTATTTTGATCATAAATAAGCACTACGCGGCACTCTCGACAAGGACTTTTGCAAGAAACCTCGGCCTTTTATTTATGTGGAAGCGGGCCTTAAGATTGCCACATGAGTGTTTCGTTCCTTTATTGGTCTGTGTGTGTGTGTGTGTGTGTGTGTATGTGTGTAATAAACGAGGCCAAGCTGGTAACAACTTGTTAATGTTACTCTGTAGCTGCTGCCACATCCACATCCACATCCACTTCCGGCTTGTGCTTGACTCGCTTCATTTTCATGCCTTATTTTCTGTATTCTTGTGCTTTTACTGCCTGAGAGTTTCTTACAGCTTCGCTTTATGCTCCAATTATAAGCAGACAGAGCTCAAGCGTATCCTGTTCAAACAAGTACCGGAGTACATGCAACTGTTGGGAACGAGCTCACAGAATTGGTTTGAATTGGATTGGAGTCCAACTCCATTCTGGTATTTTCTCCATCTCTTTTCTGTTTGCGGTTTGCTGTTACTTTGTTGATTTTGTTTGTTTATTTCCGCTAAATTAATGGCGTCCACTACTGACACTTCCGTTTAACACACACACACACACACACACACACATACACATACACTCACATACATTCACATTCACAGCTGTCAAGTGTCTGCGTTTAATGAAGTTGTGGTTCACTGACGTAGCTCTCAGCTCCTCATCTTTCCACTTCACATCTCCACAGCCACGTCCTGCTACTCATTCAACCCTGTTGTTAATCAGTGTTCTGCCATTATCCTTTTACACGCGCCTCTGATTATGAACATCATTAGTTACCGCTAGCTGCCGCATCGAAGATTTATGGCTGTGCAACAGTGTTCTCTCTCCCTTGGACTGTTCGCCCCTTTGATATCATACTGTAGTTACAGTTAATTTGACAAACATAATTATGGGCTAATACTTAGTGTCTTTCACTTTATTTACCCAAGTTTAGTCCTTACCGAAGACACACGTTAAAATAAGCGCATACAACAGGTTGTAATTTCACCTGAATATAATCATCACATTCTCAATGTTAGTTGTATTTCATCTTATAAAATGAGGGGATGCTCAACTAAATTTCAGGTTTCTGAAATTTATTTTGTATTGCTATAAATTTAAATGGTTTTTATATTAAAAATTTACCACTTACCGTCAGCGGTTTCATTTGGCAATTCCGTATTGTCAATTGACGCCAACGCGCCGCTTAATTGATAACGACACAACAACAACAACGGTACAGACAGCAAGAATAACAGGGTCCAGAGTAGCATACGGAAGGACAATCAAAAGAACGAGAACAAAAGCCTTAGAGCAAGAGAGCAAACAACAACAATGTTTTCAAGTAGTGCGGTCACTTGACATCAAAAACATGCACATGTCGAAAACAATATGGCAACAAGCCTACCTACATATCCCTCTCCCTCTTCCCCTCTCTCTCTCTCTTTCTCTCGATAAATGGTATACGAAATCGGAAGGAGCAAACATAAAAACTCACTTATCCCTCTGAGCGACGCGTTTATGGCTCCTATGAGAATTGTTGGATGTTTTTTTAAGAGCAACAATTTTCCGAACAATTATTACAATTTGTATGGTCAATGCTTCGATTTCCCCCAATACTAGTAATGCGAGTGTTTTGGAGGGGGCGTCAACAATTGGAGTTTAATTGGCGTACTAGTCAAAGGTTAACTGCTAACTTTTGACAGCCGCAATTTTCACATCACTTTCGTTTTGGCATTTAGTTTGAATGGTAAATTGGGCTTATTTTCACATCGTTGTAGAATTCTAGAAGCTATCAGACATATCGAATTATTTGTTGCTTCATATGTGTGGTATATGTCGTATATCCTATTTCTGACCTTAATTGATATTATAATTTCAAAGAAAATTGATCTCCACTATTAAGGTTTCTGGAATTTTTAATAATTTTAAAAGTCAGCATATTACAAATGATAAGAAAATTAATTTTTATGATCAATATTCTAATATCTTATTTTATATGATGTCTGATATATTGCTCAGAATTTCAAATTTAATTTTATTATATTTAATATAAATATTAAATATAATAATAATATATGCATTCGATATTTTGACAAACTTTCGATCACCTCTTCATCTAAGCAGAAGCAGAGAACAGATTTATGTATCTGAGTAAGAGTATTTCTCAGTCGTTATCTATTATATGTTTGTAAATATATAAATGCTGCCTTTTTGTTTCATTTTTTACGCTTCTGGCGTCAAATTTTTATGAATACTGAAAGTGTATTTCATGTAAAGCTGCGAAATATAAAACGCAAGCACAAAAAATATCCAATGCGCCTTTTACTGTTTGGTGTGTGAAAGATAATAACACAAAAACGAGAACTTTTTGATGTATTTGAGCGATATTTCGCGACAGGGCTTGAAAATTTATGATTTTAATTGGTTTGGTCAAGCGGAAAATTCAAATAGCGTCCTCAATTTTTGTACTCATATGTGAATTCATGCATATATGTATATTGATCGGTTGCTCTTTTGCTATTGTAATATGACTTTGTTTGCATTTTTTTTTTGTTTCTTTAACATTATTCAATATTGTATTTTACTTGTGTTTAATAATTTATTATACACGTATTATGATTGGCCTGTTCAAGTGAAAGCAATACAAATGAAAAAAGAAAACTTTCTTGTTGACTTGTCGAACGCAGGCAATTTCGGAAAATCCACAAAGTGCTCATAAAACATTTTCGTTTGTTGGTTTTTATTAGAATTTGCCACAAAAAATTTTGAACAATAATCATTTTTTGAGTAAAATCGAACGGCTTCTTAATTATTTTTCATTAAAAAGTTGTCAACTGATGAAATAAAAAATGCAATTAATGTATTCATTCTCACAGCCTTTCACTTTGTCGTCAGACTATTATGCACAATAAAATATCATTCAATAAAAAATTCATTGAATTAAAAAATAATTGCGATCATTTGTTTAAAAGTTCAATATTTAAATAGCTGCGTATGATGGGAAATTTGGGAAACATTACGGAGAAACACAAAATTGTAAAATATTATGATTCTGTGTGTTTTCTGGAAATTATAATGATTTGCCTATAAATGTAATAAACGTTACCATACATTTTTGAAATTAATATTCTCAAATTGGGGAGTATCAAGCTTTAAATAAGACAAACCAGTAATATCTCAATTATTGCTGGCTACACTAAAAAGAAATAATATCATATTAACATGCTTTTGCGAATATAAAATTCAAAGCTGCACATTATGTATACGCCATGTGTGTTGATGCCTTTTCATAAATATTATTCTGCACTTTTAGATGTTATAACAATGACTATGTAAAGTGTTATTCCTAATTATTGTGTATGAGTGTGATTCAGTGTGTTTCAAAGTGACTGTATGGATAAGAATACAAAGCTGTAAAGCAACAATGACCAGGACAAAGGAGCAGAATGGAGCCATAAAAGCGTGATGACAAAGGCATGAACTGTTAACAAAAGTATATAATGTGGCAACAAACACATACACAATCAAACAAGCTCATAAAACAAAGCATAAATGATGCCTGCACATTTACAATTCCGCATTTAAGCCAAAAACAAATATTTTAGCCTTTAAATACACTTGTAAGATGAACATTTGGGGTAATAATAATCATCATTAATATTAACACAGACTTATTAACTGGATTTTAGTATGTGGTTAGTTCTCCAATCTAAAAATGAATCAAATGTGAGCAATAAAATGTTGTACAAATTTTATGATTTTATTATAAAAGTAAAAAAGTAAATAAACTTTGTGCAAAAGTTAGATTTTAGTAAAACTAACTTGAAATTTGATTTTGAATTTTTTAAGGGTGTCTAGCTCGCAATACCTAACATTCACATTTTTTAAATTTAAATATTTGTACAAATTGGCTTAGCTTTTATTTAATTATTTTGTAGCTCGACTTTTGCTGCCATTTTTTATTTCAGCTGTCCTTTGGCAAAGCAACTAAATATAAATTAAGTTTAAAAATAAATGCAATAACACCAATAAAAGTCTGACTCTGCTCAGGACGCGCTAAAAAAAAAACACTGCATTCACTCGTAAATCCATGCCGAGTTTTCGAAAGGGAAGCGGGCAAAAATGACCTTTGATTTTTCAGGCATTTTACGGAATTTTTCGGGGTATTAAAGATTTATTACGAGCATTTTAGGTCTTATGCATTTATGCGTGGGTGTGTGTGTAGAGCGCTTTAGACCTACATTCACTCGTGTAAACGAATTCAGTCAGATATCCACTCAGTGTGTCTCAGAAGACCTTTTGAGCCTAATGCGTGGGTGTTGCATGAAAAAAAAATGGTAAATTTAATTTAATATTGTCTTGGATAAAAGAACATTAGCTACATACATGGTCACCCACAAAAATACGTATGTGAGTTATTCTAGGAAAACCCGATGCGACACGGAAAAAGATTAAATGTCATTTAATTGTGCAACGAAGTGTCAAGACATTTACAACTACAAAGAAATAAGTCATTGGATCGGAATAGTTCAATAGAATTTTAAATGGTTTAATGCCTTCAATTTATTTTGTTCTACAAAGTAGACATATCCCATTTATTTTTTTTTTGTTTTATTGTGTAGGAAGAATGCTTTAAATATAATAGAAGTTTGTGTATTCTCTATAGTATGTATATTTGCTATAGATCCATAGTAATTATTTTTATTATATTACTTTAGGGACTTTGAACCATCAAAAAAAGTTAAAATTGCTTGCATTAAATAAGTACTTCACATACTCTTACGTATTAACAAACTTACAACTTTTAAATAACTTAAAATTAAATTTTATAGAGAACAATATTAAATACCACTACCACTTGTCTGAAGCATTAAATATAGAGCTGTCAAATGAGACAAATTAATGCGAAAAATTGCATATGGTGGCGATAGAAAATGAAAGCTCATGAAAATGACAGTCATGGTGATCTAACGAGGTGCGTAAATGTGCACAGCTATTGGTGTCGATGTCAGCAGTTGATTTTGAAGCATCAAGCACGCCATTTGCCAATAGATGGACTGATTGATGGTCTGACGGCGACTCATATATCAAATCAACATGTAAATGCGCAGACGCTGACAGAAGTGCGAAGAAGAGACAACGAGTGTGCTACAGAGGCAGAAAGAGAGAGAGAGAGAGAGAGAGAGAGAGAGAGGGAAACTAACAGACAGTTTTGGCCACACGCAAGCAATTTAAAAAGCCATTTGTCTGCTTAATGTGCACAGATCTGAGCCATGGGTGGACAAGGGGCGTAACCTTGCTCCTTTTTTGTTATTGTTATCGGACAAGCGCGATAAGGCCCAAGATAAAGGGAATATTCACACTGTCTCCAAATAAAACATGGCCTACAACACGCCACATAACAAGATGGCAAACAATTCCGACTGGCCGCCTATTCGTCTTTCCTCCTGATCGTCGGGCTGCGTGTGAAATAACTTCATTTCCTTTCGGCCAGCCCTGGAAACAGGACCAAGGGCGAAGCACTCTGTTTACAAGCGTGTAATGTATGTACGTATGTACATATGTGGGCGTGTCGCCGACCGTTGCTCAACAGCGCGTTAAAAATTCAATTTAAAACAAATTTGAACGCAATTTAATTGGAGTGGTGACTCCTCCATTGCCACATGGCAAAAGACGCCACATACGGAGTAGTTTTTATGTGTTCACTTTTTGGACGGGATGGCCACAACATTTATGTTCATATTTAATGCATTAAGTACTCCACTAAATATTTTTATTGAGGATTGTTGGATGACCCTCAGCTATTCTGACAGGGCTTGTTTACTCCCTAATTTATAGGGTACTTGACAATCAGCTTTTATCGCCTAAGCGATATTTATTTGATTTTGATTATACACTTGTCCAATGTATAAGAATTTCAGCTGTGAGCTCGTCTTAAAACAGCAGGGAGTCATTATATAACTTTATTCTTAATTAATCTTAATTATTTTATTCATATTTAAGTAAATGTAAATTAATAAAAATATAGCTAAATTAAATTTTTAAGGCTTACCTTACTCTTATGCTCAATTTCTAATGCCTGAAGACCAAACTGTATAAATGTAGAGTATAGAAGGCATGCTGTGTTATGGTATTACTTTTATCTTAGCAGCTTTTGTTGACTTTATGCTCGCAATTCTTGTGATAACCTCACATGACACACAAAATGGCGAGGCAATGAAACGGAAATCGGCTTAAAATTTACTCGGAACTCAGAAGCTCAAACACACACACAGTGTGATGCCGACAATGTGTGTGTGATTTATGGTCTCCCAGTCCTGCCTGTGGACATGCTAGGCGCAAACACTTTCTGAAGTCGGCCAAAAAAAGAGTCGGAGGCAGAGTCATAGCCATGGGGCATGGGGTATGTCGACTTATGCAACTAATGCAACTGAGCGTCGTCGTCGCAGTCCAGGTGGAAACAAGTTATTTACGGCAAACTTCCGTCTTAGGCAATTTGTAGGGAACGAGAGGGATAATATCAGGCCTAGCTGGTGAAGTTTTTAAATAATTTTTTTGGTATATTTGCGTTTGCCTCACTTTGCTTCGCTTAAATTGGCAGCAATGTTGCATTGTGCCATGGTCGACAATGGGGCCGCGTTATTTGCAAATTATGTTACTTTAGTCAACTCGAATAAATCTTGGGAAAAGTGCGCTCTGCTGCTGTTGCCTACACACACAAATCAGAGGCAAATTAGTTACTCCCCCGCACTGTTAACTTCCCTGGCAACTCTGGGAAAACTTGTTGAGTTGCAAGTTTGCAGCACTCTTGTGCATGAGTATATGACCAAAACTTGCCGCTAATGAGTAAATGTGGCAAAAGTTTAAATTAATATTGGCGAAATGTGTTGCAAGCCCGCTAAGGGCCAAGAATTTTCAATTTCCTTTATGGTCCAGCTTTCTCTCACACTGCCTAATTATATTTTCGACATTTACCGGCCCCTATTTCCAAAGCTTTTGGCATTTACGATGTGGTCATCCATCTTGCCGCCAACAAATCCTTGTATGCATAAGCCTTGCCCTCATCTCAGCTGCAGGTTGAAGGTGACCGATGATGCTATTAGAAATAGCAAAAAAATTAAGATGCATAAGAAACATCACAAAGGCTATAGACTTGAATCCTTGAGGTTATCGTTATCATCGGCGGGCACTAAAGAGGGTTCTGTGTCTCTTTCTGCTTGGAAAAGCCTAAAGAAATAAATTTAAATGTCTTGTGCATAGATAGACGGGAAAGGATACTTATACTTAGTGCTTAAATTTTGATCAACATTTTATTTGATTTAACGCACAAGTTTCTCATCGATTTCCAATTTTCATAGACCTTTAATAATAAGTTTTATATAAATATAAATAAAGTAGTTTTGACTGGATTTTCTAAAAACTTTCAAAAATTTTTCTTTTTAATAAATCTTAGGTGCAAAAATCTTTAGAAAATGAGGATCAACAAAAAAGTTTAAGATTTCTTTCATGGCATTTTTTAAATATTTAAACATGTTAACTTTTCGTATTTCAGCTGTGCATTGCCAATACACTCTGTCAGAAATTGGAGATTTCTATAAAGAGAAAATTGCAATTTGTTTGCATTCAAATTAGTTTATTTTTAGTTAATTACTAAGGCTCTTCTTGCAGCTTTAATAGAAACAGGAAATTTCAAATCAGTCTATAATATTTACATTTAATTAACAAGAAGACATACTACAAAATATTTGTTCAATCAAAATGCACATTAAGGCTTACCTCATTCGAAATGTAATACTTAATTAAATATCTGAGCCCAGGTCAATTAGTAATTTTGTAATCACTTTGCTCGAATTGTAATTTCGTACAATGATTATTTGAATCTGTGTGTGAAATCAATGCTCATAAATGCACTTAAATTAATGAACTCTTGAGTGACCTCTCTACCAACTGAGAGACAGTCTATTCCATTTAATTTGTGTGCTCAGCTGGGCCTAAAATTTGCTAACTGAATCTGAATAGCTTTGGCTAGCACCTGGTGTAATATTGATTGACATGAAGTGGCTGCTTCAACACTATTTCTGTCTCTTTTTCTCCCTCTGCCTCTCTTTAACTGTTGATAAAGTTATTTGAGCATAATTGAATATTAATTTGTACGCTTCGATTGCCATTACGTTTGAACACTCAGTTGTTCTTATCGATAGGACTGTGTGTGTAAATGTTTGTGTCTGGGCCTTGAGCATATTGGTTTATATATCAAAATGTCTCGAGCATATGTGTGTCGCCAGATTGTTTTTGTTGCGCATTTCCCACTTCCGGCACAGCTAGCTCTCTGTGTGTGTGTGTGAGTGTGTGGCACTAAATGCTTCGCTGTGTCGCCTTAGCTGTCAATCACAACTGGTTGACAAATTGCTTTTAGACCCGACTGAAGTGTTGACAACAGCAGCCCAGTTCTTGGCGCCGGTTCAAGATTTGAGGACTGAATGTCTGAGAAATTGCATTTAAACTAACAGCTTAGATTAAAATGTTTTCTGTTTGGCAGTATTGCAAAGACTAAAACTTTGCTCTCTTGCTCAACACTGCTGCGAGCAAGTTACCTTAAATTCGTTCCTTTGGAAAACTTTAACAAAACGCTTAAGGGATACTTTGAAGGCTTTCAGTTAAGAAAATTCGTACAAGTACACAACCCAAACTAAAGCAAAAAATGTCACATAGAGGTAAAAAGTACACTTGCTGGCTTTTCACTTAAAATAGGAGTAAAAGCGACTAGAGATATGCATAGTTATAAAATTACTTTTACTCACTTCCATTGAGGAATTTCCTTAGGGACCTTTCGCAGCTTAAACTTTGCCACGTTGACATTTTCTGTGACCGTCGACTGCCATTGCCCCACTTAAGTATGTCGCTCAGTGTGTCTTTTGTTTTACACTCAAAGGAGTTCAAGGACCAGCTGCTTCGGCTCGAATCAGTAACCTCTTTCTGGGTCACGAAATTTAATACAAATGTGACAATCTCTAAAGACACTTATCCCCATTTGCGAATAAGATATTAAAATAAAACTTCATACACTGAAAATGAACACAAAGTAAAATTATTATCACAATTAAAATAACTAGAAAATCAATACTTATTTACGGGTAATAATAAAATTGAGATATAAATTAACTTCAAATGATTCAGATATTAAACAGCTATTTACGCTCAAAACTTGATTCTTTGCAATAATAATGTCTTATAGGCTATTTCCACTCACATTTGCCACATTTGCTCACATTTGAATGTGGGTCATTTTTGGCTTTGTACGACCAAATGTGAAACTGTTAAGACATTTGATATCCACCCAAAGCAAATCAGCTGTTCGATTTCTGTGCACAAATTATTTATTAAAGAAAACAGCTGGTTAAGGTGATAATTGCTTTTTTTTTCTTGAGTTTATATAAAAATCGGTCATTCGTTAAAAAATACTGAAATTTGCTGGTGCGAATGGCAAAAAATCTTAACATTCATTATGAATAAGCCAAAATGATCATTCGGAATTTGTACTGAAATCAAGTCCACATTCATGCCGAATGATGAAAATGGCGTCGAATGTGCCAAATGTGCTGTCGTGGAAATAGCTTATTAGTTAATTTAAATACCGATTATGCCTTAAAGGAACATCTTTTAAACCTTAACTGTTATAAACTGAAAATAGTATATCGCAGTAATATTGTCTCTTAAAGGTTTAAAAAATAAGTGTGAAATGATTAAATTTTTTTCATAATACAAGTCAGTTAAAAATCATTAACTAGAGCTTGACTAACAAATTGGAGCTGAAACGCTCTAAAATAGATATGGCTGAAGATGTCAAAAGAGTTGTGTACAAAGGTCGGGTCTCAGACGGGCCTAGAATGGCTCATCAGACTGTCGCCAGGCCGTCTAGCAGGGAGTGTGACATAATTTGATAAATGATGATTTTATAGTCGTTTGCATGACACACAGATATATTCATATTTTAGGATACTTCAGGAGAGTACAAAGGGTGGGAGGAAGTTACAGGAATACAGTCAGTGGCAAACTGTAGTTTTCGCCAGCTTTACAGACTTGTTTTTGTCAGGCAGCTGCAATGACAAGCCTTGGGCTGAGCCAGTTTGGAATAAGCCAGGACTAGGATTCAGTTGCCCAGGCAACCCTTTTGCTCACTTTCACTTATGCTTTTAATTCCAAAAGTGTTCCGCCTTCTTCCATAAATTTATGTGTGCGTCAGGTTGTGGACCAATTTATGTGAATATGAAAATGATAAATTATCGTATGTCTCCTTTTTGATGCAATATGATATCCTTGTCGCCGTCGTCTGTTCTGTGCGATGTAGACGGACTGTGGACTACATTGTCTCTATCTCTATCTCTATCCCTGTCACTGGCCAAGGCTTCATCTCTTCCAAAATTTTTGATTAATTAAATTTCACTGTAAGACAAATAGAAGTCTTCATTTTGCTTTGACATGACGACACAACATTTTGTTGTGACACTTTGTGTACAATTTTCCAAATTGAATTATTACCAGGCAAATGTGAATTTAACTTAATTTAATTTTGATGTTAGGTTTGTAGGTGTAAATTGGCTTATGCACGGCATAAGATAAGCTGAATGAATCTATCCTGACTTCAGTCTTCGCCTCACAGTTTTAGTTGTCATACAGACGGACGGACTGACTGAATGATTGATTGGCAAATTGCGAACAGCACAAATCAGAACCACAAGAAAGCTGAATTTTAAATTAAATATATTTTTATTGTTAGTTCAATTAAATTACTAAGTGCGAGAAAAATCAAATCGTTTTTGCTTTTTATCAAATTTCCTTGAAGCACAATTTATATTTAAGACATAAACGTATGCTGGATTAATGGGATCTCAAGTAAAACATTTTCTCTTCTTTTTTCTAAATATCAAAAATTGAGTATGAAGTCAAGCAGAAATTGGATGTGTTTCACATACTCGTAATAGCAATCATAACAGGAAATTGAAATCATGTCTTCAAGCCCTATAATGTCATACATATAGTATAATGTCAATCAATGTCGATAAGCATATCAACAGCACCATCACCAACAGCTTTGTCATCATCATCAATGTCGACATCAACATCAACGTCATTGCATTAAAGTGCACTTCAAAATAGAGAAATAAATATTCACTTAGTTCTATGTGGAGGCAGGGCAAAGGGAGAAGGGAGAAGGGATAGTTGCACATTCCTATGGAATAGCGAGATGAAGTAGATCCTTTCCCCATTTCTGTTGATTGCTAACAGCCCCTATCGTAATTTCAGATAAACTTTATGCCATTAACCCTAACGCTGTCTAGTTGCCCGTCTACGGGACAACTGCAAAGTGCTTTTGAAACATTTTATGATAACCATTTGCCAACGAGCCTTCCATCTCCTCCTCCATGCAGACTTCAGCGACACCCTCTTCCACTTCCAAAAGTGTGTGCTGAGCTTTCAGCAAACTCTTGCATCCGATTTTACTTTCCCCCCCTACAACTTCACATTTGTGGCACATGTGGGTTGTGATGAGTAAGGCAAAGAATATGCAGAATATTGCGCTCTGCTTTCTCCATCTTCACGCTGTTCTTCTTCCGTTCCTTGCCCCTTTTGGGTGTGGGAGAAGACCTCATGCGTTTTCCTTCATTTAATTTGTGCGCAAGCATCTGCAATATGCATTACACATGGCAAATATCGTAAGAATTAATGACAACATTATCTGTGGGGGTATCCTGCAAACCATCGATATATTTGCTGAAACTATATATTTTGATAGCTTTAATGGATTTTGTGTGAGTTTCTTTTTAATTTTTTTTGCTTAATGCTAACCAGAGCAGTCAGAGAATACAGATTCTAACCACATTCATAGACAAGTATTTTAAGCTTTAAGCATCCTTTGCCATAGGTAAAGTTAACTTAGTTTTTTTTGTACTTTAATTTATTTTCTGTTTTCTAATAATTACTCTTTTGATACCGTCAAAAATAAATCTCTTTTGTAAGCCACTTAGTGGTTTCGGGATTGTTTTACACTCTGCATAAAGCAGACATCGTATATCTGGACAAAGGACGAACAATTTATTTTGCGAACATTTAATAAATAAACATAAAAGGTTATTAAATTTAACTTTGATCCCGTTTAGTGTCTACTCAATTTACGAAAGTATTTTGCATTAATTAAGCCAATTTACATAGTTGCCTGACAAAGCCCTATGCTGACTTTGGATGGATCCCAATCTAATCAAAAATCTGTGACGGACATTTCCATCATAATGATGACAAGAGGTAGCCTGGGGATTATCCTTGTTTCCCTGTAGTTCGGTATTGTTTCTTGTCTCCGGTAGCAAAATTAATTTATTAGAATGTCGCATGTTTCATTAAACAAATTCCAAATTATTTACTTGCATGTATATGAGCAAAAACATGTTGACTTGAAATTCTCAAATATATTCAATGCTCACTTTATTTGTCAGTGTTCCCGACATGCATAAAATTTTCCTTTTGGGATGACAATTAGAGCAGGCTCAGTGCGAACATTTAATGATGTAGATTTTGGTTCTTCACGCTCACTTTCTCCAATTTTCATATTTTGAATCTCCACTCTCAGACTATTTGCATCCATAAATGGCAGCAATAAAAGAAAAACAATTACCCATCATGTTGTTGCCTACTCACTCACACCCGTCCTCATTCTGTTTCACTCTGTTTCCTCGGCCCTATCGTTGCTCCCATTGCACTTTGTCCTGACATTTTGAGTTTATGGCTCTTATGCTTGTGTGTTGACTGCGATACGTTGAGTGTGCTCGTCCTGCTCCTGCTTCGTTCAATCCTTTCAACTAGCCGCCACTCCTTATCCTCTACTCCTCAGTCAGCATATGAATGTGCCTGTGTCCGTTACTGTGTCCTTTGCATGCTGCACTTGGAGAATGACATTAAGGTTGCCATAAATGCAAAAGAGCTTCGGTTCTGGTCCTTAGGCTGAACTTTAAACTCGAGTTCTTTTTGTGCAGTTAACAAGGCAAATAACGATACTTGCAGGCATAAATATAAGACAAAGCTTGAATAAAACTACATATTGTTACACTGTTATCACACTATTTATCTCATTACATTATTTATGCGCAGCTACCAAGTTGTCAATAAGCAATGTGTTTTCTTATATTTTTATGGAAAGAGTTTGAACATAAAGCAATATTATTAATCTGAATTTATGCAATTTTTTAGCTATTGCTGCAGTTTGAAAATAAGAGCATTTTAAATGCCTGGATAAGCTAGAAATAAATCAAGATTTATAGACAGACAGATAAAATATATATTATGCGTATAATTTCGTTATATTTAATAAATGAGCTTGCATAATAAACTAAGCAGGAACAGTTATAGAGCGATGATCCCCATAAAAGGCTTCTTATAAACACATTAACCCTTATCTAGATTAAGTATTTTTTATTTATTTATTATTTATTGCTCGTAGTTTGCCAAAATTGCAATTCGCATCTCTTTAGTGAGTGCTTCGCGTTTGCCATAATGTGTGTTATAAGCTACTTAGTTTCGGCTTAATCGCCGTCTGGCAACTGACGGTTTGCCACAAGCTGCCAATTTGCGTAACCCGTCAACTTCCTGGGATCCTTTGCCGGCTGCTAAATGAGGATTCGGCAATTGGCAACGCGTGTTCCGGGCTTGTTGACATGGCATTGACCACGTACCCACGACGAACTCACATGACCCATAACCTGCTGGCGCCCTTTTACAGTCGACGTGGAGCACAAGGAGGACAAAGTCAGCGTCTGATAGCATAATTTAGGAGACAGTGTAGGGACGTGGGAGGTCGATGATTTTCGTATTTCATAAGCCGATAGACGAATCATTATGCATGCCTTTGATGCCTGTCGTCAGAGGTTGGTCCTCAGTTTTGGCGATTGGGGTCAAAGAATTACATTCATTAATTTGAGCGTAGAACTGCGATTCTAAGGCTCGCTCAATGGGACACTTGAATTAATTTATCTTATCGCTTGCTGCATTTAGGGCTTCATGCGTTGTTGACGCTCGAGTTCCACTTATCAACATCAACAGCAGTACAATAGCTATCAACATCATCTCATCAGCATCGGGATCAACATCAACATCATCATCATCAGCATCATCATCAGCATCATGACCATCACGAGCTTCATTTAAGAGCATTCATTTTTATACCATGCGCTTTTCACGCGACCCGTTTTTCTACCCCATTAGAGGCTCAAGTGGGCGGCAGGCTCTGGCTCTGGGCAGCAAAAAATGTTGCATACTTAGGGGCTACAATTCAATTTAGTGTTGCTGTTGCCTTAACTTGCTTTCGTGCTGTTGAATTTCTCTTGCGTGTTGCTTTTGGCTGTGTGTCAGCTTCCCATGCCTCACATTGTCGCAAGTCAATTATTTTCTTGTTTAGCAAATTGCTAGACATTCAGGTTTAGTGTAGACATTGTTGCTCAAAGCTAACTTTGTTTCACTTTCCGATGTCTTACATACTTAGTACATACATATACGTAGTCCTATTATCATCTTTATCATTGTTGTCGCTTGTTAGAGTTTTATTTCTCGTTTTCTCCGTTGTGGTTCACAGAGGTTTGTCAGCACTTCAATTGCTCTTCATGTTATTTGAGAACCTTATGATGTGCAACATATTTACTGGTTGCAGTTACAAGTGAACGCAGTTGACAAGAAGCACATATTCACACAGACCTCTACATGCTACCAAAACATTATGTGATTCATGTCTAAGAGCTATTAAAGTAATAAAATGGATCTATGCCAAAATAGATTTAAATCGAATTCCATATTATACATTGTCGGTTCGTTATTGCACACTATAAGAAGGTTATATATAAAATATTTATTAAACTGTGAGATTCGCTTGGGGTTTTATTCGTATATAGACAGATAGAATTAAATACTTATTTTTTCATAACCCATTTGGATTTCATATTGGACTATACACATTTTAAAAGTCTGTAATCAGGGAATAACACCTTAACCGGTATCGGAACCGTTATCCGAAATTAACCGTTTAAATTAATTCTCTTTCAAGAACCGAAAACCGAAACGCTTGTACCGGTACGGTTGTGGTAAAGTCGCTAGGTCAAAGAGTTGACAAACTTCAAACTCACATAACTTAAAGAAAACTGACCCGATTTTCAATCGGAATGCCATTTTGATCATGGTTTGGCCTCTTTATTCATTCTGTATTCAAATTTTGATCATTAAGAAATTTTTTTTATTTTTCGACTATCGAAGCCATGGTTCTATGTTGATGGTAAGGGTCCCCCCTTTGAAATTTCGAAAAATCAAAACTTTAAATCTCAAGTTTTCACTTTTAATCAACTCCTTATATCGTAATTAGTATAAAACAACACTTTAAATTTGATTCTGAGGCCTTTCATTTTTTTGTAAAATATCATGTCAAAATTAAGAAATATTTTGACTAGCAAAGTTGCTAGATGAGAGGCTTCAGCAACTTCGAGCTGTCATAACTTTTACAAAACTGTACCGATTTTCAAGCGGAATGTCATTTTGATCATGGTTTGGCTTCTTTATTCATTCTGTATTTAATTTTTTTTCATTTAGAGAATTTTATTATTTTTCGACTATCGATGCCATGGGTCTATGTGGATGGTAATTTGAAAGTTCCAAATTTTAAGTCTCTAGTTTTTACTTTTGAGTTGATTAACTCCTTATATCATAAATATTATGAAACGACACTTTAAACTTGATTCTGAAGCCTTTCACGCCCACCAACAATCAATCTAACATGCAGCCAATGTAGTTCCTCCTCAATGGTAGCAACATGCGAGGAAAACTCGACCTAAATGTCATCTAGCACGCGTGTAAACAAAATCGCTTAAATACATTCGCTTAAACAGAGCACCGAAAACGCCCCAAAATAAACAGACAAGAGTTGGGATCCCGTCGAGACTGGATCTTGGCCAACAAACGCATTGCAGCACTCTGAGACACACATCGTGGGAGTCGCAAAAATTGTTTGTTTATTAGTAATTGATGACTGAACTTGCTCATCATCATAATCTGTTGACCAGTGACTCACTATTATAAGCTCCTCCAAGTGTATGCGTCTTGTGAATATGTACAAATCTCCAATTTCTAATCAAATGTTTATGAATATTTAAGGTTAAAGAGAATGGACTTACTCAATTATTGTTTGCCATAATTTTACCGAATGGTTTAAAGGTTTATATAAAAGCTTTCATTAGAGCAGAGAAAAGCAATTCGAAAATTCATTGAAAGATAATCACCTCAAAAGAACCCAAATTACTAAATTTTTCTAGAGACCAAACCTAGAAATGGAGTTCGAAACAGGCACAGAATAACAAAGGAGTAAAATTAATATTTGAATTGGACTTCGGAAAGAGTGGGCGAAAGGAAGACTAAATAAAAACAGTTAGGTCAGTCTGTTCATCTTTTACTTCATGTCAAATGAAATCCTTGCAGTATCTACAGTCCGAACTGAAGCACAACTGATGTCATTGGTCACGGCAAGTGGTAAAAACATTCGCCCAGCTGACGAATACAGCAGATACTTGTCCAAAAAACTATTTGTAAGCCTGAATTTTTGTTTCGTCAGTGCACTTAACACCAATTTTCCTTTTTTGGACAAAATAAACTTAAGTATTCCCAGCATTCCAAGATTGGGTCATTATTTGGCTTCATTGTTCCTCGCTCTAGTTGTTGTTATTACTGTTAATAATTAAATGCAGTTTATGCCACATTCAACTCGCACTGAAATTTCTGCAAATTCCATTTAAAAGTATAATCAAACTGCCAACAGCCGAGGGAGAAAAAATTGAAATTATTTTTCCAACAGGCGTTGCTTTGCTTTTCTTTACATGCACACACAAATGGAGATCTCTTCTGTCTGTCTGTCTGTCTGTCTGTCTGTCTGTCTGTCTGTCTGT
Organism: Drosophila innubila; assembly: GCF_004354385.1. NCBI lineage: Eukaryota > Metazoa > Arthropoda > Insecta > Diptera > Drosophilidae > Drosophila > Drosophila innubila. The sequence goes on along the minus strand of NW_022995380.1, from coordinate 26,326,692 downwards.
CTGTCTGCTTGTATCGTTCCGATGTAAATGTTGAAGCTCTACGCCATTTGGCTTGTCCTGCTCCTGCCACTTGAAGACTTTGCACTCTGCACATGGCCTGCATAATGAATGGAACGTCTCTGGCATCTTATAGTCTTTCAGCTTACATTTCTTTACATTTTAAGAGTTTTCATTTGTGATTACAGTACACAATAAAAGCAGAATTTGTGGTTACTTTGCTGAAATGATAATGGACAATGCTTGACTCACATAATATTTGAAAAAAGGAGAACTCCAGGTTATGAGACCAAATAAATTTAATATAAATAAAATATATAAAGAATTGATGATAATTTTGTTAGTAGTAAAATATTTACACATTATTTATAATTTGTTTATTATAATTTTACACTTTGCAGCTTAAAGAAATATAAGCAAAACTTTTGCTGAGAATAAACCGGACAAATATGCGAACATTTATCTCCATTGTTGCAGCACAGCAGTTGTTGATTCACAATGGAAGTGTATCACTTCCGCCAAGCAGCAGTCACAACGGAAATGTCAGATAAACGCTACTTGCGGTAGGCTTCATCCATTCCTGTGCAGCAGGATGATGTTCTCAGAGGGGGATTTGATAGTGCAACACATTGGCAAACGGCACACATTAATCTAAATTGGTAAATGCACTTTCACCCGGACATATCTTATGGTTACAGTGTAAGCTATCTCTATATTGTAATTACTCTACATACGGATTGTAAAAAATTTGACTACAGACAATTTTCTTAAATTTATTATTTTTATACATCAAATATTCTTTCAACTCGAAACGTAAAGATATCGAAAACAGCTGTTCCTTACACATTTGAAGTGAAATTTTAATTTAATAGTAGTTTAAAAAAAAATATCTGAGTATTGAAAATTAATTGAACTACGTTTTCAATTTTAAGTTGCTTAGTGATTAATTACTCATACGACCTGTGAGTTCTTACAACGCAATTGCCTAGTTGCATTTACAGTCGAGTAACGCACAAATATGGCCTCAAATTTCTGCAATTCAGTTGGCAGTTACTCGTTATGTAAATTGAGAGAGCTCCGTGGCCCTTGTTGTTAGACAAGCAACAAAGTGAGCGAGGTTGACTTGGAGGCGAACTTTAAAGTGGCTGTACCTTAAATCTACTGGCAATGGTTCTGGCACATGCACATGACAGATTTGATGTAAATTTGAGTAAATTATGGCCATTGCGGTCCCATTTGCATGTCAAACAGCAAACCCTTTGCTCCAGTCCTTTTCTTCTCGTCGTCCCTGTTGGTTATCAGTCAGAATGCTCAACATTAGATTACAGCCAAATGAGCAGCTGCCATTTTTCTCTTTTTTTTGTGACTCTCTGTTTTGCTTTCCTTATCAACATAATAAACGTTTGTGCATGCCTAACGACTGAAGGCCAAGTTCATTGTGTGTGAGTGGTTGTGTGTGTGTCAAGGACATCCGCTGACTGGAAAGGACGTGTGTGTGTGTGTGTGTGCCCGACTGACCCGACTAATTTTATGCCCATTTGCTGGGTGTGCTGCAAAGGTTCCTTTCACATGTCGGGCAAAGGCGTCAGCGTCTAAAGAAATGTGTTAAGTTTATCTAAATTGTTAAAACATTTACCAAATGACCTCACGTAGCAAAATTTCAACTTCCTGGCCGCTGCCTTGCCATTTGGTAACCGGGTCGAGAACAGGCTCAAAGCCAGAAAAAATGTATGTCATGTCTATCGCTAGATCGGTTGCGGGAAGTCCTGTGCCGCTGTCCTGTGTCCTGGGCTTGTCTTCCTGAGACGTGACACCCTCTTTCGGGGAAAAAATCCAGCAAAACACCAAAATTGTTATATGTATTTTCACTAAGACGACTGCAGTTCATTTACTTGTCCGTATTCCTCCATTCACTGTTGTCTATTGGTTTGCCAACATGTGCTTTATGGCATTTTGATGCACGTTGCAGGGCAACCCTATTTTTTCAGTTTTTCCCTTTCCCTTTCCCTTTCTTTTCCTTTTTTCTTTTATGGCACTTTGACGTTTATTATGCTTGTTTTGTCGAGCAGCACGTATTTTGTATATTAAGTATGCGCACTGTTTGACGTTGCCTGCCAGTCAAATTACAGAGCTCTTTAAGACGTATTCAAATTCTCACACGTGAAACATATTAAATTAAATTCTGTCATTTTTAAAGCTGAAGTAATTTTAAGTTTACAGTTCGCAAAGGAATGAATAATAATATTTTCCCTTTATATTCAGAACCAAAATTTATTGTGCTGTATTTTAATAAACTTGCTGTCCTCAAATTTGGATTAAATCAATAAATGCTGTGTAAATTAAATTACATTTTAAATTTAATAAATATTGTACTTATGTGTTGTACCTGTCTTCAGTTGTTAAATTCTCCATTTTTAAACATACATTTAGAAATAGTTTTTTTTTGGCAAATACGTCTAAAACTTTAACTCACCTTTTATACTCATTTGTTTTTCAAACTTTATATAAACCCACAACCAAAAATTCCTATATATGCAAATGCAAAAATATTCTTTGGAATGCAGAATTAAAACTTAAGAATTTATTTCCAGTATCACATCTATATGTGCTGCTAGGAATTTTAGTAATGTTCAAGGAAGCAAACTTTTTCAGACTATTACCCTATGTTTTTCTACAAGACTGAAGTCTAATATATCTTCAATATTTTTAGAATGGTCTGTGTATACATATTTGAAATTACTATTGGAATCACTGAAAAAATATTTTATCTAATTTTTAATTCAACTTCATTTCGGAATATTTATTAATAAATTTATGAAGTCCTACTCTTAAAGTAAAATACACCTGCAGTTGTATTAAAGCAAAACACACACCCGCATTAATTGTAACATTTTTGAGCATAAATATGCAAAGTTGGGCAAGAGTTCACATCAGATTTTAGCATTCATCTAGTACGAGTTTGTTTGTGTGTGTGTAAAGTGCTTGTGGCTTATGAGAAGTTGAGTTTTGTAAATTTATAAGTTGACTAAATGAATGTGTAGCATTGCTCCCGGCAACGTACAGAGGTTGTCCAGGAAAAACACTACAGAAAAATGGAAAAATGTGTTCAAATTGTTTGAATTTTTGCTTTCATGTTAATGCTAATGCTCAAATAGAGTACGAGTGTGCACTTAATGTGCGTATGTGTGAGAGTTTTGGACTTTTTTTAATGCTTGTTTTTCTACAGAGCATTTATATAATGTTACTGCCTGCGCCTGAAAGTATGTTATAAAAATATTTTATAACATGTAAAAGCATCGATAAAAAGGTTGGTTTTCCCCTTCTCCGCTTTCTGTTGCCTTCATCCTGTTTATTGCCGCTGTTTCTGTGGTCGCACTTTATCCTTTGCCAGGCTCGTTACTCATTTCGTTTTTGGGTTATGTTTTGCCTCATATTTTTTCTTCTTTCTGTTATGTTATTTTGTTGCCCTTTTGATTTGCCGTTTTACGGAAAATTACATTAAAGTATGTGCTAGAATTGGCGCTGTAACAGGTTGTAAATAAAAATGTGTAACATTTGACTTTCTCTGATCATGAAGTTCCCATTTGTTGACCAACAGCTTAATAGAGAAATATGTACGGCTTTTTCGTGAAGACAAGTTTTGTGCTGAATTATTACATGTAATACTCATTGTGTTAACATTAAGTTTGAAACTTAAATCCATTAATTATGCACTCGAAAGTTGTGAAATGCAGTTGCAGATAACCAACAAAAACTCCGATTATTTACACTTTCCGCTACAAAGTTTTGATGATGGACTCATATGTAATTAATTAGGTTTTGCATTGGACTGCAGCATAAATGCAAAGCGAAGCTCGTTAAAAGTTCGAATATAAATTTAATATACTCGAACGCACAGACCAGACGGGGCAGGGGCTTAAAGAGTTGCACCAAACGAAAGCGGCAAAAAACGTATTTTGATAAGCGGCTTACGAGGAGATATTACTTTCGACTAAACGCCCCCCGCCCCCCTACCCAACACGCCTGAAGTGTGGCAACATTTGCGACACTTTTCGGGCATTTAATGGGCATGAGATTTTATTTTTAACTTTTTTGTTTTTCTTTTGCTAATTGTCAGTGCAAAGCCGTAAGCGAGCACAAACTTTTTCGGTTTTATTTCTTTGCATTTTTGGCTGCTGGAATCACAACTTTAAAGTAGAAATTAATTTCACTGTAAATGCGCATAATCAAGTGTGAGTGGATGAATTTGGAAGCCGGCCAAAATGATATACGCGAAGTATCTCAGACTCTTCATCAACGGCTCACAAAAACTTTCACAGCAATCGGACAAAAAGATGAAGTATTTGAGCCATCAAGCCTTAATGAAATGACAATCTTGTCCGCCTGTTTCAGACATTTGGCGAACGAACTCGACATTAGGGAATAATACTGGTCCCGATAACCGAAATCTACCGTATCATTTATAGTATCGGAACCGGAACCAAAACCAATCTGCTACGATTTCGGTACATTTTTTTTGTTTGTTTTTATTTTCTACTTCTAAATCTTTATGAATTTAAAATTAATTGATTTCTTAAAAAAAAGTTTTACTCTCTGTATCCTTTCTTAAGTATTTTGAAAATTAAAAATTATAAAAACCAATACTTTAAAATTGATTCTGAGACTTTTATACTTTTGTAAATCATGTCAAATTGGAATTCCAATTCATGTCAATTAATGCTAGACTTAATCAAACCCACAAACTTTTTATCATTATACATGACACAATTGGCTTTTTCTGCCAAGGATAATTGCACTGGAAAAAGAAACTGACACTCGAGTCGCACATAATCTTTGCAAATTTTCATTTTCTTTACACACTGTCGGACTGTTTTCATTTCTTTTAACATAAAAAATAAAGAAGAAGAATGGGTATTAAAATTAATGAAGTTCAGCAAGCAGCAAACAATTTCGCAAGCACCAAACGCAGCCTTTTCTGAAATGTAAAATAACAAAAAGCAAAAAAAGAACATCAGGATAAAATCTTAATCGTGATCTTATTACGCGCGTTAATTACGAAATACAGCGGCAATAAGAACATCGACAAGGAAAGCAGCGAAAGGAAAAAAGAGAAGAAGATGGTAAACAAGAGAAATGGCAACAGTTCAAAAGCTTTTGCTACATTGTTCAGCCTGCAAAATTAAGTTGACCAGTCAGACAACCCGGAAAAAAGAGAAATGCAGCCAACGAGATGGTAAAATTAAGAAAATAGAGGACGCATAGATAAGCGAGTGCAGTGTACCTCATTTTGCGGACTTTCGTGTTGTCATTGTTGGTGTTGCTGTTCTCGAAATTGCTGTAAATGCACAAGTTGTGTGACCCGCTGAGAACACAGGCTATTTTTCATTAGAACAAAGCAATGACTAGAGTAGAAACTAAGGATGAAGGAAAAGGCAACACATTCTCATAGAAGAAGCTTTAATCAAAGGCACCACAGTAGCTGAAATATGAGTAACTATGCTTCAGGGCAAGGTACCAGATTTTCTCGTAAGCAGTGTCTGCAACTAAATTATAAACTACAGACTTAAACAACTGTTTGTAACGAAGAAAGAGACTGTGAGATTAAATTCTTGATATATATTTTGTAAATAACTAAGTACTATATTTTTCCATTTATATAATATTTTTCAATAGTTATTGAAATGATGGCAGGTTTTAAAAATATGTTTAACTTTGTGCATAAAATATTTATTAATTACTGTCAGCTTATAAAAGTAAACTCTAACATAATTAAAGCAAATACTATTAATTATTTCGCATGAAACTACAAAGCAGCACAAGCAATTATGCTTAGTTTATAAGTAGAGAAGCGTCTCTCTTTTAGTCTTCAGCATTTTTCAAACTTTTGCATTTCGCTTTTTACAAGTTTTTTAGAGCATGAAAAACGATAGACAGTGTAATTTATGAACCGAAATATGAGAGCTTCTTTTTGAAGCCGTTTCATTAGTTTGAACCTGTTATGCAACTTGATTTTAAATGAAAGCTGCCAGCCGAATGACATGAAATATAGACGAAAATGAGTAGGAGAAAGAAGTAAAATCGAAGAATTCCTGTGGAAAATGGTAACTGTTATCTAACGGTGACCATCTAAAAAATAAAATAATATATGTGATAAAAAAATAAGAGCAGGGTAATAACAAACAATAACAAACAATAACAGTTTGGCAGAAAATCGGACGCAGCTTAATCATGTTGGAACTATATTCTCTAGATTTCAAATATTTATATGGTTAGTTACTGGTGCAGAAAAACTAAATTTTAAAATCCAAATAGTTCACAGATGGAGAACAGACATAAGTAGAAGAGAAGGGTCTGCCATTTAATGTCCTGTTGTGGAAATAATATATAAATCACTGGCTGTCTCAGTCTTTTGGACGACATCGCTTGACTACACTCAAATAACTTAACGCCAACGTGAGACTTAATGTGAAACAGACTTTGGAAAGTTATCATCAAGTGCATGAAGCCGAACGATACATGGACATGGTCAACGACAACGACAACTACAAGGGATCGATATATATCGCCAGGACATTGAACGACAAGTACAAATGCTGGCCCATCAATAGCAGCAGAGTGCAGACCAAAGTGGAATTGGCGTTGACATACTTGCAGAGACACAGATACAAACGTATCTAGCACCAGGATAAATGGCCAAAGCAAGCTTCACAACTGGAGCAGGAGAAAGGTTGAGAACTTTGGATGTTTTCTGGCCATTTTAAGCTGAACTCGTGTGGCTAAAACAGAACACAACAACAATGAATGTTGTGGTCAGTTGTATAAAACAGTTTTCTCTGGTGCCGTAGACCAGAAATTTCGGGTACTGGCGCTAACTTTTGTATCACGGAATTCAATTAGCCTTTGCCTTATGCATAAGACATGTAAAAAATAAAACCTGCATATTGGGTTCTGTGCAATGCAACCATTCACATCCAGATACTTGCGAGCATCTTCCATAATTGCCAGCAAATTTGCTTGCTCTGAACTGAAAACTTTCCTATTTGTATTTATCTTTGCCAACTTTCATTTATACGCAAGCAAACACACATGTGGGAAGCACACAAATACGTTAACTCACACACACCCACACACACAAAGAGAAGAAATATGTGCGTGCCAGCTGATTCTTATTGCAACACGGGGCGTATGCGTAGTTTTTATTTTACTCAGCAATGAAAATAAAATATTCTCGTTGCGTGTAGGTTTTACTTTACATTCTGTTTTAACATCAGTTCAACCAGATGAATCGAGGGCGTTGTAACTTTGTTGACTGCCAGTTTGTTGCACAGCGGAATGTGTGTTTACCACAAGAGAGAGTTGGCAAAGAGAGAGACTCTTCGCTTTGGGGAAAACGTGCGAAAATTTTACCCATTTAGTCATTCATTATGCTCATTTGTTGACTATTCAATTCCATAATTTTATTTAATAAAATAATAAGAAATTACATTTTTGCTTTGTATTATTTTATTATGAAAGCTCGCTATTCTTTTCAACTAATATTTTACAATAATATACTATTATTTCTCCAACTAATTGTAACTAGCTACATGAATTCAGATGTTTCCATATAATTAATAATTATTTAGCTAAAAATTGTCTTTCAAGAAGATTGAGCCACAATCACTCCAAGCCGCAATCAATGTAACATATGTAAAAAATTCTTAAGAAATAACTTTCGTAATAAAATATGAAACAAGGCAATGCTGTTTTAAACAAAATGGTAAAATTGTTTACGTAGATTGTCTGTATGTGTTTGGCGGCGCCTGCTGGCTTTGCCAATGTCCTGCTGTTAAATTGATGAATGCGGCACAAAAATAACAGAATCGATACATAAAAAAAGGACACAACAATATACAACAACAACAACAACTGACAAACGATCTGCATTCATTTTACAATCAAAGATGAAGTCGCAAATAATGTAAGACTGCTGTGAACAGAACGCATTGTGCTGCTTTTAGCCTCCAACTTCAGCGGTAATAAAAACAGGACGAAGCACACGTGTGATGTGCCCGTGTGTGTGTGTGTGTGTGTATGCGTGGGTGTCCTACTTGTAATGCATGTAATCAATAAACTGAACAAATCAACATTTTATGAAATATTGACAAGTGATATCAATCAGCGTGAATGCCAATTCTCTTTCCTCCACCTGCTCTCTCTCTCTCCCTTCTGACCATTGACTATTTGTGTTTGATTTCCGTGGTGAATTGATGTTGATGGTTTCAGGTGCTATTTGATTAGACGTGAAGTTGTTAATGCCTTCAACATAAATAACAGCACATGTACATATCTGTATATACGAATGTAACCATATTTGTGTCTGTCTTTTTGATTTTGGAATACATTTAATTTTCATGTTGCCTATTTTGTTGCCCAATTTCTATCTATTAAAATGCATAGACTTTAGAGGTAATTAAGGCTTGTGCAGCAACTGCATGAAATGGCCGAGGCAAAATAACACATACGCTCTGGGGAACAATGTGAATTGGGGAAATATAATTAGGCTTTTCCAATTTTACTATCTAAGCATACAAAGCTTAAACAAATTAATATGTATGAAACAATTTTACGCAGGTTTTCTGCAATATTGTACAAATCGAAATCCAAATTTAGGGTGCGTGCTATTGATGTTGAAGAGTTGAATAGTTGGTTAATGTTTTACTAATTATAAGTGTGTCTAAATAATTTTTGGTTAAGTTTGAATCTAGCGTATCGACAAAATGAAATACAGCTTCAGCATTTGAAAAATTCTCAAATTTTATTCAAATATGTACTTATTTACATTTTCACTTGATAGAGATTAGTTAGGCCAAATTAAACTTTTTAAATAAAGTTGTATATTAAGTCGTATTTCAGAATTGATATTATTGTTATTAATAATCTACGAGTAGGTAAACAATATTTGCAATAATTCCATAGATGGTAGTATAATGTAATTTAACAGACTGGATTGCTTAAATTTGCTAATATTGAGCAAACTTTTGTTAGTATTGGTCTGTGTTTGTCTGCGTATTTTGAAATTTGCATAAAACTCACAAAAAAACGGAACACACAGTTGCATATTTGTATATTCACACTCACATACACACACCGATACACATACATGCAAATCAATTACATCCGCGTTTATTTCCCATTTTGTAGTAGCGAGCCAACTGCAAGGCGGCAACTCTTAAATTCCTGCCCCAAATTTTAGACAACTCTACAATTTTTCAGAGGCGGCATTTTAGTCGCTTTTTCACACATAACACTCAATGGCAGCTCTGTCGCCTTTTTTGTTTAAATTTATTTGTTTTGGTGTTCGGCGCGTATACGTAATATTGAAAAATTCTTTTGTTACTATTTGCGTCGCTTTTTCTCTGAGTTTATATGCGCATATCTCTTCCCTTCGTCTTCATGATAAATTTCGTATATTGTGTGTGTGAATTTATCTATACGCGTATTTGTTCGTTTGTGTGCCTGTTTTTCTGTGTGTGGATGTTTTTTTGCTATAGAATTTTTTGTGTCATTTACAATAAAGACATTTGGAATATTTCCAACGACTATATGTTTGTTGTTGTATGCCTTTGTAAACGTATATGTGTATACGGTTATATTGAAATTATTTTGAGCTCGTCAAATATTAATTTCCTTGCGCATAAAATATTATTTGCTAATTCAGAAAAAATACGAAGCATTAAAATTTGAATGGCAAATCATTAAAGCATTTCAACAACAATTATTTAATAATTCTTATTATTTGTTAATAAATATAAATTAGCTTTAAAGTTATAATAGTTTGATACGAAAAATCAAAGATAGTCAGCTTAATCTTCAATAATCTTTAGTTTATACTAAATATGCGTAAGTTTGCCAAAGGTAATTCAATGCGAAAATTTCTGCAAATTTGTTTCCAATTGTTGAAATTAAACTTCAAATATTTATTGTAACTTTTGTTAATGTACAATTTTACACAGCAAAGCTCAGAAGTGCGACGATGATGATGCGAGTAGGACAAGTCTTCCAAGTTGGCCTATTTACAATCATTAATCATGCGGTCCTGTAATTTATCTTCAGACTGGCTTTTTATTGACACTCATTCCATTCCAGGAGTCCAAAGGTAGATGAAAAACTTTGTTTAAGGCGCGCACCTGGAAAAAAAACTTTGGGCTGCGAGGATGGCTGGGCTCAAAATACTTCCTAAATACTTTTCTAAAAGCTTAAGCGCATTTTCTGTTTTTATTAGACAGCAAATATAAAAGAAGAAGGAAACTGGGCCTCTACCAGACCCTCCAAAACATATGGCAAACCATTTTTTGTAAGCGCCAAACTTTGTCAGCGCCATTGTAAAGTTTTGTGGGCACCCTGTCGCCTCAGCCTTGACAGTTTCTACACAATACATAATGACATCGACATCGACATCAACCTGCACCTGCAGCAGCCAGGAGGGTCCACTGTCCTTCGTGAGGGAGCCTGGCCAGCCACTCTTATGTAAATCTGCCAAATTAAGTGACAGGCGTCTGTCAGCCACCCACTGTAGTAACTTGAAGGTATACGCTCTTACTCCCCCAAGTGAATGTCATCTGCTTACTTCTTTGCTGTTTGACGAGTTCTCTTGTTCATTTTATTAATTTCTAACTTGCTGCTTGTCGGACAACAGTTTAAATTAAATATTTTGATGGTCTCTCAGGTAAGTCCTTGTGCTTTGAGCCTTGAAAACGACTGACAAAATTAAATACTTGTCATGGCTATTTTTTTTTTTTTGGTCTACCAGTTTTTTTTTAAATTTATATATTAATGTTTATATTAATGGTTCGTTTGGTTGCTCTTTATCTAAAATTGTTTCAGAGATTTTAGCTGAATGTTTATTTATATTTTTTGTTGTATCTCATAACTTAACTCGCTACAAATTGTTTTTGAACGATTTCCATTTTACCAATATATATTCTGTAGAGAATTTAGGTTTAACATAATTACTAAATAAGCTCGCCTTGGCAATACGATAATTATATCTAAATAATGTAATTTAAAACTCTAGCAATTTCCAAAGACTAAATCCCACTACTAAATTCCATTTACAACTTTTGAGCGGAGTTTTAACTACGTAACGCCTTGGGCCTAATGACTAAGCCAGGGACTCCGGAAATGCAACAAATAAATACAAAGGCAACCTAATGCGCTGGCCAACGACAACGACGGCGACTATGAAACAGAAATAAAGTTGTCACAGCGCCTCCAGCGGATTCCCAGACCAGACCAGACCAGACCAGGATTTAGCCCGGACTGCGAGCAGGACGACGGGTCATGGGCCAATGGCCAGCCACACGCTCATTTACTCTGTCGCTTGCCAAACACAGCTCCAACTAAAGTGAAAGAGCAGGCGTTGAAAGTGGAGACTGTGGAGCAGGACCCAGAGGGGAGGTAGGACCAACTGGCGCTGTGCGTCATTAGGGACACATGCACGGCTGAGCCGCAGGCGGTTGCAGTTTCCTGGGACGTGGATGTGGACAACATGAAATTGTTGCTAAAGTGAAATATTTATTTCACAATTCTCTGTTAAAGGATTTCTATTTCCGCAATGGGCCGCAGACATAGACCCAAAAAAGAAGTACGAAAACCAAACGTAGCGAAATTAAATTATAAGCACACAAAGAGGCATACTGATACATTGAAGCAATAGCAGAGAGAGAGGTAGAATTTGGGGAAATAAATAATATATGGTGTCGCCGCCATTTTCATAGTTTTGTTAGCCCTTTTTCAGCCGCTGGCAGGCGACAGGAAGTAACTTTTATGCGCGCCCTCAAAAGGGGAATTTCGGGTGACAAGTTTGGAAAATATTCGCGACTGAATGGCGATGCCGCTGGCTGGCTGGTTGACTGGCAGTCTGGTTGGCTGACAGTGGCTGAATGGATTTTGTGGCTCTTTATATATTTGGCACCATGCAGAGAACGTGAATTTGGACTGCCAGCCAGCATGTTTGGATTCTTCAATATAGGCACGGTTTGCGTTTTTGTTGCCATTCTTGTTTCGCACTCCCAATGAAACTTGAACTGAGCGTCGTTTTGGCCTATAATGGAACGTAATGCCATTAACCACTGAGCCCTTGGGTAGTTAATGCCAGTGGCAAGTGCCAGTGCCAAGAAAAACACTAAAACCATAGTCATGCCGAGCACTGGTTTTTGTTTTTACTTTTTTTACTTTTCCACACAGTTTTTGTGTGATTTTCAATAGGGTAATACATCCAAAATTGACTTAAGTGTTTAACTTTATAGGTTTTATTCGGTTAAGCCATCGATTAAGTTGATAAGCAACTAATACATATTTTTTAAGTGTTGACAGTCGATCCCAAATGAAAGAAAAGTTTCCGAGTGTGAAGAGCTTTTTTATTCTAACAAAATTCACTTGTTATAATTCACTTAAATAATGTTGTTTTTAAATCTCTGTTAACTTTATTCTCTTGAAGCTTTTATATTCACTAAGTGATGCATCTCTAAAAATTATATTGATAAATTTCAAATGAACAGACATAAACTTAAATGGTCAGAAGACAAACATTCTTAGAATAGACATTTGGAATAATAAAAGAAACATAAATAGAATAGAAACTTGAGAGATTCGTTGTGTATATAGTATATTGGTCTTATTTCTTCATGTTCTCTTGAGTAACTCTCCAGGAAGCAATTAAAATAAAATAATAAAAGATTTGCTGTTACTTAACATTATTTTTTTGGTAACAGCTGAGAATGTCAGACAAGAAATGTGAAAGTACTTTATTAAATGCTTATTTGGGTAGTATATGAGTATCTGTTCCTGATGCTGGTGATTTCAAGTATTTTAGCATGTTGCAGACGCCACTCAAGATTCTATTTTCAAAATGCACTCCATGAATTTGAGCCACTTGAAAGTTATCAGTGCAAGGCGTGGCATTTGAACCGCCAAGACAAAAGTTTTCTAAGCGGTTTTTAATTAACAACCATCAAGCGCAAAGTCTTCAAGGATTTCTATAGCAGCCACACACAAAAAAGCACATAGAAAGAGAGGAAGAGAGACAGAGTTAGAGAGAGAGAGAGAGAGGAGACAAGAGACGCGTTTGCCGTTGAGTGACGCCATATTGAAATTCATTAAAATGGCGTCTCCGTTGTCGCCAACATCGCATTAATATGGCAAGTAAAATATTTATAGCATAATTCTGGGGACTGGTACATCACAGCGCATTGTGTCACTCATTGTTGTGGTGCTCGAGAGCGCGTTAAAGAAATTAATTAATATTCTGCTTCGCGCTTTGTTCCCCAACACTCCTCTCAATTAAACACAATCACTCTCACACACACACACACATGGGTATATGGATTTAATAATGGCGCATGTGTGACGTATTTTTTCTTAAGGTTTACACAAAACCGTAGATACCTCGTTTTCCCGTCATCATTTCCTGCCCAGCATGTAAAATACTTCTTGTATGCACTGTAAAAAGGATTCTTAGATAAAAACATATAAAGTAAAGGGTATCTCACTGTACATCACACTATAGAAAATCATTTTAGCTCTGTTAATTTATTGGTATTTCGCCTGAAGACTTGCACATTGTATTTGAGACAAGTATTCTAGTAAATACATACATTTACCTCTTAACATTCATGTGAGTATTTGTTTAAAACAACTTAATATCCTGGCTTTGGTATGCCTTTATTTTTTTTTCTACACGCTTTTAATAAAATTTTTAATTTAAATTGACTTAAGTTTGGTTATTTGGGAATTACGAGTACAAAATTTGGGCATTGCCTTTATAATTTGTTCCAAAAAATAAAATTGTATTCTGTCAAAAAATTAATCTTGAAACATTGTTAAAGCTGTAAATAAGTATTTAGCATTGCTTGTCAGAATCTAATTATAACAAATACAGAAGATAGCGTTCTCAAATGTTAACCGGGTGAATTTATTTGGATTGGGATGCCACACTTGATAAGAGTTTGTTTAAATTTTTTATTCAAGTAATAAATATTTTTCTCACACCCTTTATTTTCAACACTTGTAGCCTACCTAGAAAGCTGCATTTATCCTAGGGGTGCGAGCTTTAAATCAGCTAAGCCCTAATTATCCAGCTTCACACTTGACTGTTGGCAACAACAATGCCACATTTTTGTGATGGGGATGTTTGTTGGAAGGCCGTGAAGTGAGGGGGGAGGGGGAAGTGGGGAGATGCAGCTACAGAGCTCCCCTTGGAATGGTTGAACGCGTCACTCTCCAGGCAGTTTAACTTAATTACAGCCTCTGTTCACTGCTGTCGTCGTCACATCAGGCGTAAATGAACGGAAATGAATTCATAAAATGTGTGAGGGGCAAATGCGTTGCAAACTCAACTCAACTCAACTCAACGTGACGCAACGTTGCGCGTTTAAAAGTGTAAATAATATGTGTGCTTAGTTTGTCAAGTACGGACTGAAGTGGAGTGGGAATTGGAGTACTGGATGTAGAGTGAAGTAAAGTGTTTGTATGAGAGTATCTTTCACTCTCTCTCTATATATATATATCTCTCTCTCTATCTCTCTCTCTCTCTCTGTTTGTGTGGTTGCAATTGTAGAACTTCTCTTTGGAGTTGTCAGTCGAAAAACTCGTCAGCAGCAGCCACTGTTTTGTATGAAGGCAATAACAAAATACCACAAAAACAATGGGCACACAATTGTGGTTCGGTGTGGGTTATGGGATGGCAACTGTTACCAAATTAAACAAATAAGATCCCTTTGACACCGGATGTTGCACTCAAATGCTATGACATTTCTGCAGTGCAGTGTAAATAAATTTAGCTAACGCATTTAGACGGTGAAACTTTCCAACTTGCTTATTAAATATATTTTTAATTTACGTTTTAAAATAATAAGAAAATTCCATTACTTTGTATTGTTACGATATTTCCTAACTATAGAACATAACATACAGTAGTTTCCAGTAAATGTTATTGAATATAAATAGTATTTGGAGCATACACTTTCATATTCGATGGGCTTGTGAAAAAAAAAGTGTTATTGTCAAATAAATAGTCTTAACATTAATCAATATCTTATGTCTAAAAAATATATAGGTCATGCACTTTCATAGTGAATAGTTTGAGAATTGAGACGTAAATGTCAGCTGAAATGTACAGTAAATAATAAAAGGTCCTTTATTCGCATAATCCATCTGCGGTAATTCGTTACAACTTTAGCTCAAGCCAAAATGCTCACATTTAAGAAGTTGAAATGTTGTAAATGTGAAGAAAAGTTGCAATTTGCTTATCTTTGGCATGTTGCCGTTGCCTGGATACGTGTGGCTGTCATCCTGGATTAGGCACATATCCTTGAATCTTCCTTTGGCCTTTGTGTGTCTTGTTGGCATTGCCTGTGTTTTTGGTGCTAAGCGGCAGCAGTGGAACTTTGGTAACTTTACCATGAGGCGACGACGCGTGTAAAACTTTTTGTTGTTGCTAAGACTAGGTGCGGGAGCTGAAGGAGCAGCTGAAGTCTCAGCCTCAATTGGCGCTTTAATCAGCGGCGTACGCTCGTTTAACGCAAATTAAATTGTTCTTTGTTTCGTTGCTTAAGAAAACTCAACTCCACTTATGATTAACGCATTTTGCTTTTCATTTCCCTCAGCACACTCTTACACACACATACATGCTACGTCTGCTGCGGACTCCTGCAGTTGTTGATAAGATTTTAACACGCCGCATGTAGCTTTCTTGCCACATGCCTAAAAAGTTGTTGGCCGTCGGCAGTTTTCTTCGCAGCCCAACTTTTCAAGCTTAATGCGCCTGGAAAAGCGTCGAAGGTAAGCCGACAAAGCACCCAACGAAGAGGAGCAACCGAAAGGAGCAGAAAGTCTCTGACACTCCTTGCAACCCGTAACTGTACAAGAAGCAACCCATACGGTCTTTTTGGTTATGTAATACACTGCCTGCTGAGCGGCAATATTAGCTTGATTTCCCAGCACAACAATAAGCAACTGAAGCCAATTAAAATACAAGTATGCCGTATATTTGTAATACATTATGTGCATCTAATATTTATTTTAATTTATTTTTTAACTTATTTTAAATGTTCTACTGTTTAATTTTATGTTTGAAAACTTAATTTAACTTTTTACCACAGTGTAATTGTAGACCACCATGCAAATTTTTTCACTGATTTTCATTTCCGTCTTCTTATCTCTTTTTACTTCTCTTTAGCAATGCTGTGTGAAAAAATGTCTAAGCTGTCTTCTGAAGAAAAACTTGAGTGCGAATAGAAAAAAAACGTATACCTAGTCTGGTACACATGCCCAGAAGAAACCGCTTCTCTAACCTCTCGAATGATCAGATCAACAGATTAAATAAAAGTTTTGCTGCCGTTCCCATAAGTCCCCAGTAGAAGCTGAGGTGAGCATCTGCCGCATAAGGAATTATATATTGTTTGTCATTTGAATGAAAATAAGCGCTGATTGCGGTTAACAATGGCACTGTAGATAACCCAAGACACTTTTATTGCCAGCGATTGGGTCGCTGGATTGGGTCATAGGTTAAATGGAATGTCTCTAAATGGCAGCGCCTATTTATTCTATCTCAGAAATGGCGAAAATTCATGTGTTGCTCTTTTTACTGGAGTCAAAGATACAATTACGATGCCAGGAATGCCAAGAAGTCCTATAATATAAAAATGTTATCACTAATGACTCTTTTGATCATAGAATACAACGACTAAATTTATTTTAGATGAAGATATTTTTGTGTGTTCTCAAATTTTAAGGAATATTTTCTAAATGTCTATTTAAAGAAATTAAAAAATGTGCTTCTATTATTTCATATTGTTTATTATTGAAAATATTCTTGAAAAATTATGTATTATTATATTATTGGGAGTAGAGGATGATTTGAATTTTGTGCTACACAAAATGTGGAAAGCCAGATGTATGTGCATTGAATTTTTGGTGTACTATATTTCTTAAATATTCTCTTATAAAAATACAACATATGAATAAATATTTATATTTTCATTTCGACTAAAATAAAATTGATTGAGTATAAAATTGATGCTATTAAGTTTTATGTGTCATCAGACAGTTCTCAAAAGTATATTTCAATGAAGAAGATTTATTGCATAGTTTAAAATAGTTAAACTTTCATAATTCCACCCAAAGCCAAGAGCAATAATTGCAATACAAATACAAGTATAAGTACATTCATAACCATTTAGTTTTGGATTCAAATATCACCTAACTAACATTTCTGAAGAGCGCTCATAGTTTGAACTGAGCTTAGCATGAAATAAGCATAGCTCAATTCGTCAGCTGTCTAGATGAGAGTTGCGTATAAATCTGAAACTAAAACACTAACAACAACTTTAGTCAAAGGCCGACACAAGACAAGTGCTCTTAATGTTTGTGTGTGTGTGTGTCTCTGTGTGTGTGTGTATATTAACTGTGAATTGCGCTTAGTTAACTGACAGTTGCGTGAACGAGTGTGGCTGAAGGACGCATAAAGTATACAGCCAGTGTCATTGGCATTGCTGTTGAGTAGGTGTGAGATTTGTCTGCTCATGACATTCATTTGAATAGCACAAACACACACAAAGGCAGTTACTAACACGATTATTATATCAGTTCAAGGACGCAGGCAGGGCAGAAAAAAACTTGGATAGGATAGGGAAATGAGCTTAATTCATATAATTAAGAGTCACTCATTTGACGCTTAAATCCTTGCCGCCGACCACAAGAGCTACGCAATCAATCTCGAGTCGTCTGAGTAAATTGCCGCGCTTTACTTTGACTACTCGATGGGAAAAGCACATTTATCGGAATTCTTGTTGAGCCATCTAAAATTTGAAGAGTCCTCAGCTGAATTTATTAATCATTTAGAACGAGGCAATCGTAAACACTTGTGTATTCGTATGAGAACGCTTAAGATTGTATTAGCTGCACAGCTGTTGCTGCGTCTCAAATAAACAAATATCACGTATACGCCGCATAAAACCATTAGGAACATAAGACGATGCTACGTTTCTGGTCGACAGGCTTTGGTAATTGAAACTATTTGCTTTTTGGCATTTTCATTAACGCCAATTTCCGTAAAATTTAACGCACTTCCTGACAAATGCTGCCAATTTCTGATATAAGCAAGATTGCTGCTGCAAGACAGAGACGGCAATTGGGGCAACAGCCGTTAGCCAAATGAGCGTCGACTTGAAAGTGCTAATTACTTGAAAATCAATTGTCGCAATTCATTACATTCTTCCCCCTCTCTCTCTCTCGCTTTATGTGTGCTCGTTCAAAATTAAGTATGTTAATTTAAATTTAACATTCCGATGAATTTTACTTTGTGCTCGGATAACAGCTTGCATATTCCATCAAATGAGTAAATTTCATTCGCGCTCTCTTAATTTCCCTTCGCTGCAAATGGCCGTAATGAAGGCCAGCAGTCGTTGCCTTAGTCCTGTCCGTCCTGCTGGCTTGTAATCAACGCCAACGAATCTGCTGCTGCCATCATATAAATTAGAAAGCAGCGCAAGAAAAAAATATAATGGATTTGTGGGAAGGTGGATTGAATTGAGCCTTGTGTCCTTGTGATATCCAACAAATGAAGCTACAAAATATAAATGATTTATGCGCGAATCACCGCCATGCATATACATATTCGCAGTAATAAATTATTTGAATCAAATTGACATCAATCTACAATTTATTTAAATGCTATACGATATTTTTGTTGTTAGACAACGGGCACAACTTGTTTAGGGACCATGCTTTCAGATTTGGGCTATATTATTAAGTATACGCAACTTTGGACTCCTCATACAAAAGGGTTATACAGTTATCAAATTAAACTACTCATTGATTAATATTGGGTTGCCAAGTTTTTGAAGTTTTTCAAATCAATCTGGTTGACAAGTGTTCACCAAACAATTAACAAATATAATTTATGTGTGTCAAAAACTTAGAAATTTTTTTTCTTAAGCACAAGAGGTGCACATTTATAAGAATACGATTAAAACTGGATAAACCATGATACTCTATGACTTGATAACTATTTTCACAGACACTTGAGATTAGTATGTACTTGCCACATCGAATTGCAGCTTAACAAAGAGCTGGAAGAAATATGCCATGAATCGTAAATGACTCACAGACCAGCAATGTAAATTGCTAAAGAGGGGAAAAAGCACAGAACAAACCCCGACAGACAGAAGAAAATGTTGGAGAAAAAACTAAAATAAAAGAACATTAAATTTCAATGTAATTCAATGACCAACAGTGGAATACTTTCATCAAAAGTGTAGAAAAAAAAATAATATAACAAACTGAAATGGTTCCGAGTCAGATTCAGTTGCATTTCGAAACTGTATTTGCACTGTTGAAAAACCGAAACGAGGAAACGTACAAAGTTTTCTCTGGCAATTTGTGTGTTTGCGTCTTGCTTCGTTCATTTTGTAAACAGCATGGAAAATAACGCACAACTTTGGTAGCAAAACAAATGTTAAAGGTGCCTCGTGTGTTGAATAAATCCGACTGCTGCTCATTGTTTTCTCCCATCTAGTGTCTCGGGGTTTCTGGCAACAGCTGACTGGCTGCGTGACTGAAGCCCTAACTTACAAACTTTCAGATGAATTGACTTTGCCCCAGGTACCATTCAATGCCAAAAGTTAGTCGATGTGAATGCACTTCAGGTCATGACTGCAAACGCCGCAATTGACTTTATATCCATCAGGTATTTTTGTTGATCATCTCATATACAATGCTTGACATAAAAAGCTTTCAATTTCAGCTTAGATATCTCTTGTGCCAAAGAAGTAGTTTCTTAGTATGATGAATATTCCTATGCCAATGACATTTGAAAGAAAAAACTTCAGATGATCCGCTGGCCTCATATTGAAGGATTTGATGCTGTTATATATTGTATAGATTTAACATGATTAGCAAAGGTTATATGATATTTAATCTAGGTTAAAGTAAGTACAATTTCCATGAGAAACCAATTTTAAAAGAATCTACAATGCTTTATTTGTATTATAGTAACTTTTTTCCCTTAATCGCATATCTGATGGTGTTTGATGAAACCAAATTTGATATCTGATTGTTACCACATCCCATTTTACAAAGCACTTAGTTCCCTTTCGAGTATTATCACCCATCAGAAATGCATTTCCCGCTTAACTGAAACTGAAAGCTGGCAAAAAGCATT
Source organism: Drosophila innubila (assembly GCF_004354385.1). Taxonomy (NCBI): domain Eukaryota; kingdom Metazoa; phylum Arthropoda; class Insecta; order Diptera; family Drosophilidae; genus Drosophila; species Drosophila innubila. Next base: position 26,306,492 of record NW_022995380.1, on the reverse strand, counting down.
CATTAAAATTTTTCCACATTTACAATGAGTTACAATCGCGCCGGAACCGCAAGCACTCACAATCAAATGACACAGAAGAGAGAGGAGTGGGAGTGGCACTTAAGCCTTTGGAGACCGCGTGCTTTTTACAGCGATATTTCCCTGTGATTTTTTTTACCTACGCCTCTCGGAATTGTCATTATTCGACTTTGCACACTTTGACTGTAATCATTTCCAGCACACAAGAGAATTCGCCTTAAACACGCCATTATTTAAAAGAAATTTCGCTTTTAACGCTATCAACCTGTTAACAAATAAAATTTTACATTTTCCAGCGGACAAGGGAAGGAACGGGAGGGCGAATCTGGCAAGTGGGTGAGCCCTCTTTATGGCAAATAACAATGGAGCCTACTAAAAGGCAATGGCGACGGCAACGGCAGCTGGCAGATGGCTTCAAAATGAAAAATCCCTCAATATGCAATTTACCATAAATTTATAATTTACCGGCAAATTATTTTCATAAGCCATTTGCATTTATATGGCACACAGGCTCAGACACATGAGTCTGCAGCCACTCATAAGGCAGCAAGTTGCTTGCAAGTGAAACCGCATTGAAAATGCTAAACGCGACTGTTAGATATCCATCATTTGAATGTGCATATATGTAATTTAGAAAACATTATCTATTGGTACCACTTAATCTTTTCTATTTGCATTAAAGTTGTGGTAAAAATGGAATTTATTCAAAATATATTTATATTTAGCATGCTATGCTATCTCCACCATCAACTAAAGGGTATAATAAAAAATACAACAAGCAACAACCGGCTGTAAAACAGTTAACAAAGTCTGCGCTTTCGCTTGGTCCCAGTTTCCAATATTCTCATTTTTATGTAGCAAAATTTTGAAAAAAAAGAAGTTGACTCATAAAATATAAAATTCATTTTCGCGGGAGTCATTAACTTCTTTAAGAATCCGTGATCGAGTATGTGTATCTAATATTTTGTTTGGAACAGAAAACTTGTAAGATTCGGAATAAATTTTTCATGCAAATATTAAATATTATTTTTTAAATGTATTTAAACTTGACATAACCTTTTCTTTTTGTTTATACGGTACCTTCAGCTCCACTTGTGAAAGCTCATTCGAATCTTAAAGCTTCGATGCACGCCAGCATATGTTACATTATTTTGTAACCACTTTTGACTGCTGGCAATGTCATTGATGATTTCAAAACCATTCGCACATCAATAAATTGCTGGCCAATGAAATTTTTATGCTTGCATTGCTATGGTAAATTTTGCTGATGCTTCCGGTCCGCCTCACATGCACTTCCGGTTGTATTGCCAATGTCAAATGCCAATTGTAAGTGTTGAGCAATTTCTATTTCAACATCTTTTCGTTGGAAATTGTTATGGTATCTCTTAAGCGGCAATGGGTCTGAATAAGCTATTTTCATTTCGAATGCTCAAATTTTAAATGAAATTTGTATCAATTTCATATATATTTTATATAAAATAATTTTCGTGTAGTATAGTATTTGTATACCTTGTATTAAAAATCGTTTTTTTCTGATAAATTAAAAAGACAAAAGACGAAACAATTTGCTTTTAACAAATCTCCAAGTTTCTCTGTTTTTTCTTTTAATTTTTTTGCAAGTATGCAGCAAAGAGAATCTCGTAAAGTGCGGACAAACAGTGTGCAGGTTGAAGCGCCATGGAAAATTAATCAGCGGCGTTTAGTTACATCTACGAAATATATTTAAGAGCTAAATGGGCGTGTTTAACTGATGGGTAGAGGGAAGAAGACCAAAAGCATAAGATACAGAGAAACAATGAGTGGGACTGTCATTAAAGCTGGGCCGCAGGGCAGGATAAATTGCGTTTAAGCCGTGTGCACGAAAAACACTTAAACACGCGCAGTTAAAACGGAAATTGTGTAGCGAATTTTCGCTTCTTTTACTTCCCATGTTCTTTTACTCTTCAGTTACTTCTTCTTTGGTAGAAGCACCAGCAGTTCTGTATGTAAATTGCCAAAAGGATTCAATTTCCAACGTCGTCGAGCCAAAGGCATTGCTGCTAGGCAACACAAAAGAACTGAGAATATTTTCAGACTGCCGCTGACCCGAAAGGACCACAAAGTTACAAGTAAAGTCTCCATCTTTTGACCGTTTCGTGTGTATGTCTTCGATTCCGAATAAGAATGTGAGAAACGTCTGCGTTCATTAGTTAGCTTTGCGTAATGTGAACTCAGTTAAAGTTAAATTTACACTGTCTTTAAAATGCGAAATTAATTGGGATTTAGAATAAAATGTAAACATGGAAAACAGCTGAAGGCAATGAAGATGAAATGTCTAGGATTGTGAGCAAATTTCAATCAACAAATACTAAAATTATATCTTCTAACAACATTAGCTTAGCTATGCAACAAGTAACGTTTTGCTTAATAAAATCAAGCACTTTCAATATTTATTTTTTTAAGCATTTATTGACTACGGTAATATTTATGCGCATTTGTATTGACAAATGATTTATCGATAGGTGTCAAAATTAATATATGTTATTTGGCAAGCAAACACATTTGCTAAATGAACTGTCGCAAATAAAGTCTAGTATTTTCCTGCCATAAAACAATTTCGGGTAATGAAATACTCAAGGCGGAAGAATTTCCGCGACACGTTTTATTACACTCTGCTTGTACAATTCACAGGAGCAGCCGAAAAAAGCAAACATCCAACAGCATCAAGACAAGCAAAAGAGGAACTGCAAAAGCAAAAGAAAAGTCAACTTGAGTTGAAATAAAGTTGACGATGATGGCGTCGTTTGTTTGGTTGTTTGATTTTTTTAATGCTTCTTTTCAGTTTCGCTCTTTTTATTATTATTTCCGGTTTACGTGGCGTATGATAAACAAGTTCAATGCGCGGTCTTGCCACGCTTTGAGTTGTTTATCTATCTCCCATGCCTGATTGGATCTTGATATGTTAAAAGCGTACACATACCTGCACACATACTGACACCCACATGTAGGCCAATCTTGTTATTATAGCCAATACACACAAACCAATTGGATGCATATACAATAAAGTCGCCATGGTAACCATTTGTTATTGATATCATGTGGAGCTTATATGATAGATTCCTGACACGTTGTATATGTATATTACAAAGGCATTTGTAAACTTGAAATCGATGAAACCTGGTATCAAAATAAAAATATTTATTTTTTAAAGAAATTATTTATTTGAGTTATTAAACTTGTTTTCAAATGGCTTTCGGTACTTTAAAATCGTGAAGTATTTGACAGCCAAATGTTAAATGAAAAACGAGAGTTTTAAATATCGAGTGATAAGCACAAGTCAAAGATAGAGAGGAATGAAGGAAACCACGAAATTAATGACACCGCGATAACTTCAATTTTTCACTTTGTTATTAAATTTCACACTACGCGCAATGCCTCCATTTCCGTTTCCTGTTGTCGCTGCGCCGCACACACATTTACACACTTACAAATATAGAATAGCCTATTAGCCTTAGTTCACATTCACGGCTCAGACACTTGACAATTGCAACACGTGCTCTTGAGAGTTTACCATTTCTTCTACGTCTTATGGCGGCATACAATTTATGCGTGTTTCCTGTGACACTTTTTTCTCCATTGGCGTCTTAAATCACACACATTGCGACCATGAAATATTCAAATTAAAAGGACTTATGTAGGCACTCAATGTTACCGCCATTATGCAACATTGTTGTTCCCCTCGAACTCGGTGACGCCTTGGCACTGTGCTTCCGGTGCTTTCAACGCTAAAGCTTTCATTTTTTTACACTTTAGTTGACAGCGACAGCCATTTGTGGCAACAGCCACAACCCTCCAGTTGCTCTTGTAGCTGATGTGATGTGCTTGCCCCTTATTGCTGTAGTTGCTGCTGCTATAACTGCCCCTGTTTGTTGTTGTTGTACCTGTATACGGGTGTGTCGCATTTTACGGGTAATTTACATTCTCATCACAGCACACACACAGATACTCACACAAGCACAAACACCAACACACACACAGTTGCAGATAGCAACAACCATGACAGTTGGAATTTCATTTCTACCTCTCAAAAAAATTTATAATAAAAAAAAAATAATCATTTTTATAACGTTGACCCCTTATTTTATTCTTTGTGTTTTTATGTCGTAGTTTAGCATTTTAGTTTAGTCTTCATATTATTCCCATATTATTATTACCAGCAAATTAAGACTATAAATTTTACACCAATATTTTTGATTCCAAGAAATTTGATCAGCTTATAGTATTAAACGAATTATTTCTTTTAATTTTTTTTTAAAGGATTTTTAGTTTGTTAAGATATTTTAAATAAAATAAGCATTACAAATGATAAATGAAACAAATGTGTTTATTCATTTAAAATAATTTCAAGAAAATTCTCTGCTGATGTGAATTAAAGTAACCGCTTTAAAACACATATTTACACATATGTTATATAAATGCTCGCATATTTCTGTATGTTTGTGTGGCGTTGAGCAGGCAAGTGGAAAATTGGCAGATCACATTTAATTCATTAAAAATACAATTTCACAGCACGTAGTTGCGTCTGATGCTCAGAGAAAGAGAAAGTGTTGAGGTGAAAGCAGCTCCAACCTAAAGAGAATGACAAGTCCAAGAGTGTGTGCACTTCTTTTTGAAATGGCGAATGAATGGCGAATGAATGTCGAATGGCGGCTGAAACGCACTCAAAAATTTATTATCGACAACTCGAAGTTCGACATGAATTTAATTTATTTGCATGAAAATCGGATTTGTGTGACCCCAAAGACATTCGAGCGTGAAATATACGAGCAGTAGCCGCACTTCAAGTCGGAGTTACTTTCTCTGTCCAGATCTGTCCGGTGTGGAGCGGTCAGACAAAGCCATCCTGACCATGACCACGTGGCCACCCGGAAGGTAAAAGACACAGAAATCGCCGCCTGAATGAACATGAAAAGCATTCGTGGGCGTACATTTTCAAGGCCATTTTTGGGCTCCGTTTGAATGTCAAGGCGTGGTTCTGCTCACTGTCTGTTTTGCTTTATGTTTGCTGTTTTTTATTGTCTTGTAGATTCAGCTTATTGTTAGTCACGGTATTTCTGTATCAGTTGAAATGTAGTCGAATATGGATTTGGCCAGTATCTCGTTACGCTTGCATGATTACCAGGTCGACGGCTCTGTTGGCCACTTTTCAATGTGTTTTATTAGCTATTATTCCTAAAATATGGCTTACGTCCCGTTTATTGTTATTTATAATGATTCATTTTGCACGTTTTTATGGTTGCCAAGTGCTCAAAAAGGTCACTTAGTGGTCATTGCAACCGTATAAAATGTTCTTCTAATTTTTTTTCGCTAATCCGTTTTACTCTGCGCCCAAAAGTATGCAAGGCTTTTTAACTGTCTTCTATTGCTTGGTAAATTGTCTTTTCCCGATACTCTTGTCTATTTCTAAAGGAAAAAATATCACTTTAAAAAAATTTGAAATAAGCAATAATTTTGCAATATAGTTTAATTTTCAATGAAGTTATATTTTATTATTGTTATAAGCTCTTATCAATTAAGTTAGTATTATTAGGAAGATAATCGTAAAGGAATTTCTTGTTAACTATCTTCAGCTTCAAGGATTGTAAAAGCATCTATATTTTTCATATGATATACCATAGTTATCTTACTTATGTTTTGAATAATTTAGGAGGTTATATATTTGCATTTTAAAAGCGATTTTGCCAATGTGAAACGTGAAGTGCAAAAATGTCAGTAGCATGAGATATTTTACATGTTGCAGCTGCTGTTTCCAAGTCAAGGAGCAGATGGGAAAGCGGAGAAAAAGGGGAGCATCAGGAGGAGAGCGTAAGACCAAGTGAAATTGTCGCATAATGATGTGTATGATAAATTTTACAAATCCTCAAGCAAGTTTATACTCCATGCTTGTCTTACCATGTTTCCTTGTCTTAGTTTTATTTCATTCGACATCGAGGGGATGAAGACCTGGAGCTAAGACTTGAGAGCGACGTGGCTGTGGCAACCTTTAAATATTTTTGCAATTTATTTACAAAGTACATTCACTGTCAGACACACACACACACACACACACCGAGAGACTCGCACATGCGTATGCACTTAACTGCATTCACATATGCAAAATAAAGTGATTACAAAGACTGCACACTCACCCACATACCACATACCATACACTCACACACATACACTTAACCAGACCATACATTTACCAAGAGAATTTAATTTATTTCCCCACACATTTATATGTTGATTAATACGAGTATTATGATACAAATTGTTGTTATTTTATTATTTTTTAAATTAATGAATTTAATTCAACAGTTCCGGATAACATAAGTGGATTCAAATATTAATTTAGAAGATTAATTTTATAAATAAAAAGTTAATATAAGTATCTCAAAAAAAAAAACAACCAAATATTGGTTAAATATTTATTTCATATCATAATTATTTTTTCATATTAGGCTTTGCACTCATCAAGTTGCAGACATTACCAAATAAGTTAGTGAGTCGATTATGTATCAATGTACTTTCGTTCATCCTTTAGTGCATAATTTATAATAAAAATATATATTAAATTTTAAACAAAACATATATATTCATACACGACGTGAAAATGTTAAATGTTTGAATGAAAAATCACAACTTGCTGTGCAAAAATTAGCTAAATACGAAAAAAGAAAAAAAATACATATGCGCACAACACAACATTAATGTAGATACATAAGTATATGTATAGATATTCCCATAGAAATCATTGAATCCGAAGTCGATGGTCAACATATGGTTGCTGTCGTGAAATTTGTGCTAGAGTATAAAGAATGAGTGAAAGAGATAGAATGCTGCGTGGGCAGACAACGGAAATGGGAGGTATATTTTAAAGATAAATACAAAAAATGTTTAAAAAACATGATAAGCAAAATGGTTTGCATGCTGCAGTTGCATAGGGAACCGAAAAAACAAAAGTTGCAAACCGAATTTACAATGCAAATGGTGCGAATTATTAGTTAACAGCCTGGAGTGAAATTTAATGCTGGCCACAATAGCAGATACATTTACAGATACACATTCAAATTGCCTGAAGATGCGCACAGAAGCCGAATACGAATTCAAATCCGAGTATATTCATATATATTTATGTATTTTTATGAGTTTATATCGCAAATTGTTTGTTTGCATATTCTATTTCTGCAGTATATTTTTATTTTTTTCTTAATATTTATTCAACTACTTTACTAAAACTAAAGGGAACTAAACAAAACTAAGAAACGGGCACAAATTGTTTATCTTGCAGTTGTTGGCGCCGGCCAGATATAAATATTCGCAACCAAAAAGCATCTGGGGCGAATTTTTTAGGGACAGAATAACAGAAGAAAGAAAGGACCAGACTCCACAAGTCAGCAGCCAGTGCCTTTAGAAACCGTAATAGGGCTGGTTTTAATGAAAACGTGAATCAGACTGCTTAATATTTTTGCCAACTAGTTTTTCCACCTTTTGAATCAAAAAGTGTGTTTTGCATCTTGTATTTCACAATAAAAGAAATAAATATCTGGCCGGGCGAAGAACATAGCATTTAATAGGGCAGTTAGGTTTAGTTCATACAGAATTTCTACAAATCGAATCTTTTAGATACAAACTGGAGGGCAGTGTGAAAGTCTTTGAAGTATCGACCTCGTTTCGAGTGCGGTTTTTCTTGAACATTATTATCGCCAAAACACTGGAAATTTTATGAGAAATAAAGAGATTGGAGGCAGCTTAGTTCTGTTTCCGCTGGATGTTTTTAAATCCAATTTTTTTCTTATTTACGAGCAACAGTTGTTTATATACCAAAACAAAGCAGCTGTTTGCTTATTTTAATACTCTTTCAAAGTGGAGAATAGCTATTTTGTTGATATGACAGCACAATAAAAAAGAGTGAAAGTTTATAAAAATATTTCGTGTACTTTCTCAAGTTAAAAGAAATTAATCTTAAGATGAATATTATTTTTTATATAGTACTACATTTAATTTTAAGGGAATACAGTTTTCATTGTAGTGCTACATGAATCTGTGCACTATTATGTTCCTCTAAATCGGATGCTTTTTACACAAATGATTCTGGTGCTCGGCTCTTACGAAATAAACAAGCAGACGGTTAGCCACTTGTCTGAGTGTGTTGTTTTCTTTTCTAGGTCGATGTGTGGACGCCTACGCCAACGCCTTCACTTTGACACAAAAACACACCCCAACACAAACACACACAGACACACAAACATTATGGCACTGAGTTCTGAGTCGCTCAATTAATTTTGATTGCAGCCTTGGCAGCTGTTTGCCGAAAAGTTCTATGAAAATGTGTACGTAGGTGTTTTCTGTTATTTTTCCACACAAATCCTTTATGTATTTTTATTAAAAATTTTGAGGTTGTGGAAAAAGCAATTTGTTGTATTTATCCCAGTTCATTGTAACGTTCATTTTGGCCCATAAATTTTCTTTATTTATTCAAGTTTATACACAAATTTTTCAGTTTTCTTGTCAATGTTTGAATTTTCATTTAGTTTGTTAAATGTATATAAAACATTTATAATTTTCAGATGCAACTTAGCTCAAAAATATGTTCACTAAATTTTTTTTTTTTTATTTCTCGCCTATAACATTGACCCCACTCAATATCATCAAGCAAACAAATAGAATAAAACGTCAGAGGTGCGAAAATTTATGAGCATCAGGTGTGAAAAGAAATGAACGCTTTTCCAGATGCTTTTGTTTATATTTATTTGTGGATGAGTTTCAAAAATATTTTCACTACCAGCAGTTAAACTTGAACTTGATCAAAATGTTTTGTTAGATAATTTAATTAGTTTCAAATAAACAAAAGGAATTACAAATTTTCTAGTACCTTGACTCTTCGGGCGTTATGTCATAAGAAGCAGAGCCTTGTTTTTGCTTTTACAAAATTGTTAGCCGAAAGTTGGAATTTTTGAATGTCAGAAAAGTTTTAATTGAAATTACAATTTAATTTCTGGTGACCTTCATGTGGCGCGTCAATTTGCTTGAAATGATGCGTGAACAGATACGAGAGTGACTATTTGAAATAAATTCGCCAGAAGCTAAAAACAAATTAGCTTTTTTTTGGCAAATGACATTGGAATATACAAAAAATAAACGGACATAGAAAAATAAATTTAAAAAAAGTCATCGTCGTTTACAAAATTAGCTGCAAGTGTTGAGAAGTGAGCTAATAAATCAAAATAAATGTATAAAAAAATAAATTAATACCCTTGCAAATTGTAGCTTTTATTCAAATTTCGACTAGTTCAAGATACTGTTTATCGAGTTAAACTCAAAAGATGCTTGTATTATTTGCATTATCTCTAGATATATGGGCAAACTGACTTTCTGTCGCTATTAAAAATATTTTCAAATTTTATGGACAGATGCAATTTGTTATAGCATAACTTGGCATCTAAAGCCGCCCACACACAAACTAATTGCAATCACTAGAATGTATCTATTAGATACAAATATGTGTTCAGGGTTCTCATCGCATTGCAGACAAATTGTTTTAAAATCGAGAGGGGACTAAATATTTTACGTTTTCTGGCACTTGAACAAGGCACACTTATGCTACCAACAGATTCACTTTAATTTCTTTTTTTCTTTTCAATATTAGTTTTTGTTTGTCAGTGTTGTAGTTGTTGTTATTGTTGTTAATGTCACCATGACGTCATGTGTATATAGCTTCCGCTGCTCATATCTAAATTTGTTTGCCCGCTGCCTACGTTGGCTTTATTTCTGGCGATTTTAGCATTCACAAAAACTGGCGAGTCTGCGTCTGTTCGCAGTGGCGTTGGCGTTGACGTTGGCATCGCTGCTGACGCCGACGCCGACGGCGACGCTGGCAGCGACATAAGGCTAACCTAAAACGTTTTCGTGCATTTTCGTAAATTATCTTTGGGCTCTTAGGATAAATGGAAAACTGTTTCAACAACTTGCGTCAGTTGAAAATTATACTTTGTTCGCTAAACACGCGCACAAATAACATAGCAGATACTTTTGCATTTTAGTTTCCAATCATTAAAATGGCTGTAAGTGTATTTTTTGGAAAATCTATATTGGCTACAATTATTACAACATTTAAAGACAAATTAAAAATAATAAAATTATAGCCGAAGTTATTATTTAGGAAATAAGACAAGTGAGAGTTATTGTGTCTTTGTGGAAAAAATTATTAAGTGATATTATTTATACAAAAAATATGGAATAGGACACGTAATTGTAAAAGTATCATTAACTTCACGAACAGATGAAAACACTCCAGGGAATTATAATTCTCGTCACTCAAACATTATATAAAATGTACTGAGTAAAAATTTAAGCATAAAGTACGCTCTAACACCCATAGTCAGATGGATTGTCATGTATATTTTCCGGTAAAAATTATTTGATTAGAGCACTGCAATCTATTAAATGTTAGCCAAATCACGCAAAATTATAAGTTATCTGAATAGGTAAATTGGCTGGTTTAGTTTAAAATTCATTTAATTTGAAAGCACGTACTGTTTTAAAAGTTATTACTAATTTTATTGTTGATAAAGTATTTAAATATTTAATAACAAATATGGAGAGAAGCATACTCCAATCCTTACATGGGTTCAGCTATTTTTATTTGAGTACAAACACACATCTATTATACGCCCTGTGGTCTGCGTATTTCTGAACATATTTCTGGCACATTTGAACGGTTCTCCACGCCCACTCTGGACAGCTGCCGTGCCATATTTCATTCTTGTATAACGTATTTGTGTGCCTCTTTACTTTTTTTTCGCTTTTGTAAATTAATATAAAAAATCACTTTGTTGACACTTTGGCCCTGGAATGTGGCGCCAAATCCTCCTGAGCCTCGAAACTGTTACACTAACCATTCGCATGTCATAAATTCTGAGCTGTCAGTCTGCACATCACTCACCACTGATAAATTTAAATATTACATATATATATATTCATATAATATATATTTATTTTCATTTTATCAATGCATAAATTAACATGCACTTTTCGACTTTTTTGGTCTGTGAATTTCAATTCTTAAAAATTGTATGATTTATATATAGAGTTTCAATTGTCAATGACTAACGATGTTATTTTATTTTTTTTTTTTGGCTTAAATATTAAAACATGAGTTCAAATTTAAGTAAAAATGGCTTCCTATCTAAATATCCATGAATTGATTAAAACAAAAAATAATAATGGTTCTTAATATGATTAAACATTTTCAATTTAAACGTTTATTATTATTTTATTAGAACGTTTACTTTCCTTGACCAATTTTTAAACTTTTTGTAGTATAAATTTTTATTTTAATTAAGATGTTTATGCAAGAACACCATTATTTGAAATATTCTACAATTTACTTGACTGTCATTTTTTTTTGTTTATAAATGGATCAACAAAATGTTGCACAAATCTTAAATCTATCTAGGAATATAAAAAGCAATTGTTGATCTGGCTCAATAAATTTTTGGCAACAAAACAGAAACCATAAAGGCGCAAAAACCATAAAATTTATTCTTAATGCGATTTAGTCTGTGTTTTCTGAAGCTCTGACTTAGGATTACCTCTTGAATAATATAAAACTATTTTAGTTAGAAGCAGTTAAAGTGTTCACAAAAATTTAAAAGGTTCGTAGACATTTAACGAAATTATAAACTGACTCTGTTGTAAATTTTTTTAAAGTTGAATAACATGCATTTTTCTATTCGCATGTAAAGAATATACCCTTATATATTTGTAGAGAAAAGTAATTAAAATGCAAAGTTCAGTTGTAAGAAATATAAAATCAAAAAACTTATTGTATTTTCCCGTCTTATCCCGATCCCCTCTGCTTAATGGTTTTTTCGGTAGTGTGGGCACCGCATGTACATTTTTATTTTATTTGCTGGTTAATGCTGGCCGGCGACCGCCAATTGGCAGGAGTCCAAATGACAAATTGAAATTATAACAACAACAAAGGCCGCAGCAACAAAACAGCACAACAACGCCCAACACTTTTTGGCCCTCAATAAAAAAGAGAAAAGCGCGCAAAAATGAATGTTTATCTTTATGTTCAAATGAAAATTTTTATTTATGCGCGCGGCCGGAAAAAGCCGAACAGCTGAAAAAATGAGAACTGAGAACTGTAAGCTAAAATAGGAGGGTTATTTGAAGGTCATGGTTGTCCGTGTACAGGGCGTGTCAAGTGCATAAAGAAATATTTCGGAATTAATAAAATAGTAAACATAACCGGAACTGTAATGCGAAATTAAATATATAAAATAAAACGTATCGCTTTAAGTATTTCCGTTTTATTTATAAACTGAGATTTGCTTATCATATCATTGTCAAATAAAAAGTTAAGGGATGTCAAAATAAACCAGCAAGGCTGCTAAAAATTGGATTTTAATATAAAAAAAAATATTACAAAAATATAAGTAATGAATACATGTATCAAATGGGAAGAGAGTTTATTCAATTAATCAAATATGTAGACAGAGAACAGACAGAGGCAATAAACAACGTCACCGTGTGAATCTATCGCTTGTCGACAACAGTTGTAAGATAGCTACAATTTTTATTTTATTCAATTAAAAATGAAATTAAAAAGCCAAAGGGCAGACTGAAGTTGCAGTTGCAATGATGGGTATTCGATTAAATATATATATTTAAAATTAAACCCATTGCAAAAGCAATTTGCTGCGCAATTCATTAAAATGCCTTCGCTTCGTTGGCTGTCATTTAAGCGAGCTGAGGCTGAAGATGAAATGTCCACCAAACAAGTCCAATAAATAAAAATAATAATAGATTTCGATATACTTTTAAAGAAAAGCCGTGAAAATCCAGCTGCATAAATACCTCTAATTATGTAAAATATGTAAAAATGGGATACCATTCTTGGAATAAAATGGCGAATAGGCAATATTATAATATGAATTAAATTCTTCTTTGAAAATTTATATTGGTACAAAATATTTGTTTAGCAATCGATCGTTGACAAAACTTTTATTAAAATGTTGTATTATTTCTGTGGACGGCTTGGTTTGGCTTTGGCAACGTGGTTTTTCAAAATGTATTCTAGTTGTATCATACATATATGAAATAGAAATATCTGTTAATGTATACAAAAGCTACAGAGCACAATAAATTAGCGTAAATACGCAAACTATAAATGAATGCATTCATGTTGTGCACATGAGATTTCAATTAAAATTCGTATGTATGCAAATTGCAAAACGATACGCATTATTTACCGTTTTAACTGTTGCGAATGTTGCGCTTGAAAATACAGTAGTTTTTGGTTATAGTGAACTAATTCATGCAAGGCATTATTTAGATTGTTCAACAGATTTTGTGTGCTTTTTGAATTTTGTTTCAGTTTGAGGTTATCGACCAAAATATAGTGAACACATATGTTTACATATTGCAAAAGCATAAATGGCTTTAATTAACATAGTAGATGACTTAATTAGATTTCTGGTTAAAACTAATAAAATTGTATACTTTCAACTGCTTTGAAACAAATTTTAATAACTTATGTGTGTGTATTTCAAATTATAATTTTTATTTATTTATTTTTTGAAGCTTAATCAGCCTTAATTCAAGACGAAAGTCTTATAAACATTTCCCGATTTTGTAAACAGTCACAAATTGAGTCAGACTAACAAATATTTATACTGTGCGCCCAAACCACGGTAAATTTCAATTAAACAGTTAGCGGTTTTCACTGTCAACTGTCACAGAAATTGCGACGCCTGTCGGACGTCTGACCGCGGCTGTAGTTGAGCTTTTTCCGTGCCTCGCTATTAAAATCGAAATTAATTAATTGGAAAATTAATGTACTTTCATTTGTGTTTTTTGTTTCCCGACTTCCATTATGGCACAAAGCATTTGCCCGACATTTGAAGTGGGTAAGCTTGCCGCACTTTATTCGAGGGCAAGAGACGGGGTCCGAGGGGGTTTGGGCTTCAGCAGAGTTGCCTACACTGATAAAAAAAATGTTCTAAAATCAAGATTTTGGTCTCAGAACTAAGATTTTTGGTCTAAAAAATGCGTCGAGAACATCAAATTCTTGAATTAAGAGAACACATCTTGATTTTAAGAACATTTTAAATAAGACCAAGCTCTTATTTTAAGAATAAATGTTCTTAAAATTAAAATCAAAAAATAAAATAAATGAAAACTATTTCTTTTTATATTTATATTTTTTTAATTTTATTTATTTATATTATATTCTGTTTTAGTAATTTTATAAATGTTATTTTAATTTGTTACGAGGGGGATTCGAACCGCCGCCTACTGCTTCACAACTGAAGCGGCCTCTCTAACCAGAGCGCCACGGTGCTATCATTTGTTTGATACGAAATAGTACCTATTTATACTTTCCTAACAATTTAAGATTTTTATTCTTATATTAAGACTTTAAGATTTTTTAGATTAATAATCTTAGTTTTAGTAATTTGGTCTTAAAATAATCTAATTTTAAGAACAAAATATTTAAGATGAATGTTCTTGATTTTAGAACTTGGTCTTTTTTTTCAGTGTATTTGATTTTGATTTCGAGCAAGTTCAGCAAGTGAAAAACGCAAATTGAGTTTCCATTCTGTTGATTCTCGGTTAAATACGGGCAATCTCTGAGAGATTTTCCTGTTTATTTTTAGAAAATAAAAATGCAGAATCTAAGACTACACAAATCGAAAGTTAACAAAGTAGTCTTAATTTACAGCAAGTTGGTTTATTTGCCAACTAATTAATGATATCGTGTTTCGGTATTTCCTTTTTTTTTTTGCAGCCACGCAACAAGGAACAGGAACAGGAAGTCCTCAACTGGGTCTTCGAGGTGATTGGCGAGAAGGTGCCCAGCGGACAGTATGAGGATATTCTTAAGGACGGCATCTGGCTGTGCAAGTTGGCCAATAAGCTGGCCCCAGGCTCCGTGAAGAAGATCCAGGAGCGTGGCACCAATTTCCAACTGATGGAGAACATCCAGCGCTTCCAGGCGGCGGTCAAGAAGTACGGTGTGCCCGAGGAGGAAATCTTCCAAACTGCCGATTTGTTCGAGCGTCGCAATATTCCACAAGTCACCCTATCGCTTTATGCCCTGGGTCGCATTGTAAGTTGGACAGAGTTAGAGTACCTCTATATAGTTTTCATAATGTCTGTTTTGAATAGACGCAAAAGCATCCCGAGTACACTGGCCCCACTCTGGGTCCCAAGATGGCTGACAAGAACGAGCGCGTCTTCACCGAAGAACAGCTGCGTGCTCATGAGGGTGAACTCAACCTGCAGATGGGCTACAACAAGGGCGCCTCCCAATCCGGCCATGGTGGCTTCAGCAACACGCGTCACATGTGAGCTGGCAGTTAACACCCTCCAACATACACACACACACACCCACACGCACACACACACTCAGCCGAGTACACCAAAAAACAATTAGTTAAAGCAAAGTTGATTTGTACTTTCTTTGGCAGTTCTTATGGTTAAAGTCGTTGCGCAGCGCGCGCATTTGGCACTCTAAATGTAATTTATATATTATGAAACAAATAAATTAATTAATTTTAATACAATACAAACATCAAGTGGACTTGTTTCACGCAACGTCTTTTTCTGCCCTTCTCACTGGATTAGCATTATTTTTGCGGTTAATTAGGAAAAACACGCAATAGCCGCAGACGCGGATTAAGTGGTTCTGCCAACACTCCATTGCACACTCCCATCTCTTCCTTTTCGCACCCCATTCAAACAGAGTCCTGTCACAACACACAGCACACCTTTGTTTCTGTGTCTTCATGCCGACTGCTCGTTGCCCACCTGAGATTACACAAATTACAATTTCAACGCCTGCACTGACAGCGATAAGCATAAGAAATGTCAAGGCCATTTGTATTTGTATTTCTCCTTCTGTCTGCATGTCTCTGTAAGAGAGACAAAGCAAACATTGTAGTTCTATTTGATTGAATGCACTGCGAGAATCTGGTTAAGATTTTATAAACTCAATATTATTAATTTTCAATAAGTTGCATACAAAAATTATCAAATGTTAAATATATAATTTTTCTGAAGATATTAAAAACAATAGTTTTAATGTGATGTGACTTATCAGCCGTAATTGTCAATTAATATTTAGCAAATTGTTAATATTTAATATAAATATAATTGAATAAAAAAATCAAGGCTGCAAGCCGGCTCTAACCGCTTTCTAAAATAAAAGGTTCGGTTCGTAAAAAAATTAATAACATAAATTGTTCTAATATTACGTAATTATTATACTTCTGATTAAAGTAAGTCATATTCAAATCTTCAAGTAAATTTAAATTATCATCAAAATTTGATTGATTTGATGATTCCTCAAACAAATTTAATAAGTTCAAAATGTAGAGAAAAATGTGTAACAATAAAAATATTTTTTTGTATGAAATTGAACCAAGGTTCGAACCCAAACCTTGGGTTCAGGGCTTGCTGTCTTGCTCTATGGTTCGAGCCGCCGAAGCGAACCTTTAACAACATTTTAGAGGTTTGCAGCCTTGAAAAAAATATAAATATAATTTGTAATTAATAACAAAATAAACACTTTTTGAAACTAATTTATTTTTATTTTTATCATATTTGATTTTATTAGTTTTAAAGTATTCTTTGACACGGCTGCACAAAAGTAAAACCCGCAGGTGACAAAAAAAATTTTTAAGCAAAACTAAATGCGAATAACGCCCAACATGAAGTTGGAGAGAAACCAGTGGTCTTAAGGCAATTTCCTGATTCTCACCGTGCCAATAACGTTTACCTTCGTTACCAAAGTGTGTCTCCAAAGAGACAGGCCTAAACAACAATCCAATCAACCGAATGTATGTGTGTGTGTTGCGTGTGAAGATTGTGTTTAATTTTTACTTGACGAGGGCAAAAAGAAGCGCACGCTGCTGTTGGTATTAAATGAAATGGTCACTTTGACAGCTAGTGACAGCTGCTTAGGGGTGTGTGTGTGTGTCTGTGTGTATAGAAAATGTGTAAGTGCTTTCTATGTCAGCCGGATTCCTTCTATGTCTTATTATACTTTTTTCTACAACATACATTTTATTTTATTTATGTTGACAATTGCTGTAACAAATACTCACAGCAATGTATACGTGCACTTTGCAAAGGCAGAGACATATCGACAGAGAATAAGAGAGAGAGAGAGAGAGAGAGAGAGAGAGAGAGTTCCATAAATAAGGAGAAATGCTGATTGTATTACAAATAGTTTTCCGCACGGGTTTTCCCACAAAAGTATGCTCTAATAATATAATTTATTGTTAAAAAAAAAACTTGACAATGACAATTGTTGACTTTCTCTATTACTTTCTTTCCTTAATGGGGTGATTTGCCCTTTTCCTGGTTCAGTGCGGGTGACATGCACAGCAAGCACTTTAGCTGTTGTTTTATTGAATTTATTTTATATTTATATTTATATTAATATTTATTGTGCTCAATATGATTATTTATTGTTATTTGTATTTATTGTGAGGTTTGTGTATGTATTTTTTCTTGTGCGTAACGCATCGTCAATAGGAAATATTATTTATTTCATTCAAAGAATTTATTAAATGGATTTCTACACATTGTTCTGCAATTTGTGTAATAGTCCTCAGATAAATAAAGAGAGTGAGAGGAGTGTGTTAATAAATCATTACCATTTATATTTTATTTGTTTAGAATCATTTTGTGCATTATTTGTTATTGTTTTTTATTCGTTTGTCGTTTTTTTTATCATAATTTGATTTATTTGGTATGTATTCAACAATATTAATGCCTATTGTTGATTGTCAATATATCAACTAAAGCGCAATCCATGTTGTTGCTCTTAAAGCTCCAAAGTAAATTAAATCCTTGTCAAACTTAGCATTAATTTAAAGCAATTCCCCCAAGCCAAATTTACTTATTTATATCTAAGCTTATCTTTATACGAGTAGTATGGCTAATTTGTATTCTTCTTCTTCGAATTTTTGTACACTTTGTCCAAATGCTCAAGCATTATTTGTTTGCTATAATTTCTAACAAATTCTAGAAGAAACACAAGCAACAACATGAAAGGCGCCACAAATAGAAAAAACAAGTTAGTGCAGGAATAAGGCCAAAGTAGATTGTAGCAACAGCAAAAGCAACAAATACAGCTGTTTTTTGTTTTATTATTTGGCTTAAACATGCAAGGGCATTTATTGTGCTGTCGGCCACATTGTTGTTGCTCTTTTTGTGGTGTGGCTAGAAGCAGAGCTTGCACAACATATTTTTACCTAATTGCTGAAACTTTGTAACAATTTATTACTGCAATGCAGTGGTTAAAGTTGAAGCAAAACGACAGACAATTCTGATACACGCTTAAGTCTGGCTGTTACCTGTTTAAAGCTGCTAACTTATGTTTAGGTTTTCAAGGTGTACATAGTTCTTAAGAGGATTGTTGGCCTTGTCACTTGGCGACCCGCTTTTGTGATCTCCACAACACACAAACCTGAGCTCGACCTAAACCCAGAACTCTGAGTGCAAATACTTCAAACATATTTCATGCTCGGGTGCATCCTGACTGTAAACAAAACAGCATGGCAAATGGCACCAAACCAAGCGCATTAAACTGTCACTCTTCCTCCTGCTCCTCTCTATTCGCCAACCAACCAGCTGGAGCAATAATTGCTGGGCCAGTAAACAGATACAGAACCACAACCAAAACCGGAACCATTGTTGAAGTCCTTGTTGTTACTCGTTGTCGTTGTCGTTGCTGTTGCCGTTGTCCTGACACCAAGTGCGGCAAATGCCAGTTGAGAACCGTAGCAACGAAGCTAAAACAGGGCAATTTGTGTAACAAGTGATTAAGATACTGTCGAACGTGTGACCGACTATGAGTTGCTCATTAATTTGCGATTATATCTCATTTTCAAAATTCAAATAAATATGAAAGTTCCAAGCAACATTTTTCAGACTTTATTTTGACAACTGCATCACACATAACTTAGGAATATATAAAAACAAGGGGGTTCCGCCCCCTGCTCGCTTCGCTCGCCTACCCCCGGCTCGCTTCGCTCGCGGTGAGGTGCGGCTACAGTCGAGCACGCTCGACAGTAGGATACCCTGAGCCCATGTACTCTTTTATAAAAGTTGATTGTTGCCCATTTTCAATGGGCTCAGGGTATCAAAAATTACACACGCGAAACTATGAACAACTTTCGGTTTTCTGAAGTCACTGTGCTTATCACTGCAGACTACGTTATTAATGCCTCACTGAACTAATACATCACTCGATTACGATTACGACTTGCGATTTACCAATTTATCAATTTCTAATTAATTTTAAATAAGTCTAATATAATAAACTTTAATATAATAAACTTGTTTAAAATTAATTAGAAATTGATAAATTGGTAAATCGCAAGTCATAATCATAATCGCTTACAATCGATGTAGCGTGTGTCAAGAGTAGCCACAAACTACAACTTTGCTCAGCCTGCAATCTGGCAGCACCCATTTTCCTCTCTCACTCTCCCACTTACGCAACAAATTCAAGCCTGCCAAAGGCTGCTGCAGTGCGCGAAATTTGAAATAAAGGCAATGTCTAATTTTATGATTCTTAAAGCGGAAAATGCTAAGTTTTTTTTACAACGATAATAAGCAGATACTTATTATATATATGTGTAAGGAATCGAAAATATTAATAATTAAAATTATTATTTTGCAGCTTTCAGTGCTCGGCAAAGATGCAAGAGTAGTGCTGCAAAATGATCGCTATTTCTCTCATGCAATTTCATACATACATAGCTATCAGCTTCTGCTGATTTTTGCCATGCAAAAATACATATTTATATATTAACACAATTATATTTCAATCAAATTGTATATTTGTATATACATAAATTATACATTAACATTTTCATTACATGATATCGATAATATTTTTGCTTATCGCTTAATTCTTATTTGGTACCAAAAAAAAATTGGTACTAATTCGTTCTGTCTTTGTGCGCGCCTTGCATGCAAACGTGAACATGCTGTCTCGCTCGCACGTTTGATTTGCCATCCAAATGTAATTATTCAACTAAATCTTAATTCCGAAATAACTTCTTTATTTATGGGTCAATCGCTTTGAAATTTTCAGGGTCGTTTAATACGCATACTTCTCAACTGATTGTTCAGTTAGGGAGTGCTATGTCAAAAATTGCGCCTGTAAATCGTTTTTTTTCAATTTGTGGGCGAAGGGGGCGTGGCATCAAAAATTGGAAACAAACTTGACCTGCGTATGGTATTCACAAACCTGCATTCCAAATTTGAAGTCTCTAGCACTTACAGTCTCTGAGATCGACGCGTTCAAACAGACGGACAGACAGACGGACAGACGGACAGACGGACAGACGGACAGACAGACGGACAGGGCTAGATCGACTCGGCTGTTGATCCTGATCAAGAATATATATACTTTATGGGGTCTGCCACCCCTCCTTCTGCCTGTTACATACATTCTGCCAAACACATTATACCCTTTTTTGACCATTTTCAATGGGCTCAGGGTATAAAAAATGTAGTAGTAGAAACTCAAGATTTAGACTTGATTGCACCTCAGAATATACTTATCATAAACCACTAAAAAATGTATAGATATGACTGAGCTGTATTGTGAAAACGATGTTAAAACCAATTGTCATTTTTCTTAGCTAAAATTATTTTTTTAATTGCCTTTCGATACATACAAATAATTTTAAATCAAATCGGTTAAAAAATATTTGCCTGTCAGACCAATAAAGTCAAGTAGTCCCCATGTTTTTGGACTTCACTTGGCATGAATAAAGTGGCTTACTGGCGGTTAACAAAACCGGTCACAACTGTTCGATGGCCCCGATCTCAAGAGGGACACTGAACCACATTACACACACTCTCAGGACATATAGTATCTTCATCTGCATGCAGCAAAGTATTTTTTGCCGGACATTCATTAAAATGCGCGCAATTTTCTCTGGTGACCAACGTTCAGCTAAAGAAAATGATTTGTGCTTGCATAGACTACGTGAATTTGCATTACAAATTGTCTTTTTGCATAAACTAAAGCACATACAAGCAGCAAGAACAGCCATATCTACACACCTGCGTAATCTCTTGTGGCATTCTCCAGGAACCTGGAATAAAGCTGTTTTCCTTGCTAATCCTACAAGCCAACTTTGGGGTATTGGGTTGGGTTTGGGGTTTGCCCATTTGCCGTTTATCCATTCCCAATAAATCATAAAGTACTTTTTCCTCGGAATATTAATAATCCAAAGACAGCTCATAACTTGATTTATGCGGTTGTATTTTTTCTACAACAGAACATTTAACGTTTTGTCTTTGAAGTTAAGTGCAAGCTTTTACATTTCCTCTGATGCTTAAATTCATTAATATAAATTAACAAAAGTGAACATATTTGCAAGATAAGTATTATTAAATATTAAAATAAATATTCGACACACATTTTTAAACCAATTATTAAATAAAATAAATAATTATTATTTTCACGGATAATCAACTATGGGATTTTTAGATTTTTGTATTTAATGTACAACATTTTTTTTTTTTTTTTAATAACAAGCAAAATACAAAAATCTTTGAATTTAAATATCCAAGTCTAATATGCCAGTCTGTTCTTTGTATCTATGGAGGTTTAATTCTGTTTTAATTGGAGTTGAACTCTGAAATGTATTAAAATTTTCTTTGGAATGAGAATCTCTCAAAGGCGGTTTAAAAAAGAATTTTAATTAATACTATTTGGCACATTGATTGTCATATTATTTTCTTTGTCGGTAATTGCAGTCAATGGAATGCGTTTGGGTTTTCAACAGAATTCGACAGCACTCAATGGTATAATTATTGCTTTTAATTACTCCTTAAAATCAGAGTTGACCTTTAATGATTCTGATATGTACGAGCATTGTAAAAAAGAAACTGCTGATAGCAAAGTATTTGCATAAATACTTAAACTATTTTTCCTTTGTTTGGGGATTTGTCAAAGTTGTCTAAACGATCGAATCAAAGCGAATAGAGTATCCAAATAATCAATGACATTATCCGATTGAATTCCCTGTGCAGTTGCTGCATTTTAATGCAACTTGATGCAGCTTGATGCTCCGCAGGTAATAAATTTGCAATTAGCACATTGCAAATGCTGCTGGGCGTTACTACACCCATATATTATAATTGTAGCTGCACTTGTGTAAAGGATATTCGTTAAATGTCGATGTGCAAACGCGTTTCGCAGCTTGTCAGCAGCTTTCCCAAGAGCCAAGCAACAGTTCTGTGAGTGTACTATATATGTTAGTGTGTGAATGTGCGAGTGTAAGTGAAAATACATTGCTGCTGCTAATGAATAGTTAAGTATCATTTCCATTTAGTGCTGATGGAATTTTCATGCCAAAAGCTGAGACAGACAGACGGCCGGACGATGGAGGGAGGAGATTGGACCAATTGAAAATGCGCTTTTCCGCTAGGAGGCTCAAGCACATACAAATGGATTCTTTTCGTAATGCCAGCTGTATATTTTAGATAATTAAAGTGCAATTTCAATGGCCGCTAAATTGTTTCATTTATTCAGCAGGTTGCTATTTAATGCAAGCTTGTGACTTGTGTATTTACATAAACAAAAAAATTTTCAGCCAACAACATTTTTTTCTTTTTGTGTAGCGGGATTGATAGCTTAATGGTTTTCAATTAAAGATTAAATACTTTTCAAGGCATTAAAAAGCTTTTAATAACCTTAATGAACAGAAGAGTGTTCCTTTCTCGATAATTGTGTTTCGTTTTTTTATTTAAACTATGGTTAGTTAAGACTTATGTAAATCTAAGTATATTTTTTTCATTTTAACTTCCTTTAACTTGTATGTAAATAGTTGATAGATAATGAGTTGAAAGTTGTTTATTGGAATCAATTATTTTTTGTATTTTAATGATTTCCATTCGATTGAAACGATTGAAGTTAAACAAGAGTGGGTAAAGAAAAATCGACTAATTCTCAATATTTATGGCATGAAATGTAATCTGCTTGACTGCACAATAATCACCAATAAATTCACCTAATAGAGGTATTCAAAGATTGTGGAAAACTAACACCTTGAACACACTCAATCAAAACAATTACGTCCGGTTTGCAATCCCAGCCTGAAAACCCATTTGAGAATGCGAAATGCATAACGATAATGACGATTTAATTTCGTCCATGATATTTGAGGGGCTAAATTCTTATGCGGGACCAAAGTAGGAGAAGGTGGTGAATTTTTGTGTGTATGCGCTCATTTATCTGAGGTCAAAACTTTTCTAGGTGCACAATCAGCGAAAAATATTCGCAGCGAGAAAATGAAATGAGTCCGTGAACTCCCTAAAGTAATGCAGGTGTGGCGATAAAACACCTGATGAGGGTGGCCGAATTCCCGATTCGCCTCGTTTGTAGATAGTTTTGTGCATTATGCGGTCTTTAGTTGAACAATTTCCCTCGCTTTAATCATTATTGCGGTATGGCTATGACGATGATTGTGTTTCAGTTGCGAACTGAGTTTGATAGAGATGTGTGTCGAACTATCAGAATGACGAGTGTTAGAGTGGATGCAGCTCAATAAGCGAAAACTTACACAGTTTGCCAACATTTAAAGATTGAAGAATATAATCTTTTTATAAAATGGACGCACGCGTGGAAGTTTCTTATAACTGAGCGACAGCCTGGAACGTGGATGGCGCAAAAAGACTTAAATGAATTGTCTGCGTCTCAAGGCAGCACAACACAGCTGACAGCTGTGGGAAGCAATACTTTCCATACAGACGTCTAGCCCATTGACAGCTGTCAGAATCGGTCGATGCAAGTCGTTTGGCATGCCAAGAATTTTCTACCTGTGTCTGTCAGGTTTCGACTTGGAGCTAACTGCATGTGTAAGTGGCCATTTTTATGTGCGACGGCTGCTCTTAAAGTATTCAATATAAATGTCATGGAGATGAGAGATAAGTTGGACCGATAAAATTTATTGAATAAAATATTCGAACATAATTTAAACTTGTTTCAAACTGAAGAAAATTTATGTAATTTTTTATCTTTGTCATATTATAGTATTAATATAATATTTACATATTTGCCATCAATAATTTGAAATATATTTTTTATTAAGCTCTGATCAATTTTGAGCTTGAATCGCAAATTTAAATTTATTTAGACAAAACTCCTCTAATATAATCCGCCCTTATCTTCCGACAATTATTTTTTCATATTAATTATAATTAAGTATAAGGTAGGAATTTATTTTCAAAAAATTATATAATGATTGTAATTGAATAAAATTATTCATTGTATAAGATTTAATATTATATTATAGGAAAAGTCAAATCTAAATCGAAGATTTTTTAACTCTTTCAAGTATTTGACAAGCAACCCTCTTAGAAAAATTAGATTCTGACTTTTGCAAGGATTGTCTTTAGTTTCGCATTCACACTCATCCAATTTGCATATGACTTCGCAATTTCGAATTTTAGTCGGAAATGTTTGAAAGCACAACTCATGGGAATGACGTTGATTTTTGTTTTGTTACGTAGTTGATTGTTGTGGGAATGAGTTTTAGTTTGAAAGTAACTCAATTCTCAGATCGGATTTTTTAAAACAATAAAATAGTCAACATTTTTCATTCCAAAGTTGAAAGAGTAAGTAATCTCTTCGATAACAAAAATCCGGCCACAAGCCTGCCAAACCATTTGCAATTACTTTAAAGTATGCAATAATTTTTAAATTTCAATTCGTCATTTAAGCAGACAGATTGGCAAAAAATAACAATGTGTTCCAAACACGCATTCAAACAATTTAAAGTCGGATTCCCACAGAAATTCTACAAGAAATCCGTGCATCGGATGGACATGTACGGATTTCGTTATCATGGAGCTTACGGCGCTCTTAAAAATAAACAAGGACAACAGTTGACACAGGGCGGAATAAAATATTAAAAAAATTATACTATTTATAGTAATCACAATACGAAATTAATTTTTAAAAATTTTTAATAAAATCAATGCAACAATCTCTGAGGTTATTTTTAAAATCAATGTTATGTAACATATAGTATTATCTGATTTAAATCCAGTGTAGCAGTTAAATTTAAATTCAAATTTTCAATTTTTAAATATGCATACCAACTTCTCTCAGTGTTCACAATTTATATGATACAAAATTTTAAAATTTTTAAAAGCAAGTAAATTGTACATAACTGCTTTAATCATACTTCTATAAAATAATATTTGCAATCTTCATCAAATTTTTAGTTATATATGTACTAAGCATTTACCTGATATTAAGAACTGTGAATGAGAAATATTCAAATAATCTTTACCACGTATATTACCACGGTGAACATGCGAAATGCAAATTGAATGGATGTCTTTGATGCTTCCATTGCTTTAAAACGGCGTTGACAGAGAAAATCGGTTGGCTCTCTAAGGGTGTTCATAAGACGGGGGTTGGTAAAGGCGTTTTCAAAGTTTGGGCGGCAGTTAAACCGCAAAACAAATTGCGCTTCAAAGACACAACATTTATATATATTTTGGTGTAGGGAGCGGTGGGCTGTGGAGCCAAGAAATATTGGCATCAAATATTTCACGCTAGCATTTTCATTTTTCCCACGTGCCACTTTCAATGCTACTCACTCACGCACACACACACATACACACATATTGCAGGAGGCAGCTCCTAGAAAATGGCACATTTGTCTTAATTTAGAAGCCGTTGCAACACAACCTAAGACCGAACCAACCGGTTGACGATCCCTGTAAGCAAAGTCAGTAATGGTACACATCACAGACTCCATCGACGTCGCTATAAATTAAATAGGAATCCTTCACGCGTCCTTGGCACGCCTTCGATGCGACGCCTCCTGCCAAGGTAATAGCTTTCCTGGCATTCCTTGCTGTCGGCTCCGTCAGGTATCCAAAGTGTGTTTACTTGAAATTTGTCTCATGTGTGCATTTACACACACATTCATTCGAGCTCCTTCCTATACACAAATTCAGGGTCCTGGCTACATTTATAATAGCAGGGTATGCGTTCGTCCGTCCTGTCACTGTCGATATTCAGCCAGGACCCCCAAATGAGCTGCAGCATGTGTAAATTGTATACACCAACAATGATTGAAATTCCACTGCAGATGTGGGAGAGTGGGCGCTATTGGAACCAGAATACAGAGTAGTTCACAAATTGCTGGCTTCTGAAATGACACGCGGAACGGAGCAGCTGCCAACTCCCAGCTCCCGTGGCGATCGACTGACTTACTCTGCATGGGTCGAGGTGTGTTACAGTTCTAAAGACTGCATTGATTTTAGCGCTCGCTTTGTTGTTGCCCTCTATAAAATAATGCATCACTTTGCTCAAACCGCATTCTGCTCTGGCCACTGTTATTCCGTACCTGATTATTCGGATCGTAGAGTGTTTGCCGTAATTTGTGCAAGACTGGAGGTGAATAAGTTGTTATGTCAAAATTTTCCTAACTTTAAACTTTCCTATCTTTGTCAAAACCCGATTTTCTGAATTTAATTTGAATTTAATTTTAAAAAAATTGTCGACTTGAATATTGGTTTTGATTTTAATGCAAATTTAAAAAATTGCAAATTTTATATCTTAAGTTTAAACTTTTAATCAACTTCTAATATCGAAATTGGTTCAAAACAACACATCAGTTTGAATCAAAATGGAAAACAATTTTAACTTGCAAAATTGTTAGGTTAAGGCTCGACCAACTTCAAACATTCAAAACTATATCAAAAGATAAATATAAACTAATTTATACACATGCTGTATGATAAAAAATATAAATTAAAAATATAAGCTTCTGCAATAAAAAATATGTTAATATTTCAATTAAACTTAGCCATTTCATAAAATGTATTTTTTTTTTGCTCGTAAAATAAATTTAATTATTTAGAACAAGAATCACAAAAAAAAGTGCTATGTATCAGTATCAAATTAAGCGGAAACCTAAAAGTTTTTGTAACTGTCAAAGTTTTTTTTAATTTAACATAGAAAAGGTGTTTCCATGCCATTAATTGAGTGCCAGTTTGTGAAACATAAAAAAAAGAAGCAAAAACAAATTATATAACGCTATAAACAATAAGTACATTTGCATTTTCTGTGAACACCGTTTTTGTTAATTTTTTTTTAATTCAGTATTAACAGCGAGTTTTATTTATTTTGATTTTAATTGGCAAATATATGTATAACATTTTTTGAAGAACATTTCTTTACTTTTTATTTGTTTTCATTCGTTAAGAGCAAGTTAGTCTGGAAGCGCTTTCTAAATGGAAAAACATTTTTATATATAGTAGAGCATATTTAAGTCGACCAATCAGCTTATTTATGATGTAAATGAGAACATTTTTTGTTTAGAACTTTTTAATGTTGATTTGTTCGAAAGTTGATGCTACAACTTTTTCTTCGGATTTAGTTCTTTGCTGTCCTCGCTTTGTTTTGTAAATTAATTTAGCGAAAAGTATTGGTTGCCTTCAGTTGAACCTGAAGTTGCCACCTAACGGTGGTGGGTGGAAAGAGCATTTAATGCTTACCAAATTAATTGATTAATTTGTAAGTACGTGGAGCAGAAGTTATATAATTTCATTTTGTAAGTTTGACAGATCACATGAGGACTACAAACCGAAGAAGGAAGGTAAAACGTTTGTAACATTTGCTAACAATTGTCTTACGTTCCAACGCTGTCAGTGCAACACGCAACGCATTACAATTTACACCGCTCACTTTCTGTCCCTAACCCCAATCGGTTGTGTATCCCTCAAGGCAAAGTTCAAAGCTCCACAGCAAACCATACACGCAGCAAGATGGGGCAAAGACTGTGGCAGGAGCAGCCTTGGCAGCGGTAAATACTCGTGCGTTTGATGTATAATCCCATGGCAGCTAACAAATGTCCGCACATATATATAACCACAGCCAGAGTTGCCCCTAACATTAGGAGTTCAACTCAACTCTTCCCGACGCTCAGAATGCAAACATACGCATTGCAGATGGGCAAATGTGTTAAGCAGATAGATATAGAGTTTCTGGTCCATTGCCATCACCTGGCTATAAACTTATCTGCGTTATCTGTGTTCCAGCTATGGTCTAGGGTTACCATGTCCTTTTTCTGATGCTGGCGGCCAGTGCAAATTGCTTAGTGAAAGCAAACAAATTAATCAAAATCAACTCAAAGCTGTGCGAGTGAGTGGGCATCAAATAATGTTCCCAACCCCGATCCCTGCCAGGCAATTTCGAACTAACTGCAGTTGATTTTAGCCACCTCTTTTTTGCTTCGGTTCAAATATCGATCCGTCTGACTGTATGCTGTGTTATCCGTATATAAACCCCTGAGTAAAGTGCTAGGTCTCGATGGAGCTGACGCAATGATTGGCTTTGTTAGTCGAAGGCTACCCAAATTGGAGTTTAGTTTAGGTCAGGTTATCATGGGCCAAGATTTAACTAGTCATTCTTGGTTGGCCAAAAAATGGCAGATAGTTGGCTCGCTAGAACACAGCTGTTTCTTTGACTAATATCACCCTTAGACCGTTTTACAGTAAAGTAAGGGCTTATGTACTTTGAGAAACAAACTTGATCAATAAATAGAAACGTAACTTTATGAAGATGTTTGCCAATCAACAAATCCGCGAAACAGTTTCAATTTCATCTAACAATTGTAAATTTGCACGTTCGCTGGTCGAAAGAAAGTAAACAATAAACAAGACTCAGCACCTGAGGCTAGAATGTGCTTTACCTGCCCCATCATTCACAACCATAACCACAAACAATTGTGAAGTGTGGAAATTGTTGGGGTTGAGATGTGGCTGATAGCTCAATGATTGTGCAACAATTGAACACAACGAAGCAAACACGCAAAAGGATTGCGTCAACATGCGCTGAGTTCCAATGGCTTCTGGCACTGGCAATTGTAGGTCAGTTGCTCATCTGGCATCATCTCTGCTCACCTGGCTTTGTTCCTCTACCGCAGCCAAAGATTGGCGTAAAAATGTACCATGTAAGCACGTTGTATGCGTGCAACTGCCTTTGGGAACTTGATAATGCCTTTTGGCAGCTTTTTGCATCTGCCGACATGACGCCATCCACAATTTCAGGTTACAGGGTTCATCCCGTGTCCTGGTGATTTCCGTGGCAGCGCTCTCTAATTGCCTTGTATGGCACAATTTTTGTGCTGCCTTTGGGCGACAAGCGGTCCAGACGTTCTGTCGTTGAAGAGTAATAATTTTATAAATGATAAGGTGTCGTCTTATAATAATTATGACATCGAAGTAAATATCTAGATCCAGAGAAATAAACGAATAAAACGAATTCAATAGAATTTTAATGCAGACTAAATTAAGATGCCAAATCATGATAAAAATGACATTCCGCTTGAAGATCGGTAAAGTTTAGACAAAGTTGGAAATTGTTCAAGCCTCTGACCAATCAACTTTACAAGTCAAAATATTTTTTAATTTTGACTTGAATTTTTACAAGAAAATGAAAGGCCTCAGACCCAAGTTTAAAGTCTCGTTTTATACTAATTAAGATATAAGGAGTTGAATAAAAGTGAAAACTTCAGATTTAAAATTTTGAATTTTCAAAATTTCAAATTTACCATCAACATTGAACCATGGCTTCGATAGTCGAAAAATAAAAAAATTTTTCTAGATCGACAAAATTTGAATACAGAATGAATAAAGAGGCCAATCCATGATCAAAATGACATTTCCCTTGAAAATCGGTACAGTTTTGCCAAAGTTATGACAGTTCGAAGTTGCTCAAGCCTCTAATCTAGCAACTCTACGAGTCAAAATTTTTCTGAATTTTCACATTATTTTTTTCCAAAAAATGAAAGACCTCAGAATCAAGTTTAAAGTGTTGCTTTATACTAATTACGATATAAGGAGTTGATTAAAAGTAAAAACTTGAGATTTAAAATTTTGAGTTTTCAAAATTTCAAAGGGGGGACCCTTAGCATCAACATTGAACTATGGCTTGGATAGTCGAAAAAATAAAAATATTTCCTAAATTAACAAAATTTAAATACAGAATAAATATAGAGGCCAAACCATGATCAAAATGACATTCCGCTTGTAAATTGGTAAATTTTTGCCAAAGTTATGACAGTTCGAAGTTGCGCAAGCCTCTGACCTAGCCACTTTACAAGTCAAAATATTTCTTAATTTTGTCATGATTTTTTACATAAAAATGAAATACCTCAGAATCAAGTTTAAAGTGTCGTTTTATACTAATTACGATATGAGGAATTCATTAAAAGTAAAAACTTGAGATATAAAATTTTGAATTTTCAAAATTTCAAAGGGGGGACCCTTAGCATCAACATAGAACCATGGGTTCGATAGTCGAAAAATAATGAAATTTTCAAAATGAACAAAATTTGAATACAGAATGAATATAGAGGCCAAACCATGATCAAAATGACATTCCCCTTGAAAATCGGTACAGTTTTGCCAAAGTTATGACAGCTCGAAGTTGCTCAAGCCTCTGATCTAGCAACTTTGCAAGTCAAAATATTTCTTAATTTTAACATGTTTTTTTACAAGAATAGCTGTTTGGTTCTTGATAGAGAATTATTTCGGTTACGGTTTCAGTTCCGGTACTAAAAATGATACTTAATACAGTTTACTTGTTCCAATGCTCCAATGACATGAAAGTGCCTAGGAGCCGGAAGCATTAGGTATGCAGAGGCCAGAGGTAGAATCCCCACATCGAATGAGATGCGATGCGTGTTTGCATAATGTGCAAAAGTCCCGGCCATGTGTCGCTTAATTAGCCAATTTAATAGTTTGCGTTGTTGTTTATGGGAGCCACGCGTATGACAAAGTTGTTAAAATTGACACGAAGGATGTCAAGTTGAAGGAGAATTGTGGAGGAAGTTGACTTGCATGCTGTCTTCCTTAGACTGCTCAAGTCACTGACACGTAGAGAAACACTCAGGCATTGCGATGGGATTTGAGTTGCCCATGGGGAATTCTAATGAAGCGACAAACAGAAAAGCAAACTGACGATTAATTATAATAATAGCAAGCAGGAATTGCCCCTAGTCATTACATACGAGTAACTAATTAGTGAATATGCAAACAAATAAAAATAAATAAAAGAAATTTGCAACAAGCAACAAAGATGTTAAAAATTTGGGAAAGTTTGATATTTATTTAATGAAAAAAGCAAAGCAAACTAAAATCTAACTAATTTTAGCCAAATGAAAGGTTTAAGTCCTTTAGCTCTGTCACCTTGAAGGCGTTTCGACTCAAGTCCACACACAAAAGCGGTTGGAGCTTGAAAAATTAATTTTAAACTTTGTTTTGTTACAAGCATATAAGAAAATTCGGAAAAGGCAAGGAAAAGCATCAAGATTTTATAATAAAGAAGCCAGCAATCAAAAACACGCATGCTCTTACTTTTGAATTGGTGTAATTTAGTGCAACCCAAACAAAAATAGCAACAATGGCAAAGCAATATCAATTAAAATGGCAGCTTGAATGGAAAACTGCTTCTAAGCAGTCATTGTTGTTGTTTCTGTTGTTGGGTTAGTTGGTTTAACAACCGCACAGGCAGCAACTTTTCTAGCTGCAGAATGAAAAGAGTTTCTGCTTAAGTTTGAACAAGAAGCACAAGCACACACAAACACACATCATTGAAGGAGCAAGTTTTTAACTAGCTGCTGCTACAGACAGATTTGATAGCTAGCAGGCAAGTGCCTAGCAAAATTGGCTAAAACGTAGCCAAAATGTTCAAGCACATTTGAGTATTGCATAGAACAAAAGATGATGATCAATACAGACAATTTGCGAAATGCACTTGACAAGTATGCCACACATGGCGTATGCGCAACGCGCAACACAAGAGTAAGTTAATTAATCATAACTCCGAATGCATTCCGACGTTCACATTCCCAATAAGCTTAATTGAATTGCATTCCTAAGAAAATTTCAAACTAAGCAATTTGTGGAGCCAACAGCAAAGTTCACATGTGTTGGAAAACAGAAACAAATTGATGCTTAAAATGGAAACAGCTTCTAGACAATAATGTATCTGTACATGTGTCTTGCCACTTCCTTGCACTAACTAAATTGGGATTGTTACATAAAGAGATATATCTTTATCCACATCTACGTCTCTTGTCCTTATTCGAACTTAGATTGAGCAAACATTTATATTTAGTACTTGTCTTTCATTTTATAGAAATAAATATTAGTGTTAGCTAGACTGTTTTTACTTGACAATAAAAGAAAGGACAACGAGTCAATATTTGAAATTCAAATAACCATCAAATCAGTTACAGCAGATACCTTGCTTTTTTACCGTATACCAAATACTGTTGGTTCTGTTGTTGTTTTGTTGTGCTGTGTTTCAGTGTAGCAGGAAGAGGACTCGACTAAAACTGGAATACGAACACCGGGCGACAACAGTTCAATGAATCAAATCCATTTTAAGCTATTCATCAAATGTCAGCAATGCATGCGGGCTAATCACCGCACCCGACAACAACAAGCAACAACAACAGCAACAACAACAGGGCCAAAATGGTGGTTGTATGTTGTAGAGTTAGCTCTGAAATGGGTTTGTGCGTCTGAAACTGGAACAGCCTTTTGGACGTGGTAAACTCGTTTTATAATTGAATTGATCCCATTATGGAGATGGAGATGGAAATGGTTTCACGTTTCGTTTCGTTTCGTTTCGTTCTCCCTTTGCGTTCCATCTTGTTTCGCATAGTGCAAAATGGCGGACAATGTCGAGCCCTGCAACTTCCGGTCGAGCTGAGAGTAACGTTGCAGTTGCCTGGCATAAACAGTAAATGAAAGGCAACTACCCTAAGAGGCAAGGCCAGCCACGAATCCTCCTTCAATTCCCGTTGCTGTTGTTGTTGTTGCCTAGGGCATGGGAGCAAAGTACAAGCTAAAGTTTGAACTAAATAAATTGAATTTAGCGCTTATGTTCTATCCTGACATTCGCTTTTAATTTCATTCTGGTGCCGAGTGAAGCCAACCCATGAAGGGATTCAGATTCGCTCGCTGCATTTAATTTTCCAGTTGCATTGTTGTTGTTGCTGTTGCTGTTACTGTTGTTGTAGTTGTTTGATTGCCTGGTTACGAATGCATTTATACACAGCCAGTGAGTCCAACCACGTCCACATTTAGCAGTACCATTTATTTCGAAATGAACTGTGTGTTTGACCCTACTCTTATTTTTCTTCGTTCATAAAAAGCTTTATTTAATTTGCTTGCTGGTAATTTCATTAGAGCTGTCACGTTATAATTCTCAATTTATATTAACAATAATATGCTTAACTGGAAATCATAAAAAAAATTGTGTTTGTTGATTGGCAATTTAACGCGATAATCTATATGTAATTTAAACGGAAGTAAACAATTAGAAAAAGCATTTAACTGACATATTTTCCATTTTTATCAAGTGCTTTAAAAATATAAGAAAAAACTTATTAAATAGTTTTACATGAAGAATTCTATTCAAAGTAGTTGCAAGTAAAAAAAACTGAAAGCTTCGATTTTCTAAAGCGCATACTTAAGAAAAAAAAGCATTGCTTACACAATGATTTAAGCAGCTATAAAAATGTTGCAGATTAGCATGGAAAAGGTGGTAGTTGTCTTGTGCCACATGTTGCCTCACAAAACGGTTGCAGTTGCAAGTCTGTGTCACGTATTGGACAACTGTCCATATCAAATTTAAGCTCATATCGATAAATTTACATACACACAGTGTAGAGAGAGTGTGGCAAGAGAGGCAAGCGATTTCCACAATATATTTCAACAATGTGGCACATAGGAGAAATGCATAAATCATAGTTCTTGTATTCGTGTGCGACATAAATGTTTAAGCTTGTTGGGTTTGATTGGCCTTTGTTTGTTTGTTTATTTTGTGTTGCAAATGTTCCATTTATTCACAACTCATCACACTGCAGTCCAGAATAAATTGTTGCAACAACTTTTAAATAGCGAAATCTGTGCAACATTTTATAGAAATCAATATTATTTGTGGTCACAAGCCACAGCACGATGCTTAGAGACATCTTCTTGGCCGATGATGGAAAATCCAAGGTAACAAAGGAACATCATTTAGCAGCTGCATCCGTAAGGTCCTGCCATTGGGGGATTTTGATGTATTACAAGTGTTTGTGAGCTCATTGGTATGCAGCAGCCTTAGAGCTTTAAGCCAGCTGCAGAATGAAGAATGTGGGAAGATGAAGAATAATTACTACAGGGCCGTTTCAGCATTTAAAATGCGGCCAAACAGGTCTTGATAAACATTCCATCTTTTATGGGCTTCAATTTAAATTTGCTATGTGTTGCCAAAACCAACTCTGTAATAGAATCAATGAGTCCTTAATTTATCAAATTTTTTTAAAAAGTATATACTATATGGCTTAAGGACAGATTTTAAAACAAAACTTTTCAGTCAACAGAATAAATTTAAAAAACAATTTTTAATTTATTCTACAAATAGTTACTATATAAAATATTATTAAATTGTTCGCAAGTTGTACAATTATTAATGTGATTATTAATTATTCATGAGTTTTGACTGAAATACATCCTGATTTATTTATTTAGAATTGTTTCACAAATCTCTTCAGTTCTTTCATTTAAGACTAATTTAGTCCGAAAAGTGTTAAAATATTTGAGTAATAGCAAACATTTTTTTACTACATTCTAACCTTTCAATGATAGTCGAAATTTCTAAAATTGGCACCCAGGGCCAAAATCCTTTCACCACAGGAATCTGAGCTGCTGCCACACCTGAACTTAAGCTTCATTTGTCTTTGGACAAACAAACACACTGGACCCCACAAACACACACTCAGACACGCACACACACACACACTTACACACAGACACACACTCGCAGGTAACTTTTGCTTGCGGGTCGGCACGCGTTTTTAGCATAAATTATCTATGGCATAAGCATAAGCTATGCTGTTATCTGCCGATCCATAAAAATCGCCGTTACTCCCCGGGCGATGTGTAGCATAGTTATTCTTGTCAATTCATCGTCGCTTGTCAGCAGCTGCTGTGTTTAATTTACGCCCCAAGTTAAACGCAGGTAAATCCCATAAAGCGTCCCACAATGCAACGTCCATACTCTGCATTCTGCATCAGAAGGATAAATGTCCGTCATTTTGTGCTTACAACACTTACACACACTAACATACTGTATATACACATAGACCATTATAGCTACAATATATGCATCAAATATCAACGCTATTATTTGAGCTCTGCCATAGATTCATGTTATTCTCGTTGTTGTTGTTGTTGTTGTTGTTGTGGTGATGTTGTTGATATTGTAACGGCAGCTCAAATGTTTATGTTGTTTCATTGAATTAGCGGGTAACGTGCTAGTAACTGGGTTACTATCCATATACCATACATAGGTTGAGCTTTAATGTTTATGAATGACACAACAATAACTTTTCTTTTACAAATATAGTTGTGTTTTTGCGGTTAAAATGTATGTTATTTATGTTGTTCGGGTTGACAAAAGTGACAAAGAACTGAGCCATGCAAACGATTTGTTTTATTTTAGTTCACAACTTCAATTTCCTATTGTTTCTATCTGAAACAAAAACCTAAAAATAAATCTTGCCAATATGCCCATAAATAATAAACATTCAATTCCAATTAAATCGGAAACTATAATACGACAAGATTTAAAAAAAAACAAACATTTTTCTTTCATTTGTGTTTCTGTTTATTAATTTCTTAACTCATTTTTAATTTATTTCATTTCGAAACTGTTACTCATTTAATTAAATAAATGATTGTTTTCCCCCCAATGGGTATTTCTTACAAATGACTGTCACATTTATTTCGTATCTTCAGCAATACGCAACATGTAACATGTAAAAGCTAATTGCTGTCTTCTAGCCCTCTTTAAGCAACAACAATTTCAAAAGCCATTTTGGCCAGAGTTGAAATATCAAATAAACAGAGTCAAAAAGTAAGCAATGCTGAGAGGCAAATGTCAAGTGCTGTAAATTACATAGCCTGACCGACAGAGAATGTCCTACTGAGTGACTGACAACGAAGAAGAAGAGCCAAAGCATACAACTCGTGAAAGAGGGAGAGAGCACTATAGCCAAAGTGACTGAATCACAGACTTTGTGAACGAAGAAAATGTCAAGTTTGCAGAGGAGAATTGTACGCATTGAGGAAGCTCTTCCAATGCGATTGCACGTTGTAAAAGAGGGCAATTTTATTGTGGAGACAGACAGACATAGAATGAGACTGAGATGGAGGTAGAGATGGAAATGGAGATAAAAACGGATGGACGTCTTGTCACATTTAGTGCAATTCTACTTAGACAGGCCAAGCCAAGAAGTACAACAAATGACACTACACAAATTGAAAACGAAACTCTCCAACTTTGGCTTTTCCATGTTGTGAAAATGCAACGTTTATCAAAGTTTTTCTTAAGTTTCTTTCTTTCTGAAAATATTATATGTATACATTTATAAATATTTAATTCACTTAAAGTGCAGTATTTGCTTTAGATCTGACACATTTAGTACATTAATTTAATGCAGAACTTAAGTCACATTCTCTTCTCACTTCTTCTATACATCCATTTCCCAGTGGCAGTGACAAATTTCTATTTCTTTGAAACCAAAAATATATTATAATTTGTCTGATAAAATGTGATCGATTTGGTGACTGACTTTGGTTTTTGGCTAAGATTTCAGGATAATTTCATTGCAGGGCAATAATTAAATATTGTTAGAGCGACACTAAGAATTCAGAAATTTAATCACACATTTAATTTTAATTTAACAAGTTGACAACAATTAAATGCTCATCATGAATTTTTAAAGCAGAAAAATAACTGACAGGGATCGTAACATCCGCCTGGGACTGAGACTGGAACTGGGATAGGGATAGGAATGACGGCTTTTTCTATGCCAGTAAAAAACTCTTCATCTTCATATATGGTAGTATATCTTAACTGGGAACTGCTCTTGTTTCGTTTACCAAGATTAGCGAGCGCCGCATTTGCTGTGACAATTCACGATGCACAACTTGAACTTATTTCCGTTTCCGGCCGCTTTGCTGAACACAATTAACAATGCGCCCAGCAAATGCCACGCCCACGTGACAAATGCTCTTATTGCTGGAGGCGGAGGAAGCCAAACAAAAGCTTATGCATAAATTATGAGACCGAGCCGCCAGATAAGTGCGATAAATTATCAAAAACCCAAGTGGCAAATGCAATCTGCTGCACTCCATGTTGCTTCCTCACTCCATGTTGCTTCCTTTCACAATACTTACACACACACACACACACACATCCATACTGGCAATTCTCTGATTTGAATGCTTTGCTTTGGGTGTCAAAAAAAAAAATACGCAAAACATTGCCTAAGAATACACACGACAATACGCACACAGACAAATATGACTTTTGTCTTTTCCTAAGCAGTCTGTAATTGTTGTTGTTGTTGTTGTTCTTGTAGTCAGCTCTTACACCAGCAGCAGACAGGAAACGGAAGTTTTAACACGCAGCGGAAATTATTGTTTAGCTTTATTGTTTAGACTGCTTTAGAAATTTGACTGTCGAATTATTTTCATTTCAACCCACTAATTTTCTGGGCGTGTTGTATGCCTGCAAATTTATGACTGTCAAAATTGTAAGGCCAGCATTGGGTGGGAGCAACGACACACCCCAACACACACTCACACTCTCTCACTCTCACACAGCCAGCTGAGTCCATAAACATGCTGATTCACGACCAGAAATTTCTCCCAAGGCACAAACTACACACTGCATTCAAAAATTAATGCTATTTCAGAATTATGAACAAAGAATATGAAGCCTAACTTCAAGTAACTTGATCAACTTTAAATACACTGATAAAAATTAAATCCATTTTTATTATTTATATTTTTAAGCTTGTACCTACTTTAAGTATTCTAAGTACTTTCAGATTTATTTTGACTACAATATTTGTCTAAATGCAATTCAACAAGCCAATTTACAAACATACAAGCCTTATGAAAGTATCTATTATTTCTTATTCAATCTTAAATAAGGCCTAAAATATCTGCTTAGTAATATTCTTCGGGGTATAATTATGTCAGACTCCAACTTAAATGGAAATTGTTTCTAATTAACAGCCGCAAAAGCAAATTACTTTCAATCAATTTAAAATTACATTTTTAATGAATTCTTAGCACCCCAAAAAAATGGACCATTAACAATTAAAATTATGTGACATTAGCGAAAGTGCGACATGGAATGCGAAGCTTTCAAGGTAATTAAACTTTGGTTGTTTTCCTCGAAATAAACTTGGAAAATGGTAGAAGAACAAGGCGCGCCCTCTTTGAGCACATTTTTATGCATGTATGCCCAAGAATTTCGCAAAATTTTAAATGCATTTTAAGGACAAATTCCTGAAGAGAGGCAGGTAAATAATGGAAAGATTATGAACTTAAAAGCAAAATGAAAACCAGGAAGATTTTTTCCAACAAAAAAAAAAATAGCCTATTAAAATAAAATGCTGTGCATTTTTTACATAAAAAATTAACACCGAGGACAACAGGAATATGAAGTAAAAGAAGAAGAGGCCAGTCAGGCGACTGTTGATAGCCGCAAAGACAAAAGAATCGGCACTGGGATCAAGGACCACGCACTGAATAATTCATGAGTGTCGCCTTTGCCACTGCCTTTTACCATGTTGAGTCGAAGGAAAAATGATTGCGAAGGCGTTCTATGGTAGTAAGTATTATATTTAATAAGCTACGTAGCGGGAAACAAGGGCAAGGCTATCAAAAATTCAAAAGTCTCCGTCCAGTGTGTGGCAACGCGACGTATACGCAACGCGGCAAAGAGAATTTTGACAAATATGCCAACTTTTAGGCTGCCTGTCGACTGTCGACTGGCGCTTTAGCTTAATCATTTAATAAAACTTTTATGCTGACAGCGCGTTGGCGACATATATTCATATAGTATATGTATCGTTGTTTCCTCCCCTCCTCATTCTCAATTACTTTTGTCGCCATTTCCTTTTCGGTTCCTGTTTCTTGTGGCAGACGGCTGTCTCTGATTAGCCGGATTTAAATTATATCAATTTCTTTAAAGGCATCTTACTACAATAAATTGTTTGGGAACCACGATAAGTCGATTAACTCCATTGTCTGCTAAACAAGACTAACTTGTTGGTGAGCTGATTTTAATTTGAAAATCAATTGGGTTAGACACCAGCTCAGGCCTTATACAAGGTATATTTTCCAACGATTTACATAAGAGCTGGAGACTTCAAACTTGGTAAGTAGGTTCCTGGGTACCGTACGCAGATCAAGTTTGTTTTTGTTTTTGGATCGGACCTCTGTATCATATAGCTGCCATAGAAACGATAGATCGAAATTAAGTTTTAGTATAAAAAACTTCTTGGTTTTTTGAGATATCTCAACCAATTTGACACAATATACATCTGGGCTGGTATTATATATCCTGACCAAATATGGTTCAAATCGGTCTACTATATAATAGAGCTGCAATAGAGACGCTCAATTGAAAATTAAGTCTTAGTATGAAAAAGTTTTTTGTTTTTTGAGATATCGTTACCAAACTGAT
The DNA here is from genome assembly GCF_004354385.1 of Drosophila innubila. NCBI lineage: Eukaryota > Metazoa > Arthropoda > Insecta > Diptera > Drosophilidae > Drosophila > Drosophila innubila. The sequence continues at coordinate 26,266,837 of NW_022995380.1, read as the reverse complement.
AGAGTATGCATCTAACTTGGTTTTGTTCATCCTGAGCGAAGTTCGCTCTAATCAGTCGACGATATCATATAGCTGTCATAGAAGCGATCGGTCAAAAATCAACTTTTAGTATGAAAAAGTTTTTTGTTCTTTGAGATATCATAACCAAACTGTTAGAATATGCATTATGGCTGGTTTTATACACTCTGACCAAATTTGGTTTTATTCGGTTGCATATATCATATAGCTGCCATAGGAACAATTGGTCGCAAATCAATCTCAGTACAGAGTATTTGGGCACAGGGTATCCTAGTGTCGAGCGTGCTAGACTGTAACCGCTTACTTGTTTTTATTACAGATATCTCACATACACTTTTATGTAAATGTGAGTGGCAGTCTTATGAGATGCCTGATCTGACCGCATTCGCAAATTATTCACTGTGAGCCACAAATTGCACCTCTTTATGTGTCCCATAAACATCAACAACATCGATAGGACCAGGAGGTACACGTTTGTAGTTTACCCTGAGGCAGGGAAAGCTTGGATTGGGAACTTGGCAATGCATGTGAATGGCAGAAACGAGCTGAAAACGCCTTGGGCAGGCGCATAAAACGCATAGCGCATACGCACCGTGGTTCGACCAAGTACAAACATATGCAAAATCATCGACAAAAATTTGCATACAAATGCCATACATATGCCGTAATATCATTGTGTTAGTGTGGATGTCTGTGTGTGCTTGCGAAGTATTTCTGTTGCAATTTCCGGCCACTATAGCCGGAAGTGAAGCTGCTCAAAAATTCATGCAACCGTAAAAGAAGCAAAGTACGCCAATAAGCAAAAGCGGAGTCATAGAGGCAAATACTAGAACGGAAACGACAGTCGAGTCGACAGAATTCGCTGTCATTTTTGGTCACAATTCACTGGCGAAACTCTTTATATATTTTGTGCTACTTCTCCCGTCCCCTCTCCTGTCTCTCTTTCGCTCAACGAGCAACTGTTTGTCGCAATTCGCCTTCGACTTGCCTCCATTTGCATACACAATATATCGCAATTCTCTACTGCTCTGTATATATAACGTGTCCGTATGTCCTTAAGAGGACATAGGCTGTTATAAATATACATTCGTATGTATAAAAATATCTGTGGCTCTATGAGTATCTTCGCAATATCGTTGCTTTGCCAAGAATAGCAAAGTTTTCTGCTGTCATCTCGTAAATCATTAAATAATCTATTTTTTATTACAGACTTGTTGGGAAATTGATATCGATAAATTTCAATACAATAAATAAATATGATTATAAAAAATTCAATTATCAGAACAAAGTGAAATTACAATCGACATTGCCGCAGCTTCAGTGCAAATTATATGCTATACAAAATAAATACAAGAAACATTTTAACAGAATAATAATTTTAAATATTTGCACTTTGCAAAATAAAATAATTGCAAACGAGTTACCTTCGAAATAGCATTATGATAATTAAGATCCACAATTTTTAAGTAAATTGCAAATATTTATTTGCAACTATTAAATTCAATTCGTGAACCGAAAAATGAAAATTTACGGGTCAAGCCGCTGGCACAGCAAAATCTGATTGAAAATACAACTGCACAATACACGGGCATCGAATTTTTTATACAAATCTGTGAGCGACGCAAAATCAAATAAAATAATTGAATTTAGTAACCAAGCGTTCAATTTAATATGAGTTACAATTGGAAATGTTTTATTATTCATGATCGAAGCATTGGAAAAGCAGAGAGCACAGGATTACGATTTCGAATCCTCCACCTTTAACCCATGAAATGCAGCTGCTCACACATATTGCTTAAAATAAAAAGAAAGTTCCTTTTTATCATAAAAATTAATTAAATATCGCGACACGCGAACTTAATTACACTTTCATGTAACGACGACAACGATGCTGACAAATAAAACTGAGCCGTCCTCCATCAGCATCCAGATCCATCTCCTTAATTCTGTCTGTCTGTGGTTTCCGTGGTAAACTCTTCAAGTTAAATATTTTATGGGCAAACAAATGGTATAATCAACAATTAAAGTATGACTCGTGATTTGACTAGCGACTGTGCATTAAGTGCTCCTTGTCTGCCACTCGGAAAAATGACAATAAACATTTTCCAATTTGCAGCAAATTGCAAAATTTCGTGTCGTTTCGTTTCGGTTTTGGCTCTGTAGACCAGCTACAATTTGTGGTTGTAAACTTCAATTGCGCGTTAAATTTTCCATGTCGACATTTTGGTGAGGGCCCTAGTGTTCTGTTTTCCTTGTTCTTATTAATGGCATTAATTAAAAATTTAATTTGTAACACAACCCGTTTGGTTGTTAAACTCTCGCTATGATTTTCATTCACTTTCACTGATCGTCTGTCTCGTCTTCTTTTGTGTCCATTTGCTGTCAGTATAACAAATTTATGCGACATTAATCAACCTTTTGTGTGGGTTGCCGACAATATCTGTAACTTAGCCACAAAATTTGTGTAATCATTTTTGCATATTAAAACAAAACACTAAAGAACCATAAAAACTTTTTAACAGATATAGAATAAATTTTAAAATGCTCATTTTTTTTAAGAAAACAAGACAAAAATCAACTCTTTGTGCATGAAAATATCTACAAATCTAGAAGTGTTTGAGATTACTGTAAGATATTTAGAATGTGAAATGTGAAATGCTATTTTGGAACTAACAAGATATACGTACTTTTACATGACATGTTTTTGACTACTATATATACGAAAAGGTGTTTTTTCGCATTTTGTTTGGTACTCACTTTTATTTGATTTATTTAGAGTGATTATGTTTAATTAATGTTATATAATCTCCTCAAATGTCTTAGGAAATTGTTCCACTTTCGATGGAAATATCATTCTGTCTGTTGTTGCAGTGCCTCAATTTGAGGATTTAATCCTCGCATTCGTTAAACGAGGATGGTCGTAAATTAGAAAAGATAAAAACAAACATGCTCATACACATGTGTCATCCAAAGCCTATGTCTACCAGAGAACTGCAACGGGTATGAAATGTTCGATCATACTCAAACATTGACTCGAACCCGTTATGATTTTTTTGCTTTGGTTAAGCGACAGGAGCGGACCGTTCGAACTGAGCGCTCGGTTCGTTCGCTCAGTTCGAACACATTGCCAGTTTGTGTTCATGACCGTTTGTGTTTGTTTGTTTTTGTTCAACCACGAGCATTGACCGAACCGGCAGGCTGACTTGATTTGATGCTTACTCATTTTGTTCAAACGATCAGGTTTGGGTATGGGTATGAGCAAGGGTAGCGGTTTTGGGTATCTAAATGGGTATGGGTATGGGTATGCGAATGAGTGTCGGCTTTTGGGTATGCAATCAGGTATGGGTATGGGTGTGAGAATGGGTATTGGTTTTGGGTATCTAAATGGGTATGGGTATGGGTATGAGTATGGCCGTGCGCATGGTTGCCTGCGTTTGGTTATGCAGGCTTGCAAGCGAATACATACGCGTATGTTTTTTTTTTGTACTCTTGTTAGTTAGTTGGTATTAAAATTATTATTGAATGGCAAAATAAATTTATGACAAAGAAATAATAATTGAAAATATATTAATTGCTTTATTTTGAAAATAATAAAAAAAAAACGTGTTATTATTAATAAATATTATTTTTGCTTTTTTAAAATGAACTTATGCTTAAAGTATTTTACTGACTGCATTTTTTAAGTAAATTAAACGAAGGAAACTAATTATTATTAGCTTATTTCTAGAAGTTAATTTTAAGGTTTATTTAAAATTATTGACGAAACTATAGTTGTAAATTTTATTTACCTAATCCTAAAAGTTATACTTATTCAAGCAAAAGTAAAATTTTATCTTTTCTTAGACCTGTACTATACATACTACTATTTCTTTCACATACACATTTTAGTGTAAAAGTAAACGCCGCGCGTGCTCGCTATTGCGCGCTCTGTCGCACTCTTGTTAAGCACAGGCACTCAAGCTCATACCCATACCCATACCCATTTAGATACCCAAAACCGATACCCATGCTCATACGAACCTCAATCCGGTTGAGTAGTTCGTAAACAAACAATCACGCTCGATACTCGATCGTAAACAGAGACGCGCGGAACCTGATCGAACACGCTGCGCCCGAGTGGTTGAGTTGATTTGGTTGAATTTTCTGCACACATGTTCGATCATACTCGAACATACCCAATGCAGCTCTCTGATGTCTACCAATGTGTGTGTGTATTTGTGTGTGACATTCGCAGCATTGGAAGGCTTAGATAATGCACATGGCTTTTGGTTTATCTCTCAGAACAAGAAAGCTTTAAATTAAATAGAAAATAATTTGATTTATGTTCGCTTATTAATCCTTACGTTCAAGTGTACACCAAATTGGCAGTAATTGTAGTTTAAAAGCCATAACGCACTTTAGATGGCGCCAGCTGGACGTATACGTAATATTCATTAGTTTTCGTCACTATTTGCTATGATGAATTCGTCATCATGCGACTAAACATTGTTTACTTGTCGTCATTCATTTATTATCAAATTACAGCAATAAACTTAGTGCCTTGATAAACTAGAGATATAAGATTATATTTTCTTGTTTTTGTCCCTCAATCGCTATTCTTTTTATTTTATTTTTTCCTTTTTATTCGAGCTTGATTTTTTGCAATTTAGCTTTCAATTATGTGCTTGATAGCCCATGGTATCGCTATCTGCTTCAAGTTTCTGTGGAATTTTAATGTCAGACCAAAAAATGTTGTCAAATCACACACACACATTTAGACATCCACACATTCACACACACTTGACTTGACGGCATTTATTGACCGGGTTCCTTGACTCAAAATGTGTATAGAATTTTTTTTTTTTTAAATCATGATATGTTATTCTATATTTCCCACTGCTGAAACTAATATTAAATATATAACACTTGATCTGATATTTTTCAGGTTAATGTCTGGGAAATAAATACTAAGGTTGAAGTAAAACCATAACCTGCCCCAATATCAGCTAATTTGCAACCACTCTGTAGCGGTTGGAAGAAAAAGAATGTATAGAATGTAACAAAATTAAGTTAATTTTGGAGCAACAGAAACTGCCGGTTAAACAGCTGTTAAAGGAACACAAGAGCAGAGCGTAAGAGCGAAAGCTTAGCATGCGGAATACGTTCCACTTCCAAGAAAGGAAGTGCTCTCTCTCAGACTCTCTCTCTCTCTCTCTATCTGTCCCTATGTTTAAACTGAAGCTTAACCCACATGACAACAGCTGCTGCTTCTGAATGGTAACCAACACCGAAGTCGTTGGCCCAAGAGCCTGGACAACGCCGAAAGTCAACTTCAGTCGTTGGATTTCATTCGTGCGTCGTGGACACAAGCGAATTGCTACAGCGCTCTGTGCACCGTTTGCCTATATCTGTATATATATACATATATAATTATTTATTTGTATATGTGTGTGTGTCTTGCTCTCGTGTGTGCGATTTACGATTACCAAGCGGTAAATAACAAATACAAAGTCAATGCTTCAAGTAAATTGAGAAACCGAGCAAATAAAAAAGTGTTGAGGTGTGTTGTGTGTAGCTGTCGTTGAGTGCGTGACTTGGACTGACTGATTACAGCATATTCATAATTATCATTATCATCGATGATCAGCCGGCTTGAGATATCTGCTTTCTTTGATTAGCACTGGCGCCTGAAAGTATGCGACCACTTTGCGCTGACTATTCCACACACACTAGCACTCCACTTAACGGTCATTGACGTTCGCGTTTTAATTAAAAAAAGATTGCATGTCATTTCGTGTGTTTGCCTTGCATGCAATTACGCGTCTGTAATTTTAATCGCTGCGCTTAGAATAACTTAACACGCCAACACAAAACACACGGACAGACCGTGAATAACGAAATAGCAAACTCACGCGAATGTTTTCTTTAGAATAAAATAAAAGCCTCAAAGCAATGAGAGGCATCAAAAGAGATAATAAGCAATCTGCTACTACGTAAACTTAGTGCTATTTTTTCATAACTGGAAACGGTCATCAAATGGAAAAAATTTTGTTTCTTTTATTTAAAACAAATGTTTAATAAACTTTCGCTCAATTTATTTATGTGTTATTTTATAATTTTTGGTGTTTGGATACGTTATTGAGTATCAACTAAAGATTTATCCAAAGAACTCGAACTTTTTCTAATTTTTTTATTTTTATTTTTTTGATTTTTGAATTTAATAATTTTATTTTGAATTTTTGTATGCTTTCAAAGATTTAAATACAGAATAACATTAAAATGCAAGTAAACCTCAACCTATTTGTAAGCAATTGTGTTGTTTAGTTGACAAAAAAAACTGTTTATGCTCAGAAAGAGTAAATTGTACGAGTAAATATTTTTCAGTTACCATATTATATAACGCAGTGTAAAAGTCACAAAAACGAAACTGAAATTTCAGGTTGCAATAATATTTGCACAATAAATAATAAATTAATATTTATTTTGTGTTGTGCTTTCAAGCAAAATTATATAAGCATTGTTAAAAAACGAGTCGCAGAAAAATAAATTATGATGAAACAAAAAAATAAACAACAATTAGTTTACCAATAATAACATATAATATAAAAACACCCATTAACAAAAATCAATTAATTAATTTAAAGCCAAAAAAGTCATCGAAGTGCCAATGTAAAAATTAATTGTGTCTAAAAAATGTGTAATGTTTAATAAGGAGTGTAAAAAAAGCTCAACTGCGTAATAACGGTTTCTAAAGATATGTGAGAAAAATAATTATTTCTGATTATTATGATTATAATCAGACAATTTGAATGTTAACCTAAAACATTACAAAGTGGAAAATCAAAATTCAAGAAAAGGGAATACGTTCTTATCAAAGAAAAGGATTTTTACTGATGGTGAAAGCATCAAGGCCACGTACGTAGGACGGACATTGATAAAATCAACAGCAGCAGTCAGTTAAAGCTTAGGATTATTATCAAGAGCGACAACAACTGCTGTAACATCAACAATAACTGCTGCTGCTGCTGTTGCTGCTCAGTCATAAAAAAAATCACTGGAGTCAGCAATGCCCATCAATGACCGAAGTGAAGACGTTATAACACAAGCGTCTATATGAATTTTAACAAGGTAAATCAAGCAGAAAGAACAACGTAACAAAATGAGCTTACGTTAATAATTGAATGGCAAGGGAGTGCCTAAAATATAAATTTTTTAAAGAGTATTCATGCAGTTGTTTAAAAAAATATTTTTGGACGTCTAAGGGTATAAATAAATTGCTATAAGATATAATGAGGTCTAAATGAAAAAAGTCTTACAGAAAATACCTTACGCGTTATAAACAAAATGTTGGTCACAACAACAAGTCACAACAATTTCAATTTCTAGGTTTTCTCTATCTCTATCAAATGGCCCCATAGTAAGAAACTTTCAAAGGAGGGAAGGCGCCTTAGTTTACCAGAAAAAGTTTACGCCTAATACTCATACGCCGTGTCGGCCGGTCATTGAGAAAGCTGATGAGCTGTTTTTGTGTTGAAATCAAATTAATCATTTTGCCAATGATTTTGATGATTTTTGCCAACTTATATCTTGTCGATTTTAATTCCATTCGCCTGTCTCAGCAACACCAAACAGACATGATTGCAAAAGTATTCCAATGTTTTGTGCTATTTTGTGTATCTTTGAACAGACAATTAGACAATTCTTTAGAAGATTTTGAAAATTTAAAGTCTTAATTACGAATTCGCATCTAAATATTTGCATTGATTTAAAACTAAAATTTGTTTGAAGTTTTTAAAAAAAGATGAAGCACAGTAGAGAATTCTTTTAGGCTTTTTATCAAAATATAATATGTAAATTTTATTTGCTGAAATTAAAAATAAAATTATATTAATATATCTTTTAATTTTTCTTATAGCTATTTTGGTTTTGGAAGCACACCCCTTGGTTCAAAAGCTCAATTTATATTTTTTAAATTATTTTTGAATTTAAGAAAAAAGAAATAGAAAAATAACTTTTGATTTTTTAATTAAAATTGAAAATTAGAATTATATTATGATTTACCAATAAAAGTTAAGATTTAATAAGCAGATTAAATTAATTTAAAAAAAATAAATAATTGTTAGTTACGATCCCTGAAAACAATATCTCAAATAAAGTATTAGTTTCATATAAATAAATTGAATTTATTTTACAATTGTGAAAATTTGCTATGCTTTTTTATTGGACTTTATAGGATTTATATTGAAACGTTCGCTAAGTTCCTGTAGGACGTAGAGTGTGCAGGGCGATAAGATTAGCCCGCCCTGATCATCAACCATTTGCATATGCTGATTCTCCTTGTCACCGGGAATCAAGGGCGGCTGGTTTGGATTGCAGGGTAACACATTGCGCAGCAGCTGATGGAAGTCGGCCAGTCGCTCCTCAAAGGATACACAAAAGCGCATCGGATCGATGGCTATATAAACCTGACCCAGATCTGCCATGTCCTGATCAAGCGAGAACAAACCACGACGTCCCAGCTGTGAGGCATAGCGAGCACCTGTCATCACACCACAAAGTATATCGACCATTGCGGCCACTCCGAATCCTTTGTGCTCCGGCGTAAAGGGATGCAGACGCTGTGCCCGCAGAGCCGCTGCAGTGCTTGTCGTGGGGTGACCATTGCAGTCCAAGGCCAGCTGAGGGGGTAACTCCTGCAAATACCCATTGCAGTAATCCAGTTCGAGCTGTTGAATGGGATAGGCAGACATGCCAATGTCTACAAGGAACTGCTCCTGTGTGCTTGCCGCCGCACAAGCTATACAATTGTCCCCCAAAAGTGGCTCAATTCCACCACTGGGCACCAGAATTGGCAGTCCGTTCGACAGGCACAGACCAATCATACGCTGCGCCAACGCTTGGCAGGCATACCAAGAGGCCATGCCAATGTTGTTAGACCTACGCGCCGCCACAAAGCCAATCCCCTGATCGCGCGCCTTGAGCATGGCCAAATCCATGCTGAAATTGGCAACCACCGGACCAGGTGCATTTTGACCATCGACCAGGGCCAGAGCCTCGCGTTCGCACAGCACTTTGGGCTGCATACGTGCATCGACTCTCAAATTGAGCAGATCAGATGCAATGGAGGGCAGGCGATGAATTCCCATGCTTCGCTGTCCCATGTAGTCGGCGGCAATTAAGGCATCTGCCATCTCGCTGGCGGCCTGCAACGGTACATTCATGGCAGCAAATACATCACTGACAAACCGCTGTACCTCAAGCACATTCACCAGGGCTCCAAACTCCACATCCGATTCTCTGCTCGCAATTGTCGGCGGCTTCTGTTGGCCCTCGCAAATGTTTAGCACATGGCGAAGATTCCGCCAGAGCACCTCGTTGCCCGGGCCTGAAGATTTCCCCCCTGCATTATCCTTTTTATTAAAGTTTATCCTTTGCTTAGAAGTTGGCGTGCCGCTTCCTTCACAATCCGAACCACTTTTTGAGCTGGACGTGGCATCAGCCATTGGCTTTGGACGCACTTTTCGTAATACATCTAGAATACTTAGAATTCTGCGCATTCTGATGTATGAATATTGCTTAAGATAAAATAAAATACATTTCTAAAAAATATTTGAGTGAAATAACAAATCTTTGTAGCTTATTTTTAATTGCATGAAGAACAATATATCAGGGACTGAAAATAATGATTATTATTCAAAATAGCAACATAAAAAATCAACCATAAGGAGAAGTTAAATTTTTGTTTTGAATGTACCAAAATTTTTGTTATTTGTATATCTCTGCAAACAGCTAATAAACTTTTACTTGAGTTATAATAGAAAAAATTCAAAATTAATGGTAATTTAAAGACTTGATTTTGTAAATCACGTTTAATAATTATTTGTGATCAAAAAATTTTAGAATAATTATTATTTTTGATTTTTATTTTAATAATCTTTTATAAGTCTTTGATTTTTTTTTAAATAAAAGACTTTGAAGACTTTTATTTTATTCATCAAAAAGACTTGAAAGACTCATAAAAGACTAATTTAAAAAAATCAAAAAATAATGATTTATTTTAATTTTTATTTTTTTCAATAAAAGTAATTATTAATTTGTATTTATAAAATAAAAGTCTTAAAACAACCAACAACCATAACAGTTATGGTCCCTGCAATATATATGTATCAGGTCTGTTCCGGTTTTCACTTTCACTTTTATAGGATTTTGTAAGTACATAAAAATTATATTTTTTCACTTTATCAGACGTAAATCTACTAACTCAAGGGAAATTAAATATTTTCAAAACAAAATTAAAACAGTTTAAAGATTTTTACTTTCGAATAAATCTTGCAGAGAGTGAAATCCAGAACAGACCCGTATATTAAACAAAACAGCCTGCACTATTGCTATCAAACACACCATTATAATATAATTATGAGTTATTAACAGATGAATTGTTATCTAGATTGAATAGCGTGTCTCTCCAGTTATCTATTCTAACTGCTTATCTGGTCACAAGTGTTTGAAACTTGTTCCAAAGTTTCAGTAATGAAGTCCTTGTTGTTAGCATGTCCAATGTTTGCAATTGAAATGTCTTGCGTACAACCGTCAATTATACTCGCTGAATGTCCTTTTGAACTCACAATGCCATAGAGACAGTCCACAAATATTGCCTGTTCCTTGCTATAGCAATCACTGACAAAGCCGCTTCCACTATCCCCCTTACAAATAAATGCATTCCTAAGTGGTGTTATGCGATAAAAATGTAGTTCGCTTACATTTGTTACTTTGGCTATAACTACATTTAAACTCAATTTACCAAATTTATTTAAGTCATTCGAATCCCATGAGCAGACACGACCTTGATCCGTAGTATAAAGATTCTCCCTATTGACATTGCTGAGCCATGGCAGGCAAACAATTGGGGATATCATATTGTCTTTCTCCTCGATGTGCATAAGAGCAGTATCGGCCCTAAAGTCTTTGGGTACATAGTATCTTCATTCAAAAAGAAACAAAGAAAAAGAAAGAGTTGATTAATGTATGGTTAATATAGACTTAGTAATACGAATACTTACGTGTTAGTGTATATATATTTAACTGACCAGCCAAAGTCGCTGCTGACAATACTTGTGTTACTATTTGAAGGACCCACTCGAAACAAGTGATGATCATAAATATTTTTCGTGTTGGTCCTACAAACGCAATGTGCGGCAGTCAAGACTAGATTATGTCTTATAAGGACACCACCACATATGTGTTCATAGTCGGTACTAGTTCCTTTTTTAAAGAAAATGGCCAATGTCCAGCGTGTTTGTTCAGGATCAATACGAACTGCGTTCTTTGTTAGGCCTTCCTTAGTGGACACGCCGCAATCGAGCGAACACAAATTGTCCATATAAGTACTATTCCAGTTACGCCAGGTTCCATCTTCCTCGCAGTAAATTGTTGGCTGTTCACCATGTTCTTTGAATCCATCTTTGCAACGCAATGTGACTTGACCACCTGGGGGAAATGGTGTATTACTTTCACACGGTATGTATTCGCCATTAGTATTTTTGCAACTCGGCTTCAATGAGTCTCGGCAATGTAACAAATCTCTATTGCAGAACTCTAAATGTAATTAAGCATATAGTTAGTTTTCTGCGGTTTTTAAATCATCATAAATCATCATTACTTACTGATACATCGAGGTTCCGTGAAATCGAAACCATTATTCCATTTCTTATTCCAACAATCGAATTTCGAATCCCAATTTACTGTTGTTGGATACAAAGAATAGCCGGGTTCACACTCGAACCTTACATCCATGTCATTGATAGGTGGCATCACCGGTGTTAAGCAGTCCATTTCATCACCTGTACATTTGTATATTCTGAGTATATCTTTGTATTTCGAGTATGTGTCTATTCGGCATCCGTTGATTCCATTTGTATCTGGATCCCTGTTGATCCAAGGGCCAATGCACTTGGGCAGATCGTGTCGCCATTTGCCTGATATCATGCACACATTCCACGCCTCGCCAGTCACATTAATTTTACTGTTGTAGCACTTGAAGTGAACTGGCATATTGGCATATACAAATCGGGTTTTGTTACTGGGTTGATAAAATTTCGTTATCGATGAAAATCGCAAACCATTCTCCAAAGGCTCGTTACACTTAACTGCCGACCTTTGTTGCCATCCTCCAGCAAATTCACAAACATTTTCTAACTCATCGGAGCCATCGATGCAATCATAATTGTTATTGCACACAAGTTCTTTGTTAATGTTTTTCCCATTGGCACACTGAAAAAGATCTTGGTCGTATTTCTCTATGCATAGCTCCACGGACTCGTCGCGACCATCTGGGCAATCCACCGCCCCATCGCACATCTTAGATTTGGAAATGCACTTATCAGCAGCGCATTTTAATTCATAGCTAGAAAAACTTAAGATGATCTAGTTGTTAGCAGTAGTATTCAAAGTAAGTGCATATATGCAAAACCAAACAGTCGGCTGAATAAAAAAAGGTTATAAATTCTCATATCTCAGCTAAGGAATGGAAAATTGTTCAATTGGAATATTGAGGGAAAATTTAATTAAATTAATTAAATAACGTAATTTATCTAGAAAACCCAAAAAATTTAGTTTTAAGCAAATTTTCCTACTTTATACAATTGCTCAAGAATTTTTGAGTGCTTTTAAAAAACTTGAGTGCAAAAACTAAAATCTTTCTAAATAAGAAAAATAAGAACCGAAACCCGAAACGTTTGTACCGGTTCACTTTCGGTACACTTTTCCAAAAATTAATTGTTGTCTTCCGTATGTATATAATTTTGCTTTTTATTATAAAAACATTGAAATTGAAGTTAGGTTTATCTCGATAAAAATACGAGCATATGGTACGTATGTATGTACAAATCTGTTCTTTTATTTTTTTTTTATAAAATTTAATTATATTTTGTTTTAATTTAATGGCTGTATCGGTACGTACTGGTACTGAGACCGGAACCGAAAGGAAAATACCGAAATAGAACCGTTTACCGAAATAGTTGTTTCGCGACGTAAAAAAACCAAATCCGGAACCGATATTTGTTTCGGTTTGATTCTCTGATATTTTCAATCAGATATAAATGTTTAGCTATGCTGTCTGCGACCCTTAAACTCATTGCTTTGCTTCATAATACTAATACTTAAATATATGTTTAATTCATACATATTAGTCTCATAGACAGACCTTGTAACCAAAGGGTTCAAGTTTAATAAGCAGTTAACCATGTAAAATATATACTATTTTTTCCTAATCAGTATTTATAGTCTATCTGTCTGTCAGAGGCGATTGGAGCCATAGCTAGTTTGTTACTTAAGTAAGTACTTAATACAAGTATAAACTTACGCTCTGCATTCATTTTTGGGATCTAATATATTGGTCTTTCTGCCGAATCTTTCATCGCAGTGTATGGGCGATTCATCGGAACCATCAGCGCAGTCAACCTGCTCATTGCACCATCTGTCATAATTGATTCTATTTCCATTTGCACAGATAAAAGTATTTGGTATTGCATCATCTTCCAGACTTTTACAATGAACATAGGCCTCATCGCTGCCATGCAGACAGTCCTGTTTTCCATTGCACACAGAACTATAGTTTAAACACAATCCATTTTCTTCACATTGAAAAATACAGGGCTCATAACAAAATATGCGACTTAGCATCACTAATTGGATTAGCACCAAAGTTATCCAAGTACATCGAACGAACATATTTTCAAATTACTTGACCGAGCTCTCGATTCGCACTGAGCGTTTATCGGTTTCAAAATATAAAATATGTGGAGACATATGAGTAACTCTTAACCCTCCAGAGAAATTAATGATAAGCAGCTCACTCAAACGTATACTTAAAACTCTTGCGATAGCTTTGAGCACGGTCTGTGAAAGCTTTAAGAATTTTATGAATAACTAAGAGGAAGTACACTCTACAACAAACTTTCGAGCATTTCAGTTGCATTGGATTATAGTAATTTCGATAAAACTTACACTTATTATTTGTTTGAAATTTTTTTTAGGTTTATAAATATTGTGAATTTTATTGAAAAAAATATATATTCGATTTTGATGCAAATATTGTGGTTTAAATTTCATTGCAACAATGAAAAAGGGTATCTGAATGTTTAGTCTTTTTGACTGTTGAAAGCTTTCTTGTTTTTATCACAATATATATACATAGGCATAATTGAGAGAGTAACATGTAGTGCTTAGCAGCTCTCAGCCAGTGAAACTGAGACAAATACAAATTAATCATGCTGCAAAAGTTATACAATACAAGCTGATTGGCAAAAACCAAACATGTCAGCAAACTCATTTATGGCATTATTACGCGTAAAATAAAATGCGAAAATTTCCTACTGGCTTAATTGCAGGTGAAGAGAAGCGAAATAAGGATGAATGCTCTACATTTGGAAGCTAACTATCAAGGCGAAGTCTACACACACTTTGCCCATAGATAGTGTAGTGGCAAAAGCGGAAGTTACGTGCCACAGCGATTGAAAGACAATTTTGGAATATCTCAAAGCGCGCTCAGGGAAAGCAGGTTGAACTTGTCGACCATGTGGCAATGTGTCCAACAGCTGCAGCGGCGGCTCCTGCTCTCCTGCGTCCTTATCAGTTGGCTTGGCTGTGTCAGTGCCTCCACCAAAGACTTGTACACGGGTGCCCGGCTGGGACATCGAATAGTCCAGACACGTTACGGACGCTTACATGGTCTCATTTTGCCATTGGACAACTTTCGTTTTCTTCGCTCTGTGGAAGTGTTTCTGGGCGTGCCATATGCCACGCCTCCAACCAAACAGAATCGGTGAGTGGCATATATAATGAATAATGGGATAGTAAATATAGTAAATCCTATTTTTAATCAGGGCTGGGAATACTGAATAAATTTTTTAATCAACACCTGTTAACTAATAAATAAATAAATTTTTAAATACTACAGTTTTTCCAGCGAAAAATATTTATTTTATAAACTTGGTTGAATACTCCAGTCTGCAGTTAATTACTTTTAAATTGTAATGATAATCTTTATTTGCAGCTTTAGTCCAACACGTGCTCCAGCACCCTGGGATGGCATTAGAATCTCGGATACTTACAGTCCCGTCTGCCCGCAGCATTTACCCAATATTCAAAATGAAACCGCCGCCTTGGAGAAAATGCCGAAAGGGCGTTTGGAATACTTGAAAAGACTACTTCCATTTCTTGAGAATCAATCTGAAGATTGTTTATATTTAAACATATTTTCGCCTGTGAATGGTAAGCGATATTTTCAAATTACTAAATTCGAAATTCTGCGCAGTAAAGATATGTTCTTTTTGATATTTCAACGAATTTTTAATTTTTCTTAAACCTATTTATATACTTAAAAACGATAGATCAAATTATTCGGCTTGTTCATAAATGCATACAAGTAAAACATACACATAATTGCATATAACTATATTTGAAATAATTATTATTATTTTTTCAAATGAGAAACATTTAAGTACAGATTGACCTCTACATTTAATTTTATTTTTCAAAGAAATTACTTGTTTTTCTTTAGTATTTTTGCGCATAATATAACAACCCCATAAATTTGATAAAAGCCTTTTTCCACAGTATAAATCTAACTTAAGTTCAATTTATTTAGAACAATCACGTAATGGCAACAATTTCTGCATAAAACGTTGTACACACACTAAGATAGACTTTTGTATTCACGCACATAGCTTTATCGCAAGCTCCCTCGTATCGGAGACTGAGCCCAGAAAGACAGAGTAGCAGAAAAGTAGAAAATTAAATATAGAAATAACTTAAGCACAACAATCTGGGTATTTTTAATCTGCAGTATCCGTATGCGCAGTGAGAATGGGAGGCAGCAAATCACGGCTAACTCGATTAGCGACCTCTTTAATGATATGAGGGTGCAAATGAGGTAGATTATGTTAGACAGTCAACCTTGCTGCCACTATAAATTTTGATTTTCATTGATAGTTTGCTGTGATGATAATAAAGCATAGACTATGGGTACTTGTATAGTTATATTCCTGGCCTCAATATTTATTTTGCAAAGCTTAAATTGATTTTAATTTTTCATAAAATATAGGTTAAGTGTAAACCAATTTCAAACCCATTCAGTAATCTATGTCTAACTTGGCTAAAATGTGTGAGGCATAGTATTTAGGATCATCATTACTTTTTAATTAGCATTGAAAAAAGTAGTGCTAGTGAAAAATTATTTAATTGGCATAAATTAAAAATTTTTCGTTAGCATTAAGTAATGCCAATAGCTGATAGCTTTTCCGATATTTATCCGTTACTTTCATCCGATAAATTTATCCGATAGTTGTATCCGATATCTTTATCCGATAGTCTTATCCGATATTTTTATCCGACATAAAATTATCGAATAAAACTATCGAATCAAACTATCGGATAAAACTATCGGATAAATATATCGGATGGAACTATCGGATAAATATATCGAATAAAACTATCGTATTAAACTAAAAATATGGGATAAATATTTATTTTAATTACAAAAAGCCCTCCTTTAAAAGATACATACAAATGTATTCATATATCTTACTACAATTACAATTATTACAATTTGGATTTCAATTGAACAGCTGGCGCAAACGAGAAGAAGCTGCCCGTCATTGTCTTCATACACGGCGAGTCATTTGAGTGGAGTAGTGGAAATCCTTACGATGGCTCTGTGTTGGCCAGTTATGGTGAAGTGGTTGTCGTTACTCTTAATTACCGTCTGGGAATATTGGGTAAGACATTGTTGCAATTGTGTATGTTAATGTGCTCAATACAAGTACGCATTCAATTACGCTCTGCCATTTGGTTGACAGGCTTTCTCAATGCGAATCCCAGTCCGCATACACACGCACGTGTCGCTAATTATGGTCTGATGGATCAGATGGCGGCCCTTCATTGGATACAGCAAAACATACAAAAGTTTGGCGGTGATCCAAATGCTGTGACACTGGCTGGACACGGCACTGGCGCTGCCTGCATCAATTATCTGATGACCTCGCCCACAATGGTGCGTGGCCTCTTTCATCGGGCCATACTCATGTCCGGATCGGCGTATTCCTCATGGGCTCTGGTCGATGATCCGGTGCTCTTTGCCATTAAGCTGGCTAAGGAGGTGAATTGCTCCATACCCGAGGATTTGAATAGACATCACGAACAAATTGTCGACTGTCTCAGGGATGTGCCACTGGAAGATCTCTATGGAGCTGATATTCAAGCGCCCAACTTTCTGACATCATTTGGGCCATCGGTAGGTTTTTACAAAAAAAGTGTTTACAATTTCATATTTTACATAATCATAAAATGTAATCCAAAATATTTGCTGAAAGTTTTCTCTTGATTTTTTTTTTAAATTCTAAATATTAAATTAAAGTATCTTATACACTAAATACTAGCAAGCATATTAAAACAATTATAATTTTTTTTTTTAAAAAGTATACAATTCAAATGGCAGCAAGCTGCAAGAATTTTATTTGCCATAGAACTTTAACTTATCACAAAAAATGTTTCAAATAAAATTTAATACTCACAAATGAATTGACTTGAAGCATTTTCGTTTACTCTCATTCTTGTCCGTATTTAGAGCGTTTGTCTGAGTCATCATCTTTCTTTATGAGTTTACCTAAGTCAAAGGCTCGAGAGTAATTTCGGGTTGTTTCCTATGTAGTATCGAGTATCTTGCCTTTTATGTGCTTTGTGAAAAATCTTTACATTTTTTCACGCCGATTTTCGTTTGACTAGTTCTTTGGTTCATTTTTTCGGCATATGCTTGAACGAATTTTATTACTTACTTTAGTTAATGCATTTGCTTTGTGCCTTGCTTAAAAAGTGTACATCAAGTTGTTTTTTTTTGTGGACAACAATTGAATGTTTTAAGTCTTCGTTTTGGCCTCTTTCTGACTTTTTAAAATTACCTCCTCCCTTTTACTTTTGGCTTCTCTTGCTCAATTTCAATTTAGGTTGATGGCGTTGTCATACGACCCGGACATTCCAATCTTGATATCGATGATTTAATGATGCGCAACTCGAAGCGTTTAACACCGGATGCTGGTTCCCAGTCGGCTGGTGGCAATGGTGGTGGATCTGGCCCTGGCTCGGCATTTAGCGGTGGCTCTGGCTACTTTGGTGGTGCAAGTGCCACGGCAAACATTGGTGGACATTATGATGTACTCTTCGGTGTTGTCACTGGCGAATCGATTTGGCGCTTCAGCGCCCACGACATACAGAATGGCTTCGAGGGTGAGAGACGCGATAAAATCATACGCACTTATGTGCGCAACGCTTACAATTACCACCTCAATGAAATATTCTATACGGTGAGTACAAATCAGTCCAGGCTATAAGTAATCAAAATTACAGCATCAAAAACTGCCAATCTCCATGCCCAGTACAGACTATTTGTTGAGATTCTGCGGCTGATTGCAGCTTTTCTATGTCTTCTGACTTAAGAGATGGCCAAAACGGAAGATTAAAAAAAAACAGCCTTTACAGAAATTTGAAAAAAATATGTTTATTATAAAAATTTAAAATAGATATTTATGAATTCAATCTTATTCGCTTATATTCAAAGTATATGAGGTGAAAGGATTTACTCGAATTTAGGAATACAATGTTCAACTTAAGCTTTATTTACTATGCATTGGTATAGTTCATGTTGAGTATTACTTGAATCCCACAAAAAAAAACCTCTATACGAGGTAAAAGTCTAGTGACGAAAGCAATTTCTAGCCCCAAAATTTCCGCAGTGATATTTCATAAAAGTGCATTAAATATGAAAAGGAGCTGCAGAAGCAGAGGAATATAAAGTCATGTAAAATTTTGGCACATTTGGGTCTGTACAAGTACAAGTGTAACTGTAATTATAAGCATCCAAGAGAACACAGTGCGTATGAGTAATATTTGCTACAACAATGAGGGCGTCATAAACGGTGGCTAAATATCATGTTGTATGTTTACGCTCAGCAGCTTTTCAACGTATTATTTTATTTTCTGTTTGCTATTCTTCTTTTTTGCATGTTGTATTTATTTTCATTTTGAATTTTGTAATGCGCAAGCGAGCGAAATGGAAGGCAGTTAACACGCCATTGCAGCCAAAGCATTAACGCGCTTTATTTGGCAAATGTGTGAATGTGTTTTTGTGTGTACTTGTACATGCATTGGCAAGGACACTGTGACATGTATACAAGTATAGTATCTGTGTATCCTGTATATGTACGAGTATGTATTTACACGTATGTGGCACATACACCTACTTAAAAACGCACAGGCTACACTTAACCCAAATCACAGCAACAGAAGCAACAGCAACCAGCAACAACAAGAGTCAACAGTCAGCTTTATCCACATTCACATCCACATCGTCATCCTCTTTCCCATCCTAAGACACATCATCATCGTCAGTCGACGCTGTCACCATTTGCCATATTAAAACCAAGAATACCTCTGTATATACTTGTGTGCCTGTGTGTAGTTTAAGTGCACACAGACACGCACACATGCGCACATGACACAGCCGTAAATTGCCAACGCATATATCACGATTATAGAGCATACATTCATTCGAATTTACTTCATTATAGTCGTACTCGTACTTATCTTCAGCAAGAGCCTGTTGTGTAGTGTAAAGTAATGCCACATGTAGTATATGCGGTAATCTTAAGAAATATCTCTCTAATTAGACCTAGACACTACTTTTACTTAACAAAATTACATCCTCCAGCTAGATTCCAAAGATATTCGATTCAGCACTGCTTAGAAGTTGTACTTTTAATGGGACTCTCGCATAAAAATATATTGTAATATTTATCTGCAAACTTTTTATGGGGTGAGCTATAAAAATACGAGAAGTGCACCCTTTTAAGTATTAAATTATGCATGACATCGATTTTACAGATGCATTTTGTGGTTCTCTTAACAACCCACAGATGGTGGTAAAATAATAATAACCACAGCAAACATCAGCAGGGGCAAAATCCGCTTGTAATCCCAGTAGGATTTTACTTGGCATGTCCACACATCGAGCATACATATGCACATGTATATCCTCTATATATAAAGCCAGCCCATTTTGTTGTTCCTACTGTATGTGTATTTATTCTAGTTTGAGTTTTGGCCCTCATACAACAGTTTCAAATGCAATAAGCGCATTTGTTATTGAATTGCAAGTCACCATTGCCTCCGTATAAAGCCCTAATAAAGCCTATATTATATAAAAATTTAACAAATTTTAATTATTTTTAAAAACACACTAACAGTATTGGCCAAATCTTAAGCGCCCATTTAGGTCTTTTTTTTTAAATAATATTTTATTTATGAAAAAAAGTTTTTAATTTTTTTTTTTAGAATGTAATTAGAGGTCAAATCATGATCAATATGACATTCCGCTTGAAAATCGGTTCAGTTTTGATCAAGTTATGACAGTTTGAAGTTGGTCAGACTGCGGATTTAGCCATTTTACAAATCCAAATTTTTGTTAAATTTCACATGATTTTTTACAAAAAAATGAAAGGTCTCAGAACCAAGTTAAAAGTGTTGTTTTATACTAATTACGATATGAGGAGTTGATTAAAAGTGAAAACTTGAGATTTAAAATTTTGAATTTTCAAGATATCAAAGGGGGGACCCTTAGCATCGAAATCGAATCTAGGTCGAAAATAATTAAATTTTCTAAATGAACTAAAATTGAATACAGAATGAATTTAGAGGTCAAATCATGATCAAAATGACATTCCGTTTGAAAATCTATTCAGTTTTGATCAAGTTATGACACTTGGAAGTTGGACAACTCTTTGACCTAGCAAATTTACCACAACTGTATCGGTACAAACGTTTGACAGTGAATTTTCATTCGGTTACGGTGTCAGTTACAGTACTAAAAATGAAACGGTTAGTTTCGGTTAACGGTTCCGGTAGCGGTTCCGGTGTTATTCTCTGGTTATTATTTATTTATTAAAACAAAACTTACGGAGTTCAGAAATTAAAAAAAAAAAAATTTAATTTTAAAAATATTTTAGGTTGTAAATCTTATTAGACAAAACTTAGGTATGGATCTAATTTATTATAAATAATCTTGAACCATCTCTGTGCACAGATCGTGAACGAGTATACGGATTGGGACCGCACCTCACAGCATCCAATAAACACGCGTGACACTGCGGTGGCGGCTCTATCGGATGCTCAGTTTGTGGCGCCTCTAGTGCGCACTGGGGATCTATTGGCAGCTCAATCTCCGCCACCTGTGAGTTCATCAACTCCCAGTGGCGCTGGCAATGCAGCGGCATCAACATTGGCTGCATCCACACAGCCATCGGGTCGCTGTTATTTCTATGTATTTGACTATCAGACCAAAGATGGCGACTATCCGCAACGTATGGGTACGGTGCATGGTGAAGATTTGCCGTACATATTCGGGGCACCGCTTGTAGATGGCTTCAGTCACTTTCCGCAAAACTATACCAAGTCGGAGACGGCGCTGTCGGAGGCCGTGATGATATTCTGGACGAATTTCGCGAGAACCGGGTAAGTTAAGTAGTTGAAAACACGCATGCTTCCATCATTTGCATTATTTAGACGGTAAAGCCACTTACACTAATTTGTCAGGCAAGCGACGTTACTATCTCTATTCTAAGCTCTTCTTTCGTGTGCAACACTTAGCGCTGATTGTCCGCGAAAGAAAACAGGTTTTTATCTCCTGCAGCAGCGCTTTCAGCTACAGTCTTACAACACCTGCCCGACTGTCATAAAGCAAACAATGTAAAGCCCTGCATTTTAAGCATTTTCTATTTGTGCACGCAGCTCAAAAAATGTAGAAAATTGCACAAATAACTATAGTGTTGGGCCAAACAAAATTCTTTGTAACACATTTCCGCGCAACTGTGTGCAGCTTTCTCTCTCACTCTCTTTCTATCTCTATCTAAATGTCTCTATCTGTCTTTCCATCTCCACAGCAATCCCAACGAACATCATCGCCAGGACTCAGTGCTGCCGGTTTCAAAGGAGCGCAATCGTTTCCGCAGCATCACCTGGGAAAATTATGATCCGTTGCATCAAAAATATTTGGAAATAGGTGAGATGCCATGAAGATTTACATTTTCCTTTCTATTTTTGTTAGCGTTGTATGAAAAAACTCGTAACTGTCTGCAAGTTGAAAAGATTTTAAAAATATTAAAACTTCTTAAAAAACTAAAATTAATTTTGCTTGATTAAAAAAAACTTCAATTAAACATATTCCTATGAAGTATTTATGTGTATTCAACACAACAAAAAAAAGTTTTTTTTTGTATCTTAGAAAAATTAAAAAAATTTTTAAATTTTTGTAAAAATAAAGTTAAATTTACCAAGAATTTGCCACTGTCAAGAACAACAAGAAAATAACTTTTAAATTAATCAAAATCACAAAATTAAAAATTGTCATAAATTGTTTTATCTTATAAAAAATGTCTGCTGCAAATTTAAATTGTATTTTAAAATAAAAAAGGACTATGATAAGGTTATTAGCTAACTCTAATGAGTTGACTTAAGTGCAAAGAAATAGCCCATAAAACGTACAACGTGCAGTACACAAAAGATAAAAAAAGAATTCGATGAATTGCCAGATAAGAGCAACAACTTTATGAGCAGTTTTTTTGTATAAAAAAATACAAATTATAATTTAAATTTTAAAGCATAGCAACGAAAAGAGATAATAGCGAATTCCAGAGATAACAGCAACACGGAAGTGGCTTTCAAATCCAAGCGACAGCATGACTGATCGACTTTCAGCTACCCTATGCTGGTTATTTATTCAATTTTATTGGTACGAAACTGTCACATAGATTAACGTGCTTTGACATTTTTCGAAACAGCATACCTTTTCGCTTTAATACAGGGTATATGACTGAGGCCATATAACACCGGGTACATAAAGCTTTATGTGTGCTCAAAAATTATGCCTTTGCGTCATGTCAAATTTGTGCAAATGGTATTAAGTTAAAAATGTTCACACCTTTTTTGTATAACCCAACGAGGCAACAATTTAAATTTTAGAACATAGGCTTTGCATAATGGTAATGAAATTTGCAGCGCCTTTATCAGATATCATTTAGAAATTTTACAAAAAGAATTTACATTACATAACCTTTAAACGTTAAATATATAAGTAGGAGGCTTTTGTGAAGGAATTTACCTGTTTATGATTTTGAGTCATTCATAATAAATGGGGATTGTGCTGTGAAGAACGCAATTTACGCTCATGTTTACATAGAAGTAAGACACATAAGATATATAAAACTGATATTTTGCATGCTTTGTTGCTTTTTGTTTGAATTTAATTGAAAGGACATGCTGCTGTCCTTGTCCTCGCCCTCGTGCTTATGCCTCTTGACTTGCCTCCTACGGGGGCGTGTTTGAAAGGCTTCAACTTTTACTCAATGCTCCTGTCATTGACACACAATACGCACAAAGGATGTAGTTGCAAAGGATTTTTGTTAACGCCCACGAATGATTGGGAGTTTTGATTTGATATGCTGAAAACCTGAAATCGAAATCCATTTGAATTGACTCGAATCGAATCGAATAGAATTATGTGAATACGCTGCACACATCTGTTCTCACAATGCTTCGGATCGGGTACAAAGGCACATTCCGACCAGATTGAACCACACACATGTACCTCCATCTCACACACGCACACTCAAAAGCATACATATTCGCTAAAGGTTGAATTGAAATTATTGTCGCATAAATTATACAGATCTTAAGTGTATGCAATATTTATTCACTTACTCGTATTCACAACCGTCACTTCAAATGCACTGGAGCGAGTCAGCTTTTAAAGATTTTTGTGTACGTGTTTGTTAAGGATATGTTAGCAAAAAATTAAAAGGAAAAAGTATAATCAACCATTTGATAAGTTCAAAGCTTGGAGACTCTGACTGTTTTTCAAAGCGAAATGATAGAGATTTAAATGGATATTTTTACAAATCAAATATTCTAAATTAAAACAAGTAAAATAAATAATTAATGGAATAGGCATACAATTCATTATTCTAAACACAAAAAAGTAAGATAAAGTCAAGGATTTGATTAAAATGCTCATACAGAATAATTAAATAAAATTAATATTATTTTCTTCTTTGAAACATTGTAGTTTAAACGTAAGTTAAACTGTTTTATTAAGTGTTTTGCCATAGAAAACGGAGAACAGAGAAAACTACATGTTGTGAGATTTGATTTTTAGTAATCTAACTGACATGGAAGTCACAGCTTAAACTAATAGATTCACTTAGATAAAAAAAATGAGCACTTTAATGTCGTTCAGTCAGTTAAATAAACATCAACATCAACTTTGAGCTAGGCTTACAGACAAATGGAAGAATAAGATGTCCTCAAGTGTGGACACTGTCTCATCTTTCTGACATGCAAATTTATCAAAAGCAACCCAAGGCAACAAAAACAAAAACAACGAGAAGAGCCGTTAGCAACTGAAATAGTTGACACCTGTTTAATTTGCATGCATGAATACCATCGAAATTCCCATGATAATAAAGATGTTTATATTAATGTTTTTGTATTTTTTCTTTTTTTTTGTATTTCCTCTACATATCTACAATCTGTGAGAAGGCATGAAGCCGCGCATTAAGAATCACTTTCGGGCTCACCAACTCTCAATTTGGCTGCGTCTAATACCGGAGCTACATCGCGCCGGAATGGAGGATGTGATAGCCCGGCACAATCTATTTCGCAATCATGACGATATGGAATTGTACGAGGGACCCGTTAAGCCAGATCCATTTGGCATCTCAGCGGCTGGCGGCTCAGCAATATCGTCGTCATCCTCCTCCCCGTCGTCGCGTCTCCTGTTTATCGATGAGCAAATGATGGTGAAGAAAGGACGCGTGCTGAATGCCTCAGCCTATTTAAATGGCATATTGGGTGGTAAGTACCATGACTTCTAAGAAATACAAATGATATCAATTGCTCTACGTATCTTTGTTTTTTTTTTGGCACTTGACTGCGGTAAGTGAAATAGTCAACAGTTAGTTCAGGAATTTAAATTAAACAATTGTCGAATTGTCTGACAAAAAGACAGACAACTTCTCTAAAGTTTCTATAGTTGTCATTTAAGATATTTACTCGACACAAACTGAAGTCAAAGCAATGTTATGTTTAAATATTGTTGAGATACAAATGTCTTTGACCATTTGACCTTAGGGCTTGCACAGTCTGTTTAACTATATATCCTGTGCAAAATGCTGAATAAATCTTTAAAATTTTAAACTATGTAAATTGTTTGGTATTTGTGCCAAACTATATAAATAATTTTCTTTTGTTTTTTTATATTTTGAAAAAATAGGTAATGGTATTTGCTGTAATACATTAAATAAGCCAAATAAAGAATGAGCCATGAAGTCCACATTGCAGCTTTTTCGAGAAGATTTGTTTACACTTGGCAAAGGGCTTGGGCCTAGTCTGGCAATGTCTGCTTACTTCAGTTTTGTGGTGTCACGAGTTGAATTGCAAATTGCAAAGTTGGCATTATGTGCCTGGACCATGACGTTTCCATTTGTGTGACCAACTGACCCAACTCGACCCCCAGCTGTGCCTTTACTTATTGAAGTTGAGTCCAAACAGGGGAGAAAGTCAGCTTTTGGCTTTCGAATTTATATTGTGTCGAGTGCTGACTTTTGAAAATGCACTCAACTGTAATCTGTACTAAGTATGTGAATGCTTAGGCTATTGTTGGATAGTGTAGCCTTTCACTCTCTCTCTCTCTCTCTCTCAATTTTCTCCATTGAACCTAATACTCGTATGGTCCATTGTCAGAGTTTTGCACTCAACAGAAAAGCATAAATTTCTCGTTTACATTGCTTTTGGGTATATCAAAGTTTCTATTTTTTCCCAATGTTCTTAAGCAACATTTTAGCATTCTTTTTAGCTACAAACGCAAGCTTTGCATAATTTTTTATACACTTGCCGCCCAAGCTGAAAAACTCATGAAGCCAGTTTATATAAAACTCATTGTAGAACTTTTTCAACACTTACCCTAAATTAACAGCAAACTTTGATGCTGGATGAGATTCTCTCAACTCCTTCTCCATTTACTCGTTTTATATACTGTCCTTTGATACAACTGGCAATTGCAAAAGCGGGCAGCTGTCTCGTCGAAACAGCGACAATGTTGCATGCAACTCAAACATCAAATCCTTGTGGGACAAGTTGCGTGGCAAGTACTTGACAAGCAGCTCCGTCGACGCCGTTTGCTTATCTCACAGTCGAAAGTCAGACAGTCAATTTTAAACTCAAAACTCTCTGCTCGCACTCAACGCAGAGCACTTTGACTTGGCCAATACAAAATGCATTAGTTGGCGGAGTGTGGGGATTTCGACGTCTTTCCTGAGGGGGTTTACATAAGCCACTGCAGGTTCTCACAACCTTGTGTAAATTAAAAGTTATAGTAATGTTGATTTGGCTGCAATCCAAATGTCTTGTGTGTACCTTTGAACATACAGATGAACTCTTTAATAGAACTGTAGACAAAGTTTTGGAAATGGAAATATATAGTACTTATTCTATAATTATAATAAACTACTTTAATAGAAATTTTATATATCTTGAAAGTATTTTTTTACAAAGGCAAATTTACCATTGCTTTATGTAATAACATAAATATTTGTTCGCTTTTTGCTCAATGTTTTGTGTAAACTATTTTGTGTGAAAATTTCAGACTTGTAGCTCTCACCGTTTGGGATCCCCATTGATCAGTCAGTGAGTCAGTCAGGACAAAAAGATGGAACATTTAATATATTCATTGAATAACAAAAATAAAGAAAAACTGACCGTAACTTTGGGACTTAGGACTTAAGCCAGACTATATGTAAGTTACTAGTGCAAAAAACAAGTAAATTGATACAGAAGATGGAAAGATCTGAAAGCACATGACTAATTGGAAAGGCAAAAACCCACATACCCACAAAAGCAGTATATTCACCCAAAATAAACAGTTCACCCATCACCCAGTGACTTGTGGTAGCCATTGAGTGAACTGAAAATGAAGAGTATTTTATACCATCAGAGTACACAAAATGTTTGTTTCAATTAGTGCAAGAGATGGAAATGCTGAAGAACTAAGTTTTGCCCCCATCAAAACAAAATCAACAAAAAGCATTGAAAGCGACAGAAAAAGAGAAAAATCTGAGAAAAAACTCTTTGAGAATGCAGTGGAAGAAAAAGTAGAAGAAGATGATGATAAAATGCTGGAAATGCGACAAACAGCTGTCAGCTTGACAGTCGAGGACACTAAGTCAGGCCAGGCCAGGTTAGTGCAGAATAAGCCAGAACAGGCCATAAAATACCAAAAAAAAAGAGAGAGAGAGCAACTGCCTCATAGTGTCATATGAAAGAGACATACTTTGACATGCTTTGCAAACTGTGCACCTTGAGTTCTTGTTGTCACCTCAACGTCGGGTCGTGACTTTGGCCAAGAGAAAAACGCGAGTGCGCCAAGGTAGCACAAATATAGCAAAAAAGGCGAAAGATAGAGAGCCAAGATATTCACAAAAGCAAACTCTATGTAAACAAAGAAACCGCACAAATCAAAAAACCAGCTGCACGTAAAAAAAATCCATTGAAAAACATTTGAAGTTGAAGTTGAAGTCGGTAAGAATGGAATGAATGGCATGGAAATGAAATTTGAAATGTGTTGAAGTATTCAGGTTCTAGTTCCTTTGCCTTTGTATGCATCATATGATTTCTTTCAACTTTCAAGTGTTTTTACTGAATCGATATATATCTCATAACTAGAATGACGTTGAAGTTTTTGAGTAGCTAAACCACAGACACTTCTCTTTGTTTATTGCACTTTGCTTGGCAGATGGCTGCACATTCAAGATGTCCATAATTGCAGCTGAAGAAATACAGATTTGCATCAAAAATTGCCAGTAAACATTGGTTGAAAACATTTGATTTTTCTGGGTAAGACAGCTATTTATATTTCCATGTTACTTGGAGCTATTTAAAGCAAGGTGTATTAGCTGTATATAAATATTTGCAAACTTAAAATAAAAAAAATTCGGTGGCACTTGTTTTGAAGTTTTATCAAGTCAATTATGTCATTACGTCAGTCGTTTACAAAGAAGTTAATGCCATCTTTAATAAATAAATATCTAACGATATAACTGTGGCGCTATAAATTGAACAATATTTAAATAATGTTTCATTAGATTTAGTGGCAGTCTCTTGTTTAATATCTTAAGCTCTGTTGCTAGATCAAAATACAATTTATAATAGCAATACAACAATTTAAAATATATTATATTGTTTTTGTAAACTTACCATGCATTCACAAGTAAATAGTAGCAATACTCTTTAGTTTTTTAAATGTATAAAAAATACATAAAATCTTTTAGTGGTACCTTAAATATTTAGAAAACTAATATCTAATAAAAGTTAGAAAGTGTTTTTGCATTTATTTTCATACGAAATATGCTGAGTGTTGAGTCCGTTTGATTAAAGCTGAAATGCCAACATTTGTTTGCTACAAATTTGCATAAGGTCTTTGGTTTACTTTAAGCTGCGTCCGGAGACGAAATGTCAAACTTTAAGCCGTAATAAGTCGGCGCAAATTGAAATATCGCCTGACTGCTTTGCTAGGTAATCACCTCTTAAATGCTTTGCCTCTCTGGAGAGTTTAGCATCAACTGCTGTCGCTGATATCTAATTTATGCAAGGTTATTTAATTGAGGATACCCAACACTGCCAACATTTTGCATGCCAAGCGAGATCTGGCTAGAAATAAGGCCAAGCAGAGGAACATTTAGAAGGGGGCATTTGTAACCTAAGTTGATTTTATGGCTGGTTTTTTGTCAGTCCACTAATTAAAGGCGCATTAAGCACGAGGCAGCAGAAGCCAGCTCTTCAGACCAGGCCAAGGCAATCTCTTTTTGGCTTGTGCTCTGGTTATCTGCCTCAAGTTGCTCCGGCCATGTGTCCTCGTATATAATTATCTAGGGTCCTTGAAGGTATGCGACGCTTGTTGGTCTGAGTGTGACTTTAACTCAAGCACAGTCCATGCAATAAAACCAAAATGAAATTAAAATTAAAAGGAATTAAAATAGAAAACCTTCTTTTACTTAAAAATAAATGCTAAATGGAGCGTTTTGATAAACAGCTTATTGTGGGGCACTTATAAATGCTCGAGTAACTTACTACAACTCTGTGGGTGTGTTATTTCCAGCTCAGCTCTTCTTTTCCTCTCCCCCGGCTCTACCACTCTTTTTCTATGTAAGGGGTCGCAACTTATCTGGTTATGCTATTTTGCGAGGGGTCCAAAGTGTTTGCTCCTCAAGACCGTCAAGTGACAGGTTGAGTGCATTTAATTGCCATACACAGTCAGAGACTCGTCCAGTTGGTGTTATTAATAGTAAGATCTAAAGAGATGTAATCAGTGGCCACTCATTCTTAGTTTCGCTGAGTGTTGCTATCTTGTAGCACGTAAAAACAATAGGTAATTTAAATAGATCAGATGCAACAGCGAGCTTTTCGAGATAATAACTAACACAGAACTGCAAAATAATGACAGCAGAAAGTGCAAAACCATCGGGGATTAATTTTAATGAATATAGAAAAAATAAGAGTCTTGTCTTATAATCTAACTAATGTTAAAATCCATCTAAACGATATCGTTTTGTACTCTTATTGCTGACAAACTTAATAAATACATAGAAAACTTTGTAAGATCGTCATGATTTTGAGAGCTCGTATAATAAACTTTAACATAAAGTCATTGAACTTTAAGAATTGTTGCAAATTTTTTCAAGTAAATGGAATTTTGTAATTTCACATCATTTCATAAATAATATGCTCTTATCGCACTAGCCGACAATGCGTTTAAAAAAAATAAGCTTATCAAATTGAATTGCAATTTTAAATGCAAATCAGGAAGCTTCTAAATGTCACTTGGCGAATTTTCCCACGAGATATTGAAACGAAGAACAGCAGCTCGAGGAGTACTTATTATTTGATACTCGGGATGATTGTCTAAATATTTATGCAAAATACATGCACAAGTCTTTAATCTTATGGGTAACTTTTGCCGAATTGCTTTATATGCGGAAAATTGAAAAGCAAAACTTTTCAGACAGTCGACATCGACACTCATACAACCACTTGATACATACATACATACGTACGAACACTCAGTCACTGTAGTCTTGGCATAAAACAATGCACAGAGAAAGTAGCACTTGAAGCAGAGACAAAAAAAGACAAAGCAACTCAACAAAGCAAAAACATCATCAACAACTATACAAAACACTTGAGCACATTGACAAATACATTTTCAAGGAAGTAAACTTCAAAAGCCTTTGTATTCGCATACGTTTGCAGCCCGTTTTTTGTATTTGCCAGCACATCATATATAGAATAAATACAATAAAACAATGGAAAGAGAAGCTCATTCAAATGCTACACAAATGCTTTATGGAAATTATTTGTGGATGAGCCTCCGAAGCATCAACAAAGCAACAACTTGTCACTAAAAGCGAAGTATTAAAGTTCCTTTGATTTTGCTTAAGAAAGTAAAAGAATTCCTATACTGCTCAATTCTTAAAATGTATATTTTGTAGCTAAAAAGTTAAACAAAATATTAAGTATACGAGCTGTACTATGATTTCTAAATAAATAATGCAATTTCTTTAATATATTTTAAGTTCTCTTATTGATGTCAAAATAAGAGGTATTTTTAATATTTAATTTAAAATTCCACTTGCAACACAGAAAAGAATAATCAGTAAAATTCTAAAAAAATTACCGCCAGATTTGTTAACTGTGTTTATATTATTTAGTACAAAATTAGTCAATTGTGAAATGCCAATTTGTGTGTGTGTTTATTTGAACTCTGCTCAAGATGGTTGCGAATATGTTTGTAAATTGTACATAGCGTAATTGCATAAGAAACCATTTGCAGTCTTACGTGTCGTATGCGCAATATGTCAAGTCAAGGCAGGCAATTTGTCCTGTTTGTAATTGCCTATTCGCATTTTCCCTTATCGTTAGCCAGGCAGCAAACAACAAACCAGCAAGTTGTTTATGCAACATATTAATATGCATCAGATCTCACTCTCTCATTCCCACATTCTCTCCTCTTCTCTTTCAGTTAGCACCGTGGAGCCGAACAACATGTATACGACGTGTATACCAATTGGCAGCAACTACACGGGCACAGGCGGCGGTGTTTTCGCACCAACAACACTGGCGAATGCCTCGACGGATACACTGGCATCCGGATTCGAGGCGGCCGGATATGCGGCCTATTCGACGGCGCTGAGCGTGACGATTGCCATCGGTTGCAGTTTGCTCATATTGAATGTGCTGATATTTGCGGGCGTCTACTATCAGCGGGACAAGACACGGCTGGAGGTGAAGACACTGCAGAAGCAGTATCAACAGCGCAGCATGCATCAGCAGGTGCCGTATCCGCCGGAGCCCATTAAGCATGCCCATTATCACATGGGCCACTCGCAGAGCGCCAATGTGATTGTCGATGTGGAAAGCCATGGCCAGGATTCGGCCGGACAGGCGGCCATGTTGCTGCAGGCAGCCGCCGCTGCCGCCGCCGCAGCCAATGAGGCAGCAAAGCCACCGCCACCGCACATATGCGCCAACACGGGCATGCAATTGGTCAGCCAACAACAACAGCAACAACAACAGCAGACAAATCAGCAGGTGGGCGGCAGTGGAAGTGCTGCCATGGAAGCCGCCAAGGTCGCTGATAACTTGGCAAAACAGCAACAACAACGTGAACATATGCAAATCAAGAGCATGGGCATTGCAGGCGGTACACAGAGCTTTGGTCGTGCCAGCGGTAACGGCAACAACGGCACTGCCTCTGTTCTTGTCGCCGGCAACAGCGTTAGCTACAATCCCGGCCTAATGACTCTGCCCAAAGCTAGCCAATTGCATCATGCTGCAACTCTGAATTATGCGCGCAACACGGCCGCTTTGAATCTGGCGGGCGGTGGTACCGCTCTCGTCGACGGTCATGGCAATGTGCTGTTAACCAGCACAGCTGCCACAGCTGCCACAGCTGGCAACGCTGACTGCATGACACTGCCACGTAACCTCAATCTGGCGGCAGCAGCGCGACACAATCCCAATACAGGTGAGTTGATGAGAAAATATTTTTTAAGCTTGCCACGAATTCCACACCAGCAACAATTTCAAATGCAATTGAACGAATTGGTTTTGGGATCAACCAAAATTGAAGATGAGAGTACACTGAAAAAAAGAACAACTTCTAGTATTAAGAACATTCATCTTAAATAGTTTGTTTCTAAAATAAGAACATTTTAAGACCATATTATTAATACTAAGAATTTTAATCTAAAAAATCAAGAATAAATATCTTAAATTGTTAGGAAAGTTTTATATAAATATGTACTACTTATTTCATGTAAAACAAATGATGGAGAATGGTGAAGAAAATGGAGAAACCGCTTCAGTTGTAAAAGCAGTAGACGCCGGTTCAAATCCCACTCCCGTAGCAAATTAAAATAACATTTATAAAATTACCCAGGCAGAATAAAATGTATAAAAGTCAAAATTAAAAAAAAAAAACAAAAATTATAAATTTAAAAAATCATATTTAATTTTTTTTTTTTTATTTTAATTTTAAGAACATTTATAGCCTATTTCCACGACAGCACATTTGGCTCATTCGACGCCATTTTCATCATCTGGCCCGAATGTTGACTTAATTTCTGTATAAAATCCGAATGATCATTTTGGCTCATTCATAATGAATGAGCCGATTTTTTTGTCATTCGACCCTGTGAATTTCAGTATTTTTTTATCGAACACGCGATGTTTATCGATAAACTCTTAAAAAAAAAAGCAATTATCACCTTAACCAGCTGTTTTCATCAATAAAATCGGTAGCCATTAAATTTGTGCCAATTATAATATTATAATAAATAATAAAATGTTGTTATTGTCTGCTTTTTATAATTTGTGCACAGAAGCCGAACAGCTGCTTTGCTTTAAGTGTCTTAACAGTTTCACATTTGGTCGTGGAAAGCCACATCCAAATGTGACCAAATGTGAGTGGTCGTGGAAATAGCCTATTATTCTTAAAATTTAAACTTCGTTTTATTTAAAATGTTCTCAAAACCAAGATGTGTTTTCTTATCTTATCTTTTCTTAATCTAAAAAATTGCATGTTCTCGACGTATTTTTTAGACCAAAGTTCTTAGTTTTGAGACCAAAATCTTGATTTTTAAACATTTTTTATTCTCAGTGTATTTTCATTATTCGTTGGTATTTTCAGTTTTGCTTTTGCTTTTTCACGTCCAACGGTGTGCAAGAAATGCAAACAAAACTACATGCACTCAAGCTAAAGGTATGTGTAGCACATGCATGCTGCATGCCACATGCTGCAACAAGCCAGATAGGAAGAAAACCATATTGCTGGCAGGTAGCAATCAAGTAAAAACACGATAAGATTTCATTTCATTATGGAGTGACTTTCTCTCTTCTCTTCCGGTTTTATTTCACATGAAAAATGCTCAGCACACTTTTTATGTATTTTAAATAAAAGCAGACAATCCAGCTGAGTGTTTTCTCTGAAAAATATACTAGAATTTGTCTTACAGATTAACGGAATTAAAAAAGCATATTCTAAAAATAATGGGATTAGGTTGTGATTGTTGCAGTGAAGCAAAACAAACAAACAAACAAAAATCCAAAATGTGGAAGCAATATGGAAAATGGCACTTTAGCAACTATTAAAAATATTACATTTATGAACAAAAAGTGAAAGTTAAACCATTCTCTTTGAGTTAGGTAAATTATTAAAGTAGCAGATTTAAATGCATGCCAATTCGCTTAAGGAAACATCGCAAAAAACAGTCTAACAGTTGCCAATGATTCGCATAATATATTACATATTTTGTAATAAGTATACATATATGCTCGTATGTACAAAAAAGCTTCAGCTAAATAAAAACACAGCTGGTATTCGGGCTGCTTGTTAGGCGTTGCCAAACAAAAGTAAATATTTCAAATGTGAATGACGAGGTAAAATTATATGAAAGAGGGATCCGTTATACACATAAATTTTCTTGCAAAATCACCCCAAGCAAACAAAAACATTGCTCAATCAAATTGAATGACATTCAATCTGGTCTAACAAGACCAAAAAAGAAAAACAAAGTCCCCCGTGAGTAAGCTCAAATATGTCCGCGTGAAAATTGAAATTGTACTAATCAGCCACAGAGTTCGATCAGGCAAAAGAAACAAACAAGACCGAGAAAACATTTACGCTTCACTTAAGTTCAACGCACTTGTGACTTTTGACCACACTTTTGCCGTCTGACATCGGATAGAATCAGCTTCGAGAGCAGCAGCAAAATCAGCATCAGGAGTAGATTCGAATCCATTGCTCAAGCTTCATCCGCATCCTTCACTGACTCTGCTGGATGGTCACAACGGAAATTGTTGTACAAATTATGCTTCGGTGATTGCCAAGGCTTTAATGGAATTTATACCCTGTAGAATTGCTGCAAAGAGTATGTGGATGTGTCTGTGTTAAAAAAAAACTACAAAAGTGTTGACTTATTCTTTTTTTGTCTATCGATAATAATTGTTTTATGTAAATGTAATAGAACATTCTTCAGAAAATTTATTATTAAAGTATTATTTGTTATACTTCTTAAATTGGTATAGATATACAGGTGTGTTCCAGAATCTCTAGAGATTTTGATGTGAAATGTTTTTGAAAACAACCGTTCGTAAGGTTAGTGTTCCTATAGTGTCAGAGATTTAATATTTTAGAACATATTTTTTGTATTCTTATTCAATTAAAAGATATTTAAATTCAGTTTAATAAATATTTAATTTTGTGAAATCTCTAAAAAAATTTTTAGACATTTGAAAGCAATGGTTTCTTTTTTTCAGGAACACCAACAATTGCTTTTGGGTTTCATTAGAGCTGTTATAAATTTGTAGAGACTGATAATTTTAATTTTTTATGGAACAAAAAAAAATATAAAATTTAGGTCAGCTTAAAAAAAATACAATAATCCCTTTACTATAGTCTACTTTTTAGGGCGAAAAATAAAATTGGGAAACCAACTTGCCAACTAACTATTAGTCAGAACAACATCAAGTTTCTTGTTCCTTTCAAGTTTCAAGATATCGGCTTTATTTCCTGCTTTTGTTTGATGAGCTGTTAAATGGCGAATGTGAATTGCAGTTGCGACAAATTATTGACAGTTTTTTCAGGCAACACGCTATGAAGTCGTAACGGCACTTCAAAAAATATGCCCGCAATAATAAATTTTCAGTTGAGCTGCCGTGACATCTGATAAATTTGATTGTGCCGATAACTCAATCGGGTCACGATATGATGGAAACGATAAGATTTTCAATTTCAATCGAGGGGCAACTCATTGATTACATTTTTCATGACAAACTCATAAACTATGTCTGAGTAATATTACTAGGCTGGATCCTGAGAATAGATGTCAAGTACGAACGTCTGTTTGGGATCATAAAACGTTTACAATTCCGCATAATAACAATAAAAATCGCATAAAACTGTTGTTAGTTTAATGCACGAAATTTGAATAACAAAATGAAAATATTTACTGAGTACTTCATACAAGCCGAAGTGGGGAAAGGTCAACTAAAGGCTTGAACTCTGCAAGAAGTTATCGTATTTTTATTGTAGCACCTGCAGAGACATGCAACAAACGAGAGGGTCAGACGTCTGTTGTTGACATTTGTTCATAAATAAAATTTCAACAATCGATAACAACAATAACAAATACCCGAACGTACAACGTATAAGGCAGTTAAGGGTCGAGTAGCTAATTCGATACTTTTTATACCCTGAGCCCATTGAAAATGGGCAAAAAAGGGTATAATGTGTTTTGCAGAATGTATGTAACAGGCAGAAGGAGGGGTGGCAGACCCCATAAAGTATATATATTCTTGATCAGGATCAACAGCCGAGTCGATCTAGCCCTGTCCGTCTGTCCGTCTGTCCGTCTGTCTGTCCGTCTGTTTGAACGCGTCGATCTCAGAGACTGTAAATGCTAGAGACTTCAAATTTGGAATGCAGGTTTGTGAATACCATACGCAGGTCAAGTTTGTTTCCAATTTTTGATGCCACGCCCCCTTCGCCCACAAATTGAAAAAAAACGATTTACAGGCGCAATTTTTGACATAGCACTCCCTAACTGAACAATCAGTTGAGAAGTATGCGTATTAAACGACCCTGAAAATTTCAAAGCGATTGACCCATAAATAAAGAAGTTATTTCGGAATTTAGATTTAGTTGAATAATTACATTTGGATGGCAAACCAAACGTGCGAGCGAGACAGCATGTTCACGTTTGTATGCAAGGCGCGCACAAAGACAGAACGAATAAGTACCCATTTTTTTTTTGGTACCAAATAAGAATTAAGCGATAAGCAAAAATATTATCGATATCATGTAATGAAAATGTTAATGTATAATTTATGTATATACAAATATACAATTTGATTAAAATATAATTGTGTTAATATATAAATATGTATTTTTGCATGGCAAAAATCAGCAGAAGCTGATAGCTATGTATGTATGAAATTGCATGAGAGAAATAGCGATCATTTTGCAGCACTACTCTTGCATCTTTGCCGAGCACTGAAAGCTGCAAAATAATAATTTTAATTATTAATATTTTCGATTCCTTACACATATATATAATAAGTATCTGCTTATTATCGTTGTAAAAAAAGCTTAGCATTTTCCGCTTTAAGAATCTCATAAAATTAGACATTGCCTTTTATTTCAAATTTCGCGCGCACTGCAGCAGCCTTTGGCAGGCTTGAATTTGTTGCGTAAGTGGGAGAGAGTGAGAGACGAAAATGGGTGCTGCCAGATTGCAGGCTGAGCAAAGTTGTAGTTTGTGGCTACTCTTGACACACGCTACGATTCGATTACGAATTTCAATTCTAATTAATTTTAAACAAGTTTATTATATTAAAGTTTATTATATTAAACTTATTTAAAATTAATTAGAAATTGATAAATTGGTAAATCGCAAGTCGTAATCGTAATCGAGTGATGTATTAGTTCAGTGAGGCATTAATAACATAGTCTGCAGTGATAAGCACAGTGATTTCAGAAAACCGAAAGTTGTTCATAGTTTCGCGTGTGTAATTTTTGATACCCTGAGCCCATTGAAAATGGGCAACAATCAACTTTATAAAAAGAGTACATGGGCTCAGGGTATCCTACTGTCGAGCGTGCTCGACTGTAGCCGCACCTCACCGCGAGCGAAGCGAGCCGGGGGTAGGCGAGCGAAGCGAGCAGGGGGCGGAGCCCCCTTGTTTTCATTGAATTGTTTTACTGCGGGTGCGATTTGCACATGTCAAAATGTGAATGTGTATATGTGTGTATACATACTGATATTTGTATATTCGGGAATCAAATTACCTCAAAACCTTGTTATTGTGCGCTGTTGCAGAAAATGTTATAAAGCGAACTGAACTCATTTATGAAATAAGAGAAATTGTGTACTACTATTGTACAGACTTATTTAAATATTATCAGTAAATAAAGAACAAAAATAATTTTAAATTAAACGTGGTATGCATTTCAAACTAAAGCTTATTAGCTGACAGTTACAGAAATTAATTATGATCTCACGTTTGGTTTAAATTTCCTGCTTCAAATTCGCTGAGGCATATGATTTCTTTGAATTCTATATAATATTCCTTCATTTGTCCGTGTTTATTTTAAAAATAAAAAATCTTTAAATTCAAATTCGATGATTTGTAGATTGCATTTTCATCAAACTTATGTTAAAGTACTTGTGGGTTTTTATGGAAATCCTAAAAATATTTCCAAAAAAAAAATTCGATATTTTTCACGTATTTCGTATTTCGACCACTTGAGCAGGTTCGTTTACTTTTCACAGCAAGTTCTACTTCAGAGCTGGTGAAAATATGCAGCCAAATCAATAATATTCCACGGCTGCAAACTATGGACTATGGATAATATCAGAGTGTTTTCCACTCAGGTTTTTCAACACCTGCTTGTTTAATTTAATTCGTCTCTGCGCAGCTTCGTTTCGTCTTAACGGAAGCGGATGTTTTAAAGATGTTAAGTAAGTGGTTGATGGTGGGGCAGGATGGTGGATAAAGCTCGTCACTCCACGTCATTATTATGGGTGCTGGCGTTGTCGGAAGTACCATCTCTTCTTTGCATTTGACATTCTCGGCGCTCTCTGCATTATTTATAATTATTGCGAATTTTCATGTAATTATGCGTGGACGGATACCACCTTTTCTACCTTCCTGTTGGCCAAGCTGGTTGCCTTTGCAGCAAGTTTGTAACTTTCGTCTTGAGTTATTTATTTAAGAAGCATATTTCTCATCTTCGCTCAGACCATAAATATTAAAGTCAACTACAGTCTGGGCGAAAATCCCTATGTAATTAATGTTTGCTCCAAGATTTTTGGCTGGCTTCTTTTTTATATATTTTTTTTTTTTATTTTCCGTCTCGGTGCACTCAAGTGGCACATTAATATCTGTTGATGTTGTTGTTTTAGTTGCTGTCTAAAGCTCTTGGATTATATAAATGCTTACGTTGTTTAACGACAATTTTATGCCTCATTAAGTTTAGTTTTTTTATTTGAACTGGCTGCCTGACAGGCTTTAGCTTTTATCCAATAGCAATTCGAAAAATTTAATATTTATAATTATCTTAAATTTATTTTTAATTTCTTCCTTGTTTTCCTGTCATCATTTATATTATAATTACAAGCTAAAGTATATATATATACGAATAAAGCGAAAAATCAATAGAATTGTAACATTTTTTACTTCATTAGTCAGCGTAATAATTTTCTTATAGAATCTAAAACATAAAACGTATATAACAAACGTCTATTCAAAATATATGAGTATCAGTTTTGAAATTGTGAAAAACTATTTAAAGGATATAGAAGTCAGGCTTTTTAACCTTAATCATTTTGGTCAATGCACTATATCATAGTCATTCCATATTTGATTTACGCAGCTTTCAACTTATTCAAACATTGCATAATTTTCACCATAAATTCACAGTATATTCAAAAGCAGCCGCCAAACAATATCGTCGCAAAAACCAAACCGCAAGCAAAATCAACAAAATTGAGTAAAACAATGAAGCTTAAACGATTTTTGCTGACAGCTGTGTGCGTGTTCGTCTGCCTGTGTGTGTGTGTGTGAGTCTGGTATAAGAAGTTGCTGAATATAATAAAAACTAGTCGGAAAGGCTATAGTCGAGATGCCGACCATAGGATACCCGTTACTTATTTCAATATATATCAAAGTACTTAAAGAAATTAATACTCAACAAAAAATACTGCATACTTTTAGGTGATTGTATTGAAATAATAACTTTACTAATAACTTTGGTTAGCTATTACTTCCGTTCTACTTGTCCGATCTTGCTGGGGCTAAGTGAGATTAAAGGTAATATTAACAGAAAACGTTATTTACCATAAAAACTGCATTATCTTAAAAACTGTGGATGTGGTGTTTTTTCGCGATTTACGGGGGCGGAGGGGGGCGTGGCTTAAAATTGAAACAAACTTGATCTGCGTGGGGTATATAGAAATCTGTGTGCCTAATTTGGTTGCTCCAACTCTTATAGTCTCTGAGATCCTTTTGTTCATACGGACGGACGGACGGACGGACAGACGGATAGACACACATGGCTATATCGACTCGGCTATTGATGCTGATCAAGAATATATATACTTTATAGGGTCGGAGATGCCTTCTTCTCCCTGTTCCATACATTCCAACGAACACCATATACCTTTTACTTATTTTTTAAGTAACGGGTATAATAAAGCAGCAAACAAAAGGCAAACGCGACTTGCCTGCTAAGCCCAACACGAGTAAGTACAAGCAAGTAGACAGCACGGGGTAATGAAAGAGAAAAGGAACGATAAAGAGTGAGAGCGAGAGGGAGATAGACACAGACCCTGACGTGACGTGATTGTCAGCCACATTGTCAAAGTAAGGCATGCATAACATCACCTCCAGGACTGGCAACAGGACATAAACAGCTTCATACAAATGTTATTATTGAAATTTCAACACTGGCACATGAACACACGCACACGCTGAAATCGTTTATCACGCATACGCAGTGTGTGCGCTTGAGGAAAATACAAGAAAGATGATGAAAATTCTATTTGCAAAGCAGCCGGAGCCTAGACTCATTCTGTCTCCCTCTTTCACACCCAAACCGTCTCCACTGTCTGCCCCTCAGATCCAGTTCTTATTCATATCCCGGTTTCTCTCCCTATCGCCTCCATCAACATATGTTTGCTGTCTGTTCAAAGGCAGAAAAAGAAAATTGGGCCTCCACATTGAATCATTCCATGGCCAAGACACTCTTCGATCTTTCGCAGTTGCCACCACATTGTGGCTGGTTTTATTATCTACTCTCTCTCACTCTCTCTCACTCTCCCCCCTCTTTCACTCAGCTTTGATGATTCCGACGAAACGACTGACCTAACAAGGGGCATACAAATGTGACTTTTCCTGTAGTTGTGGTTCTTGTTTTGCCAATGGATGATAGTTTTCTTTCTCTACGCTTACATTTCCTTTGTCACATTCCCATTCCCACTCCCAATCACAGTTCCAGCCCCATTCTCATTGTTGTTGTGCAATGCGCAGCTAGTTAGATAAGACAATATTATT
Organism: Drosophila innubila; assembly: GCF_004354385.1. NCBI lineage: Eukaryota > Metazoa > Arthropoda > Insecta > Diptera > Drosophilidae > Drosophila > Drosophila innubila. The sequence continues at coordinate 26,226,076 of NW_022995380.1, read as the reverse complement.
TTATTGTCTCGGCTGAGGGAAAGTCAACAGTATGACATCCTTAGTGGTCAGTTCTCCTGCTGCTGGCCCCAGTAAGCCACACAATTTGGCGTAATAAAGGATCTGCTTTAAGGACGCAGTCAGTTGGTACTTGTAACATCTAGGCTTCAAATGCTTTGATTTAATATCCCCTCAAAAAGTTTACTGCTCTCATTTGCTATAAAAACCAGAGACAGTAAATATTGATTATTTTGTTTTTTTCAATTGAAAAAATCATTCACTTCTAGTAACTTTAAAAATAAGTGAAATAAACCAAAAAGTTTCTTTAAGGGTAATCTATGCAATTTCACCATGATCTTAAAATTTATAATTATTTATTATTTAACTCATAAAATAATCATTATTTTTAAACAAAAAATAAAACTTACGAAATAATCATTATTTTTTATCAGAAAAATAAAACTCATAGCATAATTATTTCTTTAATAATTACTTTGCCTTTTTTATAAGGAATATATGGACAAAATTTATATTCATAACTAATCAGTGAACCATTTTTATATCAAAAATAAAACTTGATTAATTTTTTTAAGTTATATTTTCAACAATTTTATAAATCAAAGAAACACCTTGAGTTTTATTTTTGATTCAAGAAAATTAAACTCAAGAAATAATCAATATTCTATGAGTTTTATTTTTTGAAAGAAATAATCAATATTCTATGAGTTTTATTTTTTTGATCAAAAATAATGATTCCTGAGTTTTATTTTTTGCTCAAAAGTAATAATAGGTAAAATAATAAAACTCTTCAATATAAATTTAGAGCCTGAATTTAAGGAATAACTGACTACGACTTGTGTTTGCATAGGTACTATCGCATTTTATATTAAAGTTATTATTTAAATAATTATAAATTGTATTTTATTTATGTTTACTTAAATCGATATTAATCATATACAAACTTAAATAAATTTAAACTTCACAACAATTAAACTAATCTATATAAATAACTTCTTATAAGGATATTGGAAGGTTTCATTTGGTTTAACATCGTTTAATTTGTAACTATCCATCAAGTTTCTCTACAAGTATTCCTTAAAGCTCAAGCCAGGCGACAACTTAAGTTAGATCCAACTAAAATACTATGGAGTCGAGTCCCACGAGCTAATCCAGCTAATAAATTTTTCAATTCGATTAAAGTTAGGTCAGACAGACCTCCAGAAACATACATAAATCTACATGGTGGCACTCATAAATATTTCATTGATGCGCTTCAGTGCTCAATTCAATGTATGTATGTATATATGCTAAAGCTGATGCTAGAGCTGCAGCTTGTAACTTAAATATGTCCAGTTGGATGTGCTGACTTCTATTTCCGTGGCACTTCCTTGGCAAAAACGTTCTTGTATATTACTTTTCCTATTTTATAATATGTTCATTCCATTTGCTTTCGCCTCAGTGTCTGCTTTCGTATCTTTGCTATTGCCGCTCATCCTTCATGTTGTTCGTCGTTTATTGATGACATGACAAACAAGGTACGATTTCCGTGCACTCAAAATGTTCGACAACCATTTATCTTGCAAAGTTTTCTAGAAGAATTCATTTTGTTCGATGTTCTCTGCTCGGCCACAGCTCGATCTTTCTGTATGCACATTAACTCAATTTTACAATCACGTGCGCCATAAATCTAATTTAATTATGCTCCTCATTCGCTCACACACACACGTTCGCGTTGCGTATACTTAATATCTGCTCATTCGTGCGCTCAATGCCCGAGTCAATAGTAAATAGACGCACATAAATTTCCCTCGATATCCTTTAGATTTCTTCGCATTGCATTTTGAAAAATAGTCTGTTTATACTGTTGCTTCAGTCGCTGCCTTTCTCCGCCCCGCCCCGCCTCGCCTCGCCCCTCACCAAGCAGCACCTTTTCTTTTTCGCCGTGCCAACTGATTTACTATGTACAGTTTTGTGCTAAGTTGCACAAACTTTCCAAGCGTATGTTGTTGATTTTGTTGTTGTTGTTTGTGTTGTAGGCAAGTTCAATCTCTACTTGTGATTTATATTTGATTGAAAAGCTTTAAATTGTATGCTAATCTGCCATGGCATAGACTCATTTGTATCAAATCAAATGGGAATGATTTGGTTACTCGGTAGCTTGCCTTAACGGTTACTATTTCCAATGTCATTATGGCTCTGATATCATTTATTAAATTATTTAAAATACATCAATCAATAGAATGTGAAGAAGAATTACTAATTTTTTTTAATGTTATAGAACAGATTTATTTTTTGTTATGCCAATACAAACTTGTATTGGGTGTATAGTGAAATTTCCTTACCCCAAATAAAATAATAACTTGCTCGCACACAACGATGTTGTTTATTAATCGCAGCTTTTCTATCTCTGATATTCAGAATGGATTTGTTTGATAAGTTCAAATGTAGTAAGCTTAAATTTGTGCACATAAGTAGTAGCAATAAAATTGAGCAATAAATTGGCGTATAGTTAGGATAAGCTCATTAATTCACAACACACGCACACACACGCCCCCTAGCGTACATGCAATGCACTATAGACTGCACTTGTGTCGGATCACTCGATTGCTCTGATGTAGACCGAACTGGTCACAATGGTCACAAGGGTGACTGGTTAATGGTCACTCGCGAATTAAGTGAACCCTTTTTGAGCATAATTTTATTGGTTGAGTTATGCGTGTGGTATTTGCGGCCTTGTCATTTAGGACAAATCAACATCCGTTGAACGGATATAGATAAAAATTTGAGTACATAATTTTGGCTGCGACTGCTCAGCTGCTTAGCAGTTGGATTTACATTCCAGGGACTGCTGAAAACAAAATGTGGTATTTTCCAGTTCGTAATATGGACATTTGTTACAGCCTTTCTACGTTGTGCTAATAATTGCATGCAAGTCGCTTTTGCATTTGTACAACATTGCGTATAAGTGATGCGCATATAAATTAGATTTGCTTCACTGCGGATCGCCAGCAGAAAAAAGTTAAAGCGAACAGAAACGCATGAAAATTGAAAATTTATTGCGTTATATACCGTTCACACACACACTGACTCACGAACATACATGCAACGAATACGCATACGCACCGTTGTTAATTTCATATTCAGAATTGAGGGCAGTTCTGATGCTGGGTCCAAAGGGAAATGGCGCATGTACGAGTTCTCGTTGTCGTAATTCCCTGCAACCATCTACTATATTATGCATTTTAGGCATCACGTGTATTTGTACTTTTGTGCTACTTAAAGTAAAGCCAAAGTCGAAGCTTTCATCTTACTTCAAGTTTGTGGTGTCCTTGGGTGCCTTTGCAAGGAATAGTCATAAGCCAGCAGCCATTGACTTTGAATGCTCTCTAGAGTCTGTCTATTGAGTGCGTATTCTTTTATTTAGCTCCTAGACGTGCAATGAAATTATGAAAGTAAACAGCCAACAGTCAGCGTAGTTAGGCATAATAAAACGCCAAGACGAAGGATGCTTTCAGAATAATTTTCTTTACCAACCTTTTCCTTAAGCCAACTGTCAAGTATATAAACTCAAATACTTGCTAATTAGCGAATTTTCACAAATCCGAACTGATTTCCATGCAGAATGCCATTTTGATAATGGTTTGGCCTCTAAATTCATTCAGCATTCAAATAAAATTTATATTTTTAAGAAAAAGGTTTCCCTCTGAATTTAATGTCATTACGCTTGAAAATCATACAGTTTTGCCAAAGTTATGACATTCCGAAGTTGCTCAAGCCTCTGATCCAGCAACTTTACAAGTCAAAATATTTTTTAATATTGACATGATTTTTTACAGAAAAATGAAAGGTCTCAGAATCAAGTTTAAAGTGTTTTTTTATACCAATTACGATATATGGAGTTGATTAAAAGTAAAAACTTGAGATTTAAAATTTTGAATTTTCAAAATTTCAAAGGGGGGACCCTTACCATTGACGTGGAACCATGGCTTCGATAGTCGAAAATTAAAAAATTTTTGTAAATGAACAAATTTAAATACAGAATGAATATAGAGGCCAAACCATAATCAAAATGACATTCCGATTGCAAATCGCGCTAGTTTTCTTCAAGTTATGACAGTTTGAAGTTTGTCAACTCTTTGACCTAGCTACTTTAACACAACAAGCGTTTCGGTTCTTGAAAGAGAATTAATTTCAGTTACGGTTTCAGTTCCGGTACTAGAAATGAAACGGTTAGTTTTGGTTAACGGTTCCGATACGGTGTTATTTCCGGATTGCAAGTATAATTTTGAATAGGAAATATTATAAAGATACAAAATGTCTTGCCGTTTTTATGTATAATACGTATGACTCGGCATTTTAAAAAAGAGAGCAATAAAACTGCATTTGCTCCATTTGTGCAGTGTTGGCAAACAAATTAACAGACATGATTACATACACATGATTACCTAGATATTATTTATGAGCTTTTATGGGAAGCAGAGAGATGTGTGGCAAGGGAAGGGAAAGGATTGGAGAGCTTGTTATTTGACATGTGGTTGTCGGGCTAGAGAAAACATCAAAATATTAGCAGTGTCGATGGCTGCAACCATTTGCACATTTTGAACGATGAGTTGAACAACATGGGCATTATGTATAGAAGAGGAGGGGAGGTTCAGGACGAGGTTATGGCGTTGGCAATTGGTTGGCATAAAAAGCGCAGCAGACCCAATAACATTGTCGATGTCGATGTCGATGACAATGGCGACAGCAATAACGATGACGATGACAATGTATGTTTTATAGTTGACGTTGTTGTGTACACATTGACTTTTGTCTGGGTGTTGTTGTTGTTGCTGGCGCTGTTATTGCTGATGCCGCTCGTCAATAAATATTAGCTAGATAATATGCCGACATATGCATAAGCATATAAGTAGCTTATGTACATGTTCTACCCTTACTCTCCATATTCCAGAGTTACAACAATATCAACATCAACAACAGCAACTGCAACTGCAACAGCAGCAACAACATCAGCAGGTTGGCAAGCATCAAGCAAATGGAACTGTGCTAACGGGCATGCAGACTCATCATATACGTGGTCCACGTCCACCGTTGCGTACCGCTTCCTCGTCGACAACAACCACCAGCAGCAGCAGCAACAGCAATAGCAACAGCAGCACCAACAACAACTCAAAGGGGCTGCTCGATCAGACGCCATCGGGCGGCAGCAGCAGCAGCGGGGTCAGCAGTGCGCCCAGCTCCACCAAGGGTCACATACATGCTCACTCCCATGGTCATATGATTCACGCCCATGGCGAAGCTGCTGTGTCACAGCAGCAACATCAACAGCAACAGCAACATCAGCAGCATCAGCATCCACAGCAGCAGCAGCAAGTGCCACAAGCAGCCATCGACGAGATGCGCGTCTGATAGGCATCGGTCTTTGAGTTGGATTTATAGTCATCAACCGGGTAAGTTCGCCTTAAGGTTCAATTGCCAAAGAGAGCTCTGATAACAGTTCAAAACCAGCGATAAAAGTTATAATCAACACCCTGACTATGTACAAATTATCAGGTGTGTTCCAGAAATCTCCAGAGATTTTGAAGAGAAATGTTTTTGAAAAAAACCATTCGAAATGTTGGTGTTAATAAAATTTTAGAGATTTCATATTTTCGAACATATTTTTTTTTAATTTAAAGATATTTTAATTCATTTTAATAAATATTTAAATTTGTCAAATCTCTTAAGAATTTTTTAAGCTTTTGAAAGCAATGGTTTCTTATTTTCAGGAACAGCAACAATTGGTTTTGAGTTGCTTTAGAGATTTGTAGAACACACCTGTATATTTCTGAATTTTAAGCGCTTTTGCCATTAAACTACTGCATACTCTTAGGCGCTTGCATTGTCTAATAAATTATATCAGAAATTACTGCCGTTCTATTTGCCCGTTCTATTTAGCGATTTATTTGAATATTAGATAATAATAAAAGTTAGTGTTAATACACAAATACACTTATTTAATAGTATAAAGTTTATAGGGTCGGAGTTACTTCACTGAATTAAATTCGTGTCATGAAAAATTATAATTTCTAAGCTTCTACATGTTTTTATTGTTAAGTACTTAGAGCTTTCACAAAGTGAGAAAAATAATTTGTATTTTAATATACAGCTTTATCGTTTATTTAATTTTTATAATATTTTTCTTAATTTTGAAACTACTGTGAAACTCTACGTTTAAATATTAAGTGTATAACATAAAATATAACCAGCACTTTTTAGCCAGTTTTTAGCTTTTTTACTTCTCGTTCACAATCATTGAACATCTTTCTTTTCAGTGGGAAATGAATAGCCATTTTCTTTATGTTCGCATTTTCAAATTTAATTTCTGGAAGCTCATATTCAACTGCATCTTCATCTATATCAAGCAATTCATTTATGAGATTATCCATAAAATTAGCAAAGTCTTCACTCTCGTTTGTATTTGGAACTTCAGTAAATATCGATTGATCCATTTCAAAAATTTCTGAAAATGCACCAAAGTCATTAGTGATTTCTTTACTTCCTTCTGAGTTCTCTGGGTCATTTCCATTTTGAGTAGAGTTGTATTGATCTTTGATTGTTACTGCTTGCTTCATATTGACATTTTCTTCAATCAATTGACCAGCTATCAAGACTTCGCTTTTATTTGCATTTGAGTTCCCAGAGTTATCACCTTCATTTTCATTGAAAGTCAGCATGTTTTCATTTTTAATTGTTTCTGATTGATCTACATTCATATCCATTTGGCAATGATCTCTTAAAATGATCTCGTCAGCTCTCAAGCCGACTCTTCCCCACTTGGTTAGCATATCAGAAATATCCCCATTCGTGTATGCATTTGTTTCCAATTGATTCTCTGCCAAATCTTCGTCAGATAAACTTATATCTGCTAATTGACCAAAGGCGCTACTATCGAAATCATAACTGACATTACCTTCCGCGTCGAGCTTTCCATATTCATATAAATAATATTTGTCATTGAGTTCCTTTATTATGCCAAAACGTAGTCCAACTTCCAAAGCTTTATGCAATTGCTTTAAGCAATAGTTACGTCTCGAAGTGACATGCATCTGGTTCAAAGCAAGCTCGACAATTGCATTCCAATCTGTTGGTGGTTCAAGTCTCATCATGGCAGCAGTTAAATATAAAGCAAATGTGGCCATAGTTGTAGAATTGTTGAATGCAGGTTACTATGAGCTCAGTTTGATTGTATATGAATGTTATTTATTCATTTGACATTAGTTTCAATACCTTTTTAGTCTAAAATATCTTTTATAACTACATACATTTTGTGTAGGATGTATAGAAAATTTATCAGATTAAATTTAAATATTGTTTACGTTTAAATTTATATAAATGGCTATACATTGTCAGACGCATCATTCGCATACTTAACATAAACCTGAAAAAATGTTAAAAATTTCAACCCCTCATAGGGCAAAGAAGGTCAAACGCAAAAGGTTAAACAAATATGGTCACAATTCTGATCAGAAATGACAAACGGCATGTCACATATGCGGCTGAAAAAAATGTCTGCCCTTTATTTGATAAAAAAAAAAAAAATACAAGATAGAAAGCAAACTGTAGTGTACTGTGTCAGTCTGGTAAATACCCTTTTGCATATACATATTTATAGTTATTTATTTATTTTTAAAAAATAAGTGAACAAAAATTTCTAACGTAATGAAATAATAAGGCTACAAGTAATATATAAAGAATTGTTCAGTTGCGAATTTGTTGCTTACAAAATTTATAGAAAAAATCTGAATGTTATTGATTCAAAAATTTCCTGAAATTATCTTCTCAATATATAGATTGTAACTTCTAAGTTAATTTATTGAAAAAAGTGGTTAAAATTTAAAGAGTCATATTAATAACTCAAAGCACCCTTTTTAAGTTCATTACACATATGTAGGGTATTCAACAAAGTTACAATATACCCAAACTGTTAGTTCTCTACTCGGTGTGGTAAGGTGAACTCAAATGTCGTAGCTGCTGACATGGAAAAATGCGCAAGGCATACAAAGAACTAGAACCCTTAATCATTCTCCATGTGCATAACATGTAATGAAGTCATGAAAGTACAAAACAGGTTCCCAGCCTGGACGGATGGACACTGAAATATTGTTGCAATTTTCCGTGAAAATATATAGAATACTTACATATATGCCCTACATTATAAGACAGGTGCATACAAAGTCAGGAACAGTAAATTTTTAAAATTGCATTTTAAACAAGATGTTTGGCTAATTTAGTAGCATAACTTTCACAACCAAAGTTAAATTAAAACTGCACCACAAAATGTGGAAGAAAAGAAGCACACAAACAAATTAATTTAAGTTAATATGTATAATTTAGTTAGTGCAAACCAAAAATAGTTCAAGGTATGCTAGACTACAGAATTCTTTACGAACTGCGGCAAAGGAATTTCAGTAGTATGTGAAGGCAAATATTATAAACTATTTGGCAAGAAATAAAACATTTAAAAGCTTCAAATGCTTTGTAAATATTTTTTTTAAAGGATTTAAATTCAAATAATTTTCTCTCTGATTTGTCTTAATTTTTGTAAGAACTATTAGATTATTAAATAAACTACAAGGGTTTATTTTTATTTTATAATGTTTATACATATTTTGATTTGCTTGGGTTTTTCGCAAGACTTTAATAATAGCTTTTTTTCTATACTGTACCATATTTTCCAATGAACCTTTTTTTAATTTTTTGTAATTTTAATTTTTTATTTACAGTTCTTAATTTATTTTAAATATATAATTGGATTTTAAATTCTTTACTTAATTTTTATAATTAGTAATTTTTTCTGTGCAAGCTGCTTTTGGACATGCATAAATAAATAAATAAATATGCATATGCCGTCTGAAATACCCTATCTCCAGGAAGCCCTTCAACGGCTTGTCCACTTGCAGCCACTTTAATTTAGCATAGTAAAATGGCTGTTGTCTTTGTGTGTGTGTGTGTGTGTATGTGTTTGCATGTCTGTTTGTGTGGGCAGGCCATTTATTCAGCTGGCATACAATTAAATTTGCATTTCTTTCCATTTTTTTTCTTCTCCCTTGTTACACCTGACCTGAACACCTTCGCGGTGGCCAACGTTCCGTCTCAGACCTCAGCTGTGGCACGCAGCATCACCTCCATGACTTTTAGCTGATTAACATTTGTGCTCTTCTCTTGTGCTCGGGAAAATGCAATTTTCCAACAAAAGTAAAAAGCACGAGCAGCAAGTGGCAACCGTTATGTAAATTTACATCTACCATATATGAAGAGTATATATGTACTTATATAATGTGTATATATATGTATTTACGAACATCCGTTGCTTGGGGGCGCTCTGCAGAAGTGTATATGTGTTAAAAGCGCAATAAACATTAATTTTCCATACCGTGTTCTTACTTCTGGTTTTCTTTTTATTTACTTTTTTATTTCTCTTTTGGAGCACTTGTTTAACTTTTAACTAAAAAAAATAACTACAACAAAGGAAGCCAAGCACAAAAAAACAACACAAATTGCAGTTGTTGAGCAAACTTGCTGCGATTTTAAATTATTACCTCTGGCTAAGATTTATTATGTGATGAGAATAGAAATGTTGAAATAATTAAATTCACTTTAAAAGCAGAAAAGATGTGTAAATTTGATATATCTAAAGCAGTAATTTCTCTGCTGCTTACCAATAAAATTTAACGTATAAAAATCGATACCAACTTCTCTAAAACTATTAATGCATTAAATTAAGCATAAAACAAAAATGATTCATGGCTTTTCTTAAAACATTTTTACGAAATCTTATCAGCATATTAGAATATAGCTTTCAATGGAATCTTTTAGCCTATTCATAATTGCTTTTTGGAAATCGCTGAAGCTAAAGCTATATTAATTAATTGGTTAATAAATTATAAACGGTCAGATTAAGTTAAAAGCCAACTCGTCTGAATGCGCACATATTCAAATCCATATGCAATTTAAATAACTTAAATCTTATTAAGTTCGATTTGACATTTCGAAATTATTCAACAAGCTTTCGACGTAATTAATTATTGGATTAGGTGAAACTATTCGTTTGAAAATGAATTATTTGAATATTAATACTGTCTACTAAATTTAAATCCATTAAAATGCGAATTGTGCAATCCATTAAATGGATTCATTTCGTTTGAGGTCAGATGGCTAAGGTGACATTAATTGCTATTACTTTTGCCGCCATTTCTAGAAACGAGAATATAAATATATAAATTTTTCATCTCTGCGCAGGATTTGAGTTGAAAACCGAGCTAAATGTAAAAGTTGACAAGTTTCGTGCACAAATGTGGTGAAAACTTTATGCAATTTAGTTTAAATTACATGTGTATGTGTGTGCGGGCAACCAAATAGAGAAAATTTCCACACACACACACACACACACACACACACATGGGTATGATAAACGTGTTGTGTAAAATTAGTGCAAAAGTTTCAATTACTTTAGTCAACACGCGAGGTATTAAAGTTAATGAAATGGGATATTAGTGTGGTAATATGCTTGGACTTGTTGACCAAGTTAAGTCCATGTATTCATTTGTGAATGCATAAACATAATTGTAATTTCTAAATCACAGTCGTACACATATTATTTGAGTTTGCGGCTGTAGTCCTTTATCATAGTGTATTACCTACATTGTTCTATTTAAGGTTCCTGCAAAATCTTTTATGTGATTACATAACTGCAAAGCCATATCTTCCAAAAAAAAAAAAAAAAAAAAAAAATCTCTTCACGAGGTAAAAGCCTAGTGACGAAAGTGTTTTCATGCCCCAAAATTTCTGATATCCAATTTTGTGACGAACGATATTAAGAGACGGTTTTTCAATGTCTCCAATGTCTTCAATATTATCAAATAGATATTTTCAAATTTTACATTAATTTCTATACTTTCTACGTCAAAATATTTCTGATATACTGAGAACGCCTTAAGGCCAGTTTCGAGTAGAAAAGTTTCCTATGGAATAGTTGTCAAATTCTTCTTTTCTTTATGGCACCGAAACTTTTATATGGAATTTCGAGCTACCAGAACGTTTTCTGTTCTACTCGATATGGGCTTTTAACTGGAAATTCAAAATCCGGCCCTAAATTCAGTAAATAAATAATTTAAAAATAATATCTTAACCGAAATTTATGTTCTAGTTATTCTAATTGGTCTAAGGCAACCTTACATTTTCAAATTGAACTTAAGAATATAGTTCTTCGCAGCATATCTAATTGTTACATAAACTAAACTTACGTTACTTTGGAACATTTTCATTTTGTGTCATGTTATTGTTTTTATTAGCATCATTGTTGCTGTCTGGAAAATGTTGAACATTGGCTAATCTTTATTTATTCTCAAGCAGCAACTTAAATGTTCGTGTGTGTTGCCTTCTTCTTAGCAGATATGCAAAGTGACAACACAAACATGGCCGTAATACGTTAATGATGGCCTGCAGTGGGAAAGGGATAGAAAGGCTTAGAAGGGCGGGGGAAAGAGAGGTAGATAGGTAGATTGAGTTTTGCAAGAAGCTTGCACACATTGTGTGCAGTTACGATTTGCATTACGGGCATTGCACAGTTTTACAGTTTTCCCTGAAATCTAAACACGCCTTTCTCCCCTCTCATGTTCCCCTGCCAGCAATCTGCGCCAAATTGCGCGCTCAACTGTACACCACCTCTTCTCCGGCTCCAAAGGAAGTCAAGGAACCAAAGCAACCGGAGAGTCACTGGGGAATCAGAGGGGAATCAGAGGGAAGCCAGTGATGCCATGCTGACAGCAGCCCGGGCGGACAAAACAAAAGGCATCCGCGCATTTTGCAGCTGCACTTTAGTTTGCACTTTTCGCTTTCTATGCATAAATTCTGGCGGCAAGGCACAAACTGAGTTTACTCTAGTGCAAAAATGAGCACGCACAAAAAATATATGACGTGCTAGAGAGAGAGAGAGAGAGAGAGGGGAAAAAGAACTAGTTATATGTGCGAGTACAAGACTTTTCCGTTGCATTTTTGAGCCAAACACAAAAGCATAATGGAAAACGCCAGCAGAGCGCAATGAAGTATGCAATGCTAAATGGAAGCGGCAGTGACAGCGGCAAATGGGCGAGTTGGGCAGACACAGATAGACACGCACAGATACACTGAAAAAAAAGACCAACTTCTAAAATCAAGAACATTCATCTTAAATATTTTGTTCTTAAAATAAGATTATTTTAAGATCAAATTGCTAAAGCTAAGATTATTAAACTAAAAAATCTTTAAATCTTAGTATAAGAATAAAAATCTTAAATTGTTAGGAAGGTATAAATAGGTACCATTTCGTATCTAACAAATGCTGTCACCGTGGCGCTTTGGTTAGAGAGGCCGCTTCAGTTTTGAAGCAGTAGGCGGCGGCTCGAATCCCACTCGTAACAAATTAATAAAACATTTATAAAATTACTAAGACAGAATAAACTGTAAATAAATAAAAATTTTAAAGTAAAAAAAATTATTAATATAAAACATAATTTTTATTAATTTTATTTTTTGATGTTTATTATAAGAACATTTATACTTAAAATAAAAACTTGCTCTTATTTAAAATGTTCTTAAAATCAAGATGTCTTCTTTTAATTTAAGAATTGTATGTTCTCGACGCATTTTTTAGTTCTGAGACCAAAATCTTGATTTTAGAACATTTTTTTTACCAGTGTACGCATACAGACAGTTCCAGCGACAGATGCATATACAGATACAGATACAAATACAAATACTAGTACAAAGAGTTCCATGGCCACACATCTAAAATGGCACAAATGAACAAAGTGATGTGGGACTCTCTCTCTCTCTCTCTGTGTCTGCGGTTGAACGAAAGCGTGGGCCTTAGGTGGGCGTTAGCGTAGGCGTGGGCGTGGCAATGGCATCTCTCAAGGCAACTAGTTCGTAAACATGAATCGTAAGCTTTGATGGCCAAAAAAAAAGAGGCAAGAACAACAAGGCCAACGGCTGACGCACTCGTTTAGTACGTATCCAGTTAAAGCTGCTGCTAAAAACAGACAAGAGGTCATCTGAGATAACACTGTGAATGCCTCGCTTATTTACCAGTTCAGCCTAATACTTTGCCTACCCTCAAGCTAAAAACAAACTTTAATGAAATGTTGTTTTTAGCTCAGTATATTTTCCTTGAGGGCAGTGATGTTCTTAATACATAAATTTTACTATTGCTAACTTTTTTTGACAACTGTTAAACTACATCAAAAATGTAGCAAATGTTAAAAATGTATTTTATTTTTTATTTATTTTGTACCATTTTTTTTATTATTATTTTTAAGGTTTAGTTAAATTTTAACAGAAAGTTTGACAGTAAATTCTCTGCATCTAGCTTAAAAATATCTGGGACTGTTATCGTTATAAGTTTTATTATAAAACTCAAGAAATAATCATTATTATTGATTTTAATTATTTTACTTATGATTACAAAATGTACATATATACCTGGATTGCCTTGATTAACTGACTAGAAGTGTATATAAAGTTTGTACATATTCCTTATAAAAAAGTCAAAAAACCAACTTGAGTTTTATTTGATCAAAAATATAAAACTCAGATAATAATCATTGTTCTATAAGTTTTATTATATTGCTCAAAAATAATGATTATTTCTTGAAATTTATGTTTTTGCTCAAAAGTAATGAATTTTGTATGAGTAAAATAATAAAAATCATATATTTAAAAATCCTGGTAAAATTGCATAGATTACCCTTAATGAAAATTTTTTTATATTTCATGCTCTTTTAAAGATACTATATAGAAAGGAATGATTTTTTCAGATAAAAAAATTAAAATAATCATTATTTACTGTCCCTGAAAACTTTTATTCAGGGAGAGTATGATGGCTATAATGATGAAGTTCAACTGCCTTAAAATTTATTTTTTTAACCATTAGTGCAAAATAGACTAGGTACTTATATATTTAATTACCCCTAAATAAAGATTTTTTACCAATGCAGAATATTCAATTAACACTTGTCAATGTTTTAATGCAGTTTAATAAATGATTGCTGTGTACAATAATGAAAATTAACATATGCTTAGCCGGAGCTGCCTATATAAATATTATGTTAATTTATTTGTATAAATTATAGTGATTTTCATGCATTAAAACACATAATTAATTAGCTGCAGCTGTGATTGTTAATGCAAAAAGCCATCGACAATATTTTCCCGCTGCTGCAATTGAAATAAATAATTCCTTTAATTTTGCTGTTTTATTTATTTACTTATTTGACTGAGCGCTAATTAACTTTTTAAGTAGATGTAAGTGCAAGCGGCGAAAACACAATTTTTCTGGAGAGCTGTTAAAAATAGGGCTGGTACTTGGACTTTGCTTTCCGCTTCGCAATCACTGCGGAAAGCAAAAGCTATGAACTGGATTAAAGTGTTTATGCTGTATTGAAATGATCAAAGAAGAGTTGTTTCCCTGGGTTAGAGTGTACGTCGATACTAGAGACTGGAAATATAGTATTATGGTTCCCTAAAAATATAGTCTTTAAAAAATCCAACAAATCACAAGAACAACTTAGGTTCAGGGACAATAAATAATGATTATTTGGTTTTTTCAATTGAAAAAATCATTCACTTCTAGTAACTGTAAAAAAACTTGAAATATACCAAACATTTTCTTTAAGGATAATCTATGCAATTTCACCATGATCTTAAGATTTATGGTTTTTATTATTTTAATTATGAAATAATCATTATTTTTCAGCAAAAAAAAAACTTAAAAAATAATAATTATTGTTGAGCAAAAAAAATTAAACTCAAAGCATAATGATTAATAGTAATCATTATTTTTGAGCAAAAAAAAAATAACACTCAAAGCATAATGATAATTTCTTGGGATCTATTTTTTTTCAATCAAAAGTAAAACTTAAGGTGTTTTTCGACTTTTTTTATAAGGAATATGTGGACAAAATTTATATTTATATTTTCAATAACAAAATTATTTTATTTTACTTTTTTTTTATAAAGTCAAAATAACACCTTGAGTTTTACTCTTGATTAATAAAAATTAGATCTCAAGAAATAATCATTATGCTTTGAGTTTTATTTTTTTGTTCAAAAATAATGATTATTATTAATCCTTATGCTTTGAGTTTAATTTTTTTTGCTCAAAAATAATGTTTATTTTTTAAGTTTTTTTGTTTTGCTCAAAAAATAATATAAGTAATCATTATAAGTTATATTATAAAACTCAAAAAATAATCATTATGCTATAAGTTTTATTTTTTTTTTGCTCAAAAATAATGATTATTTTTTAAGTTTTTTTTTTTTTTTTTAAAAGTAATCATAAGTAAAATAATAGAACTCATAGAATAATGATTATTTCTTGAGTTTTATAATATAACTTATAATGATGCTGCTTAGGTCATTTAAGACTGTTTGAGTTTCAATATTAAGTCTTAGTAAAGGAAGCACACTCGACTAGAAATGTCTAACTTATTTTTTAATAATTAATACTTATTTGTTTGTTTAATTTTCTGGCCACTTGCAGGTCCATAGAAACGCTGCGTGCAGAAACGCCCGAGGAGTTCTATGCGCCGAAAGAGGCAACCAAACTGGACGACCACGATGACAGCCAGCTCAATGCGGAACACGAAACGACAACAACAACAGCAACGACAATGACAGGAATAGAATCCACAAGAGGAGAAGCAATTGCTGGATCAGTGGATAGCACTGAGCACAAGTTGCAACTGAAAAAGCTGAAATTCAGGCGGGAGTTGCACGCACTGGCACTGGAGGGTGGTGATGTGGCACGCGGTTACTGCTCCTGCGATGAACAGTGGACGGCGGACTCGTCCTCGCCCACATCCCAGTCCACATCCACAACCACATCGACGGCGACAATGTCACCCACGTTGACGACCGGCAGTGCCAACGTGAAATCCGGAAACGGCAACGGCAACGGAATTGTGAGAATGGCGGCATTGAAACAGAGAAACGCTGCCGGGGGACGGATTAAGCAACAGCATCATGTGCGCTTCTCCGACGAGAAGAACTTCTCGGATTAATCCGCAACTAATCCGAAAGTATTCGACAACTACTAGACTGCACCTAATCTCTGTTTAGACCTAGTCTAAGATTTAATAACTTAAACAATTTGTTTGCAGAAATTATGTTTAAAAAAAAAGACAGTGTTGTTAAGCGAATCATAAAAGTGTAGCTAAAATTTTGTAGTTCGTAAGTCCTGTAAATAACGAAATAATTAAATCAACATGTAAGTAAGTCAATGTTAGTGTTTAGTTACTAATTAGATCTGTTGTGAACTAATTAATTATATATATGATAAATTTGTCTATAAGTTACACATAAGTAAACACCCATCATTTAATCATTTAAGTGTAGCACACATTTTTTCTACTATTCAGCAAATGTAGTTAATGATAATAATAATAATAATATTAACAATAAATTTGAAAAGCTGCCCAAATATCTATCTACTTAAATCTGTCGATAGTAGACAAATAGATATATTGGCATTATAACGTGTACATAAACTCAAAACTCCCCCATAGAACCACAATAAAACTAATACATAAAAACTGAAAAGAATTGAAATAAGTATTTAAATGAAAAATATAGACAAACTGTACTAAAACAATGTGGTATTATTTTCTTTAAGTGAAATAAAACAAAAAAACATCAGTATGAAAGAATGGCTCAAAATAGATCGTAAAAAATCAAAACAACAATATAACACAATTCGAGGTAAATTTATTCAAATTTATTTAATGCAGCCAATTAAACTGTTAAGTTATATTTAAATAATTCGGTCTGATTTGAACTGCCATTTTATAACAATTTCACAGAAATTAAAATTCGAAATTTCGTTGCTTATCATTAATTAGACTTAATTCGTTATTTAATTTGTTAATTTTTTATAATTATAATCGTAATAAACACAATCAATTAATACAGGTGATCCTAAAGTAATAAAATCAGACAAATCAGACTAAAAACAAAAATAAATAAATAAATAGTTATGTTTAAAATATGCAGATATGTTCCCAAAATCGGTTGCTGCAAGCCAATTCATAGTATATATTATTTTAGATAAGCCAAATTTTATAAATACAGCCTTTTCTTTATTTAGTATTCATTTTATTAATTTTCTTTTGTTGCAATTTACGTAAGAGTCTGATAATTTGGACGAGCTTGTATACAATAGTTTTAAAGATTAATTTAACACTCACATGTATTCATATTTAAATTATTTTTTATTAAATATCAAAATTACGTTCAACAACAAATACTTTTCAAACATAAAGCGAAAACGAATATACTAAATGTGTTAATGGCAAAGTTTATAATCGTCTAGTTAAAAACACAAAAAATAAAATTAAAATTCAATTAAGTCATAAAACGAAACATAAGCAAAGAAAAACAATTACATAAAATAAAACAAATTATTAAATGAAAAGTGATTTTGTTTTTTTTTTTGGTCTTAAAAAATCATTAAAAGCGTAAGTACAGTTGTCCTGATAAATTGTCATTCAACATTATTGACATTGTTATTGACTATTACACTTAATGAGGAAACAAAAAAAGAGATGAAAACACATAAACAATGCTCGTAATTAAATAAATTAAAGCAACATCAGCAATTTAATAACGTTATTGTTATTGAAACGGTTATAAATACTAAAGTCAATCGTATGTGTAACTTTCGAAATGTCTCCATTGACACATTATAGCGATAGACGAGACCCGCTAACAGCTAATAAAGATTGTAAAAGTCTTAAGGCCATAAATCCCAGTTTGTTGGCCGCTTTCAAAGGGCTCAGACATGTTTTTATTTTAAATGCTTTCGTTTATATGCCTTTCCAAATATTTTTACTTTTCTTTCGGTTTTTGCAGTTTTAATGGATGCTTTTTATGGTCGCGACACAGCAGCCCAAGTTCCCAGCATGTACAGCGGTTATTAAATAAAGTTTTATGTGCACAATAAAATGCTTTGGACTCCTGGCTTACTCGCATGTGGCTCAAAGGGGGGGCATGCCACATTTCAAAGTTGTGAAGAGCATTCACATTATTATCGACTTTAAGCTGGGAACACATCCTCCCATCACTTGCAGTGTAATTTCCAGCTGTGCACTGAATATGCATTAAGTACACTGATAAAAACAAATGTTCTAAAATCAAGATTTTGTTCTTAGAGCTAAAAGTTTTGGTCTAAAAAATGCGTCGAGAACATAAAATTCTTAAATTAAGAGATCACATCTTGATTTTAAGAGCATCTTAAATAAGACCAAATTCTTATTTAAAGAATATATGTTCTTTAAATTAAAATCAAAAAATTAAATAAAAAAAATATTTCTTATATTTATAATTATTTATATTTTTATTTTTCAATTTTGATTTATTTGAAATTTGTTCTGTTTTAGTAATTTAATAAATGTTATTTTAATTTGTTACGAGTGGGATTCCGAGCCGAAAAAAGAAAAAGTTCCTATTTATACTTTCCTAACAATTTTAAATTTTTATTCTTATATTAAGAGTTTAAAATTTTTAAGTTTACTAATCTTAGTTTCAGTAATTTGGTCTTCAAATTATATAATTTTAAGACCAAAACATTTAAGATGAATGTTCTTGATTTCAGAAGTTGCTCTTTTTTTCAGTGTATCTGCTCCCATCGCTTTGCCGATCTCTGCCACATTTTGTGGCACACTCGAACTTCGCTGTCTGCGCTTGTTGTTGCTGTTGCTCAGCTTGTTGATCTTTGGCGAAAACTATTCCAATTAACTTGCCAACAAATAATACAAAACAAAATATACACTGCCCATTTTGTTGTGTTGTCCTGTGATGTCCTGTGATGTCCTGTGTTGTTGTCCCTTTGCCAATGTTGAATGCAACACAACCGAGGAGACGGCGAACAATTTGTTGTAACTTGTTTTCTTTTTTACTGCATTAACTTTTCCAAAGCGAAAGTTTTGTTCAAAAATTTCATTATACATATATAAAAAGTTTAATAGTGTGTAGCATAATTAATTTAAATTAAACTCACTTCAAATATGTTAAGCTATGTTAATGTGCATGAGTATGTGTAGGTAGTTTATATGTGTGTATGTAATATGTATGTAATATATATGTACATTCTACAAGTATGCACAGTGAATTTCTAAAGTATTCTCATAAACATTGTTTATTATTATATTTTTCACGTTTAATGTTGCTCTAATTTAAATGTAATATTCATTTAATTATTGGATTGTTTAGTAACATAAATTTGATTATTCAAATACGATTATTTATTTTTGGCAAAGCAGAAAAGTTTCAACTCATTTTCATTTTGACATTTTTTTTACAAATCAGCTCATTTTAATTTTTTAACTATAAGAAAGATAAAAGCAATTGAAAGAAGCAGAAAGACGAACAGATCTAAATATATTGTTAATACAGTTCATTATTTAAATTCTTAACTTAATTTTTATACTTAGTAATTTCTTCTTTTAGTCGTGCATAAATAAATAAAAGCAAAAATATAAAATTAGCAAATAATACTAAAGTAAAAATATTGTTGAATACGAAGACCTTGCACCAAACTAATTAACCTTTGCTTTTTTGCTACCATCATCAGATTTCAGGTAAAAGAAAGGAAAAGGAGAATTATCAAAGTTGCTAATGCTCATGTGGCATCTATTAAATTAGCACATTCAACTAATAAGCCCCTGATACCCGAGTCCAAACAATCCCATTAGCAGTGCAATAAAGCTCGTCAGGTTGTTGGATGTTTGCCTTAAATGCATATTAGTTTTTTAATGTTGGGTTTTTATGGTAAACTAAATGCGAAAAAAATGTGTGGGTTGAAGACTTTATTTTTGAGGGGAGAAGTTGTAAGTTAAATGACACTTGCTACCTTTTTATTCTAAATGTTTTATTGTTGAATATTTTACAAATTACTTTTTATGAGAAATTTGCAAAAATATGGTCATTGACGCTGTAAAAGAGACACATAAAAAGTTGATGACAGGTGTTGCAAATTATGATTATTATTTTAAATACCACGCCCCCATACACACCGCCCACCCAGACACACGTACAACACAATTAATTCACATTGGCTATGTTTTTTATGTTTTTGTATCCCATTTTGAATATTTATCAACTTTTATAACAGCGCATAAATTTTTTATATTTATATAATAGATCATGCAAATTCCTTAATATTTATGAGCTGTCCAATGCATAGAAATATATTCGAATTAAGTAAAAAGAAAAGTCGGGAGAAAATTTACCTTTATAATGGACAGAAAAGTCTTTGTATTTTCTTCATTTCAAATTTCTTAATTTTCCAGACCAACCTAATTTAGCATTAATAATTATACCTTACATATTTCACAACTTCTTACGTTCAATTTACTCTTTGCGACTCATTAAATTCAGGAACCTAAAACCTAATAGCATCTTTTTAAATAGACCAGAATTGGTCATAAAAGTCAAAAGTTGGAGCAAATAGCAAAAACAACAACAGTATCAAAAACTTCTAAAACAGCAACAACAGAAGGTGTAAAATTGTTTACTACATCACGGCTTAC
Organism: Drosophila innubila; assembly: GCF_004354385.1. Classification (NCBI taxonomy): domain Eukaryota; kingdom Metazoa; phylum Arthropoda; class Insecta; order Diptera; family Drosophilidae; genus Drosophila; species Drosophila innubila. The sequence continues at coordinate 26,205,494 of NW_022995380.1, read as the reverse complement.
ATGACGTATGCGTAATTTATGTCATGGGTGTTTATCCTGCGCAAAAAAGGAAAATTGACTTGGCAGCAGGTGTGTGGGTCACATAAGCTCTTTTATGTTTCTAAACTTTTGCACAAATTTGATGAATGCCTCTATATATATTTTTTATGATTATGGGACTTTGTGTTACTATTCGGGAGCCATGTGTAAGAATAAATGTTAATTGAATTGAATTCTTGATGTAAGAAGATTAAAACGATTTAAATGTAAGCGTGGGTATGTGCTCAAAATTATCGATTCTCTGTAGCCTGGCCTGTTCCGCTTACTCTTCTTATTTTATGTCATTTTATAATATATATATTTTTTACGTTGCATTTAGCCTAAGTATTTCAGAATGATCCCTATTTATTTCATCGGGCACTCGAATTTTTATGATTATTTATAGACCATTAAAATTTTAAAAAGCAACAAGGGAAACTGGGTACATGTTTTTATTTGTGTAATTATTCCTTATTTTGAATATCAAACGGAAAATATTCAAATATTCGATAAAAGCTTTATAAAAGTGAGCTTTTACAAAACGGGCACACTTAGCCAATCTTGGCAAGTTGGGGTGACCAGATCTCTTGCAGGTTAGTTGATATACAAAACAGACAAATGTGCAACAATATATTATAAAAAATAAAAAACTATTATCAGGAAATGAAAGTGAACAGAAAGCCAACAGTGCAGTAAGTAATTTTATTTTATTATAAATAAGTGTCAAGTCAAGTGTCATTTTTAAGATATTTATTGTATAATTCAAAGGACCCGCCAAAGTACTTTGTATTGACAGCGTTGCCACATGCGGCAATTTAAAGCATTCTTTCTTTTAAATTATTTTCGATTTAAATTATTGTTAAAAGTGGCTCAGATTAGTATTTATTAAATGACTTTAATATTTTTAGATTTGATATACATTTTGTTGTAAATAATTAAGATAATCGATGTACGAAAACAACTCAGGGCTTCGGCATAAAACAACACTAGTATTTTTTTACGCGTTTTTGGTATTTTCAATCTAGCTGGTGTTTTTAACGTGACGGTGTCTTAGAGTTGCCACTGCGGTTCAGTTTGCTAGAGACATTCGTGGTGTGAACATACGTTTGTATGTTGAAATTAGCAACAATTTAATTTTGTGCTAAACACTTGGCAACTCAAAATACATATGTATATAATACATACATAGAAACATATGCAGATGCAGTGTAAATAAGCAACAAAATTAGCGGTCGAGTCGCTAGAGTAAAACGACAAAACCAATCATGAAAAACAAGTGAAAAATGTAGCAACAAAAAAATGTAATTTACGGTTGTGCATGTATTTATATTTATTTGTGTGTGAGAACGCTCTAAGCGGGCAAAAACAACAAACCACGAGATTTTAAGTGCAGTGGGTAATTTCTAAATTTTGAATTAATAAGTAATTATAATAATAATAACAACAACAATAAGAAAATCGAATCGAGCCAGCAAAAAAAAAACGAAATGCGCGTGTGAGAGAGCGAGAGAGCTAAGAAATTCATGCAAACGACAAACACACACAGTAACACATACACATGCATACATACATACACAGCACACACACGTGCCGCTGCCAACGTCGACGCGCCGCGCCGCGCCGTCTGTTTGTGAGAGAGACTCTCAATTCATGTGTATGCAAGTGTGTGTGTGCAGGCAGAGGACCTGTTCAATAATCAAATGAAGATAATAAAATGGTGTGCAGGCGAAAATAACATTTAAATTTGAAACGAATTGCATATTTAATGCTTTTCTCATTTTGGGAGCATTCTGTAACCGCTGCTGAGTTGGCAACACTGTGAAAGAGCGCTAACACACTCATACACATGCACCCACACGCACACATACAAACACAGTCACATGCACTCAAGCTGCGTTCCGTAGTCGTCATCGGCGCTCGGTCGGTCGGTCGCTCTCTCTCGCTCTCTCTCTGTCGCTTGTTTGGCCGCTCGCTCATTTCAATTTTCCTCAATGAATGAAAATTTTTCACGATAAAGTGTTCGCTGCGTCAGTCGCAGTCGCAGTCGCAGTCGTGTTGTTTTGCCGTTTACGCGAGCAGCAGCAGCGCAGTCGAACAAATAAAAAGTTATTGCTAGTATAGTAGCTGTTACTAATTGTTAAATATTATAAGCACACAGACACATGCACACTTACTTATTTATGAATATGTATATGTATATTACACTCACAGCAGTGCGTTCGTGTGTTAAATCATTTTTTGTGTATTTGTGTGGCGTGTGTGAAAAGAAATAATTCTTTGGCATTTTGCATAACAAAACCCACAACGCAAGCAGCCCCTGGGCAAATATAATAACACGAGTGACAAAACAAAAAAAAATAAAATAAAAAGCACACACACACACTCAGACAGACTTACAAATCGTATACGCAGCCAGCAGCTGAAGCAGCAGCAGACGGACGCCTACGTCAATAAGCAAAACGGTAAGCACTCTCTCTCTATTCCACTTGCTCTCTCGCTCTCTGTGTCCGCCGCCCCTGTGGCATGTTCTTGTTGTGTGTTTGCCAATTGGAAAATTTCTTGATTCTTTGTTTTTCAACATGCGAATATATTCTTACTTACACATACATACGAACTTACACTTGCTCTTACGTCGACAGCGACAGCGGCGTTCGCTCGCTTCATTCATCTCTACATTGTGACACACACACACACGCACACATCATTCTCTCGCGTATATAGGCACGCGTAAATAGTGGTACTCTCTGGCTCTCTCGCGCTCGCCTGTTTACTCATGCTGGCTAAAATAGAGTGACCATAGTGCATCTGCTTTGTGTTGAAGCTGGTCAGGCCAAAAGGAACTTAACTGAGCTCTGTTGCTATTCAAACTTTGCTATTGTTGTTGTTGTTGTTGTAGTTGTTGCTGTTGCTGGGTTGCTGCTCACAACAATATTACCATACAAATTATACCGACATTACTAATTTTTGTTCCTTTGTTGTTGTCTCCTATTATTATATTTTCTTTTTACAATTTTCACATAATATTGTTCATAAAACAAAAGCCACAGAAGCTTGACAACTTGACATCAAAAACAACAACAACAGAAATACATAAAACATCTAAACAGTATACAGATTATCTACATTCAAATCAACACAGATTCAGTCATATGCTAAATGTAAAAGGTTAAATTTTAAATTTGCATTTTGGCAACAGCTACCGAAATTATTCATAATAATCATACGATTATATTTAAAATATTTGCTAAAAATATGTTTCAATTAAAATTGATTATGTTTTGAAGCATACAGAGACAAATTGTATTATTTTTGAAATTTTCATAAGATTTCTAACAATTTTATTAATAATTTAATGTCATTGAGCTCACAATTAGTTGCGATAAACATCAGAATCAAGTGCCACTATTCAACGCAATTAAAAGTCATAGCAATTGCATTTCCTGTCAGTGTGTAATTCTCCTTTGTACACATAAACCCACGCACCACTGTGCAGTGCATTCAATTGCGACTTGCTCACTTTTTAGTAGTGTTGAAGTGCGTTTAGTTCGTGACACGAGCAAACGATGTCAAAATATAAGTTGTCGTGCGTTACAATATAAAAAAAAAATTTACAAAAAAATATGTATCTTTTAGTTGTATAGTCTTGTATTTTAAGTAATTTGGCAAATCCAAGCTCTGAAGCGAGTTTTAGATATATCAAAAAATAATACTACGAGCTATACATTACGAGCTTTCTCTAAAAAGAATTAATTTTAATTTGAAAAGTTAGTTCGCTTACATGACAATGGACAAACAGGATTGATTTTTCGATTTATTGTGAAAATTTATTTAATGAATTCGATAGATATTAAAAAAAAAAATTAAAGTTAAAAATAGAATTTTAGATATTTCGATGTATTTTGACATCACTAACTTTAAGTATCTTGTTGTATAATAAAATAGTGTAATTTAATTTTTAGTTTTTTGACCTGTTTCTGATTCGTGTTAGCGACGTGTTACACGCACTCATCTCTACTCTTTTCTACATTTATGTGTGTGTGTGTGTGTCCGAGTGTGAGTGCAAGTGCTTGTATAATTAGCACTCACTCTGTAAGCTGCAAGTTGCAGCAACTTTGCCTTTGTCTCGCTCACTCTCTTTCTATATCAGTCTGTCTGTATCTGTGAGCTTCCCAATTTGCATTCGATTGTGCGTGAGTGATAATTACCAGCAAATTACTAAACGCACTTAGCAACAACAACACAGGCACTGACAGTGACTGTCGAAAGTGCTTTGATATACTTATATATACGTATGTATATTTACTATATGAATAAATGAACAAACATATGTAGAACTGAGCGCGTGCTCAATTGACATTTATTATTATTTGAGTTTTTGGTCTCACTCGCTTGCTATGCAATTATTTGTTGTTGCTGTAATTATTCTGATTGACTCTCTTTTATTATTTACGCTGCCTTGTGACAATTGTTTGTATGTGTGTGTTTGGGTGCAGCTTTTGTTTGACAATGCAAAAATTCCAAAAAAAAAAAAAACAATAAAAAGCGAAATACATGAAAATCAAATAAACAAAAATGAAAACAAAAACAATAGCAACAATTTGCCAGTTGCGAACGCTGCTGCATTGAAATTGTTTGTAATTAGAGAACATTCTCAGTGGTCGAGTTTCTAGGAATTTTAATGAAGCCCGCAAAAAAAAAGTTTGTTTCACATAAACACAATTGGCACACACTCACACACACACACACACAGATAACACATGAAACAATTGTCAGACACGACAGCGACACTCAGCGCAATCGCCGATATCGTCGTTACAAAACAAAAACAAAAACAAAATCAAATGAAATAAAAACTAGAATGAATAAATAAAAAAAAAAAACCATAAATATCTATAAAACACATTCACAATATTTACTTACATTTATTTACACTTGTGGTGAGAGGAGGGGGTGAACTACAGAAGAAAAAAGTCCACATTGAAACTACGTTGATGGTTTATAAGTGTATTTTATTTATACTCTTTTCTCCCTCTCTCTCTCTCTCTCCCTCAGTTTTTGTTGTTTTATATTATAGTTAGTGGCAAAATGTTTTGATTAGCTTTATTATGCTGCTCACGTTTTTCTAGTTTTTCTCTTTTTATTCTTTTTCTGGTATTGGGACCTTTTATGGTAGGACAAGTGCGTTTCTTATGGCCTGCTGCAAGTTTCTCAACTACACTGAAATAAAGCAAATCAATGATTTGAAATCAAATAGATAGAAATCTTCGATTAATGTCAATTGTATTTGAAACTTTCCAACGTAGAATACAAATAGACTAAGCGTAATTGTGGATAAATAATTGTATGCCTATTTAAAAACAAATTATTAAAGATACTTTATGATTATTTCCGTATTTCTTGACAGTTGAAGCTCAAGATTGTGATTCTACAAAGCCGAAGATTATTGTCCAAATGCTTTAATAGCCTTGAAGCTGTCTTCTTAGGCTTACATACTCGTATACATCTAGTTCATAATGTCTCGTATAATCTGCTGCATCAGTTCATTGTTTACATTGCCAACATGAGATCATTAAAGTGTAAAAGCTACAGTGACTACAAAAAAAAACAAACACACACCTAACTCCAATATCAATCCATCAAAAAACAAAATAGGAAAAAAAAACTCGAAATTGCCTAAATCCGAGGTAAAACAAGATCATGTGGAGCATTAAATGCTCAAACAAAACTTGCCAGCCCAGACAGATGAACAGAAGAAGACAAAAAAAAAGAAGAAGTAGAGGAAGGAGGAAAAAATGCGATGCCAAGATCTGAAATATAAACACAAAATGAAAAGAAAAGCATTTGTAATGGTCTTATGTGTATATGGGCTTTGTAGTGGCTACGAAAACTCCATGCTCGTGTCCAAATGCCCATGGCATCATATGGCCAACAGGCAACAACAACAACAGCAACAACAACAACAACAACAACAAAAGCAACAACTACAGCGGAGATTGATGCGAAGAAGACGCAAGAGAACAGACGGCAACAACAGACAGTAAATCAACTAAATGATGCATTCTTAGGCAACCAAAAGAAAAGGGGTATAATATACTATATATAGCATTAAGTTGGCAACTTTACTTAGTGCAGAGTTGCCTGTGTAAAAAAACTATCGATATTCTCAACTATCGCTAGTTTTTACAGTAGTTGCTTTAATGTTTAAATGCAATTATTTTGTGCTGATTTTAAAAATTAAATTCATAAAATGTTTATTTTGCAATAATTATTGTACTAATTAAATATTATTGCTATATTTTAATTTATGTATAAATGCATTTATTTATTTATTTCAGGACTTGAATTTTAATTTAACTTGAAAAATTTTGTAATACATTTTTCAAAAAGAATTTATTATTAGTATACTTTAAAAAAAATGTATCTAAGACTTTGAAATTTTTATTAAATTTAAAAAATTAAATTTATAATATTATCATATCTCACAATTATATAGAAATTGATTTTTATATTTTATTTTAAATAATAATGTTTTAAAAAAATAGGGCATTAAAAGCTGCGATGTTTATGTGTTTGCCAACACTAGGCATGAATATCATTTGTAATGTCTGTGCTAAAACGAAATGAAGAAGATCTTTTGGCATCGTTGCCACTGGCAGCACTTTGGGGGCCGAAAGGCTGCAGTCTGCAGAGATCTCATGAGCAATCATCACAAGATCGGAGCACTCTTGAGCATTAGCTGCATTATGCGGATGGCAACAACAGCAACAGCAATAAAACACACCGACAGCAACAAAAGCAGCAACAGCAAAAAAATTAAAAGAGTCGATAAGCAACGTCGCGTCGCGTATACGCAGCGTACACACACACACACACACACAAGCACACACAGACTCATAGAAGCATGTGTGTTGTGTTTTGTGTGTTGTGTCTGTGAGTATGTGCCATTGTAGTTGTTGTTGTTTCACTACATACTATAGTACGTACTACGTTTAACACCAGTAGCTGTCTGACAGCTTGGCTGCCGACAACGTCTCGTCGTTGTTGTTGTTGCTGCTGCTGCTGTTGTTGATTTTTTTTCGTTTTTTATTTATTTTATGGTGGCTTTTTGTTCGATCGTTTTTTTTTTTTTTTGAAGTTCAAGAATATGAAAAGCAAAACGCGTAAAATGAACTAAACGAAAGAAAAAAAAAAGGAAGCCGATTATATGTATGATGTTGCCAACGCATGCTCTCTGTGTACTTGTATGTTTATATATACACACATGCATGCGTGTGTGAGTGTGTGTATATTTGTGACGCTGGCAGTGATTACATACATATATATATACTTATATATGTATGTATGTACTTTGTATAGGCCGCCGCTGTCTCTCGCACTTCTTTTTCTTGGTGCTTTTTCTTCCTCGTGCTGTTGTTGTTGCTGTCTCGTCTTCTTGTTGGCTTTTGGTCATTTTGTTTGGATTTGTGTGTGCAGCACACACACACACACACACACACGCTGACTGTGACTGAATATGCTTGTGTGTAAATTTGAACCGGTTCCAAGTTGCGTTAGTTGTTCGTTTCTGTCGCTCCTGGCGTTCTTCTTCTTGTTGTTGTTATTGTTTTTGTAGTACGTGTAACTTGTCGATACGTTTGCTTGTTGTTGCCTCGTTCGTTCAGACTTGCCACAGCATTCTACAAATACTACAGCAACCAGTTGTAATACAACTTCGTTTACCATCTCAGCCAAAGAATCTGTTAAATATATATGCATGTATGTATGTATGTATGCATGCTTGCACGTGTGTGCGTGTGTGTATGAGTGTGTGTTAGAAGTTGGCTTTTTACAATTTTTCGGGGCTAAGCGAAATGCTGGAATATCCCATTTGTGCCTTTTGCAGATACAATAACGTCCAATCACATTCAATATAAATATGTATTCAGATACCTTTGTATCTTCAGCTATTTGAGATACATTGAATTTTTTCACATGCGTCAGGATGATGTATAGATGACTTGAGTTACATTTAAAGCTAACCGGATTCGATCTACAAATTTAATAAAATTATAGGATGAAGAATCAATGTTTATATACAAATTACACAATTTAATAAAAATGAATCTATAATTATTCCTCGTCTCGTGTAATGTGCTATATAGCATTATACTCGTACAAAGCCTTATATCAGATGTGATTTTGAAATGCTTAAGCAATATTTTTTATTTGCATTGATGAATCAACACTATTCGTATCTTTACACTTTGTACAAATGTATTTGCTGATTCAGTCAGACCGCAATGTTAGTAATTGTTTCAGTTTATTCCATTCATTGACCTTGTTTTACGTCCAATACATTAAATTCTTGGTTTTTAAATCAATTCATAATATTTCCCTGAATTAAATATCACTATGATTATTATAATATACTAAGAATGCAATTATTTATTAAAGGATCAAAGAAAAAAATAAAACCGAAAGTGATTGCTTATAGAAAGTTAAGTAATGTATAATAATATAGTAAATATGTAAATTTTATAAGTTGGTATTAGCATTTAAAATACAGATAGATTTGTACAATAAAACCATTTGATTGTTTTCATTTTTGGACTTCAAGTCCTCAACTGTTTTCAGTTTCAATCTGACAATTTATGGCTTTTCCTCTCAGTCATGCTGACTGACCCTAATCCGCACCTGTATTTCATTTGGTATTTCAACGACAGCAACTCCAACTCAACATGGCCAAAAACATGCGTTCCGTGGTCTCCAACAATCTCAACTCGAGTTGCTGTCAGCGTTTTCGGGATCATTAATTACGTCTGGCTCCGTCTCAGTCTCGGTCTCGGTCTCTATTTCATTCTGTCACTCGATATGTATCTGTGTGTGTGTGTGTGTGTATGTGTGTTTGCTCCTCTCCGTCTCTCTCTCTCTCTCTCTCTCTCTCTCTCTCTCTCTCTCTCTTTCTATAATTCTTTCTTTGTCGATCTGGCGTGTACACTGAAAAAAAAGACCAACTTCTAATATCAAGAACATTAATCTTAAATATATTGTTCTTAAAATAAAATAATTAAGATTATTAATCTAAAAAATCTTAAAATCTTCTTATAAGAATAAAAATCATAAATTGTTAGAAAAGTATAAATAGGTACTATTTCGGCGGTTCGAATCCCACTCGTAACAAATTAAAATAACGTTTATAAAATTACTAAAACAGAATAAAATATAAGTAAATTAAAATTAAAACTTAAAAATTATAAATATAAAAAAATAATTTTTATTTATTTTAATTTTAAGAAGATTTATTCTTCAAATAAGAACTTGGTCTTATTTAAAGTGTTCTTAAAATCAAGATATGTTCTCTTAATTTTATGTTCTCGACGCATTTTTTAGACCAAAAATCTTAGTTCTGAGACCAAAATCTTGATTTTAGAACATTTTTTTGATCAGTGTATGTGCATCTCATAGGCAGGCATAACCGGATTTATTCAAGAAGGAAACAAGAAGTTGGCACTCACTAACTGAGAGGACAGGCCTGTTACGCCCGCTCTCCATTGTCGTGGCTGTCTGTCAGTCCGTCAGTCTGTCGGTCGTCGGGGTCCAACTGTGTCTCTGCTTTTTTCTAATGCGATCGAGTCGAGCTCGTATTAGAATCTCTGTGTTTACACAAAGGCTGCTCTTTGTCTGCTGCTGCGTAAACGAACTGAAACTCGAGTATATAGTCGAACTCAAACTCGAACTCAAACTGGAACTCGGAGCTGGTCGCCATCTTCGTCTCCATATTCATCTCTGTTCCAGACTCTGAATTTCATTTATTTTTATTTTTTTTATTATTATTTTTTTTTTATCTACAATCATATTGAGCCACTGCCACTGTTGTTGCGGCTGTTGCTGCCTTTGTGGCATGTATGTTCTTATATCGTACGCATACATATTTTAAGCATGCGTTGTGCCTATTTATACTCTCCTTTCATTCGTTGCTGACCTACCTCCCTCATTCCCCATTCCCCGACCAGCTGCCCACAGTCTCCTCGACAATCTTGCATCTCCCCCCCCTCCCCTTCATTCCCTACGCAAAGATGAGTAAGCGCACGCCCTCATTAGCATTGGAACATTATTCACAAACTCTCAAAAGCCCCTACACTTTTCTTATTGCCGATAAGCCGGTGGAAACTTGTTTCCCCGTTAAAAGAGAGACATACGACATTCATATGAGTATGTATGTGTTTATTGTACTTATTGCCGGCTCCTTCACAAAAATTTCAAATTTCAATTCGAGTTTCCATTATATCCAAAAATCAAAACAGAAAACTAGTTCCAAATGCCGGCTTAAATAAACTTTTAATTTTTGTCAGCTGTATATCTATAAATTTAGGAGTTTTGTATTTCGAAAGAAAAAATTTCATAAATATAAATATAAAAAACCGGTCTGCGGCAAATATGCTGTAATAAAAATCCACAAACAAACAAGAAATCAAATCAGCTAGAAGATTATGAAGTTATGATTTGTTAATACAAATTTTTTGAATCCAACCACACAACCAAAAAAAATGGATTTATCTAAATATGTATGCCCTGAAAGGAAATTAATTTTTGATACTGTCTATCAAATCATGTTTGAAACCCATTCTGAACTCATTCCCAGTTCTAGTTGCCAGCAAATCAAGACCCAAACCAGATCTAACCAGATGTTATTTTTTTTTTCATTGCTAGCAGCTTATTTTTTGTTTTTTGTTTTTGCTTTTACTTTTCATATTTATTTCATTTAGTATATAAATATGTATCTAACCTATACCTATGTACATTCGTATTCATATGCAAATGTTATGCGGGACCGTGAAAGGGGGCAAAGTGTTGATCAAATATTTGTGTGATAAAAGAAAATATTGTAGGCTTCTACGGAATGTAAATTTCCGAAGCGTCATTTCGAATAAACGAAATTGATAAGGCTATAATTTAAAATAAGAACAGAACTTAAACATACGTATGAGTATATACTAGCTGATTTACTTATAATACTCAAATCAGCAAAGAATATAGTTCATAAAGTAATAAAAATAACAAAGAATAGTATAAGATTTAACAGTATATATTCAACACTCAGTATTATATAAGATATCAAAGTTTATAATATTGTCTGTATAGTTGAATGTTGTTTTTGCTACCCAATTGTGATGAAATTTTGTAGATAATGATAATTTAAGTTGCATGTTTTAATAACGGAGTCATGGATATTATCGGATAAGGAGTACATATTCTGAATAAGACATATTGATCGGAAACATTTCTCATGATTAAAAACGTTATTAACCCAGATAACAGATAGATATGAAACCCAATTTATACTCAAACTCAATCAATTTCATAATCAATTTAAAACACAAACCAAAGATCAATCGGAAGCTACATGTGTTCAAAATCTATTATCTTTTTGATTGGAAAAGTATTAAGTAACATACATAAATTAAATAAACTATTGAAATACAGCAAAAGCGTACGACAAACAAATGCGCTGCTAGCTGTAGGAAATACTTAAAAGATCTTATTCTAAGATTACAGAGTTTCTGTCTGTCGTAGACAGAGCAAATTGCCAATACATAAGTTGAGAATAAATTGTTAAACTTAAAAAAGGCAGAGAAAATAGTCGACAAATACATTCATACAAATGTTTTGTGAATACAAAATCGAAAGGAAGAGGTGAAAGAAATATATACATGCATACATATATATGTACTTATATAGAGAGGACAATAACAACAATCAAATACGCTGATAAGTCATATGTAATTTAAATTTGTATTTAATAATGATAAGCCGGTACACAAATACTTTAAACGAGGCATTCATAGGTGTGCGAGTATATGGTTAAGGTATGAGTATGTATGTATGTATATAACAATCAACGCGTGGTGTATGTATGTAGGTACACTCTGAAATACAAAAAAAAAAAAAGAAACAAGTTAATACTGTCAGTCTGTCTGTCGGTCTATTGGGTGTCGCTATCAGTTTGTCTGGCTTAAATACTTTCATATTAATGTGTGTTTTTGGTTGCTTCATTAAACAAGTTGACTATAGTGCCTATCTTTAGGCCTTGGCAGCACAGATGCAATACCAATACCGATACATATACAGCTGCAGCTACAGATACGGCTATGAGTTGTTGTAAAAGATACAACCTTAAGGAAAGTATCTGATACTGATTTGGGTAGTTCAATAACACTGTAGTCTACATTTTCAACATTTTCGACAAATGTTTGCAGTACATTTATATATGTACGTATACTATACCAATCTGTCTGATTTGTAGAACGTTAAATAAAATTCTAGTAGCAGATACTCGTACCAACTGCATATGGTCAGTCAGATACTTATTTAGCTTTGTATCTAGATACCTAGTATGTATGCATTTGTGTATTTGTAAATACACACTGAATTCATTCTTAACAAAAAAGCAAAACATTCAGTCACTTATACACACACTCACACACACACACACTCAGTGTGTATACATTTGTATATATTTATTATTATAAAGTTTTATCTGCTTTGTGGCGAATGAATGAAAGGCGCTTGGGTCATAAAATTTATTGCTTTCAGTAGTTTTTCAGCTTTAGGCAGGCGGAAAATTGAATACATTTTCAAGCTATCGTCTAAATATTTAGTCTTATAAATACTTGTAAACTTTGAAACGTGTCTATATGTGCTCTAGTTATAAACAATTATTTAGAATTGAAACTGTTATGAATCTAGACGATAAAAACGCAAGTTAGAACATGAGTGTAATGTTTTGACTTATGATATTTATTTTCTCTCATTATTTTATATGTACATCTTTTCCCAAACTATTAAAATGAATTAATAATTTGTGTATAACAATAAGATAATTAAATTGAAATATTATTTACAAATAATCGAAAGTGTTTTTTTATTTTAAAGTTTCTGTTTTTTTCTTAACTTTATAAAATATTAAAAAATTTCAAGAAAATACTAGTTTTCTTTAGAACTCCCATAGTTTGTGTGCATTTTTATTTATAAAGCTCGTGGCTAATAAATAAAGTTTTAATCAATTGCTGTTCAAAATGTGTGTAATTTCAATGGATTGGAACCCATTCAAAAGAATTAAAATTCTTAAGCGAAACCGATCATTAGCCATGCAAAGACCTTAAATAAAGCAATCCAACGGTAACCTCAATGATTAAAGACGGTCGTTATAATGGTTACAGTCATACTCGTTTAGTGACTGATCATCAATTCTGTGCATACAAATGTCGAAATATGTATGTTGGTTTATAATATAAAGAGAGCTTAAGCGATTTCCTTGACTATTTTATCGTCTCGGCCGAGTTGTGCGTGCTTTAAAGCGCCACAGTGCCAAAAAGTTATATACGGGTTTCTACACGTTTTATACAGGTTCACAAACATATATTTAATATATACTTGTATATGAGCATAACGCGATATCTATAGTTATTACTCACGGCACGTCACAACAAATATAAATAAAATATTAAAATACTCGCACAACACACACACACACACAACACTTATATGAATACGAATACGAATAAAAAAAAAAGAATACAAAACGAAAACTAAATACAAGCAGCGAAGCCAACGATAACTCGAAATTAAGATATGCTTAAAAAGCAAAAGAAACTCGCACATGGTTATGGTATTATGGGATTGTTGGTCGATTTGGGCGGGGGAGGTGGCTAATTCAGTTGAGAGTCTCAACTCTGTCGGTTTTGCCTCGTAAACTTGTTGACAACAACTTTGCTTGATTATCGTTGTGCGATTGTGTGTGTGTGTGTGTGTGTGTATCTGTGTGTGTATTTGTGTGCTGTCGAGAATCGCCTGTTACTTTATCTATAAAAGTGCGGTTTAATATGTAGCTGTGTGTGTGTGTGTGCGTGTGTGTGATAGAGAGTACACACACATATGCAGAGCATGGTTTGATTATTTAGTTGTGAATCAAATGATCGGAAATGTTTTCAATATGTTTGTATTCTAAGTTTATTAAAATCAAAAAAGGGAGATAGATACTAAATTATTATTTAATTAATTCTGTTTCTGTGCTACAACTTTGAAAAAAAAATTGTATAAAATATAGTCAACTTTTTCCGGCTCATATTTACAACGTATTAAAAGTATCTACAAACTTTTCCGAAATTAATAAATTTCATTAGCAAAATAACATGGCCAGATAAATTAAAAATTTGTTCTATGCTCAAATTCAAATTAACTGACGAAAGCTTTCTATCCATATAGTCTCGATAAGTTGTTGAGAGACCCTCGGTAAGTGTATAATTTGTAGTCAGCATTACTCTTTGCTGATATGGCATTTAAACCATTATTGTTACTTTTGTTGCCTTGCCATATCATAGTATTTATAATACATATATGGCGTGGGGGCCTGATTAGTCTTAACTTGTCCGTCGGTCAGTCCGTCGGTCGGTCAGTCGTTCCGTTTGCCTCTCAGTCAGTCAGTCATTCAGTCAGTTGGTCGCTCATTTGTACGCAGCAGTGTCATTCATTTGCCGTTTCAAGTGCTATGCACACTCACATATGTACACATATGGCATATGTATGTATGTACACAAAATACACACACATATATAAAAGCCATTATAGTGCCGGCGGTAGTTGTATATTTTGCTCGATAATAAGCTTTAAACTGTAGCTGTAGTCGAGTTGAGCAGCCAGTTATTCATTAATAAGTTGTTTAGATGTCAACTGTCGTACAGTGAGTGCATAAAGTATATGCATACGACCATTTATAACACAAGCATCTCTTGTTCGATGACAAAACTATTGAATATAAACTAACTTGTGCAAATTGTATATCATTATATTAGTTAAAAATGTACAAATATCACACCAAATTCATATTTCAAAATATATACATGTCTATTATCGTGGCAAGACTTTAGACTTGTTCTCAGTTGTTGCACTACAACAACATTTCAATTGAATGATTATGGCATAGTGACAAATGCATAAATCTAAAAATAGCAAACGATTACAATTAATATTATAAATATGCAATGTTCATTCAATCCAGTATTTTTATCACTTGTTCTAGTTTAACATTTATAAACTATTCTGTTGTAAGCACTTGCTTTTTTCATTTATATATAATAGTAGTTTAACAAACTATAAAAAAAATTTAATAGTTATGGACGAAAATAAAGAAGGTTCTGGAATAAATTTCCTTGCTTATCTTTTAATTATTTTATGTTTGAAGAGAGTGTTTCTAAATTGTGCTTAAATTTATCTGCAATTGATTTAAAGAAACCAGATGTCGAAAAAACGGTTCTCTATCTTAAAATAATTATATAAGTGTCTTGCGATTAATTGAATAACTATAGCAGTTTAATAAACTTAATCACTGCTATATTTAAAAAATTAATAATAACGTATTGTATATGCCTAAAGGTAAAGGGAATTTCATCTGTGATGTATTGCTATTCCTATTCTCTCTCTCTCTCTTGCTTACTATTTTTTCTCTTCTCTTAAAAGTCCAGCGCATTTGTTTACCATTTCTCTGCTCTCGATTATTTCACGCTGATTTTAACTAATCATCAAATATTAATCACTGGCAGGTGTGCGGAACTAGTGTGTGTTGGGCTTGACGATGTAGACTGTTCTCTGTTGTGGCTTGAAGCAATTCATAGAACAACAAACGCATGAAGCGAACAATAAAATTATCGTGCAATCAACTCGAAACGACTTCATCAATCAAGCAGCCAATAAATCATACAATAAATTACTTATTATCAAGACAAAGTGTTGTCAACTTTAACCTAAACACGAATATTAACAAGAATGTGCCTATTTGACTTCTTTTTGCGTTTATCAATCAATGAAACTATAGGTAACTAGCAAATAGCTGCGTAACCAAAACAGAAGTATATATATTAAAATTTCTGTCTAATGTCAAAGTATTTCGACAGGTTGCGATGTGGCTGAGAAGTTAGACAGGTTGTTTTTTTTAATAAAAGATAATGCCTAAAAGTTGCAAAAGTCAGTTGAAAGTTAATGTCAATAAGTAAATACAATTTAAAATGTCCTAACTTTATTTTAATGTCAGATAACTTATCGACTCGCTGAAACTTTAACAGATTCAAATGTTTTCCCTCTCTGTGGACTTGCGAGTAAAAGTATCTATTGGCTGACCAAATCAACTCTTCCTGAATGATGGCAATTCCATTTAGAGCACTTAGAGCCTGTTTCGATTATTCTAGGCCTTTTTTATGTGCGTTCACCAACGTATGCCGAAAGGTTTAGACATCCAATTAGGGTAGGAGCTCAAGTTCCTTAGCAAGAACCCGTTAGGTGGGGCAACGCACACAATTTAATGCTTGGGGCTACCTGTTAAGTCGGAAAGTAAACAATGCGCAAGAGGCCCACTTGGCAGAACGCACTACCAAATTACACACACTCACACAGACGGAGATTAACAGATAGCATGCCATATGTCTGGTTAACCCCCCCCCCTTCCCAAAGTTCAACTCGAAAAGCAAATAAACTCGTGTAGCTGCCACACAGCCCAAACCAGCACAAAATGCAATCGTGTGTAGGTTTCTCCAAACGGTAGCAATCTCTCCCTTATACAACCTTTTTCTCTTTCTATCTCTCTCTCTCTCTCTCTCTGTCTTGGCTACAATCGTAGTTGCCCTTTAACTTTCGGTTTTATGTAATGGCCACAAAATTCACTTAAATGCGGCAGTAAACACTCTTAAGTATCTACTAAGGAACAAGTGCAGCATTTGTAGATACAATTTTTGTTCAACTTACGCATAGCATATAGAAAATACAAATATTCTTATTTGTGTTGTTGTTGTTACTTGCTCCTTCATTATTTATTTTTGGTATTCTTTAAGATATATAGATACAGATACAAATACAAATACAGATACAGTTGCAGACGTATTTTCTGTAGAACGCTGAAAACTTTAGCCATTTGAGTATATAATACTGGCCATGTGTACGATGTGTGTGTGTGTGCGTTGTATTTCTCTGTTTGTTGTGTATCTGTAGTAAACAAATGCGCGTAAAAATCACACACGGCCAGCAAAAATTGGTTGCCTGCAAAGAATGAAGCGAACGAACAAAAAAGGAGACAATAAAGGAGGAAAAAAATATTAATGAAACAAAAACAAGAAGGTATCGTTAGTATTTGGTGGACTCGAGCTACCCGTTGTCTCTGTTGATACCCTGTAGTACGAATATGCAAATGTAGCATATAAGTTTATACTTTCAGTTAGTTTTGATTGATTGATTTATTAATTTCTTGTTTGCATTACAGAAATCCCTATTTTTTAAATTATAGTTATGTGTTGAACTAACGAATCTGAATTAAAGATCAAGAAATTAATTGAGTGCTGTTAAAGAAATAACGAAAATTGATGGATTATTTATTTATTTTTTATATAAATAAATATATGCTTGAAGATATTAAATTATACTGAACACAGGGTAACTGTAAGTCGATTACTCATTTGACTTCTCGTTGTTTTCGCGGTTGTTATTGTGGCACGCTGCCCTGTCTGCTTATCTAGATACATGCGCGTCTCCATTGCCTCACTTTGCCACAGGAGGGGCAGAAGCGTGGTGGCAATGTGGAGAAGCTTCACGACTCTGGACTGGCACTGGGATCTGTTGTAGCCATCATCGTCATCACCATCGTCGAATGCGTAAAAATTCTTGTAGAGGAGCGCGCGTAAAAACGTAAAAACAAACCTGAAAAGCACATAACACAGTAACGAGATGTGTGCTGTGTAAAAGTAAAGCGAGTGAGGGAATAACAATACACACACACACATCAACTCACACACCCAGAGATAGTTATTTTAAAACTTATATAAAAGTAGTTCTTATTACCAACAATTGTGTACATCTTATGAACTTGTTTTTCTCTGCTTTTAGTTGCTTTCTAATGAAATGACTCGATTTAAGTGCATAAACTGAAATAGGCATTAGATTCTATTAATTAAAATTTAAAAAAATTCTATAATAAATTACGAGTCTTTACATAAACATAGGTCTACTCCAAAAATGTATAATTAGTTTTAAAAACAAGTAAAAAAAAAAAATTCGTGATTCTATAAATTGAATTATGAAAGATAGTTACTAATTAATGTTAATTATATTAACGTTATTAATATAATTAAATTGTCTACTTTTCTGATGTAATTTAAAAGCAATACATCATATCTAAAAAAAAATTTATTTGTTTCTAAGCAATTGATAAAGTTTATATATATTATGTAATTAGTGATTAACATTTTAATAATATCTATAAAAAAAATTTTATCGCAACGATTAATTTCAATAAGTGGAAAAGAAATCATAATCAAGTTAACATAAATCTGTTTAAATATTATTTGAATGTAAAGAATTTCAAATACAACACAACGAGTTAACTTTTAATTCATTAAATTTTGTTCAATATAAGATGAAATGAAAAATGCAGATGTGAAAAATTAAACAATAAATATAAATACATATCTAGAGATATGTATGTCTTTTTATACGAGTTGCGTCTTGTCGGTCGATCGCCATATATGTAGCTGAAAAGCATATATACAGACATATTGCTTCCCATACACACCCTCAATGACTATATGTGTAAAAGTATCTACGCCAGTCGGCCGTATTTCTATCTATAAATTTGGCAAATAAAATACCAACAAATAAATGCATTTTATCTGCAATAATTTTCTATATATATATATATGTTTAACTTTATATATTCATTTTATTTTTACGCCAGACAAATAATCGTGCAATTTATAAAACAAATTTTTGTCTACAAGATGGATGCGATAAGACTGCATAACAGAAACCGAAGCAAAAGCAGAAACGAACCCGAAATACTCGCACTCAATACTCGAGCAATGGTCGTGTGATTTTTTCATTCATGCGCTAATCGTTGAATGCCCACACACACACAAACACACACACACACAACACATTTCAATATCTTGGCATACATACATATAAATAATAAAAATACAACAGCCGATATGAGTATATGTACTTGTATAAATATATACGAATATTTACACACTTTGCCTTCTTTTGACGTCTGTTTTTAGTACGCTCCACACGCGTCAACACACACATGGATTACCCCCCTTTCCCACTCCCCATCGATGCCACAGAACTAACTGCCCACCCACCTGGGGCCAAATATTTTTCAAAATTTTTAATACATTTTAATGCTGCGTAAAAATTGCGAATCAATTGCCGCGACCGCGTGCCCTCGCAATGTTACGCTAAATTCAAATTTAACAATCTAAAAATAACAAAAAAAAACAGAAAAAAAACGAACAGAACAGAAAATAAATTAATTAATACATAAATATTTTCATTTTGTTTTGTTTCGTTTTCGTTTCTTTTTTTATTTTGTTTTTGTACCAAAGCCAACATTTTCAAATACCGGAAAAATGCCTCGGTGGAAATTTGTGTGTTCTGCACATTGGTTTACTAGAAGTGTAATAGATACAAAACATTAAAATAGTTAAAACATTTTGTGTTATAGTATTTTATTTTGTCTTTTGTGAATGCTGTAATATTTATCTCAACAAATATGGATTTTTGTTTTACTTTTTGCCAGAAATCGTAAGCCTCTATAATGAAAAAAAACCTATTAAGATTTTTAAAGATCTTAATGAGAGTATTAATGCAAAACCAGTTGAAAATTAAACAATATTTTCTGAAACTTTGCAGTTGACTCTACAAATGATGCAATATAAAAATATATAATTAATATATTACATTGGCTAAGAACTAAGAGTACTTAAAGCTAAAGAGTATTTTGTAAAGTAAAAAATCTTGTTTATACTTAAATATCGAATTTGAGTATTCATGTAATGTAGTTCGACTATATAGTTTTATTCCATTAGGCTTTGCTTCTAATAAAATTTTAATGTTCTGTTTGCATTTCAATTGCGTGTTGTTTCGTTTTTGATTTTTAATTTTTCACTCGATATGCAAACAATAAAAGTTCGCACACATAATAAAATATTGGTTTTTAGAACATGTGGAAAGGTTTGGGGAGGTGAGGGGTAACAGGCCCCATAATAATTTGTTGTCCCCCTTGTTGGCGCCACTCAATTAGACTACAAAAACAACAAGAACAATGACGGAAACTACAACAAATACGAGAAGACAACGTTTTGTCGCCATCAGTCAAAGTTCTTGTTTGATTTACATGTTTATCTGTGAATGTGTGTGCATAAATTATACACAAAATATGTATATCTACACATAGATACATACACACACACAGATAGAGAGAAAGAGAGACACACGCCTATACCAGAATGTGTATGCTTTTATCATTGTTGTTTTTGTTGTACCCGCTGAATGCTTTTTGACCAAATTCAGTTGTGTTAAGTTTCACACATATTGCGATATGCCGCCACAGCTGCTGCTCGTTGTCTTCCTCATTTTAATACTTTTTTATGCATATAAATAAAGACTCTAGAGACTCGAATCAAATTCAGCATAGCCTGTAATTATAACCTGCAAAACTTATTTACCAAATTTCTTGGAAATACTTAAGCAAAATCAAAAGAAACGAAATAATGCCTTAAAAGGTATTTTGCGGTTTGTTTTTAATTGCCGGCTCTTAAGTTATTATTGCCGTCAGACTGTCACCAATGGAAACATTTCCAAGTTTCTTGGTTTTCTGATTATTTTCTATATTTAAAACAGCAAAAGAAAGTGAAGGTATACGCAATTTCAATGAAGCTTAATTCCAATGCATTACAAAGTAACTAATAAATTTATTTTTTCTCTTTTTCAGGTACGTTTTACTATTCTGACTTGAATATATTAATATATATAATGGTAAATTCTAGCACTAAGAGCATTAAATTAATATGTGATTAGAGAAGAGAATATTATAATAGAAACATAAAATTCTTTCTTAATAAAACTATTGAATACGTAGGCGATAATATCTTGGTATAATAAACTGAGGCTTTAAAGTTTTTTGTTTATAAAATTTACAGATTAAATTATTTTAAAATATATTTATATTATGGTATGTAATTTAAGTATTCGTTGTATATCATAGTAAAGGGTTAGCTGAATATTCAGCTAATAAATATATAATAAAAAAATACAATTTAATTTATATTTATAATCAAATATAGAAGGATATAGATTTTTTTATACTATTCGATGAATTGATATATTAAGTTAACTTTGTTCAGATTTGAAGTTAAATTGAACATTTAGCAATTTTAGCAACTGTGTATTTAAATCTGAAATTTTTTGGCAGTGCAATCCAGTTTTTTAACTTGGAATACATTTAAAGCCTATATAAATGTAATTGCACAAACAGAGCTCTTCTTTTTATGTGAGTAAATATGTTTATACTCGAACATACACATGTCATATGTTTAACTGACGACTTAATTGTTTTTTGAAGAGCCATGCTTATTTTTTAATGCCCGCAAGTCGTATGAGTTGTTTGCTGATGTTTTAAAAATATCAATTAAAGAAAAACGTGAACTAAATCAAACGCTCAGTAATCAATTATTAGTCTAGTATGTAGACCTGAGTTCATTTATAAGTATCACAATGAGAATAATACACTTTCACATGCACACTAGTATGTGCTAATCTATAATGTGAATAAATAAAAGTATTCTGTTCAGTAGAGATACCCTGCAGCACTGTTGCTAAGCACTAGTATAGAATATAGATGTTGTTTTTGTGATATTTATAAGAAAAGTCATAGGATGCAGTCTGCTTTAGTCAATTACATAGAGGACAACAGTTTTACAGGGTGTACAGAAGTGTATGTGTTTGTAGACACTTTGACTTTGGGTATGTGAACTCTGGAGCATTATATGGGCACGTTCCTTATGTGGCTCAAGTGCAACCTTGATTTTCCATGCACATTTAGTTGACTCTTTTTCATTTTTTGCTTTTCGGTCATATTTTTATTATTTTTTTTTTTTTTGTATTTTTCACATGCATCAACAATATTTTGTTTTGGGGTTTGTTTTTTTTATATTTCGCATGCACATTTTTTACCCAGCTAATCAGTTACAATAGCATTGCCAGCGGCGTGCTTGGGTTTCGTGATTGCACTTTTAATTTACTACGTTTGGTTTGTAGTATGCACACATGCCACATGCACAATCTACAAGTATATAGTATACAGATATGGTTATATTTATATATAAATATGTGCATATACATGTATATAAACCGGCCGGCCCACGCATGCACATGAACGGCTAGCAAACCAGAGTCAGACCAAGAGCCAGACCCAAACCCAAACCCGAACCAGAGCTGAGCTAAACTTAAGTTAAGGCGCGCCTGTGCAACCTACACACACAGAGTTGTTACTTTGACACGAGTCGCCTGCCACAATGGGACATAAAGGGTGGAGAGCAGGGGAGAAGTGCAGGGGAGTGCAGGGGAGTCATCTATGCTATTAACACAATGCCATGAGAGAGCACAAGAAATTAAATTCAATGAAATTAATTAATGCTTTGTTTGGTTTAAGCGTTGGCTCCAAACAGGCGCCGCAATGCGTCTCCAAGCAGCAGTAGCTCATTTATTTATTTATTTACTTTGTCAGACTCTGTCGGTATGTGGGAGTTGCTTGGGTTTTATTATTGAAAATTAGCCGATTTGCATAGGATAAACCTTAAAATGTTAAACCATTAACTAGGTCACAGAATCTCCATCAAATTCGAGCAATCTTCGGGCCTTACTTAGCCAATTTTAATGTTGTATTGCATATCAAATCAAGGTTTAATAATCCTTAATAGCTGACTCTGCTCAAACTATTTACAAATATTGCTGAATATGCTATACTTAATGATATTTAAATTAAAATTATTTATTATAGATTATTTTTACTATTTCTAATTGTCATTTGTAGCGTATATGATAATGTTTATCTAAAAAAGAAACGTCTACAAATTTGATTACAGTTTAGCCGTATCTACAGTCAATCAAATCATTTCATCAAAACCCACTCAATTTAAACGACTTCTTAATTTCCAACAATTGTGAAATCGATACAAAGATTATACCTCTGAGGTTTTACAATTAATGGCTGAGTCTACCTGACCCTCTGACTCACCCACACGTTAGGCAAGTTTTCAATGGGATGTCACAAGAGGTCTTTTGACCAATCGACGAATAAGATGACTCGAATCAAATCCCATAATGTATAATTAGAAATATACAACCTTTGACCTTATTGCGTCTCTTTTTTGATTTGTACTGCATACCTTAAAAAGCTTTTGAAAATCACTTAAGAAATTGTACTTTTTTTTATCAAATATGCTTTAGCCCAAAGTTTTTATTACTGAAACAAATTTTTGTTCTATTTTGTATTTATTATTTTGTGGCTCGACTCTTTTTATTTTTTTTTTTGTGCCTCGTGCTGCGATCTGAAATTTAAGATAAGCCACAATCAATTAGTGACTGTGTAAACATAAACAGCAACAACGAAGACGAGGCACTTTAATAGAGGAAAACAATTGCCCACCCTCCTCCTAACCCAATATTGTTGGGTCAGACATAGATATATAGACTTACTGACAAGCCCCACGGTTGAAACACATCGTGTCTACAAATCCCAAAAACTCTAGCTGGCAAAGTTAGAACCACAATAACAACAATAACAGCAACACACATTGAGACACACTCTCACACATTTCTATGTACATTTGTGTTTATTTGTGTTTATGTTTTTCTTGTCATTTCGCGCAGCTTTACGAATACATGTAAATATCTACGCTAGATAGCGCATAGGTCACATCTGAAAAAAATAAAAATAAAAATAAATAAATAAAATAAAAGACCAACAAAATACGCACACGCATTTGCTAAGTGGTGTTAAATATTTACATGGTATTATATTTCGATTTTCTATTTACCTTTACACACTTAGACTTTTGAGTGTCGTTTTCATGCAGCTTTCCAACTGCTTTTGCATATCAGATCCCACCAAATCTTTAAAATGATCCACAGTTTTCTAAGTTTGTCAAATTGTTGAAAATAGTCACAATACTTAAATGTTATGTCTCTAAATTTTGGTAGTAATACTTATATTTATTATTGTATGTCAAATTTATGTTTTTACGCATATATTTTATATTACATTTAAAACTTTGCGTATCAGATCCCACCAAATCTTAAAAATGATCCACAGTTTTCCATATATACAATATATTATTGTATGGAATATTTATGTTTTTAAACATATATTTTTTGTTACATTTAAAACAATTAAAATCCTTCATAAATACTTTAATAATCATTTTAATACATATCGGGCGGTGAAGTAGATTTCCCAAAGTCTCTTAAGTTGTTATGGATTAACTACAAACGAAGAACATCTTTTATGCGTACAAACTAATTAATTTAGAAAAATCATTTTAAATAACAACAAAATTTGGCAAATGAGACATTTTTATATTTTTAATTAATCGAATTCTCCTATCAAGTAACAAAATTGACTTTTTTTGAGGTAACAGAGAATTTCTTGGTTATTTGCATAAATATATAAATCTTTCTTAACGCATTAATTCTTCCTGAATTTTATGTTCACTTAAAAGCTTGCCAATTACATCAAAAGCTTAATGAAATTATCCTGCTGACCTACTTAGGGGCATCTGTCACTTGAAGCGCCCTTTAGCGTCTCATGGCAAAGATCTTCCATTGACCGTTCTACATAATTGCTTATTAGTTGTATACATAGTATTTAAATAAAGCTCATTAAGTCTCTGGATGCTTCGCGTGTGGTGTGCTTTGTTAATTGGCAAGGACGTTTTATAAGCCTTATGGCAATAATAGCCTTAACTTTGTTTGCATAGACACTTACCTTTTGTTCTCAGCCAGTTAATGTTGCTCCAAGCTGGTCAGGCTCAAATATCCGGCTAAGAAGCACACACAATGCGCTAACAAGCAAATCGTCCTGGATCGAATCGTTGTTGTATCCGTGTATGTGTATCCGAGAATGTTGGCCACTTGAGCCAGCAGCATCTGGCATCGAGCATTGGAGTTCAGCTCACGTACACAGACGACAAAAGGAGGATTATTTGGGAATGGCCACAGCCTCCACGTCATTAAATCTTAACTGCTCCCTCGACTCACACATACTTGAATTGAAGTTTCCTTTTTTGCTCCTTACTTATGAGAACCTGCAGTTATCCCTCTAGTTTTGTATGTTTCTTGTATATTTGGTTCTGCCTTTGTAGATATTCTTGACCTAGTTGTATTTGAATTTTGTGCTTACTTTTCTGCTTCTGATGGATATCTTGAAGTCATTCCCTGCCAGCTATGTTAGTGAAAACGGCCCCTTAACAGTCTCTGCCACACTTGTATCATATTTTCTTTTATGAAATGATGGGTTTGAGTAAATCAATTGAGCTTCATGATGCTAACAGACTGCAAAGTAGTTCACAGTTCATTCCCCCAATGCGATGACTGTCGCCTGCCTTTGACACTTGTGGTCATAATAGTTTTGCTCAACGCCCCAGCAGCAGCAATAGGACCCCAGATCATTCCGCATAGGTCTCTTATATTCTTCCCTTTACCACCCCTGTCGCCCCTTCACAGTTATTCGCCCTCATCCAGCTGCTGTGTAAGCGTTTTATGCGGTTACTTAAGGAAAATTCTAAATATACCTTTTTATCCTCGTCCACTTTGGCTCGTGGGTTTTGTTGTTCTTACCGATTGAAATGCCGCTTTTCCATATATTTTTCTCTCTCTCCACCTCTCTCTCTCTCTCTCTCTCTTTGGATTTCAAAGCTACCCCAACAACAATTTTGTTATGTACACATAACGTTTAATATTTTTATATATTTTTTCTTTTTTATATAGACCTTATAAAATGCTTTGAATGCATGAATTTCATATCGGTATGTATGTATAAGAGAGCGTATTTTTGGTGTGTGTGTGTGTTGTGTTATTTGATGTTGTGGTGAGTTCTTGGAGGTTTTCACACTTTTTATCTGGTTCGCTGCCTTTAGATGATGAGAGGGGTTTGATTTATATTTAAGGTTATTGCGCATTCCTTTTTTTTTTTAAAGGTCTAACGAAAATAAATATCTTTTAAATTGGGGTAAGGAAAGTCCTTTTGGCAAATCGTTGTTGTCTATTTTTCATTACGCTTTGCTGTCTGTGACAAATTTTATAAAATTAAAAGATTATTATTTATGGGGTAATTAAAATTGAACTATATAATAATATTTTTTTTTTTATAAATAATTATTTATTAGCTTTATTTGCATTAATAATATGGAATGTTTTTTAAAATGTAGCCAAGCTGGTGCTGTTTAATTTTATTTAGTTCCCTTTTAAATATTCCCAACAAATATTCATATCATTGAATCGTGAAATTTTCACTGCAACTAAAATTAAAATTAAAGAGCAGTATTCTAACTACTTTATCTTACTACTAACTTACTATCAACAAAAGATACGCAATAAAATTTTCATATCATTGAATCATGAGATTTTCACTGTAACTAAAATGAAAATTAAAGAGCAGTGTTTCTAACCACTTTATTTGAAATTAATAATTGTAATGTAATCCTCTTTTTTTATTAATTTGAATGAATAATTTTTATAAAGTGGAATTGTGAATGTAACTGTGAGAGTTTTTATTGTAGTACAAAATATTACAAATGTAAAAAACTATGAGCTAATACGTTGCGTTATGGCCATTTCCATTTTCCGATTCCATTGTATTATGTGTTGGCCAACAAACAATTTTCAGAGCAGTAACTTTTATCATTTTACTGGCTTTGCGGGCAACTAAGCACTCACACATACACACTCCCCCACACACATCTGTACGCCTCCGATAATTTGAAAGTTTTGAAAATAACTTTTACATGAACCCGAACCTCATTAGCATTGTTAGTCAAAGTTGATAATAAAGTTAAACCGTAACTTAATGTGGGGGCGACTGTAACTTGGATTTGTTCCCGATTTGTGGTCTGTGGAGTTTATTGATTTTTCATTGAGCGCAAATTGACAGACATATGCAGTCCCAATAAACTGGTCAGTGGGCGACTCGGTGGAGAATCTAAAGGCCCCTGAGATTATTGTACCACAATTTAATGACTCAATTCAATTATAAAATGTTATTCAACAAACTTCAAGCTACGCAATAAAACACAGCTAACAATACAAGAAGCTCTTAAGCCAGGCAGACAGCTGTCGACTTTTTCTACCCAAGGGAGTGGGAGTGAGTCCTGTTCGAAGCCAGTTTATTCAAGAAAGAAAAAATCAATTATGCAAATTATTTTTGCCATCTGGTAAAAGTCAAAAATATTATAAATTGAGAACTTTGCGTTTGTTAATTAAATTTAATATATATGTTTATTAAGTAACTTAAAATAAAATGTATATAGAAAATTATATAAATGTAGTTATCGTTCAATTAAACAATCTCAGATTATTAGAGATATACTCGTTATTCCCATTTCATTTGCTGTTTGCAGTTGCAGTTTGCATTTCAATTGCGTTTCAATCAATTTGCACAATAAATACGAGTACTTCTCGTACTCGTTTAGTCATCCATATGGCATCATCCATCCATCCGCCTGTCTATTCATCAAACCGCACACACACACACACAACGATACCGTGGCCCATTTCAAATTGCCACATTTAAAACTATTGAAGAGGCAGGAGTAAAATAAGAAAGAAAAAAAAAAACATTAAAAATAAAAAAGAATAGAGAACTAAATAAATACCCGCATGCTGCACATTCATTTAAACCACATGCGTTTATAACAATGAAATCAAAACACAGCAGCTCAAGAAATTTGCATTTAAAGCTCAATCAAATGCAATTTGCATGTCGTAAAAAAACCAAGAAATAAAGAAAACAGAGAACAGAAAACAGAAAACATACAAAACGCATTTTTTACTTACTTTACCAAATGTCTGTGTTTCTCTGTGTTGTCTCTCTTTGATATTTTCTTTGTATTTCATAAATATTTATTAGATTTGCATTACCTAAGCGCTCTGAAATGCAACACTGTATGTATTCAGGGCTGTCATCGTCATTTGTTATCTTTTTAAAATTATATATGTATGTCAACTTATGGTTTAAGCATCAATCTAATTGTTACTGTTTATTGTAAAGGGTCTATCAAACTGTCAATTTTCAAGCATTAACTTCAAAAAGTCACTTTTCTCATCTTCTTATCTACATTTGTTAACGTCTAAAAAACGCTGCAATCTTTTGATAACTATATATACCATTTTTAAATTATCTATTTCCACGGTTTAAATGAACTCAATATTACTCAGTTTAAGTAGTAAGTGTTGTGAATATATATTCAATTTTCTACAATTTATTAAAGTGACTTGCTTAATTCTAATGGGAATATTCTCAATTGCCAACACCTTGCAAAATCATTTAGCTGTTAGCCTGTGGTAACAAACAATTTGCATTAAAAATTCACTTTCCTGTACTGTAATTTAGTTAATAGAAGAACTGGACAAACCTATTAGCCATATATTTATAATATATAATTTTCGCTGTATCAGGGAGTGTATTTAAACACCCTGTACATAAAAAGAATAAAGAGTCTACTAATTTTGTTAAAAAAAAAAGCTCTAAAATTTGGAAAAATAAAAAATTAAAAAGAATATAAAAATTGAAAGATAAGCAATTATAAATTACAAATTTCAGATATAGACTTGATAAAGTATCATAATCCCGATTCAGACCAGGTTAGGTACAGGGTTTCTTACAGTCGGGGTCTCTCAAATGAAACCATTTCTACTAGTTTTTAAATGATGATTACACAACTTATCAAATAGAGAAAATACTTTTCGATTAGCAGGTGGTTCGCTGTTGCACTCTGGGCGATGGATTATTAATCTTAGCTGGATCTTATTTCAAATCAATTTCATCAGCAGAAAAGCAACAACAACAGCAACGTTTGCTCGCAACTTTGTTGCCGCTTTTGCACACAAGCAAAAGTCTGTGTTTGACTGAAGCTCAACTTTAGGAGCAGTTATTGACGCTGACGCTGACGTCGACGCCGACGCCGACTTCGGCAGCAACAACAGCGACAGCAGCATCCAGAACAGTAGCCCAGGCAGCGACAGCAACAGCGACAGAAACGGCAAACCTCAACTCTGTTTATTCTTGTCGAGCTCATTTTGTTTTGTTTATTTTTATACTTTACTGCTTCACTCTTTCGCATTTTCTCTTTCAACTCATCGTCGTTGTGGGCATATTGCATTGAAATTTGCAACACATTCCACTTTGTTGGGTTCTTTGGCTACCGTTTGACGTTTTAGTTGAGGCAAAGGAGGCATGAGAAAAAAAAAACTGAATTGAAATGATTTAATGCAAATTTTATGCGCCATATTTTTTTGCATGGCAACGTTCTTTGATTGCTGTTGTTGTTGCTGTTGCTGCTGTTGCTTTTTGCCTTTGCGCCTCATCGCCATCATCAACGATTGTCAGCAGTATTGTTGTCGCTGTCTTTGGCAACATTTTAATACATTTTGCAACGGTTTCGAATTATTCTGATGGTTCGGCTTCTGTTTGCGTAATTAAAGTGCTCAGAAGGCTCCCGATACGGGAATACCATATCATAACGAATCAATACAATAATTGATACTATTTCCAAAGATGGGCCCAATTAACTACATTTTTAACGAAGCAACTATTTCGGTAAGAGGTTCTATTTCAGTTTTCTGGATCCAAAGAAATACAATTTTTTGAACGAATTTAGTAAAATTTAAATGCAGAAAAAATTAAGATGCCAAACCATGATCAAAATGACATTCCGCTTAAAAATCGGTATAGTTTTGCCAAAGTTATGACAGCTCGAAGTTACTCAAGCCTCTGATCTAGCAACTTTACAAGTCAAAATTTTTCCTAATTTTGACATGATTTTTTACAAAAAAATGAAAGACCTCAGAATCAAGTTTAAAGTGTCGTTTTATACTAATAACGATATAAGGAGTTGATTAAAAGTAAAAACATGAGATTTAAAATTTTGAATTTTCAAAATTTCAAAGGGGACCCTTACCATTAACGTGGAACCATGGCTATGATGGTCAAAAAAAAATAAAATTTTCTTAATGCAAAAAATTTAAATACAGAATGAATTAAGAGAGCGAATCATGATCAAAATGGCATTCCGATTGAAAATCGCGTCAGTTTTCTTAAAGTTATGACAGTTTGAAGCTTGTCAACTCTTTGACCTAGCAACTTTACCGGTGCAACCGTTTCGGTTTTCGGTTCTTGAAACATAATTAATTTTAGTTATGGTTTCAGTTTCAGTACTAAAAATTAAACAGTTAGTTTCGATTAACGGTTTTGATTCCGGTTACGGTGTTATTTCCTGATGTAAATTCAATATATCGAGAAAATCGAGTTGTTTTTCAATTCAAGCTTTAAATTTTTTTTACTTTTGTAAAATATAAAAGTTACAAATCGCTAAAACATTTTTGATCGGATGAAAACATGGTGTAATAATAATGCATACAATGATCATGAAATTAACTACTATATCATGAACTTAAACCGCTCTGAGAATGTAACTGATCCATAGCCAAGTTGCAACCATTCAAGTGCACAGCTTAAGTGCTGTTTGAGATTTTATTGAGCAAATGGCACTGCCTGTAATTAGCCTGAATGAACGATGGAAAGGGGAATGGGATTGGGACAAGATTGTGAGTTCAAATGAGTTTTGTATTCTTTTCGCGCTAGGACAAAAATTTTAATTAGTGTGTGCGCCTCAATTTGTGCAACATCAGCGCAAATTAATCGCAGTGCATTAAAGCCAATTAGAACAACGGCGACTACAACAGCAGGGGCAACAACTAAAATGCCAGTCTCGGAGCATCATCTAGAAGATGTCGGCGCCATTCCAAGAAAGTTGCTGTTGTTGTTTTTGTAATTGTTGTAATTGTAATCAAGCTGCAGTCGACGTTGAGAACTGACGTCGCTGCTCTGTCCATTCTGCTCTACAGTCCCCAAATACATATGTAAAGCTAGTCAACAAAGTGTTTTGAAAAAATACAAATTAACATATAAACATATTTGATTTTTGATTTCTAAAAACGTAAAATTTTGAACTTTTCCTAAAAAAACATAGCCAAGAATTACATATAAGATACATATATGAATTAAAATAAAAATTCATAAAAATTGTGTACATTTTTGATTTTGTCAAAACACTTTCTTGGCTAAGTGTATCTCAGGCCTTGCTATTTCTGTTATTCCTTTTAAATTTTTTCGCTTCGTCATCTCATCTTTGGCCATTGCAATCAGAAAACGTGCCCAGGACACCTAGCGACATCATCACAAGCCCCCGTTGACCCCTTGTCCCCACACAGCCCTCGCCTGTTCCATATCTCGTACATCTCGTACATATGTATGTATTCCTACAACCAAATTCCTTGTCGTCGAATTTTTGCTCAACATTTTCTCGCGTTTCGCGTTGCTAGGCAGAGACAGCAGTCAGCAAACTCAACACACAAACACACACACGCAGACATACATATGTAACTTACACAAAAATACACACAGACACACACACACACAAACACGCATACAGTCATGCTCACTCACTTAGTGTGCAGTCGTCTTTACAACTCAACAGCATCGCAGCACGACAGACGCTGCACTGCGACCCCCAATCTACTCCCCTAATGCACCCCCGCCCTCGGCAATAGTCTTTTCATTCTTCTACACTGCGTTCCTTTTTTTTCTCATTTTATTTTACTTTATACTAGTGTGCAGCGCCGCACTTGGCAACAACAACGACAACAACAACATAAGCTGAGCCACAGTGCATACGAATAATTTACGCCATGCAAAGGCAAAAAGCTAAAAATGAGTAAAGGCTGCTGCAGCGGCAGCAGTAGCAGCAACAACAACTGCAAAGAGTTGACCTACAGTCGTGGCTAGTTTAATATGTACACAAGTAATTCGATGACAAAATATTAATGCACGTGAATTATAAATGCATAAATTAATCAAATTTAAATATCTTTATTAAAGTGTTTTGTGAATGCAAAACAATTTTTTTTATACTAAGATATTATGTTTAATAATATTATCTATTATTTTTTATCTTAATTACATTTGAAAATACTGTAACTGTAAAAATCTGCTTAACTTAATAAATAAAAGTATGCTAATTTTTATGACCAGCACTGTTACGCGCGCCAATGTAACTTCTTTCTCT
The DNA here is from genome assembly GCF_004354385.1 of Drosophila innubila. Taxonomy (NCBI): domain Eukaryota; kingdom Metazoa; phylum Arthropoda; class Insecta; order Diptera; family Drosophilidae; genus Drosophila; species Drosophila innubila. The sequence continues at coordinate 26,173,278 of NW_022995380.1, read as the reverse complement.
CTGCCGCTGGCGCGAATTGCATTCATGCGTGCACGTGTGTGTGTGAGTATGTGCGTGTGTGTATATGCATGTGTAAAGCTGCTCTCGTACGGGACGAACAACGCACGACTTGTTTGCATTTACTCTACGCAAATGAGCGACGTCGCTGTTGTCGTTTTTATTTATTCTTTTTTTTTTCTTTTTGTTATATCTTCAAGGGTGGGGTGCCCTGCAATAGTGTGGGTTGTGTGTGTGTGTGTATTGGGAGGGTGCCGGCAACCACAGGAGATCCCCTTCCTGACCGCCAAACGTTTGCACACAACTCACTCTCACTTGACGCTGCTGCGCTGCAGTTTTTAACATTTTGCAATGCTTTCAATGACTAAGAGATTTGTTGTTGTTGATATTATGGAGAATGGGAGGACTTCTGACGAGTTGGCAACAACATACAAATCACAGCATACAAATTCGCCTGCTAACTGAGCGAACGCGCTCACTCTCTCTCTCTCTCTCTCTCTCTCCTGCTTCGCCATTGTTTACCCCACTCTTGTGCTCTCTCTCTCTCAACTAGTGCTGCTCCCACTGCCATCATTGTTGTTGTTGCTGCTGCTGCTGTCAACGAGTGGGGTTACTGACTTTGCAGCAGCCAGGCAGCGTCAGACTGCTACCGTTGCTTTTGTATGTGTGTATTAGTGTATGCATGCCTGCATGTCAATGTAAGTGCGTGCGGGCAGCGCAGTTTCAGTTAGCAGCGAATGCAAAGTGAGTAATTGCAAGGAACGATAGCAGCGAAGCGACGACGACGACGACGCGTCGTAAGGTCTGCGTTCAATTTGAGTCTTGCGTTTTTGTCTTTGCTTCGCTCTTCTTTGCACAGCTTCTGCATCTGTGGCTGTGTGCATTTTACACTTTTGCTTCCTCACTTTGCTTTCGTTAATGTTTGGCGCCAAAACACTATATGAAAACCAATTGCCGTTAAGGTTCAAAGAACTCTCTAGTCTAATTACGATGCATTCGGTCATATCATAACAAATTAATACGACATGCATATAGACATAAAGTTGGTTAAGAAAGTACTTTGCCAAATAAAATATTTCCCATATTTGTTTTTTATTTTTAAAAATATGTAAAATAGAAAATAAAAAGAAACAAATAATAAATATTTTTTTGCGAGAGTAACCTTTTTGGTCAAAACACTTTCTCGTCTTATTGTACATATGTTTCACTTACTAGAATTTATCATGACTGCATTGAGAGCGATCGGACAATTGCAATGGGTTAAAGTTGTATGTTTGCATGTAGACAACACAAAAACTGCAGCAATTGAGAAGCTTGCCAACTGCAGTTTTCAACCACATAATAATGAGCATCAGCAATAACGACAACACCAACAACAATAATGACAATTCAGATGACTAAAACTGAAACACAGGTTTTGGACATAGCGGCGACTACAATAAATAGATAACTGTAATAATGCACACACAAACATTACCACTCTTTGGTCTAAAGTCAAACTTGAAATGAATACCACACTGTAAAACTGTCCACTCCCATTACCACAACTACATGCTACAGTAGTGGCAAAATAAAAGCTGTACAAATGTAATTGACAATTTTAGAATCTAATGGGCACATCAAATACTTTATGCATAAATGTATTCTCATTTATTTTTTTTAACTTTTTATTGATAAAAATTTTTAATTTCCTATTAATATTAAAAGTTATTAAATGAGTGTTCTCAAATATTTGCAAAAACAGCACGAGCAGCACTTTAATGGCCTCCACTGTATTTTTGTAGATGTAGAATGAATGTAGAGAGCTTAAGCGCAAACTGATTGGCAGACTCACTGGTAATAAAGGTGGAATAGGTGTCCTTTAGTTCAGCACGCATTTTTTATAAAAACACATACATACATATAAAATAAAAAGATATTGCTGTAATTTGCTTAAACTCTAAATAACTATGTGCATTTGACCAACAAATCACAGAAGCTTCTGACTGTTGCTAATGACACAACAACTATGATAAAAAGACAGACAGAGTGAGAGAGTGAGAGAGAGAGAGAGAGAGAGAAAGAGAACTACTCTAAAGCTCCCACAAAATTGCAAAGCTTTTGAGCCTAGCAACTAACCCAAATGAAAAGCAGAATTGTAGAAAGCAAAAAGCAAAAAAATAAAATGAAAATAAAGCAATCATTGCACTTGTTCCGCACACAGCAGCAGTAACAACAACAACAACAACAACAGCAGCAGCAGCAGCAGCAGCATCATGAATGAGGTTTTATTCCTGTTGCTATGTTGCTTCAATTTTCTATTTTTATTTTGTATTTGATGTTATTTTGCCGTGTGGCCCACAATGGGCGTGGCAGTCATTTCCCGCAATTACGCCTACACACAACGAAGCGTCATAGACGAAGAGAACCAACGAGTTGATAATGATAATTATGATAAAGATGATGATGATGTTTTGTGTGAAATGATAAGTCGAATTGCAGTGGTTTGAAGAAATATGGCAACACTGCAGCTTACTCACTACACACACACACACAGACACATATACATGCACACATTTACCTGCACAAGGAAATATTTTTGTGATGCCTGGGAGTATGCTACAGTTTTTTTTGTGGAACCGCATTGCACTATGCCAGCTTTGATTGAATTGTGCGGGGCGAATGTGAAAGAGAAGGAGAAAGAGCAAGAGGGGAAAAAGGAGGAAGGACGAACTATCAATTTTTTGGTGGGAATTGACGTGTGCTAAAAGTGATTTCGATACGGTTTGTAGAGTATGCAACTGTGTTATATGTTTTAAATTCTTGAATTTTCAAAACTAAACTTTTCTGAAAATAAATTTGTAATTTGTCTTTAAAAAATATACACTTTGTGTTTTATTCTCAGTTAAATTCTTAGTGCATCGATTTGAAGAAAAAATAACTGTCTTTATTGTTGGTAATTTGCCATTTCCACATAATTATTTTCTTATCAGAGCTTGACTTTTAGTCTGAAAATTTCCAACCCGTTTATCTGAATTTCACCTCGAACGTCAAAACATGACATATACGACTCGTATAACAGGGTCTCCATTGGTAACTATGCGCCATAATAGACTCAGAGCTTTGCAGGCGTGCAATCTAAATGTGAGCTGGCCTCCAAACAGACCTAGGATGGGGGGAAAAGGGCTTGTCAAGGCTCTGACGCACAAGTTACCCAAAGTCGAGGCTACAACGGCCGTGCACAGTGTCTGAAAGACACATTAGCGTATTGAAATAGCAAGGGGAATTTCAAATTTCAAGAAAATGCAGAACTATAAATTAAAATTAATTAGAGAATTAAATTATTGTTACAATTATTTTGATAGCATTAAAGTTTATGTACTGTAAAGCTTGGCTCACTTTTGATTTATCTCATACATTATACTGCACCTAATGACTGACTTTGTTTTACTTTCTTCTTTTTTTTTGGAGTTATGGTGGGGCTAAATTTTTATTTAAAAAAATATCTAAAAATTATTGTGACATTTTAAAAGTCATACCTTAAATTCGAACAATTTTAAACGATTTAAGAAGTTATATAATTTAAATAGTAATGAAAATATGGTGTCTAACATTGTTTCCTTACATCAAGATTTATTTAAAAATATTCTAAATTGGACCACTGTGCTCTCAGTATGCCTTCGACGTCAGCGTGTCTGGCATGTTGTTGGGCTGTTAACCGTTAGCCAGCGTCAGCGTTGCCAGATGCATTTCATTTTTGTATGCAACTGTACTGAGTTTTATATATGTATGAAGTATATACATTGTGTGTGTGAGTGTGTTGGCGTTGGCGGCTTTGGCATTAAATGTTTCAAGTATCATTCATACGAGTATGTATTTCATTTGTACTCTGGGTAAAATGGCACCTCCTACGCCAGGAGGATCCTAGAGCTCGACCACGCCTCGACTGCTATGTAAATTAAAATGCTTCCGTCGTCAGAGACAGACCAACAGACGGACAGGCAGACAGACGGACAGACAGACAGACGGACAGACAGACAGACAAACAGACATAACGAGTTATGTATGTATGTATGTATGAATTTTTGGTCCGAGATTGAATTTTATTGCCCCGGCAACTGGCAACTGGCGAAAGTTGGCGAGGTCGCAGCGCCAGGATGTCAGAATTGTCAGGATGCGAATTGCACTAATTATGAAATGACATTTTAGCGATTTTAAATGGTTTTCTGTTGTCAACTTGATTAATGTAAACTCGTAATTTTCATTTTGCAGGCGGCGATCCTAATGATGATGTTGCCAATGTTGGGGGCGATGTCGTTGCACAACAACAACAACAACAACAGCAATTGCCACTACAGCTGCTGCAACACTAGCCAACATTGAAAGCAACACCAACACAACAACAGCGGCAACAAGCAGGAAATAAGCCAGACACATGTTGCTGCTACAATTGAAACGAGAACAACGAGGAGAGCAACAGCAACAACGATGCTTAGCGCTGCCAATGCAACAGCAGCAGCAACAGCAACACACACTGCAGCAGTTGCCGCTGGCGAAACTTATGTGATAACAAATAAACACCACCATCAACAACAGCAACACGCGCAGCAACAACAACAACAGCAACATTTTGTTGTTGCCGCCAACACAATGGTTATACCAGCAACAGCAGCAGCAGTCGCCGGTATACCAACAGCAACAACAACAACAACAACCACAGCAGCAGCGGCAGCAGGAGTTGAGACAGCACAGCCCCAACAGCAACAGCAGCAGCAGCAACATGTGTTGTTTCAGCCACAATTACAGTTACAAACAGCAGCAACACCTCAGCAACAGCAGCAACAGCCGTCGCAGCCGCGACAGCATCCCAAGAAGCGCAAATTTGATCCAGCTGAGCTGGACAAAGCCGAGCAACAGCAACAGCAACATCAGCATCAACACCAGCAGCCACAACAACAGCAGCAACAACAACATCAGCCGCAGCAGCAACAACAGCATACGTTGCATAAGCAACAGAAACCCGCCGATACAAATGGCAACAGCGATGCGATGTCCAATGGCAATGTTGCTGCCGTGCAGCAACATGCATTGGCGTTGCGCAGCATGATTGTCGGCTCGCCAGCAACAATAAATTGTGCAGGTGCAGGTGCAGGCGCCAGCAACAGCAACAGCAGCGATATCAGGCAGCAGCAACTGCAACGTATTATAATCACATCGCCACTGCAACATGCGACAAGTGCAAATAGCAAGCAGCATGTTGCAAGCAACAACAGTAGTCATGCAGCAATCAATCATCATTCGCGTACACACACTCCCGTCTACTATCAACAACAACAACAGCAGCAACAACCACGTTTTAGCTTTATATCACACAACAATCAGCAACATGTACAGGAACAACAGCAACAACAGCAGCAGCAGCCGCAACAACAACAACAGCAGCAGCAGCAACAACAACACGAGCCTGTTGCTTTACTCGATCTCAGCGAATGGACAAATACGCGTGTCCTGGCCAAAGTTGGTAAATTTTATGCACCCGGCATCATACGACAAGTGCATGAGGCAACCACAGCGGCCACGCCCACAGTTACAGCCAATACGCCCCACTCAATACTCGTGGAATTCGATGCCGCCGAATTTGGCCAACAGCTGTATCAGGATGTATTGCAGCTGGGACGCTACAATGTGATACTCGATGCCAGTCCGCCCATGGCTGATGTAAGTTCCCTCACTCTCTTCCATCTACTCCCTTTCTCCCTTCTATATCCCTAAAAACTTATAAAAATCGTATAAAAAAATAACTAAATAACAAATTGACTATGATCATAATTAATTTATTCACTTACCTTAGCATGAATAATAAAAATAGTAATCGGAACTTGACTAAATTTGTTAGGAATATGTTAATCAATTTTAAACTCACATCTTGTTAGGTTAAAGAGATATAGTATTTTTAAAACAAAAAAAAAGCCTTTATACATCAACTAAATTTGTTATGATTGTTCCTAGGAATGATGAAGTTCTCTTTCCTTCATAATAGATCAAAATTTGTGAGTTTTAAAGCAATCATTTAAAAAAATATAAGTTTTTTATGGCAGAGTTCAGTTTTCAACAGATCATTCCTATATGTAGTGTTAATGTGATATATACTGCCTTTCACAGGAGATCTTCGTAGTTGATATTTTTAAAACCAAAAAAAAAAGACTATACAGTAATTAAATTTGTTATTGATTGTTCCTATTTAGGGTCGATCAAGTCCTCTTTCGATTAAATTCCTTCATAATGTATTATATAACAAAATTTGTGAGTTTTAAAGCTTTAATTAAAAACAAAAAATAAAAGTTTTTCATGACAGAGTTCCGTCTTTAATCCAATATATATATCAATCCAATATATAGTGTTATTGTAATACTGCCTTCCACAGGAGATTTTCGAAAATGATATTTTTAAAACCAAAAAAAAAGACTATACAATAATTAAATATGTTATTGATTGTTCCTAGGATAGATAAAGTTATCTTTCGAATAAATTTCTTCATATTATTATAATTTATTAAATATCAAAATTTGTGAGTTTTAAAGGGATAATTAAAATAAAAAAGATTTTCATGACAGAGTTTAGTCTTCAACGGATCATTCCAATATGTAATGTTATTGTGGTATTTACTGCCTTCCACAGGAGATGTCGGAGATTTCTGAAATTATTAAAATGTATAGTTAAATCCAACTAAAATTTAATGCCATCTCTCCCTTAAAAACAGATCACGCTGGAGGCGCGCGTTTGTGTGCGTCAACGTGTGGAGGGTCGCAACGTGGGATGCGTCTATGTGGAGGGCATCCTGATGGACATCAATCAGGGCACCAAGCAATATACCGTGCAATTGGCCAATGACGACGTTGTAAGTACAATCTATACATCTTAAACAAACAAAATACCTTAATTTGCATATTATTTTCAGCCCAATACGAAGGTTGTACGTCGCGCCGATTTGCGTCTCCTGTTGCCGCCCTGGTGGGACGAGCTCAATGAGCTGACGCCTACGGCCGCCAAGCGAAAGCCGGAACCGTCAACCGCTGGTGCAGCTGGTGCAGCTGGTGCAGCTGGTGTTTATCCCAAGGCGTTTGTGGCCACGGGCTACGATGGCAAGCTGCCCACGAGCACATCTTCGGGTGCACAGCAACAGCAGCAGCAGCAGCAAAAACATGAGTATTATCGTGCGGCTGCCACATCGCCATTCCAGGGCGGCGTGGTGCCACCGCCGCCACTGTTGGCCCATGTGGAGCAGCAGCAACAACAACAGCAGACCAATGGTCTGCCTGATATTGTGATCTCGCCTGGTAGCAATGGACAGCAGCAACATCATCATCTGAAAATGCACGTGCCATCGCCAGCGCAGCAGCAGCAGCAACAACAACAACAGCAGCCGAGAAGCTACGACGACTACGACTCGGATGATGAGCTGAAACGGGTCGGAATCGGTTACTCACCGGCCGCTGGCGATGTGGATGCCGAGAAGATGAGCGCCTGCAGCAAACGCAGCAGCATGCAGAGTCGCGGCAGCACATCCAGCTTACTCGATCAGAGGCTGACACCACGATCTCATCCGGCAACTCCAAGGTACTTTACTCTAGTTACACTGGTGTCCCACACACGAGTTTCGGGTGTAGTTTTTATTAATAATTTGCAATATTTACTACAAAATGATTGTTAGAAGAATACAGTGCTGTTCCAAATTCATTAACACAGTGATTGTTAGAAGAATACAGTGCTGTTCCAAATTCATTAACAATTTTTCATACAGTGGTGTCATCAAAAAATGGACCAAGTGCTAATATGTGTATTCAATATTACTGAAAGCAATTTATATTGCCACAATGACAAAAGATTTTAAGGATAATACAGTATGCAATTTAAATTCGAAAATTGAAAGAGATTTAAGTAGTTTTTTCATACAGTGCTGTCATAAAAGCATAGCAATTATAATCAGGGACCGTAAATAATAATTTTTTTTAAAATAAAATAAACACCCACTTAAAATTCTACTAGAAGAAAATTAATCGCAGCAAAATCTTTATAGTTTTAAAATCTGTTCCGATTTTTTTTTTTTTTTTAATCAATATAATGATTACTTTTGATTTTGATTTTTTTTTTTATCAAAAATAATTATTATGGTGTAAGTTTTATTAAATAACTCAAAACTAATGATTTTCCTTGCTGAAAAACATTAAAAATTTAAATAAAATCATTACCAAGTAATTTTTATAATATAACTTACAGTCCCTGATTATAATTCTAATAATGGAAAGAGATTTAAGAAAATTTCCCACAAAATAAAATTCAACTGCTTTCAAGTTTAGAGTAGTTATTAGTTAAAGTCTCCAGGGTCATATTCTAATTTGTACTTGCACGTAACATAAATAATAAGTTTAGCTTATGCTTTCTGCAATTTTGTGCTCTCTCTCTCTCTCTTTCTGTCGCTGCTGAAGCTGGCGTCAACAGTTTTGATTTGGTCGTACTTTTTTTTTTGTTAAGCAGAATTGACATAAACTCAATCCATTAATTATAATTACATATAGTACATATGTATGTATCTGTATCTGTATCTGTGTGTATTTGTGGGGATTTTGAAGTATGTACTTTCGTTGACAGATCTCAGGCAACGACGCCGCATCGCTTCAAGAAGGGCGACATTGTGGAATCGGAGTCCGGAGTGCGCAAGAAGTACAATGGAAAGCAATGGCGACGTCTCTGCACGCTGTGCATGAAAGAATCTCAGCGGCGCGGCTTTTGTTCCAGGCATTTGAATCAGAAGGGCAACAATGCGCTGCCCTCATCAACGGGGCCAGGTCGTTTTCTCAGGTGAATATAAGACATCCACTCTCTCTCTCTATCTCACTGCTCTAACGCTCTCTTTTTATTTTTTATTAATTTTTTTTTTGTCTCTTTTGATTGGTGCTCTCTCTGTGCTCGCAGTGATAGCCGATCGAGCAGCAAGACGCAAAACGATGAGGACACGTCACGCGACTCGGAAACATCGCCCAACTATCGTGTCACGGGTCGCTATGATCAGGAGGAGGCCGATGTGGCCGCCATGTTAGGTACGTGCAACTCCACTCACACCTCTTGACTTTTTATGACACCGTCGATTTTCGCTCCTCTCTTCTCGCTCTCTTCGCTTCTCACTCCGATCATAAAAGCAAGAAATTTGGTTTGAAATTTATTCATAGTTCGTTTCAATTCATTTTCAAGGCTGGCTTTTCCAGCCAGCTCCGAACTCAACTGAACTGAATTGAGTTTCTCGAACTCGAACTCAAATGGCCAAATGAGCGCCAGCTTTACCTGTTAATCCATCTTTGTTCACGCAATTACCCACACAGTTACACATGGTCAAGAGTGCAGCGCCGACTCTTAACTGAATCTGGGCTGTTCAGCCTTGTTATTCACGGCGCTTCTACAAATATGCGTTTTGTGTTGGCCTAGCTAACTGTTAAGTGCGCTTCCTTTTTTTTCTTTTTACCAAAATCAATTACAATTTTTATCTATAAGACTTGTATAGATTCTTCAAAAAAAAAAAAAAAAAAAACAATTGATACTGTAAATTTCAAGATATTCTGCAAATACATTTTTAGAAAAAAGAACAGTACAAATAAGTAATTGGTCATCAATAAAGCGTCATCTGCGATAATATCCATTTATTATAGGTACCACAGATAACGAAACCATCCGAAAATCTCAAAAATCTCCATACATTTTTGTGAGATTTTCGGTTGGTTTCGGTTACCCTTGTACATATATGATTTTTGGGCCATATTTTTTGGTCCCCTAAATCCTTTTTGTACTTCTTTCTGTCTTTTATAATAATATTATGTAATAATGCAAAAGTTTTAAGGAGCAATTGGCTTTATTACTAAAAATATAATTTTTCATAAAAAGTAGAATTTCTTCAGTATAAATGTTATACTATAAATTATACATAAGTGGTTAATTATTTTAAACCATGAGTATTTATGCAGTTAAACACATAAGACTGTATTTCATTTATTTTATCTACCAAAATGCTCATTTAAATTAATACACTAGATTAATCAAATAAATTCGTATTTACCTCTAACATTAAACCACGTTGAAAAAAGTTTCATTTATAAATAGTATACAGATTGCTTGTAGCGCATTCACACGATCGATGCAGCTGAGACTTTCACATTGCCTCGAATGCATTTTCAATTCTCTATAAAAATGCATATCATAAAGTTTTATTGTGGCAGAGCGACTGCTGACCATTTCACACACACACTCTCACACACACAAAGACACAGGCACACACGTACGCACACCTTTGGACAAAGGTCGTTGGTTTTGTTAAGGTTTTCGGGGCCGTGGCCGATGAGGGGTGCTATTGTTTGACGAGTGCGTGCTGCATCAGCAGCAGCAACAATAATAATAACGGCAACAACAACAACAGCAACGTTAGCTATCCACTTGAAAGTGTGACCGCAGTGTGATTTAAACGCAAAGGCATAGGCAGACGCAGCGACGGCGACGTCGGCGTTCGCAGCGACGCACACGCATTCCAATGCACCTGCAAACGATCGCAGCAGCGACGCGTTGCGTCGCGTCGACGCCGCCACTTGAAACGAACAATGCAGCGCAGGCGAAACAAAAGCGAGCTGCGTGCGAAGCGCAACAGATTCTTCTTTTCTTGTTATTTGCCCTGCCTTTGATTCGTTTTTACCTAAACAAAAATGCACTTGAGAGAGCGCGTTTACTCACACGCTCACACATGCACATGCACACACTGAGAGAAAGACACAGAGAGAGAGAGAGAGAGCAATCAGCACCCACACAGTCAAACAGTTACACAGCCACAACAGGTAAACAAACATGGACGTCGAGAGAGCGAACGCAAAAGAGCAACGCCAGCAACTGACGAGCGTGAGAGCGGCGGCGCTCAGTTTATGCTCGCTCAGTTGGATTGCTGGCCGTTCTTTTGACGTCGCGTCGTCGTCGCATTTTATGTTGAAAACTGTCAAAGGCAAGGCAAGAAGACAGAACAGAACGCGGCGCAAAAGCAAAAGAAAAATAAAGAAACTAAAGTGAATACCAATGCGAATGCAACAGACAAAACGATTGTGACAACGACGACAAAAAAAAAGAGTTTTCAACCAAATTAAATACGAAAATATGTGCAGAAAGTGATGCCAATCAAAGTATTGCTGTGAGGAGTGTGCGCGGAGTGCGAGGAGTGTGAGAAGGGGGCAGCCAAGCAGCGCAGCGATATGAACGCGTTCCAGGACTTTGAGCTGGGCGCTAAATTGTATTTACAGTGCTTATGTAATGAATTGCAAATGCAAACAATTGAAAATATGAACTTGCAAATATATCGAATGTTCCTTTTGTTATATTAACCCCTTCTATTTCGCTGTTTCTCTCTTTGTTTCCTACGATCTACAGTGTCACTGAGCAGTTCACGCTCTGCAACGCCATCGTATACATCACCCGTGAATCATGCCGGCGCCTCGCCGCTCAACGCCATCAACGCTCACTCTCCGGTCAATGTGTCCAACAACAGGCAAAACTTTTTTACGCCCATTGCAAATCAGTCGCAGCAGCAGCAGCAGCAACAACAACAACAACCTCAGCAGCAACATGTGAACACTGTTGCTGCCGTGCCGCTGGACAGCAAATGGAAGACAACACCCAGTCCGGTGTTGTACAACACAAATAGCAACAACAACAACAACAATAGTAACAGCAGCAGCAGCAACAACAACAATGGCTGGGAGAGCAGTCAAACAGTGCAGCAGCAACAGCAACATCATCAACAGCCGCCGCCACCGCCACAAACAACGGCTGTATCTTTGGTGATGCATGCACCACCACCACAACAGCAACAACAACTGCAACAACAACAACCACCTGCCGCTCATCTCAATGCGCTGCCAGCGCCACCTAGCGGCCATGCGACCAGCGTAATACGCATCTCAAGCAGCCAACAGCAGCAGCAACAACAACAATTGCAACAACCAGCGCCAACTCAACAGCAGCAACACCAACAACAGCAGCATGTTGTGGTATCCACTGCTGGTCTTCAGAGCTTTCATCCCGTCATTGTGAATGCCACGCAGTTGTCGCAGATTCAGAATTCATTGCCCGTTTCCGTTGCCCAACAGCAACAACAACAACAGCAGCAACAACAACTGCCGCCCACTTCGGTTTCGTTTCATCCACATCCGCCAACCACGCCCACATCCGTTGCCGTGGCACAGGACAAGGCGTTGCCAAAAAACGGTAAGTGCCACAAATTGTGGCAACTCGTATTTCGTTTGTCAGTTAAATGAATCGCAAAATCCAAAATTCACAATAAAAATTTAATACTAAATCGATAGTGCTTAAAATACATCGATAAAAAGTGCTTAACAAATTTAAAGAAATATTTATTAGTATTAATAATAGTTTCTTTGGTATTAGTTTAATAAAAAGTCGATTTAATAATATTTATTATGTGATTTAAATATATTTAACTAAAGTGACTTACCGACTTTAAGTTATCGGTAATTCATTACAATTACTGACAATTAAACAGTATTAAAAAATTTAATGAAATATATGCCTTTTAAAAATTACTATTAAATTTTTTTAAGCGTTGGCTAAAACTAAATCGATAAGGTGATGTCATCAAGTTATCGGTATTTCCTTACATTAAATGAATATTAATCAATATTTATTTTTTATTAATACTAAATCGATCATGTGATATCGATAACTTATCAGCAGTTCATTACAATTGCGGTCAATGAAATAATATTAATAAACTTAAGTATTCATTTTAATAAATCTTTTTAATTAAATGAAGGTTTATTAATATCAATAAACTTAAGCATTAATTTTAATAAATCTTTTTAATTAAATAAATAAAATAAATAAATACTAATAGATTTAAGCCAATAAATATTAATGTAAATACAAATTTTTAGTTATATAAAATTGATAATATGATATTGAAAGTTGTAAGCAATAAATTAATTAGCTCCTTTATATGTTTTATGATCCTTACAGGCTACAATGCGGCTAGCTATGCGTGGCACAAGCTACTGCCGCAAATGCCGGCCATGACCAAAGCACCGCCAGCAACAGCGGTGACAACGACAACAACGAACAGCAATTACAGCCTGGCAATGATGCAGCACCAACATCAGCAACATCAGCAGCATCAGCAACACCACCAGCACCAGCAGCAACAACAGCTGTCGCCGCAACAAACGCCACAATTGCCGGCAACAACGGCAGCACAACAGCAACCGTCGCTCAATCACAACAACAATCATTTGATTGTGCCCGCACCGCTTTCATCGCCGGGGAAGCCCCTCAACTGTTCGATGAATGACGCTAAGGCAGCGGCAGCAGCAGCGGCGGCGGCAGCAGCAGCAGCAGCAGCAACTTCAACTGCAACCAGCACTGCGGATGAGCCAGATGAGCCTGAGGAGCAGCTGGACGATGATGTGTTTGAGCCCACAACGCCCACTGTGGCATCCACATCGAATGGCAAGAAGGCAACGACGGCAGCAATGCGCTTGCCCACCTACAACAGCAACATACGCAAGCTGGATGAATGTCACGATGCCAGCGATGGTGTGGCAGGTGTGCCAACAACCTCGGCAGCCAAGCGACGCAGTCAATCGCTTAGTGCACTCCAACAGCAGCAGCAGCAACAACAGCAGCAGCAGCAACAACAACAGCAACAGCAACAACAGTCGACTGCAAAGGCAGCTGATAAGAAGGTGCGACGTCCGATGAACGCTTTCATGATCTTCTCGAAGAAGCATCGCAAGATGGTGCACAAGAAGCATCCAAATCAGGACAATCGTACGGTCAGCAAGATTCTTGGCGAATGGTGGTACGCCCTGAAGCCGGAGCAGAAGGCGCAGTATCATGATCTGGCCAAATCTGTGAAGGATGCACACTTTCAGCTGCATCCGGATTGGAAATGGTGCTCCAAGGATCGTCGCAAGTCCTCCACATCGGGCAAAGGCGGCGCTGCGGCCGCTGCCAATGCCACAGGTGATGGCAAGCAGCGTCTGGTCTCTGTTGATGGCTCCGATTCGCTGGAGGATGACATGTGCCCATCAACACCCGGTGGCAGTGGCAGCGGTGGCGCCCAAGCCGTGGAACTGCAGGGCGACATCATTCCACTGACCATTGACAATTATAACATTGCCTGCGATGAGACGCCCACAACCATTGCTGGCCAGGCACAGGGCAACTGCAAAGCCAAGCAGCCAAAGAATGAGCTGCAGTCCGATGAGGATGAGCATATGTTGGTGGTGGAAGATGAGCAGCCGCCGAATAAACTGGATCTGCAATGTCGTGAGCGTGTCAACGACTTGGAGATGGATGAATCGCCCTACGATTATCGCAAGCAACAGCAGGAAACGGATCAAGTAAGTCTTCTGAGTGACCAATCACTTAATATTTAATGCTCATCTATTTTTTGTGCATTTGCAGCGTCCGCAGGAGGATCATGCAAGTGCCTGCAATGGACAGGCGATGTCGGCTCCAGCGTCTGGAAGTGAGCGTGAGATAACGCTGAAACCGAAGGCCATTAAAGCTCATCCGGGGCTGGAGAGCACCATGCTGCCGTATCCACAGATGCCCATGTATACGCACTACACTAGTCCCAAGAATCCAATCGGTGTAACACCATTCCAACCCACAGGCGAGCAAGCACTAAATCCATATGCTTAACAAATGCAACAGTTGCTCATTGTTATTTTTTGTTTTGTTTTTTCACATCTATCATGTACAGGCGGCGCCTTCAAGTCGATGCCCATCAGTCCCAAAGGCAGCAGCAGTTCCTCCGGTTGCAAATCGGATGAACAACAGCTGCAGGCACACATCAAACAGGAGGACATCAAACAGGAGCCACCATCGCCCTATAAGCTCAATGGCAACAGTGTTGCTGCTGTCAGTCTCAACGCTGGCCCGCCCACCGGTGGAGTGATCAGTGCCCCACCGCCCACCAGTGCCGTTGGTGCCATCTTCAATTTCAATGTGCCAACTGCAACGGCTCTCAGCCAGAAGCAATATCACTATCCCATGCATCATGCTCTATGCAGTCCCACAGATGTCAGAGGTGAGTTTACAGCCACTAATTTATTCAGAAATTCTTTTATTTTAGTTTCTCTCTTTTGATGACTTTGTCGCTTTGAGCTAGACAGGGAATTATTCCATTTAATTTGAAAATAAATTCAGTTACAGGCCTTTTTCCATTTATTTTCCATAATTTGATTTAGCTAGCTAAATTTTTTAACTAGTTTTGTGGAATTCAACTACAAACTGATCTTCATTTTTTGGAAAACTATTAAAATTTAGTTCAACTTTTTGATTTAATTTTTTGAAATAGTAAAAGAAGAATTTATAGGGACTTCAAAATTTTTAATGGTTGTGTTTAGAATTTGTCCTATTAACTAACTATTTAGTTGAAACTATTAAAAACGAAAGTACAGATAACTTAATTCTTATTTTAATTGGTCTCTTTTTAACAACAATTGAAAATGCTGTTTCAATTTAAAAAAAAAAATAAAAATTAAATGCTATAAGAATTTGTTAGACAGCAGGATAGACTTGTAGACTCTATATTCTGGCTAGCTCAAAGCAACAAAGTTTGGAGTATTTCAGTTGAATATCTTTAATTTTCAGTTGTCGCTCTTATGTTGTTTCTATGTTTAGTTAAATTAAATAAAATTGGCATTATTTTTACTATGATTTGTTGAGTATGACATATGATTTTGTTGTGTTGCACAGTTATGTAATATTTTGTACACCAAAGACAAAATTAAGACAATCTGACCACGCCCACGCCCACACCCCCGCCCTCTCACCTGGCACCCATTTGGAAAATGTACATCAGAAGCTCATCTCGAATGTGTGTTTTGTTTTTATATTTTTTTTTTTAACAAACCATTTTCTGCATATAACATCTTTCTCTTTATACTTACACAACCTACTCACCTCACCTTACCTCACCTCACCTTATCTCACCTCACTTCACCCTGCAATCGATCAATTCTCTCGCCCTCGCTTTTACCTTTGTCCATTTCTATATCTCTCTCACTTGCGCTTCAATCACAACTCACAACAAAACCGATCAAAAAAAAAAAAGCTAAAGAACTTGAACAAAAGCAAAAACAAGTAAAGGACGAGCACGATAAAGACAACGATAACCAAGACGAGGCTGTAGACGAAGAGGATATCGATGAAGACGACGACGAGGATAACGATGACGATGACGAGGATAACGATAACGATGACGACGACGACGACGACGATGATGATGACGAACAGTTTATGGATGAGCTGGCACGTGTGACAAAAGATTTTGATGGCATTGCCCAATATACGATTGCCAAGCCAGCAACTCCGATGCCCACGGTTACCGTTACGACGACCACGCCCTCAAATGTCAGTGTCAGTCAGGCGCCGCCTTTGAAGCGCAAACAATTCACCATAGTGCGCTCACTGACGCCGCTGCAGCCGGCAAACTCACCACACCAACAGTTGAAGCATCTGCATCAGCGACGCGTCGAAACGCCGCCAACAGTCATCACACGCGTCCCAACGCCGACGCCGACGTTGACGCAGACGCAGACGTCGACAGCGACAGCGACGTCCACGTTTGCAACGTTGCCGCGCAATCATTTCACTATTATACGCACACAACATGCAACAACACCACAACATTTACAATCCCAACTACAATTGCAACGACAACAACCACAATTACAACGACATCAGCAACATCAACATCAACAACATCAACAACAACAACACCAACATCATCATCACAACACACCGCCGCCATTGTTTTTCAAAAGCTCAAAAGCTCAGACATCAACAACATTAACATCATCAAGCACAACAACAACAGCAACTACAATGACAACAACAACCACTACCACAAACACCAACACTACAACAACAATCAGTCACAGTAACGAGCAACTTATTAAATTTTCCAATAATTTCAATAACTCTGCTGCAACAACAACATCAACAACAACTACAAACAATACTAACACCAACCCATCCTCAACAACAACATCAACAACAACAACGAAAACGTCCATAATACGTAAATTGTTGACACTGCAAGATGCGAGTAAAGCAACCGGACGTGCCGCCATTTTGTATGATGCATTGGTGCTGGACACGTTGCATGGCAATGACGATGACGATGACAACCACAGCGATATAGCGGAAATTGCAAATGCAACACAGCAACAACAGCAACAACAACAGAAGCAGCAGAAACAGCAGCAGCAACAGCAGCAGCAAATGAACGTGTCGACAGCAACAACTGTGCAACAACCGGCAACAATGTTGCTCATTACCGATGTGAACAGTTACAATCAGCAACATGTTGCTGCCTCAAGTGCAGGTGCAACACTGCGTCCATTGTCGTTCATCAGCATCAATGCTTGCAACAAAATCACGCTGCCGGCCAACACACGCATTCTGACAACAACGTCAACAACAACAACGCCCGCACTTACCGTGCTAACCAAGGCGATGGCGCCAGCAGCAACAACAACAAATCATAGTACTAATAAAGCCCAAGAACTAACCATAACGGCCACTGTCAATTCGGCCACAAATTGTGGCAATAACAATAACAGCAACAACAATAGCAATAACATAAAGAGCAACAGCAACATTAACAACGATGCGACCACCATTCTTATGATCAACTCAAACTCAAACTCATCCGCAGCTCACCAGGCCTGTGTGCCCAACTCCCCGGCGGCAGTCAGTCTGGGGCATGCGGCCAGCATTGCCACACCGCCCGCATCGGCGCCGGCGCAAATTTTGGGTCCAGCGGGTCCAACACCTCCTCAGAAAATGTTCTTTGCCATGGGTCATCCCGTAAGTAAATACCTTAAAATCAATATATCTAACACATCTGCAATGCGTGGAAAAGCAAATAAAAAAAAAAAACACCCTTTTACAATGCAATATAAATAAATTTTCTTTGGTAAAGTTGCTAGGTCAAAGAGTTGTCAAACTTCCAACTGTCATAACTTGAAGAAAACTGACCCGATTCTCAATCGGAATGTCATTTTGAACATGATATGGTCTCTTAATTCATACTGCATTTAAATTTTACAAAATTTTATTATTTTTCGACCATCATAGCCATGGTTCTGTCTTAATGGTAAGGGTCCCCCCTTTGAAATTTTGAAAATTCAAAATTTTAAATCTCAAGTTTTTACTTTTAATCAACTCCTTATATCGTAATTGGTATAAAACAACACTTGAAACTTGTTTCTGAGACCTTTCATTTTTTTGTAAAAAATCATGTCAAAATTAAGAAATATTTTGACTTGTAAAGTTGCTAGATCAAGGGCATGAGCAACTTCGAGCTGTCATAACTTTGGCAAAACTGCACCGATTTTCAAGTGGAATGTCATTTTGATCATGGTTTGGCCTCTTTATTCATTCTGTATTCAAGTTTAGTTCATTTAGAAAATTTTATTATTTTTCGACTATCGAAGCCATGGTTTTAAGTAGATGCTAAGGTTTCCCCCCTTTAGAATTTTAAGAATTTAAAATTTTTAGCCTGAAATTGACTTTTTATATCGTATTTAGTATCAAACAACATCTTAAATTTGATTCTCAGACCTTTCATTTTCTTGTAAAAACTCATGCCAAATTGGATAAAAATGTTGAAACTATCATAACTTTATTAAAACTCAATCGATTTTCAAGCGAAATACTATTTTGGGCTCTTAATTCATGCTGCTTTCAATGTTCATACCCGTTGTGTGATATAAATTCGTGATTTGTAATATTTGTAATAATTAAATATTTACTTATTATAGTATCCACTGCTGCCGCGTTCTCATCAGCAGAGCACTTCCAGCCTGGAGCACCTGCAGCTGGAGGCTTTTGCACCTAGCTACCTCTTCAAGAAGCACAACGGTGGTCTCGGAGTGCAAGGGGCACCTCCTCTGCCGCAGGTTAGCGGACAGACGACCATGCTGTTGCATGGTTATGCGCCCAGCAGCCAACACAGCCAGGATCAGCAGCCGGCAAGCTCGCCATCGTACAAGTCAATGCCCTCCACACCCAAGTCGGCGTCTTATCATCTGAGTGCACCGCCCGATTCGGCGGGTAAACGCAGCTGCGATGCCATCGCTGCCGAGGATACCGATGTTGATGTGGATGTGGATGCCGATGGTCATCCGTTTGTCCTGGCGCCGACGCCGGCACAACTGGGACGTGCACCGCTGCAGCGTCGCAAGAATCTATGTATGTATATGTCAGTAGATCTAGCAAGGATCTTTCTAATTAATTCCATGTAGCTCAAAGTAAATCGGACAACAATGTGAACGCCAGTGGCGGATATGGAGTCAACAATGGTCAGCACATTGGACGCAAGCTGCACTCGCCCACGATGATGGATGTGGCCACCTCATCGCCAATTATTGGCCATGTGAATAGTAGCAGCCTCAGCTCGGCACTGCCAACGCCAACCTCATCGACCACCACGCCCAACAGCGATGAGCAACTGCCTCTGACGCCGACAGCCATAAGCAACATGGGCAACATGGGCAACAACTCAAGTGGCCAGTCCAAGTCGCCGCTGAGAAATGTGCCTGCTTCTGCGCCTGCAGTGGTTGCTCACAAGAAGAAGAGCGATGAAGTAAACAAGTAAGCTTGAAATTACAGCCAGACCAGTGATGACAACTATTTTTCGGAAAAATAGGACAAAACGACCAAACAAAACAGGGGAAAAAGGCTGAAAAAAATCAAAAATACGACAGAAAATAGGACAAATAGTTTTTTAAATAAATTTAATAGTTTGAGGGCATCCTCGATTATTTTCTCCGCGGCCTTTTCTCTTAGGTGCTTGTTAGGTAATTGACGAAGATGTCAACAAGACTCGAGCCGACGCAATCCCAATTTTCAGAAGATAAAATATACATATATATGAATAATTATATAATATACACATTGATCTTATGGTTAAAATAGCATTTAACGTCAAGACGGTTGCTTAATTTTTTTTTTTACTAAATTAACTCATAGCATAAGTGAGTAGTTCCAAAAAATAGTTATTGCCTGCCGAGTCTTGATATTTTTTAGCTTCGGTCTAAAACTTTGGCGTATTTTCAACATTCTGCCATTTTATTAGGTGAATATTTGCGTATTGAGAATCTGTTTTCATTTTAATGACGTTTCCGATCTGACATATTCCCAAAATTGACAGAATAGAATATTTTTGGGTTCGAAGAACACGATCTAAATAAAGTACAGATTTTCGGCTAGAGGATGTTGAAGATTTTTAACGGCTAAAGGAGTTAAAAATAGGACAAATCTATACGAAAAAAGGCCAAATTGGCATCACTGAGCCAGATCCACATGATTCACGTGCTAATTCCTATTACATTTCTTCTTTTAGCGTGCTCAAGCAAGTGGACTTTGAGAAGAAGTACAAGGCTCTACCTCAGTTCAAGCCGGAGGATTGCCAATCGCCCAGCGCCATTGCTGTGCCCTCCTCGCCGCGCGTCTATGGCACCAACTATCGCAAAAAGAATGCAGTACCGCCGCCAGTGCAGAAGCTGAGTATGTTGACATCACTATAGAATCCACTATGCATATCCAAACTGTGGCAAATCAATTATTAACCAGTTCTTTATACAGTGGGCGAGGATGATTCGATTGATGAGCCCGCTTCGGCGCCGCCGACAACCACACAGCGTTTCTTTGGTGCAGACTTTAACAATGATCTGAGAGGTAAAGCACATAGCCCACATATTTGCGATAGCCGATCAGGAACTAATCTTCAATTTGCTGCAGAACTTGAGACCGGCGATCAAACGGGACGCTCCCCCCGGACACCCAAAACGCCGTTGCAGAGCGCACGCTCCGATGCCAGCGAGAAGGGACACCGCAAAGTGCTGGAGACACGCCGCAATTTAGTTATGCAACTGTTCAACGAGCATGGCATGTTTCCAACCGCACAGGCCACCATTGCCTTCCAGGTTCGTAATTGCTCGCGTCATTTATCTCAAAATTATGGTCCTAATACAAATAATTATCCCTGTCATAGACCAAACACATTGATGTCTTTCCACGCAAACAAGATCTGCAGCTGAAGATACGCGAGGTACGCCAGAAGGCGCTTGGACATCCAGCCTATACACCCCATTCGGCCGGTCCTAATACGCCTTCCGACTCCAACTCCTCATCGGCCACTCTGAGCGCCAATCTGAATGCAGCATCGTCAGGTAACTATACGGATTTATGGTTAGGTCGAATCAATTATATTATTTGAACGATTTTTCTAAATTTTAATTTTAAATTTAACAAAAGAAAAAAGTTTACTGAATAATTTTTTATCAATAATAAATAGTTTTGTTGCAATTGTTTTTAAAATCAGCAGAGATGTAAATAATGAAGAATCTATTTATAAAGGGATGCCACAGAAATCGAAACCAACCGAAAGTCTTCCAAAAATATATGGAGATTTGAGAGATTTTTGGTAGGTTTCGCTTTCGCAGCTCTGTTAGTGTATTAAGTTGTTGTATATTTATTTCATATTCTACATGCTTTGTTGCATGTGAGAAGTTTATTTTTATCAACTTTTAATTTGATTTTTTTCTTTTGTTAAAACATTGTATAGATGTTTTTCCATATTACTATACGGCAGGTATGCACCAACAACATCAACAGCAGCAGCAACAACAATTCGCTGAACAACAACAACAACACCAGCAGCAGCAGCAACAACAACAACACTTTGCCACAGACGAATCATCCAAGCAAAACAAACGATAATGATGGATTATCGTTTTAATGGATTACAGGATCAGGACGTGAACGAATTTGATTAGCTGCGAGTGACAAATTACTTAAAACTAGTAAAAGAATTAAGCAAACAACAATAATTGCAGCAACGCACACACACACATACACACACACACACACACACAGACAGACACACATAGATACAGCACATGCATCAGATGCATATGGGCAACAACAGAAATAGTTTATATTTAAAAGAAAAAAAGCAAACACAAAATCGAACAGATAAAAAAAATTAACCAATTTTAATTACAATGTACTACACATATAACAGAGACAGAAATATTAATAAAAAGAAAAAGAGAGAGAGAGTGGGAATGAATTTATTAAGCAGCTTAATAAAGATAGAAAGTGAAAGATTGAGTTTCCAGTTAGAAGGTAGAACTTTATGAAGCATATATATGAAGTACACACATAATGGAAACGATTGTATAACGATTTAGTTATTAATTTACAGGCAAACCAACAAACAACAAAAAAGCAACCACAATGAATACCATAAAACAAAAGAATAGCTCATAAGCTTTAAACTTAACTTAAATTGCACATTATTTTAAAGTGTATTTAGCACAAGTATAAATGCAAACAATTGTATAAAACAAAAAGATTAGAAAAAATAGTAAAACAAAAGAAATCGTTAACGAACATTGTAAAATGTATGGAGGAAATTGTAGTTGTATTGTATAATTAGTCATAACGGTTTTTGAATGAAAAGAAACTGCACGAAAATGCTTTTAAATTGTCAACTTTTTTCTTTGAAAAAAAAAATGTATCGGAAAAAAGAAAAAGATTTTTTTAATTTGTATGTACATTACTTTTATTATTATAGCCCTTATACTATTCTGGCTTTTTTTTATACTGTTGTCTATTTAATTTGAATAAACAAATTTTATTTATATAATTACAAATTTTTATACGGTTGTTAGACGGTTGTTTTGTTTATATTCGAACATGAAATTGTATAATTGTAAAAAATGCAAAACTCTGTCAATCGAAGAACAAGAACAATAGCAATAAACAAAAAGTTGATCGAAACATTTGCAATTTGTAAAAGAAAGAAAGAAAATGATTAAACACAAAGCTGTCTTCCACTGTTGCTGCAATACATGAATTATTAATATTTTAATTGTTTTTATTATTATTACACAATTAATTTTAATTACGTAGTTTTCTGTGTAGCTTTGCTTATTTAATTGTATAAATAGAGTGTGTGACTGCGTTTAATTTTAAATTAAATAAATACCTTTTGGCTTTCAAACATAATATTATTATATTAGTCTGTACAATTAGTTATTAAACAAGCTTTAAACAAATTTCAAAGCATTGACAAGCATATTCAATGGCGTTCTTCTCGTTTACTTTGAAATAATGAATGCCAGAAACTTTGTATTATTATGTGTGTATAACTTGAAGTGATGTGTCTGTTCGTCGTGCAAATGTATTGTTTATTTACAATCTAATTTCGATTTCTCGAATGATTTAAATGTTTCCCTCTCTTTACAACTGTCACAATAATCTCCCAATGGATAAAAATGTTTTTTTGCTCGGTTTCTTAGTTCAGTTTGCCATAGTTAACGGTCTGATGCAGAATTTTGAAATTATAGTTATAATAAAAAACAAAGCAAGCAGACACACACACCTACACACACTTAATTCGTGTAATAGTTAGTTATTAAAGAAATTTATTACAACTTTTTAAAGCCGCACTTACTTATAATTTACATGTAATTCTTTTAGCTTTTATGTTTCTATGTATAGTCGAAACAACATTTTATATAATAAAAACGAAAGTACATTTTAGCGTGTTAATGTAAATTAAAAAAAGAATAAAACAAAGTTTATAAGCAAAACTCATTCGTATGAATTTCTTGCAAAAATGCATCATCAAATTAAGCAGCAAAATGATTAAACAAAAAAAAAAAAAAGAACATGAACAGATGAGCACAATAAAATGTTTGTTAACTTTTGTTGCTTGTTCAAAGTAGAATGTCTTTGCATGTTCGGTTCAAACTCATTTAACACTAAGCTATACTGTACTATAGATAAGAAACTCGACATGGTAGACAGGAACTCAGATAGCGAATTTGTGCCAATGAATATAAATCTATTTAAACTTAATACGTAAAATACAAGCTAGTATAATAGACCCAATCCCAATCTGAAGCAAAACTTAACACCAAAACGGATAATCCAATCAACATCCTTCCAGAACTCTGTTGGCATTCAAATTAGTCAATTAAGATAAGTGCAGGCCGCTAAAATTTTTGGCAAATCGTAAGTGGTAAATTGCAATGTATAAATCAACGCAGAAAAACTTTTGAAATACTTAGTAACCATAACTAGAGAACTTATACTTACAATACAAATGGTATACAAAAACAAGAAAAAAATCTTTTGGCAACAAACAATTTCGACCCAACAAAATTTTATACTGGAACAAACTACCAGAAAATGAAACAAACTCGAAGACACACACATACTCAAACCAAAAATGGCGTTTCGGATACAAAATTCTAAAATTCAGGTATTAAAAACATATAGTGTTGTATAATGTTACATTTTTGGAAAGCAAAATGAAATATTAAGCTATTTATAAAAAAAAAAAAAACCATATAAAAATGTAAAAAAAAGCGATAAATATGGAACAAGTAAGTAATCTTTGCAGAAGCTTGTATAAAATTTACATGGTGCTTTCACAAATTATTGTAGAAACCACATTTTGAACGGTATAAAGCATATGTATGAACTATATATTTTTCCAAAAAAAAAAAAAGAATGAAAATGAGAAGAACTGTATTTTAAAAGCTTTTAAGAAAAATACTTGAAATTGAAATATAACAACAATCGAGTCGTAAATGATTCGCACAGTAAAGAAACTGAGTCAAGATGTTTTTATAGTTTTTAATTGGAAAATTTACTCAAGTAGTTCGAGGTTACGAGAGTTCTAAATATAAAAATAATTAGATTATCATAAAACTTAAAAAACTTGATGAAAATTGTAGTGGCAATCCTTAAAACAACATACAAAAAACATAATGAAAATAACGATATAGAGAAAAACCAAAAACGTTACAGTGTTGTTTGCGATTTGTTTGTTTAATTGTTGAACAAATATACTTACTAAACTTAGCATGTATTGAATTGTGCTTATATTGAGTATTTAATTGCACAATTCGAAAATTAAGCCATTTAAGTTGAGCACAAGAAGGGAAATTAACAAATGAATTAATTGATTATAATTTGCCAACAACCTGAACGCTTTGTATGAAATTAATATTAAAATTAACAATGAAATTAATTTGTGAATCTTATTACTAAGCAGATATTGTGAACATATTTTTAAGCCAACAAACAAATTACAAAAATTGCATACATACATATTTAGTATATACACACATATAAATATATATATATATATACATTAGCATAAACAAAAATATTTATTACAGATGTGTGCTGACCGTTGCATATTTTTCGGGAAAATGCTTTCAAATTGCGTTCACACAGATTTCATATACAACTAAATTTGCAGCAGGATATTTGCATTTTTTATGGACACGGCTCCAATCATTAGATGCACATGCTCACACCAGCAACACACCCCCACATGGACACACATACAAACACACACACACACACACACATACCTGCCACGTGAACCAGAAGGAAAACATGCAACAAAGTTTATACAAAATACATACATAAATTATAATAAATTTATTGAATAAAAAGAAAAATGCATTCATAAAACAGAAATGTTTTTAATACTTTCAGTTCCTTTCTAAATTTGTTCGCCTAAAGTTAATAAACATTAGCGTCTATACGACAGGTTCATCGGGTACAGGCACAACTACAGGCACCTCTGCCTTTAGGGAATCTTCAATAATGTCACGGGCGGAGTCCAAAATGCTCACGTCAGCGCAATTCTTAAAGTTCTCTTGGGCACCACAGCCCATGGCACCAGAGCCATCCTCGCAGACGCCCCAGTTATTGCCTATAAGGGGATGAAAGTGTATGTAAGGCTGGTTGGGACTACGAGTTGATTGTTTGACTTACCAGCCGTGTATGTCCAACGAAGAACGCAATGCTTGCAGGTGATGCCGCTGGGCAGTTCCAAGGTCTGATTTGTGCTGCCCGTGAGGGTGCCAATATGGAGCTTTCTGTTGCCATCGATAAAATTGAGAGGATACTTATTGAAGCATTCCTCCGACTCAGTGCCAGCTTCATCCAAGTTGCATAGGTCGAATGTGAAGTATCCCAGATGATTGGCAGTAATGAGCACATTGACCTCAATCGATCTAACCCCAATATAGGTCTTGACTATAACACCCTTGCCGTAAGTGCCACCGAGCTCGTTAGGTCTCGGTTGGCTTAGACTATAATCATCACCACACAGACCACATTGACCATCGTTTTCAGTTTGTTTCTATAAAATAGATCTCTGTCTATAGATAGAGTCCTTGGCAGCAGAAAAGACTTAGCACATACCCAAAAGCCACCGCAGTAGAGTCCACTGTCATCGAAGTTTTTGGGCGCCGTGGAATCGTAACGCCAACGGGAAGATCGACCCACTGGACTCAACATCATGCCATGAGCATCAATCTGCCAAATAAAACAACATACTGTCAACACCAAAGTGGTAATACTGATCAGGTTGAGGTATTTCATTTTGCTTTGCACTTTCTAGTTCTTTCACTGAGCTCCAACTCTTCTTAGCCAAGGCTTATATACATTGTTAGCCTTATCATTATCAGCTAACATTATTAGGGCAGGTTTTGAATTTTCGAATTATTATGACAATGCAAAGCGTTCTCATATAAAATTTATAGGATTCTTATCAGTTTCTTCTACAACAACTTTACTTTTATGGGGTAGAAATTTTGGGGAATCGTTATATCACTCCAAGAATTGGCCCGATCTTTATTGGCCAAAACAACTATGACACACGCTAATAACCCACAGATTGGTGCCGCTTTCAGCAACATTAAGTCATTAAAATATAAAATTAATTGTATAATTATCATAAGAATTATGATATAAGTTATTAATAAAAGCAAATCTATCTTACATTTTACAGTGTCTTACACTTTTTGGATACAAATACGGTAACTGTGTTAATCATTATCGTACAATCGTGTAGCCACTTGTTTTACTTATTTTAATTATTTGTTGTAACTTATCTTAATAATTATTAATTATTCCGTTAACGGAAAGTTGGGTACAAAGCAGTTCAAACTACCAAGTAAGAGAACCGCGTGTCTTCAAAATACACAAGCAGTGCATATGCCCATGATAAGCAGTGATCATTTCCAACTACGAGCACACCTTGGTTTTAAAGAAAATAAAGCAGTGCAATGCTCATGGCAAGCAGTGTAAATTACCATTTAAAACAACGAAGAAATTAAAAGTACACAGTTAATCAAAGAAATTAAGTTCTCACAATATTTAAAACAAAATGCTCATTTTTTATTAAATTTAAATTTGGTTTCGATTCAGTACAAAATTGTTAGGCATTAAATTACAATTTAAGCCTCAATCGAATCAACCTCTTCGGGAACAACTGGATTAGCACCGTTAGCCAACTCCTTAACCAAATTGCGACCCCAGGAGATACGAACATCGGCACAGTTCTTGAAGGTCTCTTGTGGACCGCAGCCCAGAGCTCCGCTGCCATTTTCACACATTCCCCAGTTGTTGCCTATAAAAGTATTTTATTCAAATAACTCTTAAAATTCTTATCAAGCAAACAGTCTTACCTCCGACATAGGTCCAGCGAAGAACGCAATGATTGCAAGTGAGTCCCTGAGGCAGAAGGACGGTCACATCGAAGTCGTCTCTCTGGCTACCAATATTCAGTCTGTCGCTACCATCGGGGAATCGCAGGCGATTCTGATTGAAGCACTCCTCGGACTCGCGGCCAAAGGCATCCAAGTTGCAAAGGTGGAACTCAAAGTGACCCAGGTGGTTAGCGGAAAGCTTAATGCCTACTTTAATAGCATTGGCGGCGGCATAGCTCTTGGTAATGACACCGATTCCACCATACTGACCACCAATTTCATTGGGACGAGGTGGTGCTGTCGAGTAGTTGTCGCCACACAATCCACACTTTCCACCGTTATTGACCATATTCTAAATGGGTCGAATGATTAATATTAATTTCAGGCCGTACATGTTAGTTGGTTTCTAAACACTCACGCTTATACCGCCACAGTAGAGCTCACCGTCATTCCAGTTGGGAGGCGCAGAGCTATCGAAACGCCAACGGGAGGAACGACTTGGAGGATTCATCATCATGCCGTGAGCATCGATCTGATGCAGGCCAATGGCCAGAAGGAGAACCACACTGAGCAGGTACTTCATAATGCTACCAATTTTACTTTCACTTTCACTTTGCCTTCTACTGAGCCAGCACAGGCTTTATATTCCTTTAGTCCCAACATTATCTTTGATTCGATTATCGCCTGAAGAGTTTTACGATGTCCATTCAACTGCCACTTAATGTTATCAATCATACATCATGAACGTGAAAAGTTAATAAGATGTATCATCTGTTAAAGATATACTTTGAGTACTCGTGCGCCTGTGTAAGTTGAATCATCAGGAACCTCGGATAACCATCTCTAAGAGGCACAATAAAATTGACCATTAAATTGTCAGCGAAATGGCTATCGGCGTGTGAAGAATTTAAGATGCACTTATTTATAGATTTGTTCCAAATTCGAGCCAAAATAAAAAGTACAAAGCAATTTGTGGGGGCTCAATAGATCGTCGTCTTAGCTTATCATCAGGTTGAAAATATACAATCTACCTACTTTTAGAATTCTTCATTTAATCACACTTACCAGCATTAATAATCATGATTATCTGATTTTAAATATTTCTTAGCACTTAGTATTGATTTTGATTAGCTTTTGAAAGAGTTCTGGAATCCAGTCGTTATAAATTCATTAAATATTTCCTCATGAACATTTAATTCATATGAAAATAAAATTTAGAATATTAACATTAAAATACATATATTAAGCACACAAAACTATTTAAAAGATTGAAAATATAACAAATTGAATTTTTATTTTGTGTTTTTGAATAACCTCCAAATTTTAATTGTTGCTTTCAGAATTGCATAAAGTTTTTGGCAGCAATCCTGGAAGATTAGAAAGATTCGATTCCAGTCGAAGGAAATGTCGACGACATAACAGTCTGGTCTTAAAGTGATCCATGCCCGAACGATTATTTAATTTACAATTATTCTTCTCTATAAGAGATTGGCTATTAACAGAAAGCTTTGTTAGTCTGCGTGGCTTTTGGGATTGTCAAATTAATTTTTACTTGGTGACTTTGCAACCAACTAGTTGGACTCTCGCAAGTATCACCAATTCACAATAAAGACATAAGACCCGAAAAGCCAGACATTCACCCTCAACAGAAGTTTAGAAAGGGGCCCAACTATGACATCTCTTTGGCTCCGCCGCATATTTACTGACTAACGTACAGAAAATTATCCTGTATTAATTTTTACAATCAGTTAAATTTGAATGTCAGATACCGATTTTCACAGACGAACTGAGAGTAATAAAGTATAAAGCAGTTCAAATTATCAAAGCAACAAACAGCTTGGCTCGTAATTTGCACAAGCAGTTCAATTGCACCGAGTAAGCAGTTTCATTTGGCAATTGAAATAACAAATTGCAATTGCAATAGAACACTTTTAAATACTTTAATGCGCTGAGGTTGATCAATGAATTATTTCAATACACACAATTGTTTATGCAAAATGCTCGTATTTTATTAAATTTTCATTTGGTTTAAATTCAGTACAAAATGTTAATGTATTAACTTTTTAATTAAGCCTCGACGGAATCAACCTCTACAGGCACAACTGGATTAGCGGCATCGTTAGCCAACTCGTTTTCCATATTGCGGCCCCAGGAGACACGCACATCGGCACAGTTCTTGAAGGTTTCTTGGGGACCACAGCCCAAAGCTCCGCTGCCATTGGAGCAGTATCCCCAATTGTTGCCTGTAAAAGAGTTTTCGATTGTAGAATCATTTTTTTAATTGGCAACAAACAAACAATTATACCTCCGATATAGGTCCAACGAAGGACGCAACGATTGCAAGTAAGTCCCTGAGGCAGAAGAATGGTCACATCGAAGTCGCCTCTCTGGCTACCAATATTCAGTCTGTCGCTACCATCGGGGAATCGCAGGCGATTCTGGTTGAAGCACTCCTCGGACTCGCGGCCAAAGGCATCCAAGTTGCATAGGTGGAACTCAAAGTGACCCAGGTGGTTAGCGGAGAGTCGAATACCCACTTTAATAGAATTGCCGGCGGCATAGCTTCTAGTAATAACACCTGATCCGCCATACTGACCACCAAGCTCATTGGGACGAGGTGGGGCCGTCGCATAGTTGTCGCCACACAATCCACACTTTCCACCGTTATTTGTCATAGTCTAAATGGGTAAAATAGTGAATGTTAACTTTGGAAGCCACAGTCGATTGAAATTCAAAATACTTACACTCAATCCACCACAGAAGAGCTCATTGTCGCCATAGTTGGCGGGCGCAGAGCTATCGAAACGCCAACGGGAGGAACGACTTGGAGGACTCAGCATCATGCCGTGAGCATCGATCTGATGCAGGCCAATGGCCAGAAGGAGAACCACACTAAGCAGGTACTTCATAATGCTACCAATTTCACTTTCACTTTCAATTTGTCTGGCTCTGAGCCAGCACAGGCTTTATATTCCTTAAACTCCAACATAATCTGGGATCCGATTATCGCCTGAAGAGTTTTACAATGCCCATTCAACAGTTTATTTATCAATCATACATTATGCACGTGAATAAATACCAATATCATCTCTTACAGATATACTTGGAGTACTTCAGGGACTACGGATAACCATCTCAATGAGGCTCACTAAACATTACCATAAAACTGTCACCGAAATGCAATCGGAATGCGAAAAAATTTAAATCATACTTATTTATAGATACATATATTCAAATTTCCCAAATCTACCGGAATCGAAAGTGCAAAGCAATTTGTAGGGGTTCCATAGATCTTTGTACAGCTTATCACAAGTCAGTACATTCATTCATTCTACATTTGTTTGTTTACCTATTCTTATCAGCATTATTAATAATAATTACCTGATTACACAAAGAATTAGATTTTGTGAAGAGACCCATCGAAGAAGCTATTTTTGTATTTATTAATAAGCTATCAAAATAAATTAAATTGATTATATGACGGATTTATTTATTTTAGTTAAATAGACGTCATAACAAAATAATCACATAACAGTAAACGAATCTTTGGAAGAAATCGAATGTGTCATTTTTCAGTTCAAAATACTACCTAGAGGTCTAAAAATATCAATTTTTCTAGATGATACAAACTTAAATGCAGAATCAATTTAAAGGCCAAATCATGATCAAAATGACATTCCGCTTGAAAATCGGTTAATTTTTGATGAAGTTATGAGTGATCAAAGTTATTGAAAAAATGTCAAGGGGTAAGTATGGAAAATTGGATGATAAATGGCTTAGTATCGAAAAAATATAAATTTTTCTAGATGATACAAATTTAAATGCAGAATAAATTAAGAGGCCAAATCATGATCAAAATGACATTCCGCTTGAAAATCGGTTAATTTTTGATGAAGTTATGAGAGATCAAAGTTATTGAAAAAATGTCAAGGGGTAAGTATGGAAAATTGAATGATAGATGGCTTAGTATCGAAGAAATATAAATTTTTCTAGATGATACAAATTTAAATGCAGAATTAATTAAGAGGCGAAATCATGATCAAAATGATATTCCGCTTGAAAATCGGTTAATTTTTGATGAAGTTATGAGAGATCAAAGTTATTGAAAAAATGTCAAGGGGTAAGTATGGAAAATTGAATGATAGATGGCTTAGTATCGAAGAAATATAAATTTTTCTAGATGATACAAATTTAAATGCAGAATAAATTAAGAGGCCAAATCATGATCAAAATGACATTCCGCTTGAAAATCGGTTAATTTTTGATGAAGTTATGAGTGATCAAAGTTATTGAAAAAATGTCAAGGGGTAAGTATGGAAAATTTAATGTTAGATGGCTTAGTATCGAAAAAATATCAAATTTTCTAGATGATAGAAATTTAAATGCAGAGTTAATTAAGAGGCCAAATCATGATCAAAATGACATTCCGCTTGAAAATCGGTTAATTTTTGATGAAGTTATGAGAGATCAAAGTTATTGAAAAAATGTCAAGGGGTAAGTATGGAAAATTGAATGTTAGATGGCTTAGTATCGAAAAAATATCAAATTTCCTAGATGATAGAAATTTAAATGCAGAGTTAATTTAGAGGCCAAATCATGATCAAAATGACATTCCGCTTGAAAATCGGATAATTTTTGATGAAGTTATGAGAGATCAAAGTTATTGAAAAAATGTCAAGGGGTAAGTATGGAAAATTGAATGATAGATGGCTTAGTATCGAAAAAATATCAAATTTTTTAGATAATAGAAATTTAAATGCAGAATAAATTCATAGGCCAAACAATGATCAAAACGACATTCCGCTTGAAAATCGGTTAATTTTTGATGAAGTTATGAGAGATCAAAGTTATTGAAAAAATGTCAAGGGGTAAGTATGGAAAATTGAATGTTAGATGGCTTAGTATCGAAAAAATATCAAATTTTCTAGATGATAGAAATTTAAATGCAGAATTAATTTAGAGGCCAAATCATGATCAAAATGACATTCCGCTTGAAAATCGGATAATTTTTGATGAAGTTATGAGAGATCAAAGTTATTGAAAAAATGTCAAGGGGTAAGTATGGAAAATTGAATGTTAGATGGCTTAGTATCGAAAAAATATCAAATTTTCTAGATGATAGAAATTTAAATGCAGAATTAATTCATAGGCCAAACAATGATCAAAACGACATTCCGCTTGAAAATCGGTTAATTTTTGATGAAGTTATGAGAGATCAAAGTTATTGAAAAAATGTCAAGGGGGAAGTATGGAAAATTGAATGATAGATGGCTTAATATCGAAAAAATATCAAATTTTCTAGATGATAGAAATTTAAATGCAGAGTTAATTTAGAGGCCAAATCATGATCAAAATGACATTCCGCTTGAAAATCGGATAATTTTTGATGAAGTTATGAGAGATCAAAGTTATTGAAAAAATGTCAAGGGGTAAGTATGGAAAATTGAATGTTAGATGGCTTAGTATCGAAAAAATATCAAATTTTCTAGATGATAGAAATTTAAATGCAGAGTTAATTTAGAGGCCAAATCATGATCAAAATGACATTCCGCTTGAAAATCGGTTAATTTTTGATGAAGTTATGAGAGATCAAAGTTATTGAAAAAATGTCAAGGGGGAAGTATGGAAAATTGAATGATAGATGGCTTAATATCGAAAAAATATCAAATTTTCTAGATGATAGAAATTTAAATGCAGAGTTAATTTAGAGGCCAAATCATGATCAAAATGACATTCCGCTTGAAAATCGGATAATTTTTGATGAAGTTATGAGAGATCAAAGTTATTGAAAAAATGTCAAGGGGGAAGTATGGAAAATTGAATGATAGATGGCTTAATATCGAAAAAATATCAAATTTTCAAGATGATAAAAATTTAAATGCAGAATTAATTTAGAGGCCAAATTCAGATCAAAATGCTATTCCACTTGAAAATCGGACAAGTTTTGATGAAGTTATGTGAGATCAAAGTTGTTGAAAAAATGTCAAGAGGTAAGTATGGAAAATTGAATGATAGATGGCTTAGTATCAAAAAATATCAAATTTTCTAAATGATAGAAATTTAAATGCAGAATTAATTAAGAGGCGAAATCGTGATCAAAATGACATTCCGCTTGAAAATCGGATCAGTTTTGAACAAGTTATGACTGTTGGAAGTTGGTCAACTATTTGAGCTAGCAACTTTACCACAACCGAACCAGTACAAACCTTTCGGTATTCGGTTCTTGACAGAGATTTTATTTCGGAAACGGTTTTAGTTCCGACAGTAAAAATGAAACGGTTAGTTTCGATTAACGGTTCCGGTTTTATTCCCTGCTTTGCAATTACTATGTTCTAAATTGATCAATACAAATGTAAGAAGCGTATTATGTTCATTAATCCAAATTTTCTAGCTTCTTACAATATTTTATATTTTTAAAGCACTTACATATAACTTTTTGAATTTAATAGATTGGAAAAAAATAACGAAATAAGTTAATTCCCTGCTTAATTTGAACGACCCGCTATTTAAATGCAAATAAACTTAAATACTGTGAAAAATTTGTTTGTAAATTTTTAATACAAATCTTGTAACAAATCTTTTCATAATAAACCACATAATCTTGTACAATTGCGGGTACAACTAATTGTTTTCCATCTACGGCCAATCCAAAGTCTTTATGTTTGTATTTTCTTATTAATATTTGATATATTTTAATCAAATATTTTATTTATTTTAATCCTTCCCGAAATCAAGCTATACATTCAGCTGAGCCACGGGACCACACAACCGTAGTTATTCAAAGAAAAGTTTAAAAAATTACAATTTTATATTATAAATGCTCGTATTTTATTAAAAATTCATTTGGTTTCAATTCAGTACAAAATATTGAGGTATTTAAGCGTCATTTAAGCCTCGATCGAATCAACCTCTACGGGAGCAACTGGATTAGCCAACTCCTCAATCAAGTTGCGACCCCAGGAGATACGCACATCGGCACAGTTCTTGAAGGTCTCTTGTGGACCACAGCCCAGGGCTCCGCTGCCATTTCCACACATTCCCCAGTTGTTGGCTGTAAAAGTGTTTGAGTAGAGTAAATCTTTAAATTCTTAGGAAACAAACAGTCTTACCTCCGACATAGGTCCAGCGAAGAACGCAATGATTGCAAGTAAGTCCCTGAGGCAGAAGAACGGTCACATCGAACTCTCCACTCTGGCTACCAATGTTCAGTCTGTCGCTACCATCGGGGAATCGCAGGCGATTCTGATTGAAGCACTCCTCGGACTCGCGGCCGAAGGCATCCAAGTTGCACAGGTTGAACTCAAAGTGACCCAGATGATTGGTGGTGATTTTAACGCCCACCTTGATGGCATTGGAGGCAGCATAGTTTTTGGTGATGACACCTGATCCGCCGATGTGGCCACCAATTTCATTGGCACGGGGCTGGGCAGCCAAATAGTTGTCGCCACACAATCCACACTTTCCACCGTTATTGGCCTGAGTCTAAATGATTCAATGGTGATCAAATTTTGAATGCTAATTTTGGAAACCACAGTAGATTTTGATTCTGAAGACCTACATTCATACCGCCACAGAAGAGCTCATTGTCGTTATAGTTGGTAGGGGCAGAGCCATCGAAACGCCAACGGGAGGAACGACTTGGCGGATTCAGCATCATGCCGTGAGCATCGATCTGATGCAGGCCAATGGCCAGAAGGAGAACCACACTGAGCAGGTACTTCATAATGCTACCAATTTCACTTTCACTTTCAATTTGTCTGGCTCTGAGCCAGCACGGGCTTTATATTCCTTTAGCCCCAACATTATCTTTGATTCGATTATCGCCTGAAGAGTTTTATGATGTCCATTCAACTGCCACCGAATGTTATCAATTTGAGGGCAACATACATTGCGAACGTGAATAAATAATAATATTATCATCTCCTATAGATATAGAGAGCTCGTGCGCCTGTGGAAGTCCAACTCTTCAGGGACCCTGGATAAACATCTCTAAGTGGCACACTAAAAATTACCATAAAACTGTCACCGAAATGCAAACGGCAAGTACAAAATTTAGACCATAGCTATTTAAAGTAATACACAAATCCGCCAAAGTTATTGAAATCGAAAGTGCAAAGCAACTTTTATGCGATCAATAATTCTTTTCAGGGGCGTAGTCAGTTTTTTCTATAGAAATAATTATCAAAATCTTTAATACTAATATTTTTATTCATTTAATCATATTGATAAATGTTAAGCTACGCATATGGGGGTTAAAATGACCCTCTACCTACGCCCTTGGATCTTTGTATTATCGTCAGCACATTCATAATCTACCTACTTGTACATATGTTTATTTACTCATAGTTATCACCATTATTAATAATAATTATCTGATTTTAAAAATTTCCCGTATTGATAACAAGCCGCACTTGAATCGATTTTATGAATAAGTTCATCAAAGAAGTTCTGAAACACAGTTGTTATCTATTTATTAATGAATTATGTTAATAATAAATATTTACAAACGATAAAGTTATTTTTAATTTCAATACTCAAGTTATAATCTGGTGTTTCTTAAAATGCTATTTTTATATTTACTATATTCTTGAAGTTTTATTGACTTTATAATTTTTTTCTTTGAAATAATACATTCACAGTAAAATTTTAATATAATATTGATATATCTTTAAAACAACAATTACTTGAATAATATGTAAAAGGGTATATTGTGCTCGTTGAAATGTAATGCAATACCAGCTCCTAAAAGCACGCAGTAGAATTTATATCGTTTGACCTGAAAAAAATTCATAAAATTTTAGCTCGAATGGTTATGAAAAGAATGCTCGCATTTATTGCAGATTTCATACCGAACTGCGGCAGGTTCAAAATATAAGAATTACATGATATTGATATCCTAAAAGGTTAGTTTAAAATCAACGCTGCAAGCCACCTAAATTTCGGTAGAAGTTCGGCTCGAACCATAACTTACGTTCGGTTAGCGAACCAGCTTATATACCCCATAAATCCAAGGTTCGGATTCGAATCATTGTTCAATTTAATACAAAAAATATGCTTATTGTTTGATTTATTTCTTTACTTTCAAACACCAATTAAACGTTTTATTAAAAACAATACAAGACTTGGTGTTAAGTTATACGGCCTCGGCGGACAATAATGATAGCACGACCAGAAAATTCAGTAATTGTAGCATGTCCACAGGTTGTACGGAACGTGGCATCGTCTTGTTGAAACAACATGTCGTTCAGATTAACTATCAATTTAGGTATATATACGATATTGATCAACCGCAGTAATGCCGTAAACCCAAATGCGTTCCAAAGACTGACTTGCTGTGGATTCACATATTCATTTACATAATCCTTTGGAGACCCCCAATAAAACAGCCAGAGCAACTCAATTTTACTTCAAATGTTGTTTTATTATGAATTTCGACGCATTTCGCTTGCAACTACTACAAAGGAACAAAAGAAAACATTCCAAAAAAATGAAGAATGTGCTTAAAAAACTAAAAATAAAACTCAACTCTTTATCATCATCGTCATCAGCTGAATGTGAATGCATTGTGTAACTGAATGTGTATGTGTTTGTTTTTGTGTATTTGTTTGTGAGTTTGTATGTGTGGGTGCCAAGTCTTAGTTGAGGACAAAACTTTAGCGGCTTTACTTCTTCAGCGCCTGCACAAAGTTGCCCAGGTCGTATTCCTCCTCATACTGATGCTCCGACCAAAGTTCCGGCAAGTTCTCAATGATGGTGTTCATGGACATGCCACCGCTGCCAGCAGCTGTTGCCGCTGCTCCACTGTTGCTGCCCTGGGCTTTGTTGTTGCCTTGTTGTTGTTGGAACAGATCGAAAATCTGCGACGTGCCCATAGTCTGAAGCGAAGCATTCTCAGCACTCACTACCGTATTGGCGGTGAGTATTTTAAACTTTTGCAGGCTCATGATCTTCTCCTCGAGCGAATTGCGTGTGATCAGACGATACACATTGACAACCTTCTTTTGGCCAATGCGATGCGCACGATCCATGGCCTGCAGATCCTTCATTGGATTCCAGTCGTGCTCTACAAAAATGACTGTATCAGCTCCTGTGAGGTTCAGACCCAAGCCGCCAACCTGCAAACCAAAACAAACATTTAATCAAGCTGCACTAATTGGAAAATAAAGCTTAGGGGGGTGAACTTACCAGTGTGGTCAACAGCAAGACATCGATGCTGGGATCACTGTTAAAGTTGTTAACGATATCCTGGCGCATTGAGGCTGGCACGCTGCCATCCAGACGTAGGTAGGTAACACTGGGCAAATGCTTGCGCAACAAATCGTGCTCCACGATATCCAACATGGCCTTCAGCTGGCAAAAGATGAGTGCACGATGCTGACTGACAGACTCAGTCTGTACACCAATGCCACAATCCAACAACAGTTGTCTGTAACAGACAGTTATACGATTACAAAGGAATTAGGTTATAAGCGAGATGAACTTACTTTAAAGCAGGCAGCTTCGCCGAATGCTCAATGTCGTCCAGGGAACTATGGCTAAGGGCGAGCTGAGCGGCAATATTACTGCGCTCATCGTTGGATTGGCGTAGCACCAGTTTGGGATGATTGCACACGTTCTGCAGATAGCGCAGAGCCTGGAATATGTGCGTTTTGGTGCCGAGATTCTCCGTATCGTCCAACTTATCCAAACAGTCTTTCAAATGTTTATTGCTAAAGTCTTCGTAGAGTCGCAGTTGCAGTGGACTTAATTCACAGAGCAGATCTTGCGTGATTTTCGGCGGCAAATCGGTGAGCACATCCTCCTTGACGCGACGCAACAGGAATGGCAACACTTGGCGATGTAGCGCCTCCATGGCCAGTACACCAGCTTCCTGTTCCTTGGGGGAGCTTTTGGCATCGCGGGATGCCAAAATAGGGCGAGAATAGCGCTGAATGAACTGCTTCTCGGTGCCCAGAAATCCGGGCATCAGAAAATCAAACAGTGACCACAATTCCAAAACATTGTTCTGTATGGGAGTGCCTGAAAGGATTAGCCTATGATTTGCCTTTAGCTGTTTGATGGCCTTCGAGCTCTTTGTCTTGCCATTCTTAATGATGTGTCCCTCGTCCAGTACACAGTAGTTGAAGTGAATGCCACTAAAGTAGTCAATGTCCTTGCGTATGGTGTCGTATGAGGCGACCACAAGATTGCAACTGCTGCCAATTTGACTGCGCAGCTTTTCGCGTCCAACGGGAAAGCCAAAATAGTGAAGAGGTCGCAGCACCGGCGACTGAGACAGAAACTTTTCCACCTCGTAGACCCAATGACCAGTCAGCGTTGGCGGACAGATGACCAGGCTGGGCAACGAGGCCAGCTGTTTCTCCTGGCGCTGCACATGGTCGCCGGCCAATATGCAGATGGTCTGCAACGTCTTGCCCAGACCCATGTCGTCACAGAGTATGCCGTGCAGGTTGTACTTGTTGAGGAACCACAGCCAATTGATGCCCGCCTGCTGATAGCTTCGCAGCTCCACACTTAACGACACGGGCACCTGATAGTCCGGTATGGTTTTGGGCGCAAATAAATAATCAAGGAATTCACGATCACGTGTCTTGCGCTCCAGCAACGGTTCGCTTTTGAGATGTGATGATGCAGTCTTGGCATTCTCACCACTGCTGCTGTCCAGAGGCATCAGTTGAATAAGTGTGGCAAAGGAGTGCGTGGCCAGCAGTCGCACAGATTCATCCGGATCGCTCATGGCGCCCAGCAGGGGCACCACCAGCAGCACAATATATGGCACAACACGAATTTGCAATCGATTCACCACACGTTCGATTGCCTCCACAGCACCTTGGCGTTCAATGGGTCGCTCAATCTTGAGCAATAGCTCCAGCAGCTCTGTAACCACAAACTGCATGGTGCGGCATGCATCAATGTCCGCCAGAGCAGCAATGCAACGGGCGGCCATGTGACGCAGCACCTTCAGCGGATGCCGCACAATGAATCCCAGCTGTGGCAGCAGCGCAAACAATTGCGAATGCAGCGCTTCATGCAAATGCGGCGATGCCGTTTCGATGAGTTGCATCGAGCTGATCAGCTCATTGCATGCCGTCAGCTCTGGCAACGTGCTGATCAAAGTATCTGCATCCACACTGGACACAAACTGCTCCAGCTTGCCGAACATCAGCTGCTGAAAGATGGGCACCTTTTCCACAATGCGTTCGCCAAACGTGCTGCAGAGTTTGGCTATGGCACTAGAGGCTCCCAAACGTTGTATCCGACACTGACGTGCTTCCGCTTCCTTAGCCTGTTGAGTGCTGATCTCGTTGTTGGCCGCAGCTGCCGCCGCAGCGGCCAAAACTTCACTGGCCGGCGGTCTTCCCGGTCCACGTGGTGCGGTCGCCGATGGCGTAGCTCCAGCTCGTCCACTGTTGGCGCTGCTGCTGTTGCTCGACACGCTGCCTACCGCCTGTTGTTGCTGCGTGAGCGTGAGAATCCCGTAGTAGTCACAAATGTTGGCGCTGGGACGTGTTTCCAGCAATGTTTGCAACGGTATATTCTGTAAATATTTTTTAATTTAATCATAGTTTAATAATTATTTGAATAAACTTACGAGCTTGGGCGTGTGCTCCGTGTCACTGCGCAGCAACGTGCACAGATTGTTCAAGATTTTGTTATTTGGACTAGGATTTCTATCACAAACTTGGTCCATGAGATGCACCAGAAACTCAGCGGACAGCTGCTGCAGAGGAACGCACTGTTCCCTCTTGATCGACTCCATGAGTGGCTTCACAACGGGATTCAGCTTGTCAGGCAGACAGTGGAGGGCACAGATGGCACCGGCCAATGCAGCCTGGGCGCTGACGTGGTAGGCACCCTGTTCACTGGTTGTCTGCTGATAGGAAGCCTGCAGGCTGCGTCTTCGCTCCAGCAGCATGTCCATCACCTTGGGTTTGAGCGCATAGCTACGCAGATTGTCACTGAGTGTGGTGGCCACCGCCTCGATCTGATCGAGCGTGAGGATCTTGGCATTATTGAAATCATTGATGGGTATTTTGTTTTGCTTTAGCGTCGCTATAAAGTCCTGTGCCTCCTGCAGCAGGCGAGTTAGCGACATGGCCACTTCGTCGTAGTAAAAATACTCCGACACGCACTGATGCAGCTTCTCCTGCAGATTAGGCGGACCCGGTCGCACAGGCTCATCATCGAGCGCCCAAAAGGCAATTATCAGACCACACACGATGCGCTGAACCGCCGAACGGGCATTCAAGTGTCCCAGCAACACCTTTGTATAGCAATCCGTGGGACTCTCCATTTGTGGCGTATATAGCACGCCCGGTGCCGGCTGCACCAGGTAGTGTGAGAGTGCGCCCAACGCTCTCGAGGCTGTGATGCGGGCACGCATAAAGTTCGCCTCTCGCAGCTCCAGTGGCGTCGCCTCACTGCCGCCCAAATATAACTTCAGCATGGCATTCGAGTGGGCCAATGCCGCACCGCCCAAATCATCGCCAATTCGCGACGTACGACGACGCGTACTGGATGCCGTTGATGCCGCATCGTTGCCGCCGACAGCTCTGATAAGGACAGCTGGGTCAAAGGCCAGTCGTGGCGGTTGCATGGCCAGACATATCCAGGATGAGACATGCGGACAGGCGGCATGTAAAAGCGCACCCAAGTCCGCATATTGGATAACATTGGACCACACCTGATGGGCCAGCGTCTGTATGTCCGCCTGCGGTTCCACCAGCAAACGTTGATAGATGTGACGCAGAGCCTGCTGCAACAGCTGCCAATTCCAGTCAACGACCCCAAAGTTGATCTTCAGTGTTTCCTCCTTGCCATTGGCTATCGATTTCTCCAGCTCCGGCTTAACCTCGCCTGCCTCCCGCTTGATCACAGTGGTGTCTCCACTGCCCGTCAGGGTGAGCAGCGTTTTCAGCGTGGAGCGACGCACCGAGCTGGTGCTATGTGACAGAAATGGGAACAGGCGTGGCACTAATGTACCAATGGGCTCCATTTGTATCCAGCTGGCAGCTTTGGGCAGGCAGAGTATAGCCGCCAATAGACCCATGAAGCTGTTGCAGGCCGAGGTTAGTTCATCCTGATCCAACAGCAAGTCCCACAGCATTTTCACAATTGACGATACCTGCGTGGCATTGAGTAGTTTTGGCAGCCACATGGCCACTGGTATCAATGTGGCTGCCGCCACAGCACCCACATCATCGACGGCATCCAGCAGACCGAGCAATATGTCCGATATGGATTTGGGCAGGTAAATGGGCAGCAGTTCTTCACGTACCACGAACACATACTTGAGTCCCAGCAGACCACCATGACGCACTTCCCACTCGTTCTTATGGCGTATGAGCTGCAGCAAAATGTCCACGATGCGATGCACTTTGGGCTCATCGATGGCCTTGACGAGGGTGCCAAGCACTTGGGCACAAGTCTCCCTCACCGGTGCCACAACCTGATCGGAAACAAAGTCACCAAATCGATCCAGGCACAGTACACAGAGCAATCGAAGCGCTGCATCCTCCAGCCATCGACTGTGCGCCTCGTGCATTTGCTCCGGGCTCTGATGTGCACACTTTCCCGCCCCCTTGCCATGCTGATTGATGAGCTCACGCAGCGCGGTGGCCGCTCCATGACGCACCTCCCACTTGGCATGAAAGAGATCAATAAAAAGACGCGCACAAAAGTTTTCCAGTGGCCAGGAGACGGCGTCGACCCATGAGCCCGTCGCATCCGGCACAGCGGCTGCAAATAGCAAAATTAATTGTTAATTAAATACGCAATTAACGGATGTCTTAATTAACTTAATCCTCAGACGCACACTGATTTACAGTGAACTTAATTGACAGTGTTTACGCTTGACTTCATTTGACAAAACTTAATTAGAGAAAATCACGTCAAAATTTCTGTTATAATTAATAATAATCGGTTATCAGGATCTTCAAATTAATTTTATACAACATGACTTTCAATACAATGTAAACTACTAAAATCGAAAAAACTATATGACAACTCGAGTAATTCAGAAAAAAAATTAAGTTGTAAAACTATAATTAAATATTATTTAAGTTTAGCTGTCATTGAAATTTCGCTTGTCAGCTTTAAAGTTATTTACTAGTCGTAAAATATTTCTTATAAGAATGTCCTATATCAAAAGTGGAAATAAATCTTACACTTTAACAGTCTGACGATCAATTACCGAGTATTATGAAATTAGCATATATGAAATAATCACAAAAACATCAGATTTATCTAATCGACATGCCTAAAACTAAAAATAAACTGTGCGTCAGTTAAGACTAAGTCGTAAATAACAAATATATCCAAGTCACGGCCCACGCACCATTTAAACAGTAGAATATTTCATGTCTGTCTGCCATGTTCGCCTTCAGTTTCTTCTTCTCCGGCTCATCGGCTGCGCTTGCGCCGTTGCTGTTGTTGCTGCAGCTGCTGCCGCTGCTGTTGCTGCCGGCGCCGGCGCTGACGGTGACGCCAGCTGTTGAGTTGCGTCGACTGCAGGTGGGCGTGACTGTGGAGGCGGCGCCAGTGGAGCTGCCTTGACGTGCTTTGCGTTTGGCCCGATTCATTTCACGGCAGCTGAGCTTTTGACCTATGGCAGTAACAGCGGTACTTCCTCCTACTCCACCACCATTTGCCGACTTAATGTTCAGTATGTGCTCCACAGGCATCTTCTCGGCATTGACATTGTAGCTGGTGCCACTGCGAGTCAAAGCCACATCCTCGTCGGTTATCATGTCAGTCAGATTGACGCCCAGCTTGGCGGCGGTGGTCAGTCCCAGTTTGTCATTGAGGAGTGCACGCTGGCGAATCAAACGAGCCGCAACATTTTGATCCTCTTCGCCGCCACCGCTGGCCGGTTGCTCCTCTTGTACATCAAACTCGTTGCCCTCAGAGCCAATTAGACGTGCGCCCTTCAACAGAATCTGCTGTAGATCAAACTCATCAAAGCTGAGCAGACGCTCGCTGCACGGCGTTGTTGTTGTGGACGATGATGCATTCGATTGGCAGCTGTCCTCCTCGGTGGCATCGCTCGCTTGGCGCTCCTTCTTTAGATTCATTTGCAGTTCCGGCTGCCAGGGCGGCACCTGCTTCAGGATCGCCTCCACCGACTGTGCGGCCGCAATACGCGTCTCCCACGAGGCACTGTGCAAATAACCCACGAGCCGGTTGAGCAGTGCGTGCAGTTCATGTGGATATAGTTTTTGCACCTCTCCAATCTGCTTGGCAGCCGCATGTCGTGTGGCAGCCGTGGAGCCGGACTCGAGTAATATGAAAAGACGATCGAGTCTGCAACAGCATAACAAAAAGCAAAATATTAAACTTTTTACTTCAAAAGTGATTTTTAAAAATCGCGTATTTCTAAAACAACACTTACCGGGATGTCATTCTGTAGTTGAGATTTATGATACTCTTTGTTTGATTGTGCAATCGAACTCTATGTAACTAATGTAACTAATCTGCAAGAAAAAACAAATTTAATTAGTTATTCAGTTGAATAAGTTGTCAGTGATTTCGAAAACAAGAAACCAATGTATTCAAAAGTCAAAATGTTTCTAATGGGAAGTCATAGTTAAAAC
Source organism: Drosophila innubila (assembly GCF_004354385.1). Lineage (NCBI taxonomy): Eukaryota > Metazoa > Arthropoda > Insecta > Diptera > Drosophilidae > Drosophila > Drosophila innubila. The sequence continues at coordinate 26,129,066 of NW_022995380.1, read as the reverse complement.
CTTGAACTTAATTTTAAAAATTCATCGAACATTCAACAAAGAAGTTATTTGAGAAACAGTTCTGTAAGTCGTGTAAGTAGCTTAGAGTATATTTTAGTCGAGCATGCTCTACTAGTTGCAAATTGTATAAATAAATTTTAAACAAAATGACAAAATTAGGTTAGCAAGTTATTGGAACAACTCTGAGCTCGACAGGAACCCTCTGACTTATGTCTCTATGTACATATCTACAAATATAAATGTATTAGCATACACATATAGCTGCTCTCCGACCCGGCAACGGCAATAAAACTGAAACGATTGCAAAACTTGTGTTGTGGCGAGTTCAACAAATCTATTTGTTTCGTTGAATTGTTTCTTTCATTTTTGCTTTATTTGTATTTTTCTTGTATTTATAAGGAAGCTCAAGCGCTATGGCAACCTTGAATATTAATCAAGTATTTGTATAACCATGTATGTATGTCCATATCTGTGTTATTATACCCGTTACTTAAAAATAACTAAAAGGGTATATTGTGTTTGTTGGAATGTATGTAACAGATAGAAGGAGGTATGTCCCCATAAAGTATTTATATTCTTGATCAACATCAACAGTCGAGACGATATAGCCATGTTCCATAGAGATTATAAGAGATAGACAGATGCGTTGGAGCAGGTTAAATTTGTTTCAATTTTTTGCCACGCCCCCCTCCGCCCCCACAAATTGCAAAAAAACCACCACACCCACAGTTTTCAAGATAATACGTTTTTTATGAAAAATAATATTATCTATTAATATTTTCTGTTAGCTCACTTAACCGCAGCAAGATCGGACAAATAGAACGGCAGTAATAGCTAACCAAATTAATTCAATACAATCACATAAAAGTATGCAGTAGTTTTTATAAGGTAGTAATTTCTATTAAGTACTTTAATATGTATTGCAATATGTAACGGGTATCCTATGGTCGGCATCTCGACTTTAGCCTTTCCCGCTCGTTTTTGCTATATTTGTTTGTTATGCTTTATAGCAAACGCGTTGGAAGCGAACAAAAAAAATTGAGTACTACGATTTTGTGACATACAATTTTTAGATCGAGTTCGTAAAACACGTAAGGAATCAACAAAGAAAACAAGTGAACACACAAACAAACAAGCAAGCAATATAAAGAAGTTTTTCAGTGTGATAACAGGCTGCACACTATATATATGATTTTATTGTGGGAGGATATTGGGATTGGGGAGTGTTGACTGAACTGTACTGATAATGACATAGCTTGCGGAATTTTGATTACATATATTTAGAATCACAACAATAAACGACATATGTACATTGTACATGCAGTATGAGAATAATTTCGAGATTATTCATAAAATCTTTAGCAAGTCGAACATTTCAACGAAAGACTAACAAAACAATAATTTTCATTGTTAATTAAGTAACATTTACTTTATATAAGGAAACTCGTAAGACTTTCTTCAAGTTGTAAATCAATTCTAATTTTCTCGCGTTAATAGGTATATTAAATTGCAAAGTAATTCCCATAAATGTAATTTGTGCTTCAGTTGAGTTTAAATATTCATAGAGTATTAAATTGAATTAATCTACTTAAACTTGTATAATATAAAGCATTTTGCTATTCGTAAGCAATATAAAATAGTAAAAGATGATTCATAAGCAATTTCAACATTATTTAAAAGATGAATAGAAATTGCAATCTTCCAGAATTGAACGTGATTTTTATAAAATTGGAAACAAATAAAAAAGAACACGAAAGAATTTTGTGAAAAAAACAACAAAGTATAGTTTATGTACATTGTACAACTACGTAAGTGCATATCAATAATGCTCTATATTTTTTTTCTCCACATTATTGAACATTTCACTGCGACTTTCTCTCTTAGCTTATCTAGTGAATGTTGTGTGAGCACACATTAAAAAATAGAAAGATAAGAATTGAGAGTTGTGCGTCCAAATAGTTCAAAAAAGATTACAAACAATAACTAAACATTTGTACATCTACATATGTACACACAGATAACTAGGTATGTTCTCATACGAAGGGTTACTGAACCCAAAAAAATAAAAACTATGAAACTTACTTAACACGTCACTCGTGTAAATTATCCATGGAAACGCCTAACAAAATGCAATAAAATAGAATCTCAAGATTACATACATAGATAATTGTTATCGTAAAAGCAATAATGAAAACATTTGTATGACATGAGAATAATCAATTGTCAGCTATAAATAAAATATAAACCGCCAACAACAACAACAATAACAACCATATGTACATACTTATCTACATAACATACTTATGTAATTATGAATATATCTCGGTTTGTCAACAACCTTGCTTGTTTATTAAAGAAGGGAGAAGCGTGTATAGATATTAAATTGCTACTATCATTTTCGATCAAACAAAAATTGGTTTGTTCTAGTGTACTTTATCCTCATTTTAATACATGTGCTTATTCATTTTTTCGTGATTCGTGAAATGAAAGAAATAGTTAGCAAATGGATAAAATAAAGAAGCATATTCATATAATGAAATGCTCACCAATTGTTGGATGCCACGTTGCCCTTTAAAACGCGTCTGTTAATAACCCAGCAACTTTCCTCCCCTTTTACATTAGTCACCGAGTTTGATTGATTCTAGATTAGCCAAGTGCCCTAATGGCGGTCATATTATCGATAATTAACTTGCGATAAGCATCATGTCTACTGACTACGATTAGTTACAATTAGAGTTGTATCGAATAGTTCGGACTAAGACCTATTGAACTAATCCCTAAAGTGAACGAACGAACTAAATCCCTGATTATAGGTCATCTCAATATAGTTCGTTCAGTGAATAGACCCAAAACAAATCGTTCAGTGAATAGATCACAATGCACTTCGTTGGTTGATTCGAATCGCATTTCATCTCGCTAGAGACACACTGAAAAAATCTTAACATTAGTTATGAATGAGCCAAAATGATCATTCGGATTTTGTACTGAAATGAAGTCAACATTCGGGCCGAATGATGAAAATGGCGTCGAATGTGCCAAATGTGCTGTTGTGGAAATAGGCTATAAAAAACATCGATGACATCGGAACGAACTTTTCAAAGGTTGTGTGCTCGATTTCATGTTTAAGAATTTTGCACAAATGCAAATACATGTGTGTTTGAATATTAAACAGTTCGATGTTTACAAAGACACAATGCTAACAACATTTGGCAAATATTTTAACAGCTGCTTTTGCATATTTCATTGCACATTGCGCGTTTAAAATAAGAAAAGATGAAGACAGAATTATGCGCTCTTATTGATATTCGGTACACGCATACAAACGTATTTAAAAGTTTCATTTTAGCTGCATACACTGAGAACAAATGTGTACTGGAAACTTGTTTTTAAAGACATAAAATAAAACTGATTAGCTAAAATACTTAAAATATATATATTCACTCTCAAACTATTCACTTTCTAGTGATCCCGTTTAAGCAATATAGAATTCTTATTTAATAACTTATTGTCTAAAATAATATCGACAATAACCATGTCAAATAAATCGGTAGATTTTTAAGTAGACGCAAAATTATAGCGAGCTGCTAAATATGCAAATAATAATAAATACGAGTAACTAATAATATGACAAACTCATCGCTAGAGTTATAAACGAATGTTTGAATGCACATATTAACATATTTAAGCATTTTAGGCTAAAACTAGTTCAAGTGCCCTACCCCACTAAGAGGCGCACACATACACAAGTAAGTACGTATATATATGAAGAGAGAGAAAAAAAGAGAGAGACAAGCTGAGGAGCAAGTGAATCAGTCGACAATTTCGATTACGGTAGCAGACCATAAATAAATACAAATGCCGCTTGCTGTTGCTGCGTCTGCTGTCGCTACTGCTGCTGCTGCTCTGCCGACGCGTCGTCAACGTGGACAACACATGTAGACTGTGAGTTCGAATGCGACAGCGACAACGACAACGCCAACGACAAACGAAGGCACTTGAACGTAAAGTATTTTTTCGCATTCAACTTACATACATACTTACGTACACAATGTGCTGTTATATCAATTGGTTCGTTGGGCGCGCGCATCAGCCGCCCATAAAGTAAATGAATGAATGGCAAAAGGCAGCACACCGACTAGACACAAATACATAACAAAAGCCCGAAAAACAAGCCAAATTGCCAAAAACAACAACTCAAAAGTGTATTAAGCAATCGCCAAGACTAAAAATACTATGACGAGGGAATTTCTATCGTTTGGGTACTGCCAAGAATCATCAAATCAACAAACAAATACTCCACAGCCCAAATAACCAAAAAAGAAATGTAATCAGACTAATTACATATGTTTTTCATAAGCAAAGGATTTGGACATCGTATGATTCTACACATGCCCTCAGATATACATAAATGTGTATATATTGCCCAAATATGTCTGTACATACAAAAATATATATGTGAATATGTATATGTACATCAGAAAACGACATAATACACATACAATTTCATAAATGTACGCTTATCACAGCTTAGCATGCCCCCGTTGCTCCCTCCACCTTGCTCGGCGCTGACGCAGCAAATAACGTATCAGAAGCAGCACAATCACACACTCACACATGGAAAATTGCAACGGAAGACGCGTCGACAGCGTCAAGGAAAGCTGCGCAGTCGGCAAAACGATAAGCAGACGAGGGTTGCTTCGCTCTATAAAATGCTCGAGACTAACGTAATTAATTGGGATGTACATATGTATGTACATTCATTTGTGATGTACACTTCTCTAGCTATAATTATTAACACATTATAAGTTACTTTACCTTTGGCAAACGTTACGTTTCTGCTGGCGATGTCGCTGTCGCGGCGTGCTGCTCTGCTTACTGCAGCATACCTATGGCGGCGTCAGCGTCGATGTCTGCTGCTGAAGCAGCGCTGCGACTGCTTGCTGGCACTTCAACTCATGCGCGTTGTGTTAAACTGATGCATTTTTATCCACTCTTCACCACCAGCTAATGATTTATGCAAAAAAAATTCTATTTATTGATTTGTTTATTGCAATTAAATTGTAGAGTTCACTTTTGCTAGCTTGTGTGCGTGTGTGTTGGGGCTCTGCTACAGCGCAGCTCTGCTACGCGTTCACTATTTTTTCTTTTTTTTGCAAGCGTCACAAATTTGTTCTTATTCACTCGCACGCGTAACCAATTCGGTCAATAGATTATTCACGCACACACACCGGGGAGTGGTGAATACCGTAAACTGAGTCGATTTTATGTCGCAAATGTCGTTCAGCCACAAAAATTAATGTTTTAATTTAACATTTGGTTTAACACAGACACAAATACACTCAGTTCGCCCTATATTCTCAAATTTTCGGATATTTATATTACCAGGGAAAGCCATGCTCGCGCTGTTCAAGTCACATTTATACTGTGCGGTGCTCGATTGGCGCATGAAATAAAATTCAAACAGAGTTGCCACCGATCAGTTGATCGTTGCTCTTTTGCAAAATACATTCAGAAGATAAAATTTTAGTTTGTCAAAAAATTTGGCAATTTATTTTAGCTTAAAGAACATTTAACAAATTAAAAATAAATGGGTCAAACTATGGTTATTGAGGTATTAATTCCATAACTTGTTTACTTCAAGATACTAGACAATACTACTCATGTATAGAGATGGGAAGCTGCACATTGAACTAGTCCTTGTGAACTGGTAAAAATAATATATTTCAACTAAGAATGGATGGCAAAGTGTTTTGATAAACAGACACAAACAATTTTAAAATTATAAATTAATGTTTTGTATATTTAATGAGATGGACGGTATTACATTTTATTAGGCAGAGTCACTATTTGCTTAGTGGCAGAGTCCACCACATAAAGCTGTTTATTGCTGTATGCTGCCAGACTTTCAAACTATCGGTAAATTTTTTCTGGCCCTATTTTCTCTAAAAAGTTGGCAACACTGGTCGTCACCCCAATTGTGTGCGTCTATTGCGGCTGCTGTATTTTCAATATTCGTTTTCACCGTAAAACAGTGCACCAAATAAATTAAAAACAGAAAAAAATTGTTGCACAATGAACACGCTAGGTCCTAAAAAGGACGGAAGTCCTAATATTGACTTTTTCCAATCGCCAGAGACACTGCAAGGTTTTGAATCGATACGCCAATGGCTACAAAAGAATTGTAAAAAGGTGAGTACAACGCCAGCGCCGCCTGCGTAAGCGAAAACAAAAATGGCGCTCTACACAAATAGAAAACATAATATATATCTTTTGAATTATTGTTGCAGTATTTGGCGCACAGTTCGGAGCCGATAACAAAGGAATCACTTGCACAATTGCTTATACTCTTTCTGCAATATGTGGAGGCGAAGTTGGGCAAAAACTCGGCTGAACCGCCGGCTACGAGAATCCCGGTAAGTGTGTGTGTAAGGGGAACAGGGTGTTTTAAGTGTGCAAGATGTTTTGTATGTACACGCGCGCTAGAGATGTGAGCGTGAAAAATATTAAGAAACGACATAAGAATTCAAATTTTGAATTCGTATAAAATTGAAAATAGAAAAAAATATATAATTGAAACATCGCATGCTGAGCTAAGATAAAATTATAGTGCTGGCTGGCACAATTGACCATTTCCAAGTAAACTAATTAAATGTAAATCTGTCGTTGCAGATGCGTTGTTTCCTGGACTTTAAACAGGGTGGGGGTCTGTGCATCATTTTCTCAACCATGTTCCGTTTTCGAGCCGAGCAACGTGGCAAGAAATTCGACTTTTCAATTGGCAAGAATCCCACACGGAAGGATCCCAATATCCAGCTACTTATTGAGATCGAACAGGCGCTTGTGGAAGCAGATCTCTATCGTATTCCCTACATTTACATTAGGCCAGAAATTGAGAAAGCATTTGAATCGCGACTGCGTGAAATTCTTGACAATCGGCGGGTGGAAATTGTCACCGATGAGGAGGATGCCACTCACATTGTTTATCCAGTGGTGGATCCACATCCAGATGAATATGCTCGACCAATATTTAAGCGTGGTAATCATGTAATGTTGCACTGGTACTATTTTCCGGAGTCCTATGATTCGTGGACACTAAATAGCTTCGATTTGCCGGAAAATATACCCGAGAATCCGGAATCGCCAGCGGAACGTTGGCGAGTTGCTGCCTCTTGGATTTTGGACCTGGAGCAGTACAACGAGTGGATGGCAGAGGAGGACTACGAGGTCGATGAGCTGGGCAAAAAGAAGACGCACAAACAACGCATGTCCATTGATGACATTATGTCCTTCGGCGATGACAAAAAGAAGCCCACCACCAGCAGTGGCACCGGCAAACAGAAGCGCCGCCGCTCGCCTTCACCCACTACCTCTACGTCCACATCGAAGCCGGGCAAACGGAAGCGCTCTCCGGCCGTTATACATAAGAAATCGCGCAACGACGACGACGATGAGGATCTCACTCGGGATCTTGACGATCCGCCGGCTGAGCCCAACATCCAAGAGGTGCACAAGGCAACGCATTCAGCACTGCAATCGACAGCCAGCCCAGCACCAGGTGGCAAATCGAGAGCTGACAACGATATGATGCCCATTAAAGGTGAGTATTCCATATGCCTAAACTGTCGAACTGTATTAATATCAATTTGTGCTCTCCAGGTGGCACCATGACCGATCTGGATGATGAAATGACTGGCGGCAGTGCCGCCCAAGCAATGTCTACCGGCGATGGCGACAATTCGCAAACGGGCAAGACCAGCGACAACAGCAACACCCAGGAGTTCTCATCGTCGGCCAAGGAGGACATGGAGGACAACGTGACCGAGCAGACGCATCACATAATTGTTCCCTCATATTCGGCCTGGTTCGACTACAATTCCATTCATGTCATTGAAAAGCGCGCTATGCCCGAGTTCTTCAACAGCAAGAACAAGTCCAAGACACCAGAGATTTACATGGCCTATCGCAACTTTATGATTGATACCTACAGGTGAGTTTTACAACAAGTGTTGTTGGCACGATTAAACAGAGTACAAATATAAAATCAAGAAATATAACCTTTATTAATAATATATTTTTTGCAATCAACTAACACTTATCTCTGAATTTTATCTTGTTTGCAGGCTAAATCCCACGGAGTACTTGACCAGCACGGCATGTCGCCGTAATTTGGCTGGCGATGTGTGCGCCATAATGCGCGTTCACGCCTTTTTGGAGCAGTGGGGCCTGATTAACTATCAGATCGATGCCGATTTGCGTCCGACGCCTATGGGACCGCCGCCCACTTCTCACTTTCATATATTATCGGATACGCCGTCGGGTTTGCAGGCGATCAATCCCCAAAAGACACAACAACCTTCGGCAGCGAAAACGCTACTTGATCTTGACAAGAAGCCACTGGGCAAGGAAGGTGGCGTCGAGTGCGATAAGAGTGCGGGCGGAATGGGAATAAAGACCGAAACGCTTGAGAATGGCGCGGCTGGCGGCTTGGCTTCTGGCGTCAGTCAGTTTGGCCTTAAACTCGATCAGTATGCCAAAAAGCCGGCTGCCATGAAGAATCGTACAGCGGCGAGCATGTCGCGCGAGTGGACCGACCAGGAGACGCTGCTGCTGCTCGAGGGTCTGGAGATGCACAAGGATGACTGGAACAAGGTGTGCGAGCATGTAGGAACTCGCACCCAGGACGAGTGCATTCTTCACTTTTTGCGTTTGCCCATCGAGGATCCGTACCTTGAAGATGATGGTGGCTTTTTGGGGCCACTTGGATGTCAGCCCATTCCATTTAGCAAATCTGGCAATCCAATTATGTCGACGGTGGCATTTCTTGCATCAGTTGTTGATCCACGAGTCGCCGCTGCAGCAGCCAAGGCCGCCATGGAGGAATTTGCAGCTATTAAGGTAAATTCCAGAAAGAATAAAAAAGGAATCTAAGCTTTAGTTATGAATCATATTCATTATAGGATGAGGTGCCAGCCACTATTATGGATAATCATATGAAGAACGTGGAGAAGGCCTCAGCTGGCGGCAAATTCAATCCGAACTTTGGTCTGGCCAACAGTGGCATTGCCGGCACCGGCAACGATAAAGATGATGACGAATCAAAGGAAGGCAACAATAGCAGCAGCTCCACAACGGCTGCTAACGATGAGGAATCCAAGGATGCAAACAAGAAAGACGGTAAGTAAATTATAAATTAGAAACAACTGAGTTGAAACTCGAGTTGATCAAATTGGAAAGATCTGGCTTAACACATAGTTCCGTCATTTATTTATTTAAGTCGTTAAACAGGTTAAAATCTTTTAAGTTTAATACATGTCTAGTTGCAATTGTTTTTATTGTTAACCGGGGAATAACACCGGAACCGGTACCGGAACCGTTATCCGAAACTAACCGTTTAATTTTTAGTACTGAAACTAAAACCGTAACCGAATGAAATTCCTCTGTCAAGAACCGAATACCGAAACGTTTGTACCGCTACGGTTGTGGCTTAGATGCTAGGTCAAAGAGTTGTCCAACTTCCAACTGTCATAACTTGATCAAAACTGAATAGATTTTCAAACAGAATGTCATTTTAATTATGATTTGGCCTCTAAATTCATTCTGTATTCAATTTTAGTTTATTTAGCAAATTTAATTATTTTCGACCAAGATTCGATTTCGATGCTAAGGGTCCCCCCTTTGAAATTTTGAAAATTCAAAATTTTAAATCTCAAGTTTTCACTTTTAATCAATTCCTTTTATCGTAATTAGTATAAATCAACACTTTAAACTTGATTCTGAGCCCTTTCATTTTTTTGTAAGAAATCAAGTGAAATTGAACAAAAATTTTGACTTGTAAAGTGGATAGGTCCGCAGTCTAACCAACTTCAAACTTTCATAACTTTATCAAAACTAAACCGATTTTCAAGCGGAATGTCATTTTAATCATGATTTGACCTCTAAATGCATTCTGCATTAAAATTTTATTAAATTCTTCAAAAATAATATTTTCCTCTAGATTCTACTAGATATTGATTTCGATGGTAAGGGTCCCCCCTTTGAAATTTTGAAAATTAAAAAATTTTAATCTAAAGTTTTCACTTTTAATTAACTCCTTATATCGTAATTAGTATAAAACTACACTTTAAACTTGATTCTGAGACCTTTCATTTTTTTGTAAAAAATCATGTGAATTTGAACAAAAATTTTGACTTGTAAAATGGCTAAATCCGCAGTGTGACCAACTTCAAACTGTCATAACTTGATCAAAACTAAACCGATTTTCAAGCGGAATGTCATTTTAATCATGATTTGACCTCTAAATTCATTCTGCATTCAAGTACTTTTCAATTAGCTCAAACATTTTCTTTTGCTTTAGGTCTAGCTATTTATTTCGTTGTCATATTTATTATAAAGCGCCATCTTAACATTTTAAAATGTTTCAAAATTGATTTGTTGTACCGTTACGTACCGGAACCGAGACCGTAACCTATATTTCTTTCGGCTTGATTCCCTGTTGTTAACAACTTGTTAGTTGTGTTTACCAATATGTTTTATGCTTTCATTAATTATTTTCTTTTATTTAAAAAATTATGAACCAATTACGATGACGATTATTTGGCCTATTGTATTGTATTGGGTTATTGGGTTAAAAGCCACAGACGAGGCAAAGTCCAAAGACAAAACGAAATCGGATAAGCTCAACACAAACACAGACTCAAGTTCCACATCAACATCATCAACGACAACAACAACAACAACAATAACATCAGCAACAACAACAACAACGCCCATTACCAATAACACTGATAAAAAATCTAAAGAATCGTTGTCGTCGTTGTCCGGCGGCGACAAAGCCAACAAAACTGACAAATCCAGCAATGCCTCAAACAAAACGGCTTCCAACTCCTCACCCACAGAGACTGGCACCGTCACCGGCACTGGAACCGGCAGCGATGTGGAGATCAAAACGGATGACAACAGTGGCGATGGCGAGACAAAGGATGGCAGCAACGATGCGAGCAGCGGAGCTCTTTCCACCAAGGAGGGAGCCTTCAGCGAGAACAATATGCAATCGGCGGCAGCAGCGGCACTTGCCTCGGCAGCTGTTAAGGCGAAACATTTGGCGGCGCTGGAGGAGCGCAAGATCAAGTCGCTGGTGGCATTGCTGGTGGAGACACAGATGAAGAAACTGGAAATCAAGTTGCGACACTTTGAGGAACTGGAGGCCACCATGGAGCGTGAGCGCGAAGGCCTTGAATATCAGCGACAACAGCTCATTACGGAGCGTCAGCAATTCCATCTGGAGCAGTTGAAGGCGGCCGAGTTTCGAGCACGCCAGCAGGCGCATCATCGTCTGCAGCAGGAGCTGCAGCAACAGGGACAGGCGGCCGCTGCCGCTGGTTCTATAATATTGCCACCCCAACAGCAGCAGCAACAACAACCACTACCGCCGCCGCCACCGCATCATCATCAGCAACCGGCGCCACCGCATCAGCACCAGCCACAGCCGCAGCCCCAGCAGCTGGCAGCACCTGCGGCGCAGCATCAACCGTTGCCACCGCATATAGCTGCGGCCGGTGCACCGCCCAATGGTGCACCCTTTGCCGCACCGCCAGTTGTCGCTCCTGTGGTCCCAGTGCCGCCAGCAACGGCAAGTGAGCAACCCGCACCTGTGGTCCCATCCCAAACGCCCACGCCAATGGGTAAGTAAACATTGTCTACTTTATTAAATGAACCATAACAATTAATGTTTTTTTTATACATTTTAGACACTACACCGCCAGCTACTGCACCACCTGCTGCCGAAGCCGCCAGCGTTGCAGCAGTCGCACCAAATGCTGCGCCTGCTCCTAGCATTCCAGCGGTCGCCGTTGTTGCAGCTGCTGCACCTCCTCCTTCAACTTAAAGCTATGTGTAGACATGAGAATAACCTTAGCTATAAGTTGCACGCTCTCATTACGTACTGTATACTCTTCTCTCCTGTAACCTTATTGTCAGCTCCCGCTTCAAATCCCTTATTTAGTGTACTTATGTATTATGTTGTAGTCCCTTAGTGGCGCCTAATGTATGTATGTATATCATGTATGTTACCATTGGGCGCCCTTTCAATATTTACACAATTTTGAACCAAGTTTCAAACCCAAAACCCGCATTAAAATAAAGTCTATTCATATGTATGAAAATATCAATGTTTTATTTAAGTGTAAGTCAAGTTTTCATTATTTTTTTGCAAATTATAAGAGCAGTTGTTTTGGAATTTGTCTAAACTACAATGTTCTGCAAGGATATCTATTTTCTTCAAAATGTGGAGGATGTGCTTTAGTTTTATTTTGGGACCAGAAACTAATCCCCTTTTATCTTCAAATTAAATATGAAATATATTCATGCAAATAATAAATTTGTAATGTACAATTATAAGTAGCATAATCTATACACTACGAAAATGTTATCATAACTGCGGAGATCTATTCAGACAACAATGCCACATTATAGTTCTAGGTTCTTCATGCCACATCCACGAATTATTGAAAGGTAGTGCGACGGGAAAGTATATTGGGACGCTTAGTGGATGTGGGTTCACCCAGCTCGTTAGTGGAGTGAGCGCGTTTCAGATTCACCGGAGTCGCCAACTGAGTGATGATTTTGGCCTTGCATCTGTTGTACATGCATATGGGAGGCATGGCCTCCGGAGAGACAAAGACGTTGGTTTTATGGCCGTTGCTCTTGAGACACATTTTGTTGCTGATATTCTGCAGTGGTCGAATGACAGATGAAGTTGGAATCGAATCCGAATTCGAATCCGAGAACTGCTCACATTGCAGTTCTCGCGCGTAGTCGGCCATACGTTTAACATACACTTGATTATAAAAGCTGATGATGTCTGTGGCTGCTTGGCCGTCCGTCAGGTGTACGGCGCGATAGATGTCACTCCGGGCAAGTGGCTGACGACGGTACTGCTGAATGATGTCACTAAAACTGATGCGCAGTCGCGCCGTGCGCGCACAAAGATACACAGCACACATGAGCAGCTGGTCCAGATGACGTTGCTGCAGCAGTTCGGTGCCGAGCACTACAATGGAGTGCTCCACAATGTGCCAGATTTGCGTGTATCTGGCGAGCAGCGATAATCCCTTACAGAGGTAGCTTAGTCGCTGGTTGGCCAGGTGATAAAACTTGCGCAGGCAAATAACGATTGAGCCTTGAGTCACCTTGGAATTCTCCTGACCCGAGCTCGACTGTACGCTCTGGTAGGTGGGCAGACCTGCTCCGGCATATATACGCCACAACTGTGAGTTCTTGCGCCAGATTAGCGAGGTGATGCATTGGGCCTCCACTTCCCGCAAATGTTTGATGAGGTCACGTGTAAGCAAGCCGCTTTCATGACGCACAACCAGCTCGAGTATCTTCTGAAACTCGAAGGCATCGATGTCAAAGCAGTCGAGCAGCCAAGGAAACTGCAGCGACGTCTCCTGCGTCTCAAAGATGTGCAACACCAGTTGCAAGCAGCAGGCAATGAGGGTGGCATTAAAGGTGCTCTGCAGCTGCATCAGCATCTGTCCCAGTTTGATTGTTGGCCTGCGACGCAGCTCGGCCTCCGTAATCTTGTCCAGCAGCATGTAATACAAGCCACTAACCAGCTTAAAGCGGCACTCAGCTGCATCCTGGTTCAGATTCGCAGCAACCTCAAACTTGAGGCACATGTCGCGCAAAGAGTTTTGCAGCAAACTGGAATCGCTTTTTCCGAGGACATTGCTAATATAGACTGGTAGAGATTTGGGCAATTCTTGCCACACCAGCTGCCGCAGATTGTCGCGTTGTGTGTCGTCCACCAGCTGATCTGCAAATGCAAATGCAGTGTCTTCCTTTCCATTTGACAACTTTGTATCTCTTGCTTTATTTGTCGGAGACTGAGCATCGTACTTCAATAGAACACGCTCGTCCATTTCACTAATGTCGGAGACATGAATAGCGTAGCAGCGATTTAGAGAAGTCAAGTTCACCTCTAGAATGCCATCTTTAATCAATTCGCGCTTGACGCGATCGTTGCCCAGCAGACGCTGATCCATAAACAATCCCATCACAGCCTCGTGGAAGAAGGAACTCTTCATAATGCAAACACCTTTTTCCGGTAGCTCTGGTATAAGTTGGCATATAGCTTCAATGGCACTGTACTTGTCCAATCGGTTAGTGTCAAAGTGACTGGTACACCACTTGGGGGGCACACCCTTAAAGTCTGTGTTGATTATATGCGATTTGTGAACCTCAAGCGCATTTAGGAAAACCAATTCGATGGCACAGATGAGCACCTGACAACCATTGATGATGTTGGTAGTAGCAAAGTTGGGCAGCTCGTTGCGGATCACTAGGAATAGCAGCCAGCCAAATTCATAGATCATGTGGTAATGCGATTGACTCTCTTTGGACACTGGCAACACATACAGCTGGTTAAAGATGCGCTTGTAGTGATGCGCAAGGAGCAATGTAATTCCCAAACGACGATCCAGGTCACATATCTCCTGTTGGAAAACATCTGGATTCTGTGCCATCCAATTCCAATGCTCCATTCGTTTCAAGAATTTCTTAATGTTGATCTTAAAGATGCGCAGCACCTCTGTCACCGAAATGTTCCAGCTGTGGAAGCGTGCCTTCTTGTCCCACGATTCCAAGTCTTTGGTTTTGGAATGCTCTTCGTCTTGTCGCATGTCCTTCATTTTGTTCTTCTGGAGTTCACTGTACACCGCGCAGCACAGCCAGTCGTCCGCATCATTGGATAGCACTCCATCTACATTCAAACTATGGAATGTTTTGATCGCATTTTGCTTGATTTCTGTGTCGATTCGCAATGCGCGACAATTAGCGACAAAGCGATTAAGGATCACACCGTTTGCCTCTCGCTCCATCATTTGCCAGCTGCAACAAAAACTCGGTTAAACAAACTACTGAGACAAGTTGCGACGGCTCCATTTCTTTACCTTAATTTTAATAATTGTGCAAATAATATTTTTATCTATATTTTTATCGGCGCGAATATTAAAATGCGACGCAGCGCAGTAAACCAATGTTGGTCACACTGTACTTTTTGTTTGTCGACTGGCATCCAAGTTTGTGCTAACACTAATTAAATGTTGTACTCATTATATCCTACGAAACAATTTATGTATTTTTTTTTATTACATTCAAAAAATTAAGTACAGTGTCGATAAATAATTTGAGGCTCGCAAAGTTACGCGGTTTAGTATTTATTAGAGGTGGAGAAACACCGATGAAAACATCTATGCATCGATGTACTGGTACTGGTTTTTTTTTATGTGGAGTTTTTCATTCACGTACACTATAGAATACTTTTTCACAGCAAAATAACGTTTTGGTCACCACTGCATTAAATAAAGCATTTTTACGAAAAACATCGGTAAGCATCAAAGTTCTGATGCAAAAACATCGAAAACATCGATGGAAGCAAACTCCCTCCACCTCTATTATTTATTTGAGCCAGGTGTGACCAAATGACACGAAATCGACTGCCTTGGATAACATAATGTTAATGAAATTCTGGTAACATAAAACCAACTAATTTTAACAGCACTCTGTTAAGTTCATGTTATGTTCAAATTTTAAAATGCAAAAAACTCAATAAAAAATTAATAAATTTAATAAAAATTAGACAAAATTAAGCTTAACATTTTAAAAAAGGTTTGAAGGTTTTCAGCCGTCGGGAAAAGAAGTTGTCTAATTTAATTCTAAAAAAAAAAATTATATCGAAAAATCAAGAAAATTCTAAAAAAAATTATGAAAAAATTTAAAAAATTCTAGAAAATAAAAAATAAAAATCCGAAATTAAGTAAAAAATTAAAAATCCCAATTTCGGAAATGTAATTGTTTTCCTTAAGTACAAAAAATCGAGCCAGATCGGAAACTTTTACTGTATGGGCAACCCTCGGTGTTAGGATTAGTTTAGTTTTGGGAAGATTTGTTCAATCGTACCCAAAAAAATAACTAAGAAGCGAGAGCTGAAGTCCAAAGACTATGTTTAAATAAAATAAACTGGTAAAATATGTTTCAATCCAATCAAGCGCTCCAAAAGGAACAAGCCGATTTATATGCCTTGGAGAAAAAACTGGTTCAGAACCTGCCTAAAATCCAGGAAGCGTTGAATTCACTTAAGGTGAGATCTCAAGGCTACGACGAGCCTCATATAAATAACAGACCATCTTTTCTAGGTGGAGGAGTTGCATTTAAAATCGCAGTTGGTAAATCAGAAGCTATCCCAAGTGGATCCATCTATTTTAAATGTAAGCGCTGCGCCATCACAACACATTCCTGCTCCACACGATCAAGATCAAGCAAATCATCAGGAGATTGACTTGGACTTGTTTGTAAGCAAGTTGCAACAGTTTGATGTAGAAAACGATTCAGATTAGTATTATTTTAATGTCATTTATTGATCCACATTAAGCTAATTTCGAATGCTTGACAAAATAAACAAGATAAGATTTATGTATAAAGGGAATCGTTAAATTATTGAAATCAGTTTTAAAATGCCAATTTGTGTAATTTTGGTTATAGCAAGCAACTGAAATAAAAGTAAACTAAACTACTAAAGCTATGTATGTATGTATTTTATTATGGATATTCGGGCCGCATTAATCATCTTGAGTGGCGCCATCTGACGATTCACCAGTGCTATCACGTCGCTTTTTCTTCTTGGGTGCTGCTGAGCTGTCCCGTTCATATGCGCTGTCACTGCTCTTGCTGCTGGAACTGGACGCATCGCTCTCGCTTACGCTGGAGGAACCTGATTCACCATCTGATGAGCTGTCATCATCGTCAGAGCTGGAGCTGTCTGAATCGTCGCTGCTGCTTGAATCCGAGTTGGATGACTCCGAACTGCTATTTGAGCTGTCTGATGAACTCGACGAACTATTCGAACTATTGCTGCGTTTCCTTTTACGCTTGGTACGCTTCTCGCGATCGTTGCGCACTTCAGCACCGGCTTCCAAAGCACGCGACTCGTTGGCCGCCGCAGACTCGGCGGCATTTGCACTTTTCTCTGCCAGATGCTTACTTAACTGCTTTGTGCGCGAACTGCGATGAACATACTTTCGTTTCTCCTTGCATTCATAGCTCCAATGTCCAAAATTCAGGCACTTTTGACACCGAATGCCATTTGGAAATGCTGCGGCTAGTTTGGCAGACCTGTTTATACAAATTGTAATTTCGGTTTATTGGTTTGTTGTTTGTGCGTTTACACTTCCACTTACCGCTGCTTTTGAGCCAGCTTTCGCGCCGCTAACCCCACCAAAGTCATCCTTATGTAATAATCTCTGAGTTTGTGTTTGGAGCCAATTTTGACTTTGGCTTGTTAAAATCTTTTATAAAAAATGTATAAAACGTTTGTTTTGTTGTCACATTTGGTGTTCACTTTAGTGATTAGTAGGGATGTCGAAATATCATCGATATATCGATATATCGAAATATTTTTGATATTGATATTTTTAAAAATATTTATATTTGATATTTTTGATTAAAAAATATCGATAATATCGATGATATAAATATCTGGGAGCAACCTAAAATATGCCGTGTTTTCACTTAAAATTAGTGGTGTTTCCACTAATTTTCATATTTCATTCCACGGTTTGCGCTTGGATGCAGTGTTATCCATTTTGACAAAGTATGACATTGCTTTCATGTTTCACAAAAAAAAAATTGGTGAATACGGCAATAGCAACGGCTAAAAATGTCGCTAAATAATATCAAATATTTATATCGATATTGATACTATCGCCAGAAAAAAATATTGCCAAAAAATATATCATTACCAAAAAATATCTATCGATGTATCGATATATCGATGATATTTCGACATCCCTAGTGAACACAACTCGATTAGTTAATTTAGGGGATAAGTTTGGAAAATGCTTAAATTGTAGTTTTTATTTGTGTGCAAATATGCATTATTATATGTAGTACTAGTTAATAATTGAAACTCGTTTTTATTGCGCGTATATCAATAATCGAGACACTATAATTGTCTTTTAAGTGGCGATTTGTTCAATCGTACCCAAAACAATAACAAAGCCTTTTGGTGACTAAGACGCGAGAGCTGAAGTCCAAAGACATTTGCACAGATACAGGTAAAAGTATACTTCACTGCTTGTGTATTTCATATCGCTGACCAACAGATATCGTATCTAGGAACACTTCTTCGAAATGAGCGTAACGGACTCAGTTGTCAGCACGGCAAGGACGAGCAATATGCAAGCAGGTGGCACTCGCTTTATGCCGCCTGAGGAGCTGGCCATGCAATCGCTTACCAAACAGTTTTTGAAAGCACGATTGTTTCGAGGGATTTACCTTGAGCGTTGCTTTGTGGAGCAGGTTGGTGGCTATCGTGATGTTGTTTCTCTGCAGTGCAGTGAACGTGACCTAGAGAAACAGTTGCTGAGCAGTGCAGCCCAGTTACAAGTGTTCTACCAAAGTTTCGTGCCCAACATGTGGGTGGGCATCACGAAGGGTAGTATAGGTAACTACAAGCACACACCACATCCTGCACAGCTGGATACCTGTGTTTGGACGGAGCTCAATGATATGGCATTTGGAGAATACTGGTTCAGCATAAAGACTCTACGCTTTCGTGCTCAGGAAGTGCAACTAAAACTCAAAATGGTCCGTGCAGTTGAGCCAGAAACATTGCCAACCCCAAGACGTTCCATATCAATGAAAAAGTGTAGCCCCAGCAGAGTATCCGCCATAACCGCTGGCGATAGCGCTGAACCGACAGTTGCAAATGCTGCAGACATTGTCACCGAGAATCAAATGCCGACAATTGGCGTTGCAGATTTTGTAACTGTCTTACAGCAATGGCGACAATCAGTTATCACGACAATATACGAATTTATGGCCAACGATGTGAACAAGCGCAATATAATGGGCACCATTCGCTTTCTGGGTCTGCTCATCTTTTCCATCATTAGCGGTGCTGCTGTTGCACTCCGTTTCATGGGCATATTCGCGGTACGCTTTCTCTTTGAGATTAGCCGCTTTACACACACCGCGACCCCAATCGTTTTTAAGCTGATTGAGTTCGTCAATAAGATAGTTGGCGCATTTTTCATTTTACTCACGATGATATGGAAGGATTTAGTGGTAAATCGTGGCGGATCTGTTCCCAGACCCGCGCTGGAAGCCAGCAATCGTTTCAAGAGTCTCACATACGAACATACCGAGTCGCATCGACGCAGTTCGCGCTACGGATCACAAAATTATCAGTAGTCCAGCTATATTTACAACTAGGTACGTTGTCAAAATTGTTTAGTAATACTACATCAGCATTTAGTCACTAGTGTAGGTTACGGGGCAACGATTTCCTTTTCAAATTGTGTTACTAGCCTTAAACAAAAAAATGTCCTTCAGTCCCTTGGATTTCGCTAGTGTTTGCACCGCAAACCTTTGGCAAATTTCAATATTTCGCGAAATGTGGAGCTATTTAAATATTTTTGTACTTTGAACAATCGCGCACTTATTAATTCCATGTGTTAAGTGTACGTGTATTGTTTAGATAATCATTTTTAAAATTTGTAGAGTAATGTCTAGTGAATTATATAAAATTGTTGGCAATAAAAATGTTAAAAAAAATAATTCAAACTAATTGTTTTTATTCAACTTGAACCCAGAAGAAAAAGAACAATCTGCATGTCCTGTGATAATAATAAGATACAAACCTTACGTGTTAACCATTAACAGGAGAAAGTCTGGTTGTAATAATAGAAATGAAATTTGTATTTTTTTTTGTTAGTTTTAATAGTTATACACTTTCATTTTATTACTTTACTTGATGTTATTCTCATTAAATTTTTGTCATATATATTTATGTATCTATATATGTATACTAGTATAATTTGTCGGTTTGTCTCTAAATTTTACACAAATGATCTTACTGTGTTTAGTTTTGTTTTGGGCTGTCTTGTTTATCAAACTTTGAAATGGGGCTTGTGTACCGGAGCTCCATATATATGTTTCAGCTCTATGTATAACTTGACTTTTAATTTTCTATGGCATTAAATGGGTTTGTGTATCATTCATTGTGTTAAACTTTGCGAATATTGTTTGTCAACTTAATTAGAACGCCAGTTATTCTGTCTAAGTGTCACTGTATAATTAATAATTTCTGTTTTTATTATTAGTCAACTAAATTATATATTTTTTTTGTGATATAATTTAATTAGTACATAAACATACATATATAGTGTTTGGTTTTCAAATTTTGTTCTTGTTTATTATTTTGCAATGTTATTGTATATTTATGGAAATTACTGCGTGTGTTATTAAGTTTATATTTTTACTCTCGTATGCAAATGATTCAACCAACTTTTCTTTTATTTAACTCTTTGTTTTAATAATATGCATGTAAATTGTATGCAGACATTAAAATATGTGTTAATGCTTGGATTTTATTTGAATTTGATATACTGTAAAACACGTTGTCAACATTACATTATTTGTCATCCCTTGTTAATATTTATTAATTTAATTATTATAACTTTTTACTTGCTTTATATTTATAATCATTTAAGTTTTAATTTTATTTGCCAACTTGTTTAAAAACGCACAAAGTAAATATAAATTTAAAATATGTGTGATTTAACACTTGCTTGTTATTGTTGTAAATACTTTGCATTTGTTTAAAAGTAAAATTTATAATATACATACAGCTTCAGTTAAATGTCATAACGTGTTATTTACTTTGACCTTTACTTTCAAATATCATTCGCTAACAAATAATTCCACATTTATAGCATATTTCATTTAACATGTCCTTGTCTGCTGAAAATAATTAGCTTTTTAACAATTAGTTAGACATTTAGAGCAAAAACATTGATAATATAGATTGTTTTCATTTTGTTTTTCCTTCTTTCTTTCATTCATTCTTTTATTATTATTTCATATTTTTTTGCTTTAGTGTTTATGCATAAAAATTTGTCTAGTGAAATATATATGTAAATATATATATTTTTTTAAGGTTTTGAACTGCTTATTGTTTATAATTGCGATTTTGTTATTTGTATTATTTCTTAATTGCGTATTCATTTCATTTTCTTGAACGTGATGTTCAGATTTGAATTTTTATTGTTTTTGGCATTTATATTTAAAGGAATACGTTTGTGTCATTTTCTGAATATATTAGTGGCAAAAATATACGTAGAACTGGATAAAATGATAAGAATTTTACTCAAGCGTGCCAAAGTTTTGCAATACAATTTCTCAATCGTAAACACAAATTTATTCAATTTTAACAAAATAAAACTTGTTATTTGGTATTTGAAACAGAAAAAATATATTAATAAAAAAAATGGGTTTATGTCAATCGTTTGGTTTTTTATATATTTTTTTATTAAGTATTTTATATTAATATCTTTACATAGTACATATAGTATATATATATATTTATATATCTATATATTTATAATAATTATTTTTTACACATTAAATTCAAATGCATTAATTTAAATGTATATGTATATATTTGTATATATAATTTATTTATAAATATAAATAACAAAATCTTTCCCTTTTAAGCATTTTTATGTACCATTTTCATAAAATATTATTTCATTGAATGTTGTTTCTTTACTATATTTAAAAACGAATTATACGCATTTTAATTATAGTTATCCAATTTTCTCTGTTGTTGTTTCTAGCTTGGAATTTGTGTTCTTTTATTTGTTTATTTATAGTTAACTATTTGCCATTTTTCGTGTGCTGAACAATTGGCGAAAGTTTCCGATACTCTGGGCCACTCGTCACCCCATCGTAAGGTGACAAAAGAAAAGATAAATCTTTACATTCGGATTGATTGATTGATTTGAATTGCCAATAATTTGAATTAATACATAAGGTATACATATATAGTATGTATGTTTGGGTTTGTGTCTTATATCATCTTTAAAGGTAACTAAATAAAATTCATTGCTTTTGGAACAAATCTCAACCAACTTTTCCAATAGGACCCGAGGCAAATTCTATTTACATTTATGAATCTTTTACGCCAACATTAGAAGAGCGTAAAGAAAGCCTCGTCTCATTGATAGCCCAACATTGTGCGTTTTAAGCACTTCAAAGTTCTGTGTTGATTATTGTTGGATGCGGTCATTTGTTGGTTGTTGATAGGTAAGAATACATACCGAATAAGGACAGTAAGTAATACAAAAGAGTTAAGTAAGTAGTATAAAAGAAACAAAGGAGTAGAAAGGAATGGAAAGAAAAGTTAAGTTATAAACTTAGAGCCAACTTAGAAGAAACTACGATATAAGCTCTTAATTACTTTAAATCATCGGTATCCTCAATTAAATCGGCATACTCCTCCCAATCGTTGTTAGACGAACGTGTGCGCAAATTCGATATTGTTGGCTCCTCGTCCTCCCCCCCATCGCCATGTTTATTGTGACCGCCACCAGTGCCTCCTTCGTCGACAACCTCGTAGTCCTTGAGTTCAGCTTCCAAATCCTTTTCCCATTGTTCCTCTGGGGAAGATTTTTCAAACTTACAATTACTAACTGTGTGGCTTACACTTATAGACTTATGTTTAGAACAGGTTATATACTATATACACTACATAAGTTAAATGTTTAGTATGCATATATAAGTATATAAATTGTTGCTCCATTAAAATATATGTATAGATGGCATATCATCATATCATAAGTAAGTATTATTAAGCAAGCATTTGTAGTTGTTTTTTTTTTTTTTTAATTTAGTGATGACCTTCGAAGCAAGTACATGGTTTCTCAAAATTCATTACCTTGAAAACTAATCGCGTGGCATACTCATATAACTAAGGCATAGATTTTCACAGACTGTTATTCGCTTTGGTATTCTCACCGTGAATGAAAAGTAATCGTCTACAAAAGTTGGAAATTTTTTTAAAATACGGTAAGTACTCGACAACAGAGGCCAATTGAATATTTCTCTCTTAGATTCCCGATTGAGGATTAGCGTGCAAAACCAACGCACCAAATTTGTATATAGAGTGATAGAGTATGTTCATAAACAATAGGTTACATTCAGTTATAATCATCCATGACTTGCTTGTTGTCCTACCACCAAATCAAGTGCCAAAATCTCATCAGTCGCACCGTAAATACATATAAAATTAATTAAGAAAATATTATGAAATAAATATTTGGTGTGTATTTACAGCATATGTAACACATAAATTAAAAGCAAGCTAAATAAATGTATGTATATTCTATATATTTAATAGAATTTATACGAAGCACGCCAAATATATGAACTTAGCTGGAAGCTATTTAAAAATTGCAAAAATTATTGAAGTAAATAATAATAAAATCATTTTTGTACAACAATTAAAATTGTTAATGTGTTTCATCGTATATGGACAGACTGACTTACGTTGTAGGAGAGGGGAAGATTTAACATTTAAAATTTCTTTCTTTTGATTTTGTGTGGTGAGTTGATGTGTATATATATATATAATATATATAGGTATAAAAAATTCATATTTCGGATCTTACGAATTGGAAAAGTTGTACTAGTGCAGTTAAAAAAGCAGTTCTTCAAGTTAAAGAATTGGGAATATTTTGAATTTAAATTTTAAAAATAGTTTCATCTTTAAGTATGGTTTTAAATAAAAACTAAACAATAAATTAAAAAAAAATGTACGCTTGCATTTACTTATAGAAACCAAATCACTACATACATAAATTCTAGTTAAATATTATTTTTTGAAAAGATAAATTGAATACCAATACGTATAGCAACAAACATATAGACACAACGACATTATAACGTACATTAACGGACATTGACAACAGCGATAGGAAATAATATGGATATTTTCGACAACTATTTTGCAGAACAATTGAAAATCAACAACAGAACATTGAAACATTTTATTTGGTTTTTATTTTTTAAATTTTAATATAAGTGAAAATTTGTTTGTTTAACCAACAATTTCTAACTTACC
This sequence comes from Drosophila innubila, assembly GCF_004354385.1. Lineage (NCBI taxonomy): Eukaryota > Metazoa > Arthropoda > Insecta > Diptera > Drosophilidae > Drosophila > Drosophila innubila. Next base: position 26,105,104 of record NW_022995380.1, on the reverse strand, counting down.
ACACAAAATTTTGTCTCAGTATTTTTTTAAGTAACATTTTTGGTTTGTTTTGTTTTCGGTTTATATAAATAATGCGTTTTGTTTAAATTTTTGTCAAGTGAATATTTTATATGTATATATAATTTGGTTTGTTGCATTTCGTTTTTGTTTTTGTATATCGCTTAACGTTTTCTTTTTTAATGGTTTTTTTCTTTTGTCTTATGTGGGCAATTTGCTTGCGTTTGGGTTTTATTTTGTTAGTTTAAGATTTTGTTTTGAATTTAGCGTTTATCCATTCAATCTTCTGCATCATGATTTAAGAATAAATTAAGAAATACATGAAAAAAATGTTTGTTAAATGTTTTGAATAGAACAATTTATATTGTGACTAATATTTATAAAGAATTTTGCTGTTGTATTTTTTTGTTGTTAGTGTTCCGTGTGTTTGGGAGCAATTGATGTGGTAATTGTGTTATCGAGGAAAAACGCGACTTGGTTGGAGTTAATTTAATTTAAATCTGGCCGAAATAGTTGGGAGAATGCTTAGTATGAAAGAATATGTTAAGGAAAATAATAATAATATAAATATTGGATTTTTTATAATTATTAAAAATTTAATAGCGAATTATTGAAATTAAATTGGATATGCAATTGAATTAAAAAAGCACGAAATTGTAAAGAGTTTGATCAATAATAAGAATTTGTTTCAGTTTTTTTATACTCAACTTTTTCAAAATTGAATTGTGGCTAGTGCACGAGTTAATTGATATTAATTTTTTATCTTTACATTTTTATAAGTAGAAGTAGGTCATAGATACTTAAGTGGAAATTATAGTATTTATTTTGTTTATATTTGTTTTAATATTTTGTATGCTAGTTAGAAAAGAATGGCAACAACAGTTTAGACCAGACTTTAGGTGTCTGCTTGTAATTATTATCTATAGTATAAATTTTTATATATTTTATTTATAATAGTTTATTATCCATAAGTTGCCATAGGTCTGTATATTCTTTTTTATGGGTTTGTTGTTGCTTTCATTTCAATTGATATTTTTTATTTAGTAATTAAATGCCAGAGCTTTGGATTGTATTGTTAGTATTTCGACAATAAAGAAAACGATTTGACAAAAATGTAATATACACAAAAGAAAGAAACAGAGCAGAGGAGAAAAAAGAGAATTGTTTGGTTTTTACACTTTGTTTTGTACACACATTTTTGTAAAGAGTTGTCATTGTTTTTTTTTTCTGTTTGTGATTTAAATATATGTAATTAAGTAGTTACTTGAAAGATAAGATTTGAGCAATAAAAAATAAGCATTAAGTGGGCTCTATGAATGGCAATTAATTAAACTTAAACTCTTACACAGCCAAACACAGTTGAAATGTGGCAAAGAGCAAAAGACAAATGGCAAAAGGAAAAAATCCTGCTACTGATATGATAGATAAAAGTTCTACTTGATGTAAGTTCTTATGAGACATGACTCAATGAAGCATGTTATGTTTGAACTAATTATGCGAGACAAAACTTAATGAAATGTTTGCCCTCAGGACCCGCACTTCCTGCTCATGGATTTCTGAAATTTATATGGAATATACTTAAGAGCTTTATAAGCTTCTCAAAGTGATATACCCATGATATATGTGCCATTTTGCAACTATAATCTGTGCATCTCACGAGCTACTAACCTACAACATATGAATAACTTTAAGTCAACTTTATTTCAAGTAAAGGGCTCTTCATTAAAATATCGCACTCAATTAGGGCACGATGCAATGAAAATCAATAAATGTGTACGTATGTGTATGTATGTACGATGTCGATAGGTTGGATGCAGCCTCAATGGAATTTGCAGCTTAATGAATAAGTAAGACAAATTTCAGAGCGAGTGCATGGAACCCAAAATGTATGTACAAAATGTCGATATTTAATAAGCAAAATTATAAGATTAGACATGCCCTGATTAGACATTAAAATACCCTGTACCTCAATATAGAAAGAGTTATTCGAATTTCATATAATTTTATTATGATTGTGTTGAGGCATAGGGTAAAATTAAAAATTAAAAGTTATTAGAACTTAAAAAATAATTAACTGAACCAAATAATTTTTATAATTTACTTAAGAAAATTATATAGAATTTGCAAAACTAAGACCTCTTACCATCGTTGCCGGGAAGCGCCTGTTGGGTCATACTATCAATGCCCAACTTGCGCATACCATCTTTTATTTCAGCCAAATCGGTTTCATTCGATGTTTGAAATTCATCCGAGACGAACTCAGACTCGGAGATTTTTGTTGTGATCATTTTCTTATCACTCTCTTTAAGCTCTTCGGCAGCCTTTTTATCAATGACAGGCTTCGGTTGGTTAAAGACAGCTCCTTTTTTTGCTTGGTTCTCAGTATTTGTCTCACTTTTGACTGGACACATATTTTTATCAATATGTTCCTTATCTGGCTGTTTTTTGTCTGATTTATCGCAATTTAATTCGACAAAGTTGAGTTTAAGTTTGAGTTTTGTTTAGATTTTCATTTTTTTTTTGTGTATAAAATAATAAAAAACATGAAAAGAAAAGAAAATAAAAATGAAATAAAAAAAAAGGAATTTTTAGATAAAAAAAAGAACTGACGTTTACGAAGTGAACGGCGCTTGAGGGGCGAATAGAGAGAAATTGAATTGATTTTTGTTTTGATCGATATAAAAAGGAGCCTGAATACGCGACGAGGTGAAAAGTGAAATGAGGAACGAATCGAGACTAAACGAAATTAGAAATTGGATCTTTGGCTTAGGCTACAGAAGCCGGTGCAGCTGAAGGACAATCACAAATTTAATTCATAACAAACTGAAAGGAACTGAAAGGAAGACGAACAGAAACTTAAGGCTCAGAGCATTTACTTTAAGGCGGTGTAGTAAAGACGTTAGCCGAAAGATAGTTAAAGGACATAACTAAAAGTTACTTATGCGTGTGTGAAAGTAAAACTAGTTGAGAATCATAAATCATAAGAGAACAGGCGCGTGTGTGAAAAGAAACAGAAACGAAATCATAAATGAAAACTTAGACTTAGAGAGTTTCATAGAGATTGAGAGATAGTTTAATTAAAGAGCGCGCGAGTAGCGGGTGTTTGTATGTTAGAGATAGGAGAGAGAAATTGAGATTGAGATTGAGATTGAAAGAGAGAGAGAAAGAGCGAAAGAGCTAGACTGTTTACAGAGAAAAATACTGAAGGAAATCATAAACTTGGCCGCTTTCGCACCAATGCGCTTAAATTATGGACTGTTTATTGGGTCTTCGGTGTGAAAGCTGTGAAAACTGCTGCAGCTGAGGGGCTGAGTTCAATCAATTGCAATGAACTTACCGTCTTCACCGCTGGAAGCCTGGCCAACACCATCAGCGCCCAAAGTGCCTAGCTCGGCGGCCTGAATGATCAGTGAGACGCGATAGAAATAATTCCGCCAGAAGTTCTCCTCAGTAATGCTGTGCAATCGTTGAAAGATTCATTTCATTAAATTCAATTACAATTGTTAATTGTTAAGCAACGTCCTCACATCTTGGGCACCAATTCGAAGCGCATCGTTTCGAGCGCCTTATCCTCGGCCATAATGGCTATGGCAGTGGGATATGCGGTATCGTAACTAAAATCAAAGTCCACGCCGGCTGGCGGAGCACGGACAAAGTTGCGACGATCCTGTGACAAGCCCAAAATCTCCTCCTTAATCTTCGACTCGTTGGCATGTCCAATCCAGGGAGCAGCGCCATTGCCAGCGCCGCCTTGACCCTTAATGAATGCCTCCTGTTCCTTGTTGAATGAGTCCAGAATGGTCTGCATATATACAAATTATAATTAATATTAATATAAGATTTTTGTTGCTAGAATTGCTAACTTCCAATTACTCACATTATCCTTGACTGTTTCCTTGATCTTGCTGCCAGCCTTGCTAATGGCCGATGACAAGAAAGATCCAAAGTGTTTAGCCTGTTGAGTTACTTTTGTGGTAACTGTCAACACAAATAGGATTTGAATTAGTTAAATCACAGAAATTCCACGTCTATTATTAATTGAAGTTAATGCAACTAACTAATGCAGTCAACCAAAATTGCAAGACTACAAAGTAAATATGTTTGAAGGTGTGGATAAACTAACTAAGTGACTAAATAAAATATTTAAGATAAGTTTATATAATGGGATTATAAAAACTACGGGTATTTTTAGTAACCTGTCACCGCTTTTTATAATTTTCACATATTTATTGTTTTGATATTTATTTTTTTTTTATTTTGGCTTTGGCAAATTGCAAATCAAGTTTTGAGTTTCAGTTGACATTGAATCGACATTTATAATGCTGTTTTTGTTACCAATTAAACTGTGACACGTACTTTTCACTTCATCGCCCTTACCCTGTCCAATTTGACCCTCGTCGCCAGTGGGCGTGCCGCCGCCAGATGCTGGATGCGAATCGGCGCCCTCAGTGGCACTGTAATTAGAAATTGCGTCAGCGTGCAGACGAGAAAGAAGAATCGAGAGAAATGGAAATAGGAAAAAAGAAAGAGAGCAAAATAGGATTGTGTTATTTTAAGAGTAGCAAACTTGTTTAAAATACATATTGAATATCTGATGTGAACTTTGCACTTGTAGTTCTTAGCATGCAGAATGCAGCATGCAACAACAAAATCAAAATCCCAATAAACTTGGGTTCTATTCTCATAGAGGCATTCCGAGAATTCAAAGAGTGATTCAATGTGCATGCGTTGAAAATAAACTTTAGATAATACTAAGCCTAGCATAGACGTTAAAAATAAATTTCAGATAATACTTAGTTTTAACATAGACCTCATTATTTTTATTTTTTTTTTTGTATTAACTGTCTATTTAGGTTAGCTATTAAGCTGGTCTATAATTAAAACGTATCTTTGTAATTTTAATTGCTTATGTAGTTCAATTAACGCTTATGTTTATTTACACGTTTTTATAGCTTCGCAATTCAATTCAGTTGAAGGGCAATTACAATGAAAATTATTCATGATGATTGTGGTGCAAATGCAAATTCTGATAAATTTTAAATGAATGTTTGACGACTGGAAAAATCATATAAAATGCATGAAACAGAAATTAAATACGGCAAAAAAAAATAAAAAGAACGCACTAGGACATGCACCAATAATACTTTTATTTAGTTAATTGTTGTCTTAAGTTTGTCTAGAGTCCTTACTCTTAAAGAGCGCACACTTAGAGAGCATTTTGGAAAGGATAGTTGCCGAAGAGTTGACAAGAAAGGATATAGTCGCTACATACTCAAAGGCAAGGGGTTGATAAAGAAAAGCAAAAGATAGACTGGCACAGGAAGAGCTAAACAACAACACAGAGAAATTAAATTAAATTGAAAAAAAACGATGATTCCTTATCAAATAATCAGCATAATGAAATTAAAACAACTAGTAACAACAGTTAGTTTTTGTTTTATCTACTGCGTAGCCACAAAATAGTTCCAGATTTGTGTGGTTTTGATTAATTCCTTGAGGTTGTTTGATGGGCCGCTCAATAATGATGGAATCTGATACTTGATAACTTATTTAAGTTGGACAACATTTTCTATCTCTTCTGTAAACTAAATAATAAAACGCGTTGCGTTACAAAATAAACATATGAATTGAATCAAAATGTGAAATTAAATATTGATGGGGTTTGTATGTGTTGTTGTATGGTAAATGTGGCATGGGAATCATATGTTGGCAGAGCATGAATTTAACATAAGTTAATGATTGTGTTTGGCTATGAGTTTAACTTGATTATCAAATATGTTTTACAGTGCACACCAAAATTCTGTCCATTTACAGAATTCAAAAAACCAACCTTACATTTTTAAGGTGTTAATTAAGATAACATTTAACAAAATATCGATTTAAAATTTTTAATTATTGCAAACGGACACAATTTTATTGATTTGATCAATTGCAAATGTGTTGTGGTTTTTTTCTTTTAATTTTAGAATTCAATGTTTCTTGCTTACATACAAAAACTTAAAGGGAAGTTGGATGTGATTTTGTAATTAAGTATTTGTATTTGTTTGTACAGTTTTAGAGGGCAAAGATATTAAAAAGTGAAACTTTAATTAACACGAGAAGTGTGTAAGAAATTGAGTAAAGGTAAAATCAGTAAAATATAGCTATTTGTTAACGGCTGAAATTAATATTTAAGAGAAATTTAAAAAAAGTAAGGCAGTAGATATAGAATATATTAAAGGTATATTTAACTTGTGTGTAATATATATATTTATATAGAGTATTATTAGTTGTATATTAATATGTAAAGGCAAGGGTTACCAAGATATGTATAAAAACTTGTATTTTCTTTGTTTTTAAAAGGTTGCTCTTATTTTTTGTGGCGTAATTTAATAATTACAAACAAAAGGCACTGCCAAGCAAATGAAAGTTGAGAGGTTTCTCGAAATAAAACAAAGGGCTTTCCCAACTGCCATATAAAGTTTAACAAAAACTTTTTGTTAAACAAAAAACGTAAATGAAATGAAAAGACAAGAAAAGAAAAGAAACTATAAGACAAACGCGATCTCTTAAGGTTTTTAGTTTCACTGTAACCGTTTGAAATGTATATAATTCCGTCATTCTTAAGCAGAGGCCCATACCTAATATACCTCGACTTGTCGTCATCTTCGCCACCACTCACAGCACCTGCAGCACTGGCATCTGCAGCGCCCTCGGCACCCTCAGCTCCCTCGGCAGCGCCGCTCTTCCGTAGTCCAGGAATCGATGGTATCGATGGCATCGCTGGCATCGAGGGCATCGATGGCATTGCCATGGCTGGCATCGATGGCATCGAAGCATTGCCTAACCAGCCTTTGGCACTACCAAGCCAGCCACTGTAATAGATAGAGAAAAACGAAAAGAAATAAGTTAGTTGATAAAGTAGCCAAAATCCTGTCACATTGCGCAATAATCACACTGTCTAACTGACAGACTGACAATCAATCTTTGCAGTAATTTGACAATATTCATTGCCTTGCTGGTCACAAACCGACCTAACTGATAATAAATATCTATGTAGCATGTATTATGTATTTTATATTATGTATTATGTCAAACAATGAACAGTCGTGTCAACTTGACAAACGCCCTCTTCACACAAGCACAAAGTACTTATTTACTTATTGACAGGGTGCCACAACATTGAAGCATTCAAGTAATTCACAAGAAGAATGCGCAAAACACTTGAACGTCATATAGCTTAAAGTCAAATGTGTATTAAAATTTCAGTATCTTAAATTTAAAATAAAAATAATAATAGTCTTGTATTTATGTACAATGCGAGTATTTATAATTTTTCTTCTACATAATCCGTTAAAGAATGTTTTTATAATAAAGACAACTTCTTTGAGTTGCATTTAAGATATGTGATTTAAAAAAGGGTAATTAACTTATGTAAGACAAAAAATGGATTTAATTACAATAGAATAATTGGGTCACTTTGGTAATATGACACCCTATATTAAGACTGGTGTGTGACTGTGCAATTTTCTTGGGTTGATAGGTCTGCAATTTATTGGTCCTGCCATTTTTGCAGTCGTTTCTTTTCTAACGCGCTCGCTGTCATAAATAAAATGTCACAGACAAGCTCATGTAATACGTGGCGTATGCGTAATATGCGTGCTATGTACGTGCAACAGGGAGCATGAAAACCGTCGAAATGTGAAGCTCAACACCTAACAACGTATATGGCTTTGCAATATACTTTAGAGTTGAATTTATCGACTTGAAACATTTGAAAAAACTAAATACTTAGTATAGGACCTTAAAGATTATTAAAAATTTGAATATATATAACTGCAAAATGGATAATTCGGAGGATTTCTGTGCAATCTGCTTGTGCCGCAAGCGTCGCATTGTGAGCACTCCGTGTAAGCATACATTCTGCAAGCACTGTCTCAAGAAGGTCTACAACGATTGCACATCCAAGACGTGCCCCTTGTGCCGTGCCCCCTTCGAGTATTATATTGTAAGTAGATTTTATAAAGGTGGTCAATTTTAATCACTGTCATTTGCCTCATACACAGCGTGAACGTCAATCGACCGTAAAAATTGTATTTTTGGCATAGGCAACTTTCAGTTAATCTGGATAATTTAGCTGTTTAGTTTATTAAATCTTAATGTTTCTGTTTTTTTGTGTTAGCTTTTATTTTTATCAAATTTGGTTGACTTTTGTTTAAAAATGTTTATTATATGTATGTTATCATCAATTGCACATCTTGACCCAACATAAATATTATTAGAATAAATATAAGAAAACTGCAATAAAAATAAACACACAATAAATTTGAATCTACTTATGTTTTTAGGATTTTAGATAGTTTTTTGAGCTCTTGGCAAAAACGTTCAATTGATAAATGCGGTAATACAATAATGACAATGTACTATAGTAAAAATAAGTGGAGCCAACCAAATTGACAGCACTTAGTGTTATTAATGGTGATCAACTAAACTTTCTGCAAATCCTTTGATTAATGCCTCCGCTTTGCTCTGGCCACCTCATAACCAATTCAAAGCGGACAACAACAATAATACAATCGATGCGATTGCATTCTGGGCACATGCTATTGAAATATTGAGTGTTTGGCTGGCGGCAATTCAAAGGAAAAGAATTGACTATGCCAACGCCCACCACACTGCCCTGAAACTGCATGTGAAATGAAATGAGGCACGAGCTCACGTATATCTAATCGAAGGGAAGTGGAAACGAAATAAAATTGACAAGCAAGGATATTTTCTTTTTTGCAGAATTGCAGCCTAGCTGACGTTCTATTTTATGGTGCTCTATTGGCGAATTGACAGGGCAAGGTTAAGGCCAGGGTTGCATTATTACAAGGGGAAGACTTGCATAATAAAACACTATATAACGCATACGCCCCGTCAGACAGATGCGACTAGCGCTCAGTGGAGCGGCAAAGCAAGGACTGAACTCGAACGCAAAATTGATGCAAACCTGATTTGATTTCATTGCACTTTTTATTGAATTAAGCGCTCTTTATATGTTAATACCGCTCTGATGGCCTTCAGTAAACTTAATTATTAATAAAATCAAATGCAGCATATGCTGCGCACATTACGTATCCGCCATGTTGCTCCCAATTAGTGAGCTGTTGGAAATCCAATCAAGGCTGATTAAAACTTTGTAGCCCCGGCTGATTAGGCAGCCTTATAACTATGATTAGCATTTTCCAGCTCATCCCAAGCGAAATGCTTCGCCTTCTTAGTTTTGATGTGATTTATGCGTTTTGGGAGAAAGTCTACGAACGCTTTTACGCAATTTTGTTCGCCTGACAGCCGGCCACAATGTTTATTTATGGGCCGCGTAGGACTATCCAGCATTCGCATAGCTCTGGACAGAGCCTGATAAGTGGCATACTTAAAGACATCCCCTGACTGCGTTGCACTTAGCGTCAAGAGTCGCCCTGTATCCGGGGACAGAGAGAATGTGAGCACATAAAACAGGCTACAGCACGTTATTCAGCAAAGAAATTGACACTTTTGTATATACGCTATACGATAATTATATTTATTTAATTTATATGCCCTTGAAAAACACCTTAAATTCTCAACATTTGACGATAAATTTCAATCTTTTCATCTATTTTCCTGTATATTTCTTTTCACCACTTTATTGTTTGCCGCCGCGAAAACCTGACAAAATTTCCCGTGGGCTAAACAGGAATTTTGGCTTTCTGTGTTATTAGATATTCTTTGTGCAGGGGAAATATCACGCATATTCTGTTCAACAATTCATATCGAAAGCATTTTTTTTCTCATTTCGTATTGCAGTCAAAAGTTTTAATTATAAAAGTTTGGCTCGACGTTTTGCGGAAAACATTGAAGGCAAACGAACAGAGAAATAAGACATATGCCGCAAGAGTAAAAAAAAATGAAACCAACTCACAGATACACGCGTATAACCAAACATGGCACTTAGACAATAATGCCAAATGAGTTTACTTTAAGCCAAAGAGAGGGGAAAAACGGCACAAATGCGCAGTGGCTGGAAAATTAAGACATACGATTTACAGACTGAACATCTTAATGGGTTCAAGTACATACTTTTTTGTGTACGAGTCTATAATATAATTTTTTTTGTATTTTTTAAACTATATATTACACATTTCAAGTTGTTGGTTTAATTTTTAATAGGATTATTTTTTAATATAAATGCAGTTTGCTATGTTTGCGTTTATGGTCAATCAGTCAGTGCGACAAAGAATTTATATAAATTGAAGATGTATACATTGTTCTTATTGTATTGGCAACATAATGTTGCATAATTAAACCGTCCTCAATCTAAAGAGTAAACAAAGAAAAATTAATTATGGCCTCTTTGTATTCTCCTTTCAAGACAAAAGAAATGACAACAATCATTAACGGACTGCCAACTGCACAATGATATCTCGATGCAGATGCAGCCAATGGACTCGTTTCCAATGACACGAATATCTGCATAACCATTGAAATGCAGATGCTAACGATAACGATAACGATAATATGATATAGCAAATAAACCCATATGTGTTCAGTTGAACAGAATATTTATTTTCAAAATATATGGACTGTATTATTGAATTTTAAATTTTGATTTGATGGCTCTTCAGAATTGATTTACCATTTCAAAATAAATAGAAACTTGTGCTTTTCTGAAAATAAAGTCAATGGAATTGCAGTCTGGAGTAAAATGCAATTGTGTAAAAGTGTGGTGAATTTTGGCATGGGATGACTCCGCTATTACATTCTGCCTGCTCCCAGCCCCCTCCCCCGGCAGGTCCCTTGTATGCACTGATGCGCAAATTGCATTGTAACGACAACGACAACGAAAATGGTTAGATGGGTTTTTTTTTTTTGCAGACGATCTGGCTGATTGCTTATCGCAATTTTATGGCTTCTCGCTGCAGGAAAATAAAACAAATAGGGAATGCATGGTGTCATGGAGTTTATATCAATGGTTGAAAGTGTACGTTTTAATTGAGTCTGCGTCGAGAGGCACGCATGAGCTGGTTTTTTTTTTAATTGGATTGCATTGGCGAGCTGAGATTTAGCTCGAAACGTTGCCATTTCAGAAGGCATCAAGACACGCACTTTTAAAGTAAAATCTTTAATTTTAAAGAGAAATCCAACCATCTTTAACAACGCCTTGACCCCCTGTTGCCACGTTAAGCCTCTGATGTATTCGTATGCACATGAACAAACAAATACACACACAAAACACAGCCCATCCAACATATTTAAGATAACGTTCAAGGAAATTTATTACGTTTACGTAGAAAAATAACGCTAAATGCGTAAATAAAGCAGAAAAATAACACGCATACAGGCAGTCGGGCAGCTTGGCGGACAGGTGGGTGGTCTCAGCAGGCGTTCCTTCCATTTGCTGGAGCTACGAGTCAGAAAACAAAAGTAACCAACACAATGGAAATGGAGTCTATTAGGTATTCGGAATACTGAAAAGTTTCTACATTTTTGCATTTTATTTTCAGCACAAATGCCAAGATTGTTTCACAAATCTCTAAAGATTTTGTTAACAAATTGACTGACACATAAATGTATTTCAAATGTCAACAAACCATTAACTCTTGATATACTTTAATAAATAAATGAATGAATTTCAAATTTAATTTGTGCACTTTTATTAAAATTAAATAAACAAACATAATGTTTTTATTTAAATGCAACAAGAACAGCGAAAGTTGTCTTTCCTTTTCCTTATACAAATTCTTTTTGTACGACATTTACAGACCTTTTCAAACTGCCCTCGTATGTCATGCGCTTAAGCTTACAAAAGCAAAGCAACAGTCTGTCAAAGAAATGAAAAAGAATGGAAAAATCCACATTTGACAAATTACCAGTAAGCAGCTAAACAGCTGCTGAAAAGACAGTGATGTAGGGCGGTGTTGGACAGGGAAGGAAACCAAGATCTCTCGAATTATCCAAGTCCAAAGTAAACTGTGCAGAAGCCACAAGCGCTTTGCTAAAAAGGACGAGTCTGTCAACAAATGTATGTACCAGTGTATATATTTTGCGACCAGTCATATAATATATAAATTATATATAGACGAAAACCAATGAGCAAATAGGTAATGAGGAATAATGCCATTTTGCTAGTCAAACACGTATGACATTTGACTTTTCAGCGCTTGTTGATGCCTTTTTTCAATCAGTATAATTTATTTACTGCTAATCATTTTTTATCCAGTCATTATTTATAATTTTTTTATTTTATTTTAGATATTTTACAGCGTTGTTAAGTCATTTATTGTGTCAGAGTGTTCCGACCTAGTTATTTTCAATTATCTTTCTTTTATGTGCCGCCGCCTAAAAGCAGGCAATAAAATATATATATTTTTTAGAATCTAAGCAAAGCCAAAATAGCAGCCATTATTTATCTCAAGAGAATTTTGCGAAAATGTGCGAGCCCAATTTGGAAAGCTTTTTTACCACAAATTTACGCGTGCTCGAAAGGAATTTTTTTTATAGCTGCGCCAATTATAGGACCTATATATGTTGAGGGTCAGCTGGGAAAAATAACTGGAGCAGTAATTGTGTAAATTCAGCACATGTCACAAGTACGAAAATTTGTTTTATGAATGGTTTTTCTGTACGTAGTTCGTCAATATATTTTATTATAAATTGTTCATAAAATTTTATCGATATTTATTAATCACTACTCAAGTTATGCAAGAATACTGCATAGAACTTGTGCTCTAAATATCGATTTATAAATAGAAGTTACAATTTCGTCAAAATGAAAGAATCGATATGGTCTTTATGTCTGTTTATCCACACAATTCCTGACACGACTAAACATTTTAATGGCGACCTTTTAATCCTGCCATCTTTATACTCATTAGGCAGAGACAGGTTCATAACGGTTCTGACCTACATGCTGCAAGCTAGTTTAAAACATCTTAACCGTGTCTCCGAGCCATATACAAGTCATTTAGCTGTAACCCAAGGTGGTCGTAATCATTCAACAACTGTTAAGCTTTTTATGGATCAAAATCCTGTGCATAACTGTTAACGACACTCTGCCACCTGGCAACTTGGGCAGGTGATATAATTGAAGTGTGCACATCAACTCCCTCATCTGCCTCATATCTTCTTCGTTCTCTCTTTGTCTCTAAGGTTTCCCCCACAATCCACTTAATGTGATTGCTTAACGTCAGTCGCGACTGCGACTGTGGCTGAGATGGCACATTAGCCAAACGAACATAACAATATCCTTAGCAAGGACAACGAGTTTGGAAGCTCAAAATATAATTATGAAAAGGATGTTGGCATGAACAACTGAAATTTGCACAAATGTCTAAAAATATCAAAAGCCAACTGAAAAAGTTGCGTGTCAATGACAGGCGACAAAACAGGTCCTTGCCAGAAAGGTCCTTTGACTATTGCCCTGATTTGTAACTGTAATGTGCCTGAGCCTGTGTGTTTTGTTATTATGGCTTAAAACTTCTGACATTTACCGGGACACGCGCACACACAACATAGATTAAATAACAACATACTCAAAGACTGACTCTACATAATATGGATGGTGTATTTAATTTTATTTTGATCTCTTTCTGCACTGTAATGATGTGCCATAAACTAAGCCTAACTCATACACACACAGCAACAAATAAATCGCATTAACAACAGTTGATACCCATTGTGATTTGTTGTGCGTGTGTTGGTGTAATATGTCAGACTGACGGCAGGTGAGTTCATTGTCTTCGGTTTCAAAGGCCAATATTATTGGCAGAAAAATAAAAAGACTCTAGTCGAAAGTGATTGATACCCTTTGTTCATAATAACATATAGTTTATTTTACTATTTATAATTTTTTGATAAGAAAAAAATAAATTATAAAACTTTTTCTGAATTAATCCAAAGTTCAAACCGAGCCGAATTTATTTTCATTATGTACAGTTTATTAGCAGTTACGCAAAGGTGGAAAATAAACTGATAAAGAAAGTATATCTCCTTTGAATGTGATTCAATCACTTTGAGTGATAACTATCTCAGCTGTAAATATTAGGACAAGGTAATGTGCCTTTTATGCCTGACATGAAAGTGAATTTGACGATGACAAATATTTGCTTGATAAACAATCAGTACTGTTGCTATGGCAGGATACTCAATCAAGACTAGGGCCAGAAAAAGGACGAGTTTGCGTGCAATAAAAAGGAGCAAAAGGCGCAAAATACCTGGAATTTTATGCGCATTAATTAAAGACCGAATCAGGACAAAAGGCAAACTCAAAAAGCAAAAAAAAAAAATAAATATATAAATAAATTAAAATGAAATATTTAGGCTGATTGAGATGAATTATCTTGAAATGAATAGCCGATGAATTTGCGCATCCACAAAAAGTTGGCAAATGCCAATGGCCATGGTAATATAATGCCCAACACGTGGGAGCGTGAGTCTTGACTGCCGGCTGTACTGAAATCACTTGTATTTCCATTTCTGCTTTCACGTCTGACCCTGCGAGGGCTTTGCTGGCATGTCCTTGGCAAAGTCCTGCCGTAAGTTACACAACACCCAAAGGGCGATCCAGCGACCAAAGTGTCATTACAAAATCTTGTTGCATACAACGCGGTCCTCTTGCCACAAGGCAAGCGATTAAGTTGCGCCAAGTTTTTTTTATATCTGTCATGTGTGTACGTGTGTACGTGTGTGTGTGTGTGTGTGTGTGTGTGTGGACGTGCTAGTTACACTCACAAGCACTTTGGCGCAATTAAAGTTACAAAAAACCTTCGGGACGCAGGTCCCTTAGCTGCAGGTTTTTATTTGACTTTTCCAACAATTATAGCGCCGAACGTTTTTCTGCCTTTTGCCATTTAACGGCTTAAGTGCCCTGTCCGCGGGCGCATGGGCGTGGGGCGTGGTCGGTTGTTGGTTGTTGGTTTTATGTGTTGGAGTTTTTCCACAAATTGCTTGATAGTTCGGTTTGTTGTGCAATTCATTGCGTTGGAGTTCGTTTAACGAGTAGACATCAACAAGTTGAAAGTTCTAAGCTCTTTTGAGTGCTATTTAGACAACATCATGTTAAAAGAATTATTTACATTTATTTGCAAGTGTATAGAAACTTAAAAATTATTTAGCGGCGACTTTTAGTGAGCGAGAACGCAATTATTTTAAACTTTTGCAAATAATTCGTTTAAATAATTTATAATAAATAATAATATGCCGTATTAAATAAAAAATAATATGAAAAACTTACGTGGCTTCACTAACAAATGAATCTACCAAGGAACTGGATTTGGGTATGCTAAAATTAAATATGAAAAGAAAATCAAATAAAAAAATAATATAAATATAAAATCATAGTAAACATGATATTCAAAAAATAGGTGTATAGATCTTTAAAATAAATGATTAAATTAATTACAGTACACAGACGCGACCACAATGCAATTTAGTGATTCATTAAATTGAATAAAAAATAATATAAATTATGTTAAACAATTGGATTTGCATATGATAAACAGACTTAGAGCACATGTACCTTATACCAAACATATACCATATCCTTAAACATTCTTACACTTTGACCTTTAAGTTTACACAGTAAGAAACGTATCGAGTTAGGCCATCGTATTTACCTGCAAAGAGCAAAAGTTTTGAATTAATGAAGATTTATATCGTATGCGATGGAAATGTTAAGAAATTAATTAGACATTTAACGTTGAGAAGGCGGCCATTTTGGACCAGGAAAGGATTGCCTAATGACCGGACCGCCCTCCCCCCTCCCCCACATTTGACCAGCTGAATGAATGCCTTTTAATTAAGTCTAGAGATATGATTACAAAAGCGAAATGTTGTTAAACGGCAGCTCAACATGAAAGCGAGTGAACGGAACTTGATTGTTTTTGCAATTCAACAGCAAAAGTTCACAGTTCACACGCATCGCAAGAAAAGTGTGATATGGTTCCAGGTCCAAAACCGGACAACACATAAATCTTTCTTCAGGACAAAATACATAAATCAAAATAAATGTAAGAGTGTGATGAAATAAAATAATAATAAGCTTTTAAATTGTCTATATCAGAAATTCTGTCAATTTATTGCATCAATATGTCTGCAAGGACATCTACATTGTAACTTTTCACTCAGTTTGCACAATCAATTGACAGGAATAACAGAATGAAACCAACACACAGTGATAGGTGCAAATAGAGAAAAAAGGAATAAAATTGCAGTCGAGCTGGAAATTGAAATGTAAATCACGCTGACCTTGACCTCAATGCATGCGCCATGTCTGATGCCTGGAGTCCTTAGACCTTCTGTGATAAAGCATTGAAACACAACACGAATGACTGCAACCAAAGGGTAGACAACAATAAAGACAAACAGCAACAACAAAGCAAAGCAAATTAAATTCTATGTTGACTCAAGGCTTCGACAAATAGCGCAAAAAAAAATGCAAGGACTTGTACAATTTACAACAAAACACTAGAAAATATTACTTCATTAAGTTTCGCCCTTAACTCAATCCCTCCTTCATTCTTCCCTCCTTCTACAATATCACACGTTTACGAAGGACGCGGGATTTCAACTTGTTGAAGCCACAGCAACAACCACAACAACAGCAACAAGACATAACGATGGCGTTCGGTATTTAGCTAATTAAGTATACGCCATGCATACACCACCACACTATTTCCAAGAAGTATTTTTAATACGGATTTTCTTTACAATGGTCAGTGTAATTTCATTGATATTGACTTAAGTATTCTTATATGGTAAACATATGGAAGTGACAGCGTTTACGTAATAATGAAGATTGGATTAGTCTGTCAAGTTACCAAGTTGTTTGGCCAAATGAGAATAATGCACAGGATTAGAGAATAAAGAAAGCACAACAATCAATTCAATCAGTTGGATCAACAACATAAAATCTTGGTCTTACAAATAGAAATCTTTTCTATATATAATTTGTGTAAAATATCTTTCAAATAACTTGAAAACATATGGAAATTTAAAATTCCAAATACTGTACTTCAGGAAAACTTCAGAGAATATATGGTGAAAAAGCAGTTCTGATTCAGTTTCAAAGCTGCAGCCCCCTTGACCTTTGCGAGTTTCTGTATGCCACTTCCTGGAAGAGAAGATGGTGGCAGCTTTACCATCGGGGTCCTCGGCGCTGTGTGTGGGGCGCATATTTCATTAGTCAATTACAAAGCAAACAGTTGGCAGATGCTAAAGCAGCTGCCGCTTGCAATTTTCAATTAACGAGCAAGTGGAAAACATCACAACAAAGTCAGACAGACAGGCATTCACCTAAGGTCGTAGTGGCAGGCCATGACATGACTGAGGATAATCAAGGAATGAAAAGAGGGGCATGAAACGTTGCATGCACCTGCGAATATTCCACCTCTTGTGCACGACATCAGAAAATCATCTTAATGAAAGATGCAATTCCTGGAATATTGCTATTCAATTGATTGGTCGCAATGACTTGGCTTTGATGCGACGAGTTATTTAATTAAGAAATGTTTTTTAATTGACGTTCTATCAGGAAGGATTCTTCATTTAAAGGCCTCAATTTAAGTCAATGTGAACAAAAATACAATATTATTTAATTATTATTAATATATTTAAAAAGATGATGGGCAAGAAATGCTTGAAAACATTTTTTTAACCATTTTGAAATGATAAGGTGTCGTTTTATAATAATTATGACATCGAAGTAAATATCTAGATCCAGAGGAATAAAATTTTTTGAACAAATTTAATCAAATTTAAATGCAGAGTAAATTAAGATGCCAAACCATGATCAAAATTACATTCCGCTTGAAAATCGGTACAGTTTTTCCAAAGTTATGACAGTTCGAAGTTGCCCAAGCCTCTGATCTAGCAAATTTACAAGTCAAAATATTTCTTAATTTTGACATGATTTTTTACAAAAATATGAAAGTCCTCAGAATCAAGTTTAAAGTGTCGTTTTATACTAATTACGATATAAGGAGTTGATTAAAAGTAAAAACTTGAGATTAAAAATTTTGAATTTTCATAATTTCAAAGGGGGGACCCTTACCATTAACGTGGAACCATGGCTATGATGGTCGAAAAATAAAAAAATGTTCTTAATGCAAAAAATTTAAATGCAGTATGAATTAAGAGACCAAATCATGATTAAAATGACAAACCGATTGAAAATCGGGTCAGTTTTCTTTAAGTTATGACAGTTTGAAGTTTGTTAACTCTTTGACCTAGCAACTTTATCACAATCGTACCGGTACAAACGTTTTGGTTTTCGGTTCTTGAAAGTGAATTAATTTCAGTTACGGTTATAGTTCCGGTACTAAAAATGAAACAGTTAGTTTCAGTTAACGGTTACGATACCGGTTATGGTTTTATTACCTGCATGCTTTTTTTTTGAATACATTTTGTATTTGATATTATCATCTTGTCAACTTGTTTATGAGTCAAAATCTTAGCCGCTCCCCTGTCACGAATGAAGTACTGGGTGTGCGGCCAAAACGGAAATGGCAGCCATGGGGGCTTTGTTTGGCAACGCAAATGGCACCCAAGTCTGTCATAAGCCAGCAGGAAGTTGCACGAGGCGGAAATTGTATTGGCCATAAAATGTTTGGTGGCTTCAGTGGCTCAGACATGAGCGTGTACATGGAATTAAGGAGTTACCATGCGTAATTGTGTGTGTTTATTTTTAGATAGAGTCAAATGTCATGGAAGATCTCGTTTTGTTTCTGACGCACAGGCACAGGAGATGCCCTTAAGCATTTCGGACAGCATGAAAATTTAATAAGTTTCTTGAGAAAATATCGACAAAGGTTTTGCAGTTTCCTAATTGCCTGCCAACTGCACTCAAGTCAAGCAAGAAAAGCACCCAAGATGACTTTGCCCCTAATAATTCAAGAACTTGCCCATTAGGTCGTTGAAGTTTGTTGTGGACATAAGCACAGGTAACGAGACTCAGATGATTTGGTCGGTGCCCACAGCCTAACTTGCGAGATTCTCTTAGTTGCGAATTAAATAATGCAACAGAATAACATTTACAAATATTTATCTTTTTATATATATATATAGATGAATCGACCTGCAAGTGGTTCAAATTCGGTGTCAAAGATCAATCGTTTGTAAGAAAAGCGTTGCTATATTAGATCAATTTCAATATTTTTCAATTGCTTAGGAATTTACCAAATTTCGGACTCGGACCGGTTTAAATAAAATTTAAATAGAATCTTGAGTGAAGAACTCTTGTGAAAAATGTTTTGTTTCGCCTTTCAATTTGAGCTAAACCCTGATTACCATTTAAAGATAAGAGGGATACAGAAGTCGATGTCATTAAAAGTTATGCGACCCACAACTGAAAAGGTCACCAAAAATTTTATCGAAAACATAACAATTAGATTAAGTGTCAGGCAGAAGAAAGAACCAAAGAATAATAGAAGAGTTGCCACACAGAGAATTGCGTTGTATTCGGTGGTAACATAAAATTGTAAATTGTTTGTCGGAAAAGGGAAGGGGGAAAAGAGAAGAACATGCCGATATAGCCAGAAGGTGTTGTACTGTTCCTTTGGCTGCCTCTTGTTGACGGAATTAATTGCGCACGTTAGCGACGGTCGAGGAACACAAAATTAAATTGCAAACGATGTGATGGCAGCAGGAACTGAAGTCAGAGCAGAAGCACAGAAAACAGAAAACAGCATCGCCCTGTTGATTTTCTTCTTCTTCTTGGTCGTCTTTCTTGCCGACGGCACCTAAAACTGGAATTGAGTTAGGCGTGTTTTTCATTCCAACCGTAAACACATTTGCAACGCCAATAGACGATGCGTAGTTGTAGCCACAAAATTGCATTACGACCAACCACAAAGAAATGCAAAAGGCTCTCAACAAATATGGTAAGCTACAAGCAAGGTCTTAACCGTAAAGAATCCAGTGAAATTTGGTTAAAGCGTTAAATTGTTCCGAAATTTTTAAGTTTATTTTAGTTTATCTGTTGGAAACGATAAAGAAAAGCACATTCTGTGTGTTAAATAATTTTTCTATACACACAGCTGCCAAATATGAAATGACCAACGTTTTTGCTTTAGGCTTTAAGCTTTACAGACGGGTTGACCTTTTTATGCTAACCTCTCTCTCTCGCTCTTCCAGACACACATGAGCAGGAGAATCATTTGCTGACTTTTAGGGGCAGTGAACAGCCATTAACGCTATGCAAATAGAACCCTAACAGTCCCAAATCCTAAACCTACCCCATCTCAACCCCTTTTCTGAATAATAATTTTAAAATTTTAGTGAGTGCGCGCTTATCAAAAGCAATTTGGCATTTTATAGAGCGTGCGAGCTTTATGTTAATTCTTTTTTTAAGTATTCCGTTTGCCTCGTTTGACAAGTGGTTTGTTGGCTGTGTCTTGTTGTGCTGAATTTGCTGGTGTGAGGTTTGTTGTACTATTTGCAAAAGGCTTTTACAACAATGCCTGGCAACTATTATTCTAAACAGAACAGAACTTAATGATGAATAAATTGTTGAAGTTAGTGATGTAAAAATACATCGAAATATCGACAACTCGATTTTCACGAAAGCGATTATCGAGTACTTTAACTCGATCATTTTTTTTAACGATGTAACGAGTTGATTAAAACGATTTCCAAGAAAAATCAACAATTCATTGGGTCTTGTTCTTCGTAGTTAATTTTCAGAATTAGGTTTGATCGTTCCAAATTGTAATGAAAGATTATAATAAATGATCTAAAAAACTGTCCAAGTTTAAATTTGGCATTAAAACTATACTAGACAAATAAGATGTGTAATTTTTGTGATTACAAAATTTTTTTTTGAGTAATCTCGATATTTGCAGCTCGATCTACAATTTTCCGATATATCGACAACTCGCTACTTATTTTTGGCGATTTTTATATCAATATAGAGCTCGATCTAAAGTTGAAGTAAAGACTTTTGACAGAAACGAATTCTTTTTGAAGAACCTTCTGACGAACTTCAAACATTCATAACTCTATTAAAATGTAACTAATTTTCAAACGGATTATCTAGATCTAGATTATGATATCGCACAAGACAAATACAATTACAAGTTTCTTTAAAAAATCGATTATATCTTTAATATCAATTTGATTGCTTAAATTGAATATCATAATCGAAATTAAGTTATTATGTTGCCTTGCTCTCTTTTCGCGACCTATTTCCGTGTCAGTTTCAGGCACATTACTTTCGAACTTCTTGGATAGTATCTCAACTCGCAGCGTAAATAAAGTGTCGCCTTGCCTTAGGCTTGTCGTGGTCTGACAACAGCACCAAAAATTGGGAACAAAACCAAACAAAACACGTTGTACTTTTACGATACGGCGTAATTTGCTACTTTGTAGCATTTTGGCTGCCAGAGCGATATAACAGTTTTTATGTGTGTGCGTGCATTGTCTCAACACCAAAACTGAGACACACATACACGCACACGCACACACACACACACACACTCCCACACCACGTCAGTGCTATTCTTTTTACTTTCACATCATTTGTTAGCATTACTTTGGCTGTCACTTCCGCCGTGCGTTAATATTTATGTCTTGATACGCTTCAGTCTGTTTAGTTGTATCGTTCTCTCAGGGCTGCCCAACTTTATGAAAAGCGTAACTTTTGCCTGTTTTTCCGTTTCCTTTACTTCTTCACTACTTCCGTGCACTTTGCCCTTTGTGCTACTCAATTCATTTATCTTATTATTTTTTCCCAGACTTAAAGCAGCACGGAAAATGTAAGCATATGTTCCACCAGCTTCGTCCATATGCTGAGATCTGTCTAGTTTCGTTTATATACTCGAATCGAATCAGTGAAAACTCAGCATTTATACATATTACCCTATATTGCATGGTTTAAAACCTAATCAGAGTGTTGGGTATTGGCAAATTAAAATTGGCTATAAGTGGCAGCTGCCAAAAACAGTTTTCATTGCTTTGATTTTTCTTGTTGCGGCGTAACTGACCGCCAATTGACTTGGCAAAGCTGTAAAGTTGCTTTCCAATCAAAAGTAGGCTAACTGCAGGTCAAAAGTGTACGGAAAATTGTGGCTATAAAATTAAAAACCATAAAATTGAGTACTGAGTACTGTAAATTATCCTGAAATGACTTTAGTGAGCTGAAACTTTAGGTTACGGCAACCAGAGATAGAGTATTGATTTTAGTTGACTAACATGTAATTCAGTTTTCAGGCTCGAAGCTTAGCAAAAGTTATAATTTTATCTTTGTTCCACTTGACATAGTTAAAATTAAAATCTCCATTATTTATCTACTAAATTTACATGTTTTTTCATAGTTCAGACAAAGAAATAACGCATAATTTAACTTATTAAATTTGTGAATTGTGGTCAAACCTAAATTAAGTTATTTTATTCCCAAGATCCAAAGGTAATCGCATAAGGATTTGCACATGAATTGTTTTACTACATTAAATTTATATTTATATGAATTGATAATTTTGGCCAAAACAAGTTTTATTTGATGCAAAAAAATATTGAATGTTCGAATTAAGTAAGTTAATACTAGCATGCAAAAGGAGTCAAATTTAATTGAATTAAACGAACAACCTGATACCAAATATATCACAAATTCAGGGGAATTCGTATTCATTATTTATACTGCACACTCTGGGGCTTCTCCTGCATTGGCAATTAAGCGAGGGAGGCGACACCGGAATGGATATAAAAACCAAATTGTGTGACGTTTTTTTGGCTCCACACAGAAAATATTGGCCTCATCGGTATGTCCGCCAGTCGTTGTCGTTGTCGTCCTCACTGCGTTAATTTGCCTGAAATACCAAATACCGGACCCGTCGCGTCGTTAGCACCCACGCCGACAGTGGACATGTTCAATGTCCAGTGTCCTGCTGATTTGCTTCTCTGCATGGCATAAAATTTTAATATCGTGCTTAAATTTAAATAGCCTCAAGTTGTTGGTGGCCTTTGCGTTTGATTTGGCAACGTTTCAATTCAGCACAACATTTTATTTTTATTTGCCAGCCAACTGTCTTTTTGCGGACCGACGATAAATTTTCTCAGTCTTGCCTTTGCTCTATTTATTTATTTATATTTATTTTGAGGCCATCGCTTTGATTTGATTGTGTTGCCGTGTGCTGTGTTGCCATACACACAGCTGCCGCAGGTAGAAAAAGACCACAACTTGGATTTATATGGTATGCAAAGAAGAGCGCAGAAATGTAGGCAATGAAAAGTTAGTGCAAAACTTGAAGTCCTTGACGGATTAAAATGTAGCTGACTGTCAGTTAAGACACAAATTTCTGTCTCTTTGGGAAGATTTTAAAGCTTAATTGGATTTAAATAAAGACCTTGGTCATACAATTTTGTAATCAGTAATTTGTTTGCATATTTTGCTGATTAATGTGAAATGCATTTAATAAGTAGTTTTTAATTTTTAGATGTTCTTAAAAAATGAAACATTAATTGGGTCTTGAGATGGATATAAAAGCATGCTTTATTCATTGAATAGTGAAAGTGAAATTCAAAAACACAACTTAACATTTACATAAGTTTTCTTTTAAAGAACATTTCCATCTTTTGAAAATATAAAAAACTTTTGATTAGTATTTGACAAACATTAAATTCCTTAGAAGAAAAGTTAATTTTGAGGTATTCAATCAATATTCTGTTCAATTATATACAAATTGTTGATGCATATTCAATATCAAATATGAAATGTTCTGCCTGTGTATTCCTTTGTTGTTTGTATAATGAAATTGCTATTCGTCAAATATCTTTGTGCAAGGCCTACGCATTTCCCACAAAGGCATCTGATTGGCAAACAATTGGAACCAATTTTAAATTGATTCCAATGCAAATATTTGTGAGTTTAACATTGAAAAAAAGGAGAGCTCCAAATAAGCTGTAAAGTTTTGCTTTCGAGATTATCAAAAAGTTTTCTAGACTATTCGCTTATATATCATTATAAGTTTGTCACAAAGAGAATTTACAATTTTTAGGATTATTTGTTGAGCAATTAGAGAGAATGTTTTGTTTTCAGTTGTTTATTTATTTTATATTTTTCTTTTAGCACAATTCAAGAACTACGCAGTCAACAACAAATGCAAGGGCGTTCACACACACTCATACACACACACACACACACAAAGTCAAAGAGAGCAACTGCAAATAGTGTAAATGTCCTTGAAAGCGCGCAAATGGCAAAGCCAACATGTTTTGGCCCTGGCCAAAACGCACATACAGGTGAAGGTTCTGCAGGACAAAAATTGGGGCCAACATTGCCACCATTATGCGGAATACTTTAAGTACATTAGTGATTATTTTCATAATAATCATACATGCTTTAATATATTTGTATTTGTATTTGTATTTAATATTTAATTTACTATCATACATATTTTCTGGCCAAAATTGTATATTTTATCTTATTGAATTGAGGTCAATTTAAAGCCAAAAGCTATGCTTAACTAAACTAGGTGTCATAACTATAAGTTTACTGAAAATGGGAAGAAAATTCATAACGTTTATTATGTTCTTGGGTGGCAATATTGCCAACATTTGTTAGTTTAATGAGCCACATTTATGCATGACAGCCAAAATTAAATA
This sequence comes from Drosophila innubila, assembly GCF_004354385.1. NCBI lineage: Eukaryota > Metazoa > Arthropoda > Insecta > Diptera > Drosophilidae > Drosophila > Drosophila innubila. The sequence continues at coordinate 26,080,513 of NW_022995380.1, read as the reverse complement.
AATTAATTCAAAGAAAATTATAGAGATTTAACGTTGATTGCTGTTAAGGGGGCGTTAGATTCTCAGATGCCAGGCCACGTTTACTGAATGCACAATTATTAAATAGGCTGGCAAAAGTACAACAACAAGAACTCTTGGAGAAGCACAGGCGATGGCGTCGATAACGTCCTTTAATGGTGTGGGCACATCACATGTGCACATTTCGTTGTTTTGCAGGAACAACAGAAAGAAACAAAGAGAATGTGTGACTCTCTCTCGTGTACTCTCTCTCTCTCTCTCTCTCTCTCTCTCTCTCACTGCCTCTTTGGTATCGATCCGCAAAACGAGCAAAAGTCAACTGGAAACTGGAAAGCAACCACCAGAATTATGTCCTGTATATTTACTGAGCGTGGAGCAAATGCCTCTGACATTGCTGACAGCTCTTTTTCCGACAAAAGTGGCCAAAATACTGAATGGAAACGGCGCGGTGCGGCGCATGTGGCTGTGTGGGCGGATGGGAGGGCATGACTCAACATTTTGCGGTTATGCATAGCCACGTACACGTGCAATTTGTGAAAAGCGAAACAAAAGCAGAAAAGAATACGATGCTCGCGAGTCGCGACTCACTCGCCCAACTTGTCAATGCCAGTTGATAGTGAAAGGCATCAGCAGTCAGAAAAAAAAACGACGAGAAACAGGAGTGGCAATAGTAGCAGGAGAAGCAGCAGCAGGTGCAGGAGTAGCTACCCGATATTATGTAGGGTAGGGAAACTTCAAAGTCTGCTAGCAGCTGTTGGCAGCTGGCAAAGGATGGCAGCGAAACGTGCCCAGAATTGGCTTTCTACACACACACACAATTAAATATTAATGTGCCAAATTAAGTGAAAAATGCTATTTAATGATGTGAGTAAGTGACGGGGGTGGGGGTGGGGGGTTGACGCTTTTCGCGTGTCTAAAGGATTATGCAGCTACTTGTGGCATTAAAAGCCCGTCAGTTGGCCTTAAGTTGTCATTACATCTAAGCCAAAGTAAAATAATTACATTTTAACAAAATTGATTCAACTACAATAATTTTAAGTGTTAATGAAGCGATATATATATATATATAGATAACAATTAACCTATTATAGCTTTCACTTTCAGTGCACTAAATCGTTTTAGAATAATAAAAGCAGAGTTAGTTGAAACCACAATTAATAAAGTTAGGAATTTAAGTATAAGAATAATTTATGACAGAGCATATTGTGAGTCTAATTTTAGAATTTGGAAAGCATATGTCTATTATAATTTTAGATATCTTGAATTGGTGTGGAAAGCAATTGATATTAGCTATTTAGAGCAGTCAATAAATTCTGGTAGTACAACGCAATAAATGAACCTAAGTAATATTACAAATTTATCACCTATTCGACTGCAGTTGTAGCAATTATGTTAAGTCACGAAACGAGAATTGCATTCAAATATGCAGAACTACAAAACATGGCTAAAAGCGGGGCAAACTGAAAAGGCTTAAAAGGGTTGGCGAAATGCTAAAAGGTACAAATTGCAAGGTCAGATTGGCACGCTATGACCAGGAACACGCCAATGAATCCCAGACGGAGACAAAGAATAACAAAGCGAGTTGTACTCGTGTTTTCAAATGCCAATGGGTTAGGGAACCCAGCAAGTAGATAACAGAAGTTGTTGGCCTTGAACGGCAGCTGGTAAAATGACAAATAAACATAACGCTTATCTGGCTTGAAATGAAACCGAGAGACAGATACGTCAATTTGATGGAGATTGAGAGTATGAGAATGAGTCTTACCTTTTGGCACCGTCCTCGCCTTCGAGACCCTGCTCCCCAGCAGCAGCGGCGGCTGCGGCGGCGGCAGCAGCATCCTGTTCCGCTGATGTAGCCACTGGCTCGGCTGCAGATGTGGTCGCTGCTCCAGCGGCAGTCTCACCGCCTGGGGGCACTGGCACATCCTCATCGCCAGCGCCGCCCTTGACTGCACCCACCAGCGAGGTGAATTGATTTGTAAGACCCGAAAACATGTTTGGCTATTCTTTTATGTGTGTGTGTGTCCGTCCTTATTGCAGTGCTCGAAAGGATTAGCCTGGCCTCGTTGTGAATACACAAAACGATTGCTATACGAAAACGAAGTTGTAGTCGATGCGACGAAAGCCTCGAGTAGGAAACGTGTGCACGGAGGAGGCGCTTGCGTTTTTTTTTTTTTTGGGGTGTTGATGCTTTTAATCGCTTGCTCTCTCGGCGTCCGTCTTGCTCTCAGTCCGTCTCTCTCACGCTCTGAGCACGCTCTCTGCGAATGACTCTCTTGTCGTGTGTTCTGCAAACGTCGCTGCTGCTGCTGCTGCTGCTACTACGTCTCCCTCCTTCGCTGACGAGTAACTTTATTACACTTGGCAGGAATTTTGTAATAGGTTTTTCTTTTGCACTGCAAATGTAGTTTCACTTTCAACGAGCAAGTTATGTAAATTTCTGCGTATTTTATTTTTATTTGTTACTGTTAATTATGATTTGCACGCTGTAAATTGAATATGGAAAAACAATAAAAATTTATTGCAATGCGAATGGAAAAGAAAATCAATATATAGGCAAATTAATTCGAATTATTTCAATTACACTAGAGTTAACTGTCAAAATAATTCGCACAGTGAAAAATGTCGCGTTTAATCGATATTTCGCCACGCTTGCTTTTCTTGCACTTCTCCGCCTCCGTCTCCGACTCCTAGTATACTAGATATCTAACGTAACGTTGTAATTTACCACTTGAGTTGGAGTTTCTTTTTTTTTTTTGAATTTTTTTGTTGACTTATTGGTTTCTGGTCTGCCAGTTAAAACGAGCAAAACTTGAATTTTCGGCTGCCTGTGTCGAAGGTCCTCTGAAAACTGAATGAGCAGCGGAATTTTCTTTGCTCAAATACCGTTTGGTGGTGCGTTCTCTCCCAAGGAAAAGCCAGAGCTCCAAGTCAAAAGCTGAGAGCTCTTTGGAAAGTTGACGACGTTGACTTTAGTGGTTGTTTTCAACGTTTGCTTTGTGCTGGAATTTCTATATTTTTGTTCGCGCATGTGCCAGCTGTTTTGCGCCGTTAACGTTAATGGTGGCTGCAATGCCAGAATTAAACAAACAATTGACACGTCTGATTGTACACAAATCAAATGTATATTTAACAACAATAACAATAGCTGCGTAGCTATAAACCGCTTTGACCCTGTCTTTCTTTCCAGTGAGATCGAGACGGCACAGCTGATTCTACAACTGTATGTGCTGCCAACTTGTCTCAATAGTTATATCGCAACGCCAAACGGGTTGGCAGCCCATTTTCGTATTCTGATCAATTTTCAAAATGTATCCAAAGTCTACAACTTTTGTAATTTTAATGAAAAAATTTTTGAAAATACATGTTCAAATTTTTGGGTTAATCTGAATAAAACTTTGTTACACAACTTTTCCAAATGTGGCATAACGAACTCAGCATTCATAAAAAATTCACCATTAGATTTTGACCAAATTTTTAATTTTTTTGTCAAATTTAAAACAAACAAAAAATTTAAATTGCGCTCCGTTTTCAGTTTTTGTTAAAGTGCTGCCCAACAACAGCTGATGGAGCTGCCAACTTTGCTTAGTAACATGACAGGGATGTTATACACCGAACATATGATTTTATTGGCAATACCACAAATGTTGTGGAAATATGATAAAATAATAACTTGTTTATACAAACTCTATGTGCTTTTCTACTTAACAGTTATTTTAATTAATTAAGAACTAAAGCTAGTTTCGTTTAGAGGTAGAAAGCATAATAATCGATCGCTTAGCGTCGTTGTCTTGCTCTGCTTTGTGGCGCTTCCTCTGCTTGTTGCTCGGGCTCGTCTTTTGATTTCTGGTTTTGTTGCTGCGCTTTCACCTCATAATCCAATCGCTCCTTTGCCCGAAAGACTTTAGATTGTATATAAAATGAGCCACCTTTGCTGCGCTCATTAACGTTAAACAGATGCTCGTAGTTCTTGATAATGCTATCCACGTTTTTCGCGTCCTCCACGTTCAGAATTTGTTTGGCCTCCTCCAGTGTCATGCCTGAAAATAACACTGTAGTTTTTGAACACCCAGTTAATTCGTAAACTTACCAGTTCGCAGGTTGGACTCAGCACTCTGATCTCCTTGTCTGCCGCCTCCCGCCCGCTTTGCAGCTTCTTGTGATGCGGCAATTTCTTGTTTGAGCGCCTTGGCAAATGCACGTCCTATTGCTTGACCGCCGAGCACAATAATTTGAGCAATGTACTTTGCCATATCTCCAGCGGTTACACTAATTTATTGTCCAAATTCGTACGTTAATTTTGTTTTGCTAAGTAAGCTTAGATGTTAGTTTACGAATTTGTCATTATACAACGTACCTAACCTACAAGACACAGTGTATAAAGCAAGCGGCATCAGCTGTTTGGATATTGATGGGTAGCACTGTTTCATGTTGCAGCCAAGTGCTACCCAACTAGAACTGCAATACAATGTGACCACTCTTCGTATGAATCGAACCCCTATAATCGATATATTGTGGTGGTCGGTTGATAACAAAGTCGAGACTAACGTAAATTTAAATTTTTGATATTCGTTTTGAGCATTTATTCAAAATTTAAAAATTTAAAAAATGGTTAAGGCAAAGAAAAAAAGTTGGCGACAAACTTTCGATCGTCTTTCCATGGACCATTTTATGGACCAGCTTCAAGTAAGACGTATAACAAGAATGATACAATGGCTTTTAATAACGCACAAGCATATGAATTTCGATGTGGCTAAGGAAGGTCAAAAGTATGTCGACAAATTGGAAATGATGGAAAATTTGCGCAGATGGATAAATGATTACTTGCATGGAAATCAAGGAAAACTATCACCGAAAAAGAAAGCACAGCTGCTCAAAATAAAGAAACGATTACCCAACGATACTTTATCTGATCGCATCAAATTGATGGAAATAACGGAGCTGTTCAACTTTCAAGAGCCCGAAGATTATCACGGCAATTGGAATGGAAAACATTTGAACCAGCTAATAGGAAGGTTTGAACGCAATGTAAAGAAACTGAAGGCCATTGATGACGAGATGATGTTGCTCATAAGTCATATACACGATCTGCATTCCTACATCGAGTATGTGAAAAGGGCGGGCTTTTCAAAAGCCAGAGAGTTATCATTATTGAAACGAGTGAATTGGTCAGTCCGAAAGACCAAACCCAATATTCCTGATATGAGTTTTATACTAAAATTGGACCATAAGAAGGACTTGGTGCCTGATATGTATCATTATCTAGATGCGTAAATATTGAAGATTACGTGGGGTTATAAGAAATAATTTATTAAGCAAGAATTAGTCTAGAAGGCGCACTACTTAGGTTCTATCAAATGCTCTATATGCTACCTATGCTTAACAATATTTACAAGCTGCTTAAGTAAGTAATTATGTACAAGTGAAGTATGTGTATTGTTTAGAACATCTTTGCTCATATCGTATGGCCTGCCTCTTTGCTTAAATCGATCGATTGACGTCTCAACAGAATCCCGGATTTGTGTGCTCGATAATGCAGCGTTTGCAGTACTTTTTCACCGCCCTATAGCCCTCAATGGATATCTGGCAGTCCTGAATATTCAGCTGCTGGAGGCCACGACAGTAGTAGGCAATGCACTGAACGCCTCGATCCGTAATCATATCACAATTGCGCAGGCTGAGCTTCTTCAGATTCGGACAGCTTTCGGCCAGAGCACGAAGACCCGCATCGCTCACATCGCACTTGCCGATGTCCAGGGCACGCAATCGGGGACAGGAGCGTGCCAGGACTGTGATGGAATCATCGCTAACTGCCTCGCAGCCACGCGCGTTTAGATACCGCAGCTTGTAGCAGCGTCGGGCAATGACCTTGAGACCCGCATCCGAGACTCGCTCGCATTTGGCAACGGAGAGATAACGCAACGCGGCGCCCAATTTGGCCAACTCGTAGAGGCCAAAGTCGGTGATGTTGACGCAATCCGAGACGCTTAGCTCCTTGAGCGACACACAAAAGCTGGGCACGAACTTTAGACCCGCATCTGCAATCCAACAAAAAATTATGAGTAACGATGATGAAAGTTGTGATTGGGAATTAGCTTACCAGTAATTTGTATGCAGCGTCGCAGATACAAATACACCAGCTGTGGACAGTTCTTGACCACAATCTTGAGGCCCATGTCATCAATGGCCATGCAATCGGTCAGGTCGAGATATTGCAGTAACAAACGACGCGGTGGCTCCATATGTGGATTTGGACTTATGCTGCTCACCTGGCTGCAACCTGTGAGAGCGACAGAGAGAGAGAGTGAGATTAGAATTATCATTGTTGCTTGTGATGATTACTTACCAGTTACATCCAGATGCTGCAGATTACTGCACTTGGTAAGCGCCTCGACCAGCGCCTGATTGGACACATCCACACAAGTCTGCAGCTGCAGATGCGTCAGCTCAGGACAGCGACGCGTGAGCAGCTGGAGTCCCTTGTCAGAGATGCGACAGCCATCGGCGAGCATGACACGCTCCACCTCCGGGCAGGCGCCATTGCAGCTCTGACCGCACAGCTGCCGGAATATCATCTTGAGCGTCTTGTCGCCATTCAGATGCTCGCCCCGCAGCGTGATGCACTTCCAGAGGACGGGTCGCCAGGCCAGTTGCTCGAACCGGCGACAGACGCGCGCCACGTTGCACAGCTCACAGCTGTCCAGCCAACTGAAGATGCGTACGACGGCTTCGTCGGGCAGGCGCTCAAAGTACGGTCCGCAGCGGTAAGGACCCTTGCGATTCCAGGGCGGTGGTCCAATGGCGGTGGCGGTGACGCTGGCATTGTTGGTTAATCCCCGACGAGGTGTCGTGGCGGGTGTACTACTGGCCACGACAACGCCGGAGTTGGTATTCTTGTTGCTGCTGCTGGTCACCACCATTCCGCCCGTGCTGCTGGAGTGATGACCAGTTGGCGATGGCGACACCAGCGTGGCGTAACCCTGGTCCAAGCTGGGGGAAAAGCGACCCATATTGCACAGGCCATCGGAGAGGCTTTGCACTTTGGTGTGGTGATGATCCAGCTGGAAGGCATTGGCGGGCGAGTTGGTGCTGCGATTCAACAAGTACCGATCCGAGCCACTCGTCTCGCTCGGACTGGAGTTACGCGGATGATGCAGACGCTCTGTTAAAGTTAAAGTGAAAAAGAAAGAGATTGAAATTATTTAAGAAGACAACAGCAACACAATCCTCAACACATTTGCACTTTGAATTACCATTACAATTACTTCAGTAATTTCATTTTATTTCAATTGCAATCTGTTTAATTATACAATTCTAATTGCAGATATTATCTAATTACTGAAGTAATTGTATTAAATGGTAAGTAAACACTTCAATTATCAGCAAGTAACTAATTACTCGTTCAACTTTAAAACAAAAATACAACATTGGCTTATGATAACAATATTTTAAATCTCAACTTTGAAATTTTAATCAACTTCTTATGTTATAATTAATATAAACCATCACTTTTTTGTAAAAAATCATGGTAAATCGGACAAAAATTTTGACTTGTAAAGTTGCTAAGTCAAAGATTTGACCATCTTAAAACTTTTATATCTTTGTAAAAACAAAACCGATTTTAAAGCGGAATGTCATTTTGATCATGGTTTGACCTCTTAATTCATTCTGCATTAAAATATAATTAATTTCGTAAAAATAAAATTTCCTTCTAGATATGGGCTTAGATTTTAATACCATAGGGTCCCCCCTTTGAAATTTTGAAAAATGAAAATTTAAAATCTCAAGTTTTCACTTCAAATCAACTCCTTATATCGTAATTAGTATAAAACAATACATTAAACTTGATTCTGAGGCCTTTTATTTTTTTGTAAAAAATCATGTCAAAATTAAGAAATATTTTGACTTGTAAAGTTGCTAGGTCACAGGCTTGAGCAACTTCGAACTGTAATAACTTTGGCAAAACTTTACGGATTTTCAAGCGGAATGTCATTTTGATCATGGTTTGGCCTCTTTATTCATTCTGTATTCAAATTTTCTTCATTTAGAAAATTTTGTTATTTTTCGACTTTTCAAGCTATGGCTCTATGTTGATGGTAAGGGTCCCCCATTTGAAATTTCAAAAATTCAAAATTTAAAATCTCAAGTTTTCACTTTGAATCAACTCCTTATATCTTTATTAGTGTAAAACAAAAGTTTAAATTTGAGTTGGATATGTTTAATTTTCTTGTAAAAAATCATGCCAAATTAAACAAAAGTTTTGGCTTGTAAAGTTGCTAAGTTTAAGGTTTGATCAACTTCATACTTTCAAAACTTAAGCAAAACTGAACCGATTTTGAAGCGGAATGTTATTTTAATCATGGTTTGGCCTCTAAATTTACACTGCATTCAAATTTTTATTAATTTCGTTAAGAAAAATTTTTGGCTTTAGACCTATGTTTTAATTGTAATCCAAAGAAAGGGGATATGGGAATTTTGAAAATCAAAATTTTCAATTTGCGTTACTGATACTGGAATCGAAAGGAAAACCCCGAAATAGAACTAGAACCGATATATGTTTCGGCTTGATTCCTTAAAAATTATTTTACAATTTCTGATATTTTAGATAAGAGTTCTTTAGGAGCTGTCATATTTGTTCGTAGCGATACTTTAGCACAGCTATAGCTAAATATATTTACACTTTATAAATTGATTTATTTACACTTTATTTAAATATATTTACACTTCTTTAAGTACTTGCTATGTGCATATTATGCTCACCTGGTAGACGTTCGTTGCCACTGCCGCTGCTGTAATCCTCCAGGTAGTAACGCTCGTTCTGGTACTGGCTCGCTTCGGCTCCAAGTGGCAGAGCACGCAACGCATTGCCCAGATACAGTGACTCCATCTTCTTGTCGAGCAGATACTGAGCACTGTTGCCATTGCCGAGCACCGTGGGCACACTGCAGCGTCCACTTTGGACTTGAGCTCGTCGCCTGCCATTGGCGGCGCCTCCGCCTCCGTTTCCGCCTCCGCCAGCATTGTTATCACTGGAATCTTCGGTGTCGGCACTGTTGCCATGCAACCAGTCCAATGTTAGAAAGTTACGTGGCTGTGGCACTGGCACCGTGGTCCTGGTCGCCGGTGCCGGCAGCGTCTGTAGTTCGGGTGATTTCTTTGATTGGACATGGCGACCCACAGATGCGGTCGAGTGTGCGCCGTAGATGGACTGCTCGTGCCGTGTGTGCCGTCCACGCAGCTCGAATGTGGCAGCCTTCTGCTGCACCATATGCAACACAGCTGCCGTTGTCGCTGCCGCCGCCGCTGCCGCAGTCGACGGCGTCTGCTGCTCACTGTGCGGCGTGGAGCTGCGGGAGTCAAGTGGATAGAGCTCTCCGCTGACAACGGTATCGTTCACATTAAGGCTCAGATTTGGCGACTTTCGTGACATTTTGTAAGCCTGCGGATCCAGCGGACTGGAGCTCAATGGATGCGGATGATGGTAATGCGCCGCCGCCAATTGATCCCGCACGGCATTGCTATTCCGGCCAAGCGATGCCAGCGGACATTCCAGATCTGTTGCCCGTCTACTGCTCGTCTTGTGTGACATGTTCGCTTCGATTTAATCCTATTTTATATTAAGCAGCGACCTTTCAAGCCAGAAGTCTGAAAAAACAAACAATAAATATTAAAATCATTTTATATATAAAAGGACAGAATAGTCTAAAAGATTCATAATAATTTTAAGATAATGGCATTTTATACAGTTTACAAATCAAGCTAAAACAAAATTTTAGTAATTACAGTGTACAAATTGTGAGATTTATCATACAAATTCTGTATAATAAACAAAATTTGCCTTGCCTAAAATAAGGTTTTGCTCTTGACCAAGGTGATAATTGAAATTACATTAATTTTATGCTTATCCAATATTACTCAACTATTTAAGACTTGTGATGAAAATAAGTCATATTAAAATCTTTAAATAAATTTAGATTATTATCGAAGTTCAAACTTTCTTAAATCAAAATTTTAAATCAGTTAAATTAAAAGCAAAAAAAAATTAAGACAGTCAATTTATTTGTATTAAATTGCACCAAGATTCGAAATCAAACTTTGGGTTCATCTGGTACATAAACTGGCTCGTGAACTGAACTTAAGTCTTGCTTAAACTTTTAACAAAATTGTTATGGTTTGCAGCCTTGATAGGACTATTAGTAAAATGTACATATGTGTTATTTAAATTGAATGCAAATCAACACCAAATATTTTTGGCTTATAAGATTGCTGAAAATATTATGAACATTGCTTTAATTTATGTGTATAAAAAAACAATAAAAAATTAAATGAAATAAATTGATTTAAATAATAAATGAGTTAAATAAAAGAACATAAAGATGGCAATGTTGCAGCCCTGTTGATGTGTGCATGCTCGTGTCACGAGGGGAAACACATCACGTTCCCAACTCTAGCTAATACATGTTGAAACAAACCAAGTGGAGTGCCTGTGTGGATGAGCAATCGCACAATGGAATTTGGGTCATCGATGGTCGTCGCCAAGCAAAGTAAAATAAATGAAAATTTCTATAAATTGTCTGTAGCCTGCGCCTAACAACTATTAAGCCTCAATGGTCATGGGATTGGAGTGTGGGCAGCACCAAGTAGATTTCCGACGACTCCAGTTGCCAATCTGAATGCGTACAAATGTACTCACATACAAAATATATATATATATGAGCCTGTATTTATTGGTTGGGCCACACCTCTTATTGAAGTGCATTTGACCTTTGAGAGAATTCATAACTAAATTCTGGGCAAGTTGTGCAGAAATTTTGTTAAGCCCACGCGAGTCTACAAAGATTTTGTCAGCTTGATTAGCTATGGAAATTCGGCGCCAATTATAAGTATGAATGTATATAAATTTTAATAATATTTTTTAACAATTTAACAACTAAGTATTAAGCAGCACACCCACGGGTCTACCAATTATTTGTTTGATATTTTGTTGTTGTAGTTTGTTTTTTTTTTTAATTTTTGTAGACACACGTATGCTGTCATATTTCCATTGCCATCAACGATCATTGAAGCACAGCTCCGGCTTCAGCTCCGACTTCAGCTCCAGCTCCATCTCCATTCATTGGCCAAAAGCTTATTTCTATTTGTTTTTGTTGTTGTTTTGTTTTGGCAATATAACCAGTTTGGAGTGACTCTTTGAGCATTGGAAACTCTAATCATAAGCCAAAGGCAGGCGTGGGCTGTTCTAATGTTAGTTCGTGGCCATCTGTAGCTTGGCCAGAAAGTCGATTGTTGCTGCCAGCAGCATTGATTGCTTCTGTTGTTGTTGTTGTTGGTGTAACCTAAGACCTCAAATTATGTTGAAAGTAACCCAATTCGGCAAATAGAACAAGGGAACAGACATGCGCCTCTTTAGTCGCGCTCATCCATAATATTTGTTTAGAGGCGGCTTTGCATAATTTACTCACTACACATGTATTTATCTAAATAGAAAACAATAAATTTATTTGATATTCGTTAAGACATGCTGAAGTCTTCTTCAGTATTGTTTGGCTTTTTTGGGTTGGGCCGTCACGGTACACACACACACCTACAGAAGAAGCTGTGGAGATGCGGGAACTTTGATGGGTATTTCATTTGCCTACCTAGACGAAATTTGGGCACACTTTGGATCGCGTAAATCAAATGCTGCTTACAAGTGTCTCGAATTTGAAACTGAGATGGCCGTGTGTCTCTGTGTGGCTTTATTTTTATTGTAATCAAATTTGAAATTAATTTTTTTTCTAGCTATGCCATAAATAAACATAATAACAATAATAACACCAGACCAGGCCGCATTTGAAAGGCAACAACATGGGCAGCCGAGACGGCAAGTCCAAAAAAAATATGTCTTGTCATTTGGCTTATGGCAGCTGATTAATCTTAGCATCTCCGAAACGAACGCCGCCTGTCGCGCCTCAAATGGAATGTCGCTCAACTGGTTCGATTCGGTTTGAAAAAGAAAAGGAAAAGGCCCAAAGGCCCACAGTCGACACTCGAGTTGAGAAAAGAGAGATAGAGACAGAGACAGACAGAGAGAGAGAAAGATATCTATTTTGGTATTTGTTTGCCATAATTAACAATACTTAGACAATAAATAATTAATAACAAATATCTGCTGCGTGTCCACCAAAAGTGTCAAATGGCTCATTGGGCAACACAGCATGCAATTTGCATAAATTTACATCTCGAATTTATTTGTCAGTTACAACAATATAACCATATATATTACAATATTCCAGCTCTGTTATCTACTTTCGAGTCTGTCAGATCTTTAATCCAATTACTCTGTTAATATTTGATCATATTATTCTTTTACTATATATCTTGAACTAAAATCATATTTTTGTGAGTAACAATATGGCGATAATACTGAATAATAACAACAAAAAATCAACATTAAATAATTAAGTTAAATCAAAGAGATTCCCTATTTCAGGATGATATTTAAGAATCATATGATACGTTTTTGAGTTTTAATTATTTACACACACTGATTAATCCATTTGTTGCTTAAAGCTGGCCACATTTCTGTCTGCCAATTCTTCTCTTTATTTTGTTTTCATAAGTATTTTACAAAAGCTCCTCAAGCTATAACATCTTCCATACAAAATTAGTCCACAAAAAAGTTTGTCTACAGTAAGCCCCGAGGCTTAAAAGTAACAAAGCCTTTTCAGTAGGCCAAGTCAATATCTATTCAATTAAACTGCATATATTTTTGTATTTTACAATTCAACCAAAGCCAAAAGGCCACCACTTGTGTTGGCTATTGAAAACTGGTCCTTGTCTATGGCCAAGCTGTTCACATGCCAAGCCTCTCAGCGGGCCGAACAAGCATTGAGCATATAAAATATGACAACAACAAGTACTAATTATTTAATATGCTTAATGAGCAAATGTCACCACGGTGGTGGCCACAGTGCAGCCACCGGAGTGATTCACATTCATGCTGACACCATTGCACAGTGGCTCAACGAGACAGTTACTTGATCAAAAAATTATTTTATTGAATGCAAATATTTTCAAAGACATGCGTCGCATTTGACAGAAAATTTTTTTTAAACACTTTTTTTTTAAAGAAACGTTGAATTCCGAAAAAATATTATATACATTTAAATTATCTAATTTTAGATATTAATGTATTGACTATACAAATAAACTTTTCAAAAAATATATATAGAGTATTCAAATAACAGCAATTCCAAACCCAAACCCCTGACTTCGGAAAAAGTCTAAAATTAAACAGATGTCATATACAATATTTTATTCGATATTTGGCATATATGGTATTTTTTAATGATATGTTATTCTATTTTTTTTTTTTTTTGGCACCAGCAGAGTTTGTTTGAAACGTTTGTCGATAAGCGATCTGAAAATATTATTTAATTTTAAAAATCATAACTTTTGCAAAGAATCTTTATCTTTACACTTTCAAAATGGCTGTGCAATTTTTTCTTTACTAAATTTACACAAGCACACAATATATTATTTACTATAAATTTACTACATTATGTGAATACCTTTCAAGTTGATTAATATTCGTGTATTCTAATAGTTTATCAATATTTGCGTGCATTCCATTCACAGTTTGCACCACTGTGCGGAGTATAAAACTAATAACTGCGCTGCTTGTTATTTGTGTGGCGTTCGTTGTCTGCACATGGATGAAATCTAACGCTAACACAGAAATTACTTGGCGCCACACAACTATACTACATCAACAACAACAACAGCCACACCAATAACAACACAGCAACAGCAACAGCAACAACATACACACATACATATGTACATGTATGACTAGAGAGCCGGACAACGTGCACCTTTTGGCCTCTGTGGCACGGCACGCTGAGCGCCTGGTTCCAGTCTACCCCGACAATCAACTATGTGTGTAGAAGACCCTCTGTGTGTGTGTGGTGTGTGTGTGTGTGTATATTTGAGTACATATTAGTGTGTGTAGCTACCGTGTTGCAATTTGCGCTCCGTGGGTTGGCTTTTTGCATAGTGTCAATTTTGATTTAGCAAAATGTTGCAGTTGCCGCTTTTGCGGCGCGACTTCGAATACATCGTGCTGTCAGCGCCCCGCCCGTTATATTCCCAGGCAAATATTTCGACTCCTACACACACACAAACAGAGAGTAACACAAATACACACACAAACAGCTGCAGTGGACATAAAGTGGGTGGCGCTGACAAGTTTTTTTTTTATTTGAAAAACAAGAAATATTTGCTGCAGCCCAACAAAAAGTGGGTGCAGCTGCTCAAAGTAAATTTGTTTCTTTATATTCTTGTTTAATCTTAAGTACTATTCCATTAAACTTGACATGAAATGCTATTTGTTTTATTATAAATATATAACTTAACAACAAGCCCATTTGAAATCTTGCAATGTCATAAACTTATTAAGATTCCTGAAGCATCAACTGCGTCTATCTTTTCTTGATAAAATCACGTAAGATATTTTCAGTTGAAATCAATTTTATTATATTTACTTGGTAAAAAGTTTCTTTTATTAGGAACAGGCTCTTCTGCAGTTTTGCAATGTTTCAAAATTATTCTTATTTCCTTGACAGCCGCCGTATTTAAACTCTTCACATCTTCTTGCATCTTTGTTGTAATACCAACGATCTATGATCGCCTTACAAGGACCTCTAACTTTGGGCAGCAAACAAATGCTATCCACTGGGTAAAGCTTAAATATTATACAAATCTTATTATATTATTCCATTAGCACTTACAAGCATTGCTCTGGTGCACAAAGAGCAATAAAACGATTAAAATCGAGCTTATCGTTTTCAGCAACATGACTATATATCTGATATATGCTTAAGTGAAAATTATTCTTTAAATAATCAACGGTTGCGAATCTTATATTTATATACAAATTCAAAAGTCAGAAATTCTTCATTTTGTTGAAAGCTTACGATTATAGAATTCAGTTATGTATTCATATATTAAAATATATAAAAGGGTATCCTCCAATTATAATGAATTTGCTTTGTTGCAAATTCCTTTTAAATTTCTTTAAGTTTCTTATTTTGTATTAAGCGAAGTAATTATTAAGAAGACATTGTACTATAGAAAATGACTTCTTTTGAAAGTACAATAAAATGTACATTGTATCAGTAAAAAACTTTATCATATGAAAAAACCCATTCACCTATAAGTAAAGGTCTGTGATATTCATACTTCTTCAAATATGTGAATGTACGTATTTATTTAAATACATTTAATGTACACATTGCATTGACTTCTTTTAAGAACAGACCTTTCGGCAACTACGCAATGTCATGAAATTATTTTGGTTTCCATGACAGCCGCCGAATCCGAACTGTTCACAAGTTTTTGTGTTCTTGTTGTAGTACCAACGAATTATTCTAGCTCTGCAAGGACCCACTTCTACGGGCTGCAAGCATCTGGCGTCCACTAAATAAAGATTTAAGATCAATATTATAATTATTACAATTAATTATAATTCTCTTACAAGCATTGCCCTGGTCCGTCAGTAGCAGCAACACGATTAGCAACAAACTTGTCGTCTTTAACAACATGATTCTGTATCAGAACTTCAGTGTAATGAATCTACTTCTTAAGGGCTTATATATAGCTATTCTGAGCCCATAAATTAAACAGGTTATCTTTTGTGTGTAGAACAAAAGCTTCAAGTAAACATTTACTGAAATGAATAAAGCTGTTTTACACCAATTACTATAATTATGAGCTCCTTTTATATTATTGCATTTTTATTAAATCGTTTTGTATTCAAGTACATGTAATTGCATCATAAAATTCGCATTTCTCCCATTAATTACTATTATAACAATGTACAATACAATTAAAGTGAATTAATTTAAGCCTATTATAGACGCATTTAATAATGATAATAATCTTTTGTATAATTTATGCCTTACTTAAATAACAGCACTCATTTGAGTTTAATATTTACTATTCAAAAAAATTTAAAATGTTTTTTATGAAAGCATTATTAAATTTTCTTCTTGGTAAATAGCGCAATTGTTTATTTACTTTGTATGGGTTATTCATCTGTTAATATTAAAACTACACTTGTTCACATATGAACTACTTTTATTCAAGTGCAAACTGCCAGACAGTCTTCATATCTTTCGAAATTATTATCATTGCCTTGGCAGCCGCCGTATTGAAACTGCTCACATTTATTTGTTGCACTGTTGTAATACCAACGATCAATTCTTGCTTTGCAGGGACCTACACATTTCGGCAGCGAGCAAATGGGATTCACTAAGAAAAATTGTATCATATTATTATTATATATATAGAAATTATTGTCAATTGAACTTACAAGCATTGTTGTGGTGCACAAAGAGCACTAACACGATTAACAACAAGCTTGTCGTCTTTAACAACATGTCAGTATCACAACGGGTCTTAGCTACCGAGAAGGTGCTTATATAGACAATTGTAAGTCCGAAATATAAAAATAACCTAAAGTGTACATATTTAAATTAATAAAGCTGTTTTCTTTAATTAACTCGAATGTATTATAAAACAAATAATATATATTTCAAAAACATATTTTTGTGTTATTTACTTATTTCGTAAAAAAAAATTCCATGTTCAACGATTAAAACTAGAGAAATAAAGTTGTTCTGCTTCCTTTAGACTCTTAAAATACTACAGTATACACAATTGTATATGACTTTCCTTATGATTCCAGCCGTCGAACCAAATCTTTTCTGAATTTTTGAAATAGCCATCACTTAATGTAAGATTTATGTTTCTTAACTGTATATTTTGCTTGTCTCATACGAGAATTTATGTAAATGGGAACAAAAGAATTGAAAGTTGTCGAATCTCTGACACACTTAATGACTTAAAATGTGTGCAAAAATTAACTTGAAGGCGAATTTGGAATGTGTGAAATGGACTAATAAATATGCATAGGCACAGTTTTAAAAATATTTATATATACTGATTTATAGCATGGTTAGCTTGTGGATGGCTAATTTTTGAGCAGTTTGTGGAATAAATAAACAATATTATTGTAGAAAGTATGGTCGAAAGTGACTCTGAGTTCAGTTAAGTGTCCATGATAGACTTAATATGTTTAAATAAGATCATGTTTAGAAATGTAGCATATACATTTGTCCACTAAGATTCTAAAATGCATGCTGGTCAATATAATTAAAATTTCAGTCAAATTAGTAATGCCCTAGATTTGAGTAAAAATTGTGAACATATCTTTAATGATTCTGTACGATTTTATCATTAACTTTACTTAAATTTCACTTTGTGCCGCCAAATTCATTAAAATACGCAAAAAATTTTAGCCAAACTAATTAAAGCAAAGCTTATATAATGAACCATGAAGACGAGGCGAATGCCCTTTGCAACTAAAGCCTCCCTTTGGTTCCCCCTAACCGAAACCAATGGATGAAAATTACCTGTCATTAATCAATGGGAAATAGCTAAGGTTCTTTTGCTCTCTCTTCCTTTCTCTCAGTTGTTGCTTCTTTTAGGAATAATTCAAATTTCAAAGCAATGCCAAAGAAGACGAACCAGTTCGTAGCTTAAGTCTTTTGTTTTATGACCCACATTTCAATGCGGCGACAAGCGCAACAGTCAACTGTGCATAAACGCCACTTAACCTAAAATGTACTGTCCAACAAAGCAAAATAAATCACAACAAGCCCAAAGAAACAAAAAAAAAAAAACAAAAAGCCAACTTACCGCAAATTACATGCTGTGCGATAGCCACCAAAACAACAACAACAATAACGAGAGCGAAAACAACAACAACAGCAACAACAACTGCAAACGTGAATGATGGCGCATCTAATCCAAGACAGCGCATTAATCCAGGCCAAACTTAATCCAATAAAAATGTCGACTAAATGCAAACGCGACAAATGCTTGACGAACGAGACAGCGCTAATTTATTTAAAAGATTTAACCGACTTTTGTCCAACATGCGATGATGTTAGACAAAGACAACAATAACATATCAGAGCAGCTTGGCAGCTAAATTTTAATTAAGACAAAATATTTGAAATTCTGACTATGACGACGGCAACAACGAGCTGCAGCAACAAGTCAACAATTTGCCGCGCGCAATTTTTCAAATTACATTTCATTAAAGCGGGACAGAGAGAAAGATGCCTGCCAGCTAGTTGATCTGGCTGCCTGATGAGCAACTGAAGAGAAAACAGAGAAAAAAAAACGAATGTAAAGCACCGTTTTGTCTGATTTCTGTTACACACACACACACACGCGTATACACACACTGAGATACAGTCGCAGCAACGACAGCAACAGGTTATCTGTATCTTTGTATCTGCAGGCTGCTGCTGGCATTGCCCGCATGTTAAAACACCCGCATAGGTTGACGTTTCTTGGTTTGCCTAGAACGCAACTCTTTCTTCTAATATGCCACACATAAATTGTACAACAAATTAAATTTTAAAGTTCAGGCTAAAGTTGCCCTGCAATTGCTGTGCAAGAACAAGAACAACAAGAACAGCCTCCAATAGCAACAACAACTATGTCAGCCACTTGGCAACATTGCCAACTAGCAGCGACAACATTCCAGCTACCTTCGACTGCCCACTTGCCCCCTCCCCGTATTCCGGTAGTCATCAAGCCCGTAACTAGCTGCAGCCACAAGTTGCCGTTTCTAATACAAAACTGTCGCTTGTGGCCGTGAGAGCTGCAAAACTGCACTGCAACTCTCTGTGAACGTGTCTGTATTTGTGTCTGTCTCTGTCTCTTTCTCTGCATCTGTATTTGTTTCTGTCTCAGTCTCAGTCTCTGTCTCTGACTCGGACTGTGGCACAATCTCCGTCTCCGACCAATGCAGACAACAACAAAAATATATAAATAATAATAAAAAATCCATTGCATTGCATTTTAGTATTGCTTATTGCGCCGTTGCAAACGCTATGAATTCATATATAAGTATAAGAAAAGCCATACAACAAAAATTGTAGACAAGAAAGAAAATTCCACAGACGACGCACAACGAAGATTATATTACTCTGTAAGTTCAACACGCTTCAAAAATATTTATTTGGTTTTTTTATAAAATAAAATGTAATTTATTAGTTGGTAAAGTTTAATAACTACTATGAAGTATGTAAAATTTAATTGTATAATTTTAAGGAACATACTTAGTCGAAACAAAAAAGTACATTCGATTTAATTGCATGCCGAAAACTTAAGAACATATACATATTTCCACACAATTATGCAATAAATTAATAAAATTTTTGTTTGTTTAATAAAATAATGAAAATATAAGACATATTAAATATTTAATTAATAATACAATATAAAAATTATAAGGTATGCTTTGATTAATAATAAACGAGATAGTATCAAATCAACCTATTATTAACAAAGTGTTTTAATTTGAAGCCATTTATGAAATTTGAAACTAAAAACACAGTTGCTAATTTAACTGAATGCTCATATTAATGTTTCATTCATTTAGTCGTTCAGTTGTTGCCAAAACAGCACGTCAAAGTTATTATACCCTTCTAGGGTATTTAACATTTTTGTTGGAAATCGCTTGAAATCGACGCGCGGCTTTTCCATGTCTGTGGCGGCGTCGTTGACGATGTTGTCGGCTGCTTTTGGCTTGAAAGCTTTTTGGCTTTGATTGCCAGCGCGCTGAAGCTGCGGGCCATGGCTGACTGGACTGGAATGGACTGGACCGAGTTGGTCTGTTGGCCAGGCCGGCTGCTGGCTTGTCATTGCATTGCGCATATGTTGACATTTTTTTTTTTTTTAACAAAAATACTTTAAGTTGTTTGTAAATGCATAAAATGGCTGCGCCAGGCGGTCAAAACTTTTGGCCTATGATATTTTTGCGAGTCGATCAAGTTTGTCGCCTAAGTCTTTTGTTTTACCACGGACATTTGGAAAGCGAAGCAACAATTGGCAGGCAGCATTTGTTGTTGCTTAAATTCGAGTTGGAGTTGTTGATGACAGGGGGACATGTTGCTACAATGTGGAGGGGATGAAAAGTGCTTTGTTCAAATGTCATAACGTTATGTCGAAATCTTTGACAGATATCAAATTAACAATTTATAAACATTTAACCTTTTTAAGCCAAACCAAACAGACAAGCAACAGGAAAACAGCAAAAACTATGACAAAGTTGCCACATGTTTTCCGTGTTGCTGCGGATACCCCCCAAGGTACTAAATTAATGATATACATATGTATGCATGTGACAGTGTACGCTTTTAGATAGAATTGAAAAGATTTGCCACACATGTTTAGCAGATGGAACAGAAGAAATCTGAGAAGTGTGTATAAATAACGACAACGGCATTTCCTAGAAATCGTATAAAACTGAAAGTCACTGCCCCGATTAGCATGCATAATTTATATTTGTGCTGCTCTGGTCACATTGCAAATGTGTGCTATAAAATGAAATGATATGGCAATGAGCATATCCGTTGCATGACTTTCCCAGTCTGTCTTAAATGGCGCATAATGAGCAACTAACTAGCATTTGTTGGCAACTGCGTTAATGTTTATAACTATTTCGCCAATTTTATACCAGTTATGAAAGCAAAAACGACAGGAGGCAGCACGCAGCGTGCAGCGTACAGAATTCCGCATGTTACTTGTAATGGGCGTCTATGCAGATCAACCAGTTGCAGCAACCACAACAGCAGCAACCACTGAGGCTGTCTGACTTCCTTTACGTATAATTTGCTTGCAAATTTGCCAGGCAACCAGAGAGGGTGTATCTGTCTCTGTGTATGTGTGTGAGTGTGTGTGTTTATACTCTCATGTATCTGTGAGAGCGCGAACGAGTTATGGGCAAAATGGTGCATATATAGAAACCACAACAACAACCACAATAAATATTTCTTCGAAGGTGTGATTTTAATGTGACAACTTTGCAACTGGTTTGCAACTCTGTGCACAGTCTCTGCCAATGCTGTGGGGAAGATGCGTAATAATTTACCCAGCTAAAGACAGAGTCTAGGATATCCGTATGGTACAATTATTCCTTTGCAGTTTTACGAGCATGCACGAACACGAACCAAACAAAAACAAAAACAAGAAAAGAAAAAACTCACGGAATATTTTTGCATTTGCTGAAGCCACACAAAAACAAGGCAAAACCGATACACAGCGAATGAGCGATAGTCAGCCAGAGAATGAAAGAGACAGGGTGAGAGAGAGAGGTTAAAACGAGATTTTAAATTGCAATTTAATAAATAGCAGACTGCTACCTTTTTTTAATACACGTCACACGTTTAGTTTTCATTTATGCATCGCACTTTCCATTTAGTATTTGGCAGTTTTTGCAGCTTCATTGAATTCCGTTTTAAATACTTGTATGCATGTATTTTGAATAAACTTTTGTTATTTTATTTCACACAACTTTTCTCTACTTTATTTTCATTGCAAGTCGGGCTTGTGTGTGTGTGCATACATACACACAACGAGTGTGTATGTGTACGCTGATCTTTCACTATGGCTCTTTTACTTTGCTTTATGTTATCTTTTTTGCTGCCTTTGCTTTGCACACTAACACCACTACACCACTACACGCTCACGCACACTCTTACACTCTCACACACACGCTCAGGCTGACAGGCACGCAACGTAATGCGGCGCCTGAAGTATTATTTTCATCCGCTACGACACTGGACGAATTACAGCGCACGGCAACAGGTAAATGGCAACTGAATGTGCGATCAGCGCTCAGTTCCTCAGTCTTGCAACGACTACAGTCAGCATGTGTCTGTGTCTGTGTAAGTTGCTGTTGTGTGTGTATGCTTGCGGGTGAGAGAACATTTTCTCTTTAACTCAACGCTTTGTACTCTTAACTAAGCAGCATTGCCAGTTTCAATAAAAGACTTAAGCAACAAACTTGCAGTATTATATGGCTTTGGATATTATTTGAATATTATATCCATTTAAGAATTATTGATTTATTTCAGAGACTAATTTAATACAAAAAAAAAAATTTATTTTCTTAACGTATTTATTTAACATTACTTTTTTACTTACCAACCATCCAATCATCATTTTAAGTACATAAAACGAACATGAAAGCTTAGTTTAATTAACTATTAATTTATATAATGTAATTATAAACTTATTAAGATAGATTAACATCGCCATCATTCCTTCTGATCTTTACCTGAAGCACTTAAAGATTGCAAGTGTATAAAAGTTTTTTTTTTTTTTTTAAAAATAACTTATTTTGTCACTGTCTGCTTATAAATGCCAATAATAAATAATAGAATAAATATCTCAATACATGTGAAATACCAATAGCTAACAGATAAACTTTAAATTGTTTATTGCACGTTATACAATAAATTTTACTATTTTCTATTCTACAAATTTCACTTTGATGTAATCACCATAAATAATGATGAATTTGTTAATACCGTAACCGTTTCGGTATATTTGAACTGTAAAAAAAAACCTAATGCTTAATAAGTACGAATGTCTGTTTGTAATAAGGACTGGGAAACGATTGAAAACCACGAAATTTGGTGTACTTGGGACAATTTCTTGAATGTCTAGCTAAGGTCTCAGTTAATATATTGAAAGTTATTATAAATGAAAGACAAATTTAGTAATATGCATCTATCAGCTTAAAATTAATCGAACTATAAAAACGTGCTGCTAAAACTTTATTTATTTTTAGGTAAGTGTTAGCTTGTTGGTGAACAATGTAAGCTATAACCTATTACAAAGTTGCAGTTTCAACAATTGGCATCGTTTCGTTTCCAGGTTCTGTTCTAAATATTTTCTGAAGTGCTTCAAACATATCGATTTTAGCTTTGAAAAGACCTGTTAAAGACTCGGCTGTTTTGCCACCTTGTTCGATAAGTTCGGAGAATGCCTTAGTAAGTTCATCAAGTTCTCCTTCTTCCTCAGAGCTCTCGCTCAGTGGAAGAAGATACACCAGCACTACTGTAAAAAGCGAAAAATTAAGCAAAATAATCAAAAGGGTTTATCTTATCTAAATAAATGCCACATACCACAAATGAGTAGATAAACTTTAATGGAGTTTGCCATGTCCAACCTAGTCTGCGAAACCTCTAGCAATAATAGTACAGACGATTTTGACTTTAATAGGAGTACAGCTGAGGCCCATGCTTAATATATTTAGCTATGGTTTATGAAACTAAAACAGCTAATAAGTTACAGTTATTAAAATGCCGTATATTTCCTGCAAAGGTATGCTTACATAAAATTGAGTTTTCATGCTTAAAAAGATTCAACGGTTCAAAATATTATTTTATCTATTATGCAAATTTATTAAAAAGGCAAGAAAGTGCTTAGTTGTAATTTATAATGTGTACAAATGAATATTTAAAAAATATTTGTTATTAATAATGTAAAAGATAATGTAAATAACGAAAGAAAGGCAGGCATTTAATTTTTGGTGGACTATTAAACATTCATCATTAAATATGAAGACAAATCATTTTATATATCTTATGTATTTTACCTAAATGTTCTTGGAACTCGCAATTGTAAATGAAATCATTTTTGTTGAAAATTAAAGTTTTTAGCAGTTATTTAAATATTTATGATTTGCATCCTTCTATTGGTGGACTGTTTGGTGAAAATTTTGTGCTACTTTTGCAGTATTTATGTTGGCCAAGACATTTCACCATAGCATAAATAAATATGCCCACTGGTCAAACGAACGTGCTCAAAGAGAAGCAGCTGGTTGAGAAAAGAGAGAAGCAGAAAGTGAGAGAGAGAGAGAGAGAGAGAGAGAAGAGGGTAAAACGGAATGAGCGAATGAAGGTGTAAGCAAATACTCATAACAAATAAAAAGGAAAAAGAGTTTAAAGAGCACAATCAATATGTATCTGTATCTGTATCTTGAGCTGTGACTGTGACTGTAAATGTATCTGTATGTGTTAGAGAGCTGTGTGAGTCGGATTACATGCGTACGCCTCTCCCACCGATCGGTGTTAGCCTCTTTTGTTTGCAATGGAATTTCTTTCTTTTCATAAACATGTTTCGAGCGCACATTTAACGTTGTTGTTGCTGTTGTTGTTGCTGTAATTGTTGTTGCTTTTGTTGTTGGCTTATTACAGCATTTATGAGGCAGGCAGCATTTGTTGAAGGAGCGCGCGCTCAACCGCACACATACGAGTATAAGCCAAAGTGGCATGAAACAAGTTCAGCGCTGCTGCTGCTGCTATGGCTCTGCCGCTGTCTCTGCCGCTGTCTCTGCCTCGGTCTCTGCCTCAGTCTGTGGCTTTAGCTTCTTGAATGACTGCGACGCAGGAATGCAGTGTTGTAAATAGCTGCTGCAACGGCGACGTCAACATTGTTGTCTTTGGCTTGGACGCGGAATCAGAGCAACGCACAGAGCCAGAGTCAGCCAAGGCAGCACAGATCGCGACAACGATCAGAGCACTGAAAGCAGAGCCAAAGCCAAAGCCAGAGCAAGAGTCCAAGCCAGAGACAGAGCCAGAGCCATGGCCAAGACAACGGCAGCAGCGGCAGCGGCAGCAATGAAAATTGCTGAGAGCGCCCCGAGGGCTTCCACTTGGACTTGAGCTGGGCCTGGATCTGGATCTGACCAGCTCTTGAGTACGGGCCTTTTGCTGTTGCCAACAACATTGACCACGATCGATAACACTTACACACACACACACACACATGTACACTCATATATGCTAGTCACTGTTTATGTTTATGAATTGTATTGCAGATTTTTCACATCGGTGTACGGCATTATGCGTTTATCTTAGAGGTTTAATATATTTTCTAGACCCCGGCATTGTGGCCTTGGTAATTAAATCGCAAGAAACTGATAATGATACGACACGGGCGTATTCGGGCAACAGCAAAAGGGTCTCTTCACTCCACACACTCACTCACTCACAACAATTACAGAGCCCAAATATGCCTCTAGGAAATTATTCATGATAACAGAGATTGCATTGATTGATTGTGTGTGCGCGCCTTGGCCAGCTTTCAACTTGGCTGAATCGACTCCATTGCATGCCACTTGCCCTGTTGGTAGCCAACTCTGCATCTTGAGTTATTTGAGCTATTAAATGTCTGTGATTTGCTCATAAGTTACTGTATGCGATCTTCAGATCAATTGTTGGCAGCCCAGTGGCTGCCACATGTGTCTGTGCCCCCGTGGTTATTGTGCTCACTGCGCCTCCCAATTCCATGAATACTGAACAAAGGTATTGCTCAAATTCAATACTACTTAGAATAGCATTTAGAATCAGGGACTGTAGACATTATAAGTTTATTATAAGACTCAAGAAATAATCATTTTTCTATGAATCATTATTTAATCAAATATAAAACTCATATAAAAAAAAAATTTAATGAAATAATTATACACGTGTCATTGAAAAATAATTAAAAATTTTTTTTTTTATTTTATTTAAATTTAAAAATGGCTGACTATGAATGTATAGAAATGTTGTCAATAAATTCCTTATAAAAAAGTTTGAGTTTTATTTTTGATTTCAAAATATAAAACACAAGAAATAATCATTATGCTATGAGTTTTATTATTTTACTTATTATTTGAGCAACAAATAAAACTGTGGAATAATCATTATTTTTGAGCAAAAAAAAACTTATAGATTTATAATTATTTCTTGAGTTTTAACTTTCTCAAATCAAAAATAAAATTCAAGATACAATTTTTTATACATAAAAAAATTAAAATGAAATTATTACATTATTGGAAAAATAATATAAACATTTTTTGAATTTTTTTTAAATTTTAAAATGTTTCACTGAATAGGAATGTATATAAATTTTGTCCATATATTCCTTATAAAAAAGACAAAATAACGCCTTGAAATTTATTTTTGATTCAAAAAAATAAAACTCAAATATAATCATTATGCTATGAGTTTTTTTGCTCGAAAATAATGATTATTTCTTAAATTTTGTTTTTTGTTAAAAATAATGATTATTTCATGAGAAAAGTAATAAAAATCATAAATTTTAAGATCGTGGTGAAATTTTGGTATGTATTATTTCACGTTCTTTTACAGTTACTAGAAGTTAATAATTTTTTTCAATTGAAAAAAAAAAACACAAGAAAATCATTATTTACTGTCCCAGTTAAGAATTGTTTCTTAAAAAAAGTGTTACAGAATTTTCTATACTATTGCAAATGTAGTTATACATTTTATTATTGGAAAAACTGTGTAAGTGTACCGAAAAGTGTGTAATTAGCTTGTTTTGTTTGGGGTTCACTTTCTCACCGTTTCCAGCATACAATAAGTATGACTATAACAATAAAAGACATAATTGCCTAAAATTGTAACTAGTTTGACTAGTTTGTAGATGCTCAGAGAAATGGAATCAGCCCGTTGTCCAGACCGAGACTGTAAATGAGGTTGGAAAGCCATCTTCAATGCGTCACGAATTTCGACAGCACATTAAAATTCCCATTGCTTGGTACTGAGGCGCACATGTGAATTTTTTTAAAAAGGGCAAAATAAAATTGTACACGTAATTGCGTTGAACTTATACCAACTTATTAAGCAAGTAATTTACAAAGGCTCAGTGACGACAGTGTCATAAAAAACAGGTCAGGACTTTAAATAAGAAAATAATATTGGCGGAAGCTAAGAGAATTACCTATTTGTAGTCTGGGTGCCGATTTGGATCGGATCGAATTTGTTTTGAGCCAGTTCACTATCATATCGATCGGTCGAAAATAATTGTTATGATTTTATCGTAGATTTCGATATTGGTTTTGAGAAAAAAAAGTTTTTAAATATATTTTAATATTTATAATATTTAAGGATTTTTTAATATAACTTTAAAAAGTATAAGGTTTACGTTTAAAATTAGTTTAATTTGGAATACTTGATAAATTTCATTTGTAGGAACATTTCCTTTGCTTCTATTTAAAAATTGGTTCAAATTTTTTATTTTTATCTATTATTTTCCTTACTTTTAATAACGTTAATTGATGTCAAGTTCTTATGCGGTCGGTGCTTGCTAAAGGTTAATATGCCATTTGACCTTGTTATGTCTTGAGTTTTATTTTTGCATGCCAGATTCTCCAACGTTGATTGGGCAGGGCATAAATATAAACATAAACCTAGTTGAAGGCACTAATTTGTGAGCATTTAGCAACGGATTCCCTTGCAAGCCTGTCAATATGTTGATTATACAAAGTAAAGTAGACAGAGCCCAGTGTAACTGTCAATAGCAACTCTTGTGTATTTACAAACTGCTCGCGGAAACCGAAACCCTAAAAATATGCAGTATTTTTTCTTGTTTTTTATTTATTTTTTTAGGAAAAACGTTTTTGGCCTCATTTCAGTTGCAAGTTGAACAACCGGGATAAAGTGTAAGAGGGGGCGGGACTGAAGGGAGATACCAGGAAATATTGGCACAAATGTCTGAGCGTGCTTTCAATACATTGGTGGCGACAAACGTCGACCATTTTGAGCTATCGATCAAACAGACGCACCGCGAAATTGTCGCCCAGTGGCGTCTCAGTACAAGGATCCCTGTGCTGTGACCCTGTGGCCCCCTTGGTGTTGCGCCCCTGGCAGTGAATGCATTGCAAATCGTCTGCAGACCAAATGTTAACATTATGCTGTGGAATTTCTGACTGGGCACGTCATGGCACCAAACACATTAAAAGCACACTAAACTACTTGTATACATAAAAACACACCCCGCACAACTTTCTCCATCTAGCTGCTGGTTGCCAGCCCTGTCATGTTGGAAGGATTTTGTTGAAAAACCGAGTCTATAAAAGCTTTGACTTCTGAACGCAACCGTTTCAGTTAAACTTCAACGCGTTTCAACGTCCTGTCGTCCTGTCGTTTGTCGTTGTGTCGTCGTCACGTTTTAAGAGCGCATCCTGAGGTTTACTCAAAGAAACAATTAAAACATAACCGCAAAGCGGAAGGAAGTGCATACCACAAGTGCTTTCCCTACTTAACGTTGCATGCCACTCAAATTGCAGAACAAAATCGCAACAAAGTTTTCAAGACTCGCCTTCTGCTTGTGCTACAAGACCTAGTTGTTGTTGTTGTTGTTGTTGTTGTTACTGTGCTTCTTTGTACCCCTATGTTGGCCTCGTCGCCGTTTGTGTAAAATGAAAACTGAAAATTTCTTCAAGTACGGCGCCCCTTTGTACAACTTGAAAAGTACTCGCGCTCATTCACAAACCCAACCGCAGAGTGTCGGCAACAGCAACAGCAACATCAACGGCAACAGCAACCTTAGCAATTTGACATCGTTGTTGACAAGCGAGAATTTGCGTAATCTGACGCAAAACCGCGGATCCGGTTATTCCGATAGGGAGAGCATCTGCAGCGTCAGCAGCGCCGCGGGCAGGATTAAACGCCGATCAAGGTAATCCCAGAATATGCACTAACAATTTTGTCTGCCAGCCTGAAAGTCTAATTAAATATAACAACAGATTTGTTTGCAAGTATTCACTTAAGAAATGATATTATTTCAAAAAGAATTAAAATATTAGATACATATTTATTTTGAATTATTTTGTATGCCAACTTGAAAGTCTAATTTAATAAGTATTACAACGGATTTCCAAACAAAAAATTTGAAAAGTATTCGCTTATATTTACTTATAAAATGATATTAATTCAAAAAGAATTTTAAAAACAGATACATATTTATTTTGAACTATTTTCTATTGAAAGATTAATTAAATATTACAACGGAATTCCAAACAAAAAATTTGAAAAGTATTCGCTTATATTTATATTAACTTATGAATTAATAATATAAATTTTTAAAATTTGAGGGCATGTGACTTATTGTTTTAAAAATAAATTTTAAAATAAGTGCTAAATTATTTTAAAATAATTTTTGTATGCCAACTTGAAAGTCTAAGAAATTATTACAACGGATATTTAAATATGCAAAAAAAAAATAATATTATGGTATTGGCTTATATTAACATTGGAATGAATTAATTACCATTTTAAAATTTCAGTACATGAATAAAAATTTAAAAACTGATATTAGTTTTTTATAACAATTTTTTTTCTGTGGTACGAAAATTTTATTAAAATAATATTTATGTGTACAATTATTTAAGGATTTTTAAGAGTTAAAAATATTGGTAAATAGAAATGTGAGCGTAATTTAATGGGAATTAATTTTTGGAAAATAAGTGATATAAAATTGACTAAATACTGCATCATATTTGCACTGCAAGCTATTATTGTAAGGGTATCATAGAGTGTTTTACTAATTTAATTATTATTGAAAATTTATATTTTTTTTTCTATAAATATTAGTATAAATTTACAAATCTTGCTTGGTCTTAAGAGCCTAATTAAAAGTAGCTTTAATTTTTATGACGACCGTTTAACCTATTTAAATGAAATTAATATAAATATGTATATAGTCCGCTTGGAGGCTTTGCGTCTGTTACAACCTAATTAAAAACAACTAGCTATGTAGACACTAAGTATGCAAGTTATGTACCTTCTAGCATTGCATAGATTTAGCAACCCCTCTGGTGAATACTGACAAAAAAAGAAAGAATGAAAGAGAAAAAGTATGGGAGCTTACTGAACCATGACGCATATACATTGTACACAACTACGAGTATATGTTCGTATGTGTATACTCTAACGTTGGCAGGGTTAAAGGACTGAACACATTTGTATTTTGGCCAACTTGTTGTCCCGGCAACCAAACCGAAGTTAGTGGCACAAGTGCGGCATTTGTCACCCCAAATGAAAAGGCAGCCTCAGTTTTAGTTTCTGGCCAACTCGCATACTAGACACATTTTTCAAACTTAGCAGGAAAAATAATAAAAATTGTATAGGATGTGATCTTAAATGGATGTAAAGTGTTAAACTCTTGGGTATTTCCATACACAACTTTAGGAACTTCTCGATGAAGTCCTCGAAGGGCATCAGCAAGAAGAGCAAGACCATGGATTATACCAATTATGCGTATAATGAGGCGGTGGGTCGCCTCAAGGTAATGCTGGCCGACAATTCGTACGTGGCCACGCCCAAAATGGTCAACAGTGCCGCCGCCTATCTGCGCAACTTCAATGAGGACTCAGGCGATAATTTCTCGGATAATTTATCGGTAGGTAAAGGAAAATGTTGATAACAAAAAAAGATACTTAGCTTGCTAAGGTTCGTTTGCACATTTCTAGGTCATCGAAAGACCCGTCTTCTCGGACATTTCCAAGTATCTGTCGCCCAGTCAGAAGTCGCGGATGAGCACGTATCGTCCGAAAAAGAGTTATACAACTGGCTATCTCTCTGCATCCAAGGAGAATCTGGCCAGCACACCAACTCTCTATCCCAGCAGTGTGCCGGTGACAACTCTTCCCACGGATAGCGTTCAAGCGCCGCTGGAGATCTTTAATTTCATTGAGAAGCAAGAGGACTATATTGAACAGCTGGAGAAGGAGTCCAAGTACTGTCGCAACGAGTTGACCAATTTGCTGGGCAAGGTCAAGGATGTGATCAATGAGAACGAACATCTAACGGAGAATGCACGTACTGAGCTGGCGGCAATGGGAAGTGGCACGTCCAAGCCATTGTCGCAACCGGCCGCAATTACCACCAGTCCCTCCTCGGATAGCGATGAGCACTTGCTCTATGCCGGCCGCAAGACTCCAAGCACACCACGTAAGAGCAATTTGAAGGTCCAATCGCCACGCTATGCCAGTGCACCGAACATTGTCTATGAGGCACGTATCAGCGAATTGGAGGCCGAGCTAATGCAGGCCAACATCGATCTGAAACGCGTCAGAACCGAAAATGAGGAGCTCAAGCGAAAGTTGGCTCACACGGATCCCCTAAGCGCCGTCGCCACTCTGGGCAGCAACAACTGTGAGACTCATCGCAAACAGCTGGAAATGATGCAGCAGGATAAATCAGCTCTTGAAGAGTCTGTGCGTCAACTGCAACGCATGCTGGACGAGGCCAAGTCCCAGCATCACAACAGCGCCAGCTCCAAGCGTTACATTAGCGATCTCGTCCAAATGGAACGCTCCCAGGCAGAGGTAAGATCACTCACTACA
Source organism: Drosophila innubila (assembly GCF_004354385.1). Lineage (NCBI taxonomy): Eukaryota > Metazoa > Arthropoda > Insecta > Diptera > Drosophilidae > Drosophila > Drosophila innubila. The sequence goes on along the minus strand of NW_022995380.1, from coordinate 26,049,447 downwards.
TAGTTCAATAAATTTTTAAAACTAGATTATACTGTTTTTAAATAGTTAAAGATTTTGCAGAGATTTGTAAGGCATTCCACATTTAAATTTGACTCATTTTATATTTTATATAAATACTTATCAAATTTGATAATTCTCGCCATGATGTGCGATCAAGAATATTCTTTTATTACATGCACTGTTCTAAAACAAAATTCCTCAAGAGTTGTGCGAGCAGGCTCTTAAATAATTTGTGTTCAGCGTCTCGACTCGAAGCATAGCTTTTGCTGTGTGTTATTGACAAGGCTGCAAACCTCCAAAATGTTGTTAAAGGTTCGGTTCGGCTCCATAGAGCAAGACATCGGTTCGGTTCGCGAATCGGTTTATATACCCCCTCAACCCAAGGTTTGGGTTCGAACCTTGGTTCAATTTCACACAAAAAAAATTGTTATTTTTATAAATTTTTCTCTTCATTTTAAACTAATTAATTTTTTTATTTTTAGAAAATCAAATTTTGATGATAATTTAAATTTATTTGAAGATTGAAATATGACTTATTTTAATCCGAAGTCTCAAATAATTACGTAATATTAGAAAACCATAAAATCTATGTAAATATTTTTTTTTTCGAACCAAAACTTTTACTTTAGAAAGCGGTTCGGCTTAGGTTCGGGTTCGTATAGTAAATAATTTCAAGGGTTCTGTTCATGATCTGGTTCAGGCTGCCTAAAAACCCAAGCCGAACCGGTTTTACGAGGTTCGGTTCAGAACCGGTTTGCAGCCTTGGTTATCGATATTATTTTTTTTATTATATATTATATATTTTTAGCTGTTAGAGTCGCCGACCTTTCACATAACTAGAATTACAGTTTTAAAATAACTGGGTTCGAACCCTGTCATGTTAACATGCTTTAAGTAGCATGTAGCGTGCTCATAATATTAACAAAATTGATCGATAATTGCAATTTTTGGAGCTCATTGAAGTTTTTGCAACAGAAAAATATAGTAAAGAAAAAAGATCTTATTATGTATCTGTTAATCATATAATCGAACAAAATTCAACACTATCAGAATAGAATATTTAAAATATTATAAATTCGTTATTTGAATCAACCTTCGTTGGCTTGTCGAGTAAATAATTTAAACTTTTTAATAACATTTTTTAGCTGGAGGTTCGTCATCTTCGGGATGAGCTGGACAGACAGCACGAGCGTGTGCGGGAACTGCAACACGAGATGGCCCGACGTTTGGCCGACGAGCGAGCAAACGCGGAGAGACGTTATAATAGTCAGGTGGATCAGCTGGGCGGGGATCTGAGCAGCCAGTGGGAGCAGGTGGCAAAGTTGCAGTTGGAGCTGGAACGCCAGAAGCGCTACGAAACCGATCTGAAACGTGATGTAACCAATCGTAATTCTCAAATCGAGGAGCTGAAAATGGAATTGCGTGCAAATCGCACCACTTTTCTGGCTGACATGGCCCAGGTCAATGCGGAGAAACAATCGCTGGAGCAGGAGATCACCTCGTTGCGTCTACAGTTGGATCGGGCGGCACGTGAGAACAAGACGGAGGCAGCTCGTCTAAATGCGGAGATCAATTCGCTGCGTCAGCGTCTGGATCGAGGAGATGCTGATCTGCTGCATTCGAAGCGAGAGGTTTTGCGTTTGAACGATGAGATTGCAAATCTGGAGAAGGAGGTCTTTAACATTCAACTAACTATCATAATTTGTGACTTTCATATTGTGTAATTGCACTTTCAGCTTGCTTATGGGGAGCTGAAGAACGAAATACGACCCACCAAAAAGGACTTGGACAAAAGAATTTCCGAAATGCAGGATAAACATGGTATGTCTCCAGCAGTTCTATTCTTATCATTTATTCTAGAGCACACACTTTTTAGAAATGGCTTTAAATGATTCAACTTTCTATCACTTCTTGCACTTTCTCTCTATCACTTTATTCTATTCTATAAACTCTGGTTAAGCTATTGATTTTCATATTGTGTGCATGTCCAAAAAGTGTCTGACTTGATGTATAAAATTGAGAATATTCTGAAACTAAATCCGAGAAATCCTTCTAATTCGATTTACAACGTCAATAGTTTATCCATGAGTTTGTCCATTTCATAAATGATATTATTGTACTCACACCTGTATCCATTAATAATCCTCCAACAATTTTGTCTGTCTGTCTACTTTTTGTAGCGGAAACGGTGAATGAGCTCGAAGAAATGATAACGTCTCAGAAGCAACTCATGGATAAACTGACGAATGAGTGTAAAACGTTAACCGGAAAATTAGAGGATACAAGCTATAAGCACAAGTAATTATCTATTTCTTAACTTCAAATCATAAAACTGCAATTGACCTCATGTAACTTGGGAAATACTGAACCTTTTAAGCTGAAAACCATTTGAAATTCTTGTCAGAGATGACTTTTAAGGCTGTTCTTAAGTAACTCGACCTATAATAAAATTAAATACATTTTGGGCAGTTTTATGTGAAATTGTTAGCACATATTTAAGTTTGAAAATGTACTGAGAATTGAAGGCAACGCAATATGAAATTCATGGCCAACCATAGAATATAAGTACAACACATTTGGCCCACACGCATTGCAATTTTATATTATTTTTGAGATTCCACCAACAACAAACTCAACCAGAGCTTGACACTGGATTAACACGCTGTACTTCTTCAAACTTCTTTTGTGCTGCCTGCCTGAATGCGTCACTGTGCAAATTGTTATACTTATCGTATCGTAGAACCACTGTGCGATCATGTGATGCCAACAATAACAACATCAACACCAGCAACAGCTGCCACGTCATCAACAACAATAAGCGCAATGCCAATGACAACAACAATCACAGCAGCAACACCAACAACACCAACAACAATTGCAAACGAAAACGCAAACGTGTACACTTTGCCGCCTGATTTGGAAATTCTAGATGATATTAAGCCCATGGTAGAGCCTGACGCTGTTGTTGTTGTCGATAATGATGATGATCTTCTCGATAATGGAGATGAGATATTAAAGAACATAATTAAAAGCAACGAGCGTTTGTCTCTGGAATTGGCCAAAATGCCGCCATTGCCAAAGCTGACAAGCTACAAAAAGCACAGAGCGCACAACAGCAACACAAACAACAACAGCAGCAGCAGCAGCAACAACAACAGACCAGAGGCAACAACATCAACAATGGGCGCCAAGCCGAAATGTTTTTGTCCCAGTTTTATGAGGCACAAGCACGAGCATGAACACGTCCATGCAACGCCAGCAATGCGACACCGAAGTGAAATTAGCGCAACATGTTGTGGCAACAGCAGCAACAGCAACAGCAACAGCAACAGTCGCTGTCGCAGCGGAAAGTTAGCGCGTACACAAACCACACATAGCAAGAGCATGCATTGTCACGCGCATGAATTCACCATAGACACGCACCACGAGCACCGACAACAGCAACAGCAACTGCAACACCACACTGCACCAGCAACAACAGCAACAACAGCGACAACTACAACGACAACCTGCTGTCATCCATACAAAACGGAGCTGTTGCCTTGGCTGCAACAGCATCTGGTTTTGAATCAGACCATTAGCAGTGCCAATAGCTGTCAGCCCCCATGTCAAACATCGCATTTGACGGTGGCTGCTGACACAGCAGCAACTGCAACAGCAACATCAGCGACAACAGCAACAGCGTGCAAAGGTCGCAACAGCAATGCATTAAGCGCCAGCATCAAACCGAAACATTATTTTGAGCAACTATTGCAACGCGATGGCTGCCACAAGAAGCCACGCCCACCTGTCAAAGTTGATGTGAATGTGCGCCTGGTGCCCAAACAGTCCAAGCCAAAAGTCAGTGTACTGAATGAGACATTTGTCAAAGAACTGGATGAAATGGCCCATGCCCTAAACGAGACTTTTGTGAAGGACAACTCCCCCGAATTGGCGGAAATCGATGAGCAGCTGGCGCAATTTGAGAATGCGGTTGTTGATGACGATGGCCAGGAGCAGGCGACCAAACTTTGATAATGATAATGTTAATATCCCAAGATAAACCAAACACAACATTTAGAAAACACCTTTCAACATTTATTTGACAATTTCGTAGAAAATATAAAAGTTTATTTCGTTTCTTATAGAGTTATGAATAAGTTACGAAACTCAGAAAATAATTAGATACAAAAGTGTGATTTATTTTAGCACCTTTATATTGAAGCTCAGTTGATTTTCCCTCACTTTTTGACGTTCAATGACTTTGGGCGACAGAAGTGTTCATCTAAAATTTAGATCATTAATTGACAAAACTATCATTAATTAAATGTGTTGATATAAAGTATGATCTTACAAGTATTTTTAACAATTTCAGCAAGCAGAAGGAAGCGATAGTTAATATAAAATTTAATTTAAATAATATTTATAAGAGTAGTTAACTTAAACTTTTATTAAGGCTAAAAAGTGCCAATTTTTACGAGGTATTCTGTACATTTAATATATTTTAATTTATCTTAAAAATTGAGAACAGATTTACTATATAATGCTGTTGCAATTGTAGGATTTTTATCATTGTGCTTTACAATCTTCATTAATTGAATTTACATTTTAAGTTTGTATTGAAATTCGTTAATTTGTTGTTGATTTTCCCAGTGAAGAAAAGCTACAACTTCGTGCTACAAATGAACAGCTAATGGCGCGTCTTAGGCAAATTTGGTCGAAATACAAGTCACAATTAGTTAACAATGGCAATAGTGTTAATGAACTGAGCTCTGAGGAGACAACAGCAAATGATGAACGCATTTTCTCACCCATAATGCACAACTTAGAGCCCTTACAGGTAATTGTTAATTGCGAATATGTATTTGACTAATCTGTATTTCTCTCTTTTTCTATTTCTATTTCTATCTCTCTCTCTCTCTCTCTCTCTCTCTTTGTTTTTTTTTTTTTGTATCTGCCTTTTCTTCTATTTTCCAACTATCAACTGCAGAGAGGAAATATCTGCTTTACAATCGAATCTAGAGTATTTATCTAATCGCATGTTAAGCAATGAAGAGCATATGAGTAAATTAGATACCACACCACATGATTATACTAGCTTAGGCGCAGGCAAAGGTAAATTTTGAACTTTGACCCACACTGGCAGTCCAACAACAGTTACATACAAATATACACTGTTATACAATAGAAAGAATTGCAACTAATTGCATCTAATAACTACAGCAACAGCTTCAAGCGACAGTTTAGTTAATCAGTCACATACACATATACATACATATATCTACACTTGTTTAACACTAGGTTCTTGCATTTAATTGGCTTGCAACACTAATCAAAATTTTTGTGACTACAGCCGCATACGATTACCAGCCGTCCACATATGGCACAACAATTGAACCCATACAAAGCACGACACAACTACACAACAACGTTGACGACGACTACAGCAAGCCAAGCAGCTCCTATGGTTACGACGCAACAGCAACACCAGCAGCAACAGCAACAGCAACACCAACAGCAGCAACCGCAGCTGCAGCAACAACATCAGCAGCAGCAGCAGATATCATTGGAGGCGCCAACAATGGCAACAGCAACACAATTGCTGGCGCAGCTGCAGCAACGCGCAAGAGCAGCATCAGCAACGGCAGCGCCAATATCCTGTCCGACAGCAGCCACAGTTATGGACTCAACGATAACGATGACGAAAATCTCAAGGACAACCTTGGCATGGGCGAAAAGCAGCAGCAGCAACAGCAGCAGGAACTGGAGCAACAACGCGAGCGACAACGGGAACGTGAACGCGAGGAACGAGATCGGGAGCTACAACAGCTGCGGGAGCAACGTGAAAAGCGTGAACGGGAACGAGAACGTGAACAAACCGAGCAGCAGCAGACGCAGCTCAATCGACGCTACAGCAATGCTGAGCAGCAACCACAGCAACAGCAACAGCAACCACAACAGCCACAGCAGCAACAGCTCGGCGATGCCAGCGTCTCGAATGCCGGCAGCGCCAATCTGGCCGCCTACAATACCGACTACAGTGCCTACGATCAGCAGCAATACGATGCCAGTGCCTACGATCCCAGCGCCTATGCCCAGCAGCCCTACGATGCCCAGCAATATGGCTACGATGCCAATGCCGGCTATGACTACAGCGCCGCCGACTATGGGCAGTCCGGTTACCAATATGATGCCGCGCCAGAAGCAACCACAGCCAACCAGTCACAGTCACAGTCACAGCCACAGTATCAACCAGCAGCAGGAGCTGCAGCTGATTACAGCCGATCGTCACCGTCGACGACGACGCCGGCAGCTGCCACACCCCCAACCAACTCAGCAACTGTTGGCGGTGGCGTCTCCGGCAGCGGTGCCGTGCCCAGCCCAGCAGCGGGCCGCACACAATCGCGCCCGGGCAGCGGAACTGTGGGGCCAGCAGCTGCAGCTGGAGCCGTCGGCGGCAGCAGATCCGCTGTGCCACAACAGTCTGCCGCGCCAGCCGCCGGCAAGAAGTAGCTGGAGTCCCGAGTCGACCGACCTCACGCCAATTGATCCGCTGCAATTAGAGTTCAGTATAAGCAGTCCCAGTCTAATGCGCTCCACAGACACCTCCAATCCCGACGATGAATCCTGTGCCGACCTAAGTGAAACCTTTGTGCTGCAGGCAGCCGACTCCGATGCCAGTTTATCGCCAGCACACACCACAATTGTCACCGTGCGACGGTCGAGTGCGCCAGCGTTGGTGCAACAAGGGCAGAAGGAGCAGGAGGAGAATCACACTGATATTGTCAATGAAACGGTAATCATTGAGCGTGACTATCGTGCATTGTAGTTGTAAGCACTAGTTTTCCAACTTACTCCACTTAGGGAGACTTCCATCATTATTCTACTCATAAACTCATATGTTTCGGATTGGCTTTTACAAATCAACAATATTTGATATTAATATTTGTAATTAAATTTGTAAACTCCAAATGCAATTAATATAAACTGAACGATAATTACTTTAACTACAACAATTTGGTGTTTCAATTACTCAAAAATCAATTCAGACTGATTTAATCTTAATTGATATCTAGGATCTTTACTTCTTCTTTTTTGTTAAGGAATGAATTTATAATTCTTTAAATTTAACTATGCTTTAATATATATATACTATATAATAGCTCAAGGTTTTTGAAAAAATGATTGAAAGTTATCAAAAATATTTAGGTTTACATATGTATGTGGTCTCTTCTAAAAAAAACGTTAAAAAGCTTCCTTGGTAAGAATTTGGTTTACCTATTGAAACTATGCCAAAATTGACAATTTAATGATGAATTCTGGCTTTAAGATGTTGTCGACAGTCACAAATCAACCGAGAAAAATATAAATGTGCTATTATTATTTTTGCAACAGAAGAAATAGATTCAATGAAAAGGCAAACAAATTTTCAAATCAATTATTATTACATGTGTAGATTTGTGTCTCATCTGTAATAAATTATAATTTACTTATTATATAAATTGAAACAGAAGCAGAATGTACATATAATGCAGAGTATCTTTAAAGACATAGTAAGTTATTCAAAAATGAATATTTACAATATTTGCAAAACAACGAGCAGGTCATGACATTCTTTATGTAATAAATAATTATTCACAAATTGTTTCATTTAGACTATAAATTGTAAATAACTTGTGTTTGATTATATGATCCTTATCGCTTCTATTTCGTGTGTACTTTCAATGTCAAGTGTCAAGTTAGAGGTCAAAATACACTTCTGCTAGCAATCCATAAACATAAACGTTAAAACTAATAAAACAAAACTTGAAGGAATATTGTAACAGCAAACGTCTTAATCCCATGCAAAGCTGTCAAAACAACTCAACCAAACTGTTGGCTGAAACTGACTGGAGACTGACAGGCCAACAAATTGACGGTGGCACGCACTTCAGTACTCACTGCTCAGAAGTTCATTATAGCTCGTAATACTTTAAATATACATATACATTCACAAAATCCTATTGACTGGATCTACGGACGGTTAAGAAAAACAACCAACTTTTTAATTTATGAATCCCTGAACTAGTAATTTAAGTAAGTATTTTTTAAGTTAGAAAAATTAAACTATTATCATTGAACACACCCCTTTTTTTTTTGAAAAATGGTTTTTGCACACACTCGGCATGCGATTGGCCTTAAGGAATTTCGACATAGGCGGAAGCTATAAGTCGCTTGTTATTCCAGTTCCACACATGCGAAACAACTGACAATTTCGCGGTGCCCAACTGTATTTCGCAGGGCTCCTTTTCGGGGGTGACTAAAAAGCACACCGTAAATAGACTCATATCCAGCTCTGGCGATGTGCCAACCAAAAATCCACCATAAGGCTTTTGTATACCAAATAAACTGAACCGAATCGTTAGCGCATATTGATTAGGCTGCAAATGAAAGTGATTTGCAATTAGAATTTACGGAAAAGTTAATCTACTAGATTTACATACCCTGCCCGTGTCAGCGCGCTTTATCCAACCCTTGTAGTCCACGTGACCCTGCTGCTCTTGCTCGGCAAAGTACAACCAATTGTGTAGACCAAGCACTGAATGTTCTCGAAGTTCCGCCAGGAAAACATGCTCAAAACTGGAGCTGCCTACAATACCTTTTCCACGGGAATAAGGTGTGAACCAAAGATCCTGAAGTAACTTCAGCTGATCATCATAGTCGCCACTGACAATATCTACAATTAAATGATAACAACTTAATCTAATATGATTGATAAATACTTAATTACAAATAAAATATATATAGTAAACATTTGAATAAACAAAAAATGGTTTATCAAGATAAGACATTATTGTTAATTTCATTAAAATATATAGATTTGTATTTGTCCAGCTCTCCATTAGCTTTATGATCCGGCTGTTTATCTAACCAGATTAGGATCGTATAATAAACACAGATGCTCTTACTTGCTATCTATTTAAAACTCTGACGTTATCTCACAACTTATCTAGTAAACATACGAGTTTTATCATCAAAATGTAGATATTAATATATATATTGTTGCTTGCTAATTAGTATTGACTCTTGACTGTTTTGTGATTATTAAAAAAAAAATCGAACAGAAATCAAATAAATTGAGGGGTAACTCGAGTGCTTACCCTTACGCTCAAGAAAGCGCATAGAGAGTTTCATGACGCGCGTGTTCATCACAGCACGGAGAAAGTCCAGTTGCTCCTGTTCATGATCGGCCGTAATCTGTTCTGCCACGCCCACATCCAGCTCGTAGTTGTTAAAGAGGCGTTGCAAGAGCGCCGTTGTGGAGTTGCCATTTCTGGCCAGCAGATCGTTGTGCAGTTCAAAGAGACTAGTTTTTTTTTATTAGAACGAATTAAAAAACTATCAAATATATTTCCTAACGCTTGTTTTGTTTTTGTACTTACGGTTGTGCTGCGCGATCATCACGTGCGCCAGAACTGGTTTTACCCTGTAAATTCACCTTGAAGAGGTACTCACTGGCCGCGGATTCCTCGGCGAAGAGGGCCTGGGATAATGACAGCACATCGTCTGGCGTCTTGGGCAGTGGCTTGCTATGGAAATACTCTATAATTGTGACAAAGCGTTGTTGGTTAGCTTGCCAGAGAGTGAAGGTCAAACGACGCTCCATACACACCATAGAAATGCCAGCTTAAAATTCCAATGGTGATCAGCAGTGCGATGATCACAAATCTTTTAACCTTTTGACATTTGTCGCTGTCGCATTTGTTGCTGTTGCTCGTTTGGTGCTGTTGCTGTTGCTGTTCTATGTTCATTATTATCTAATTACATATGTTTGTTTTATCCACACTTTTCTTGTTTTCTTTGTTGTGATTGCTCTTAGTACATCTGTGTTTTATCTTGCTCACCCAACGCGCCAAAGACAACTGTCAAAACGGCGAACAGTGAGAGAGGCAGCTATTCTCCGCTTCAGTTGCGATCTGGCTCTCGCGCTGAATATGACTGAAATTTGGATACAGCTCGCTCCCATATCTGATAGCCTCTCTCTCCCTCTCTTTGGGATTCAGCGCGCTGCCTCTCACTCTCTGGGGAGCATTCATCTGTCAGTTTTGTGTTTTGTTCATTTCATTTGCAGTTTCGGTCTCCGTTTTAGTGTTGTGTGTTGCGCTTGCTTATAAAATAATAATATTTCCAACAAACTTAATCATTAACAATAACAAATAACAGGTGGTATGTTGCCCATAATGTGTGAGCTTGTTTTCAATTGTTTGTATTTGCAATACGAAATGCCTGCCATGCAGTGGCGCCTCTAGCGACTGGACGAGAGTCAAGTGCAAACAACAATGCAAGCACAATAAATAATAAAATGTTTATCTTTGTATACGAGTATGTATTTTGACGATTCCTGAATTCCGGACTGCTCAACGTGACAAGCAACGTATGGCGACGCAATTTACATATTTATTTAGCAAACAAAACTAAATCCATTCATACAATTAGAAAACTCGATGTACAATTTATTTTGTAGAATTTGTTTTAAAGAACTATCATTAGTATTTGGGTCTCGACCGGGTTATAATAACCGCCAATTTTGTCATAAACAATTGGCTCCATAAACCAAAGGAAACGATGACGTGACAAAAGTTTGATGTGCCTATAAAAACATTACAATAATTTTTTTTGTTTGCCTTCTGAATTATTCAGACAATTTCATAATAGATTCTATGCATGTTAATTGAATTAGACGAATAATTAGCAATAATGAAAGTAAACATTTTTGTATGTTGCTTGTAAATACTCTTTTTAAAGACTGAGATTTTTCATAACATAAATTTTATTGAATAAGTACCCAAAGGATCTAACGGATATATGGCAGTAAAGCATATTGCAAAATCGGTAAGCTTTTTCGAGTTTGTCAATGATTAGCTGAATATGAAGTCATCTATTTTAGTCAAGTATTTGTCATTTTTTTTACATCGAAACTACGTTGAGAACACGCAAAATGTAAATTATAACTCTTGTTTATTTCTTATAACAGTCCAAAATTAATTATTAGCTATGCATATACTTGAAAGGTCAAGTGAATGTGAAGAACGACCATTTAATTCGAGTTATAAAACAATAAAACAAACCCAAAATAGTACAATATGGTATGTTAATTTTCAGTTATGCTTGTGAAAGATAATATGTAAATAAATTAATTAAAATTAATTAAATTTGTATACTATCCCGATTTACATAAGCAGAATTTCATCAGCATTCGCAATTCGGCTCTAGTCCAAAACGCACTGTTCAATTTAAATGTTCCAGAGAGCACTAATTGTAGACATAAGATAAGAGCTGAATACAGGGTGTCTCCCAGTCGGCTCCAGTCGACCTTAATTTGCATGTGGTCGAAGTTTTTCAGGGAACACGCAATAAACGCTTGATCTGTGGAAATGTTAGACTGCTCAGTTTCGATAACCCCCCGCCTTAACAATATGAATGATAATAGTGTCGACGAGCACAACACCGTTTGTTGTTCTCACATTCTCTTCTTCGTTTTTGTCGTAGTTTAATTTTGTTATTTCTTTCTTTTTTTTTGTTCATAATTCATATCATAAATGTGTTCGTGCGGTTCGGCAAACACTTAAATAGTCGGGCGGGTCAGCGATGCTGCTCAGTTTGAATTTTAACGGCATTGTGAGCGGTTGCCTTGTTGACAAGTGTGAGTTCTGAATAATGTTGGCATAAACATTATTGATCATACATATCTATCGTTGATTATATAACAAATATATAAGTACATTTAAAAAATTGTGATTAGTGTTTTGTGATTTTAATTCTGCTACTTTATCGACTTGGACTAATTTAAAGTTAAGTTTTTTCCTTTTTTTTTTAATTGAATAAACGTCTTGTTGTTGCCAAGTTATCGACAAGCTGGTGGCGTATTTTTCCCCTGTTCCCCTTTTAGTAGTCTAATAGGCGTCATACTGCATGCTGATAACAAATGAAAATCTAGAAATAACACAATAATTTCATAGATAAGTGCGCTTGCAGCAACAACGTTGCCACTCAAAAGAGTCAAAGGTGTTTGAGGATTAAAAACAAAAAATTGTTTTTAAAAATATACAGATTGAAATTTGTGTATTTTTAAATTAGGAAATTATTTATAATTTAATATTCATTATAATTTTTGGAAATTGTCCTGCTAATTATATAGAAGCTGAGTTTAAACAGCACACTGCAATTTCGGTTTTATATAACAACATTATTAATAGTTTTTATAAATGTATAACCATAAAGAGTGTTATAAAATTAATTACAAGTCAAATGTTAAAAGTGAATACTTTTAAGTATTCAAATTCAATTGCTTTGGAAAGAAAGGCAACAGTTGTTGTTGTCAACAGGCACTAAAGCTCGACTCTCAACTTTGAGAGAGTTTGAGTGTATACGAGTTGTAAAGCTCGTTGGCTCTCCCAAAAGTTTTCTTTACGTTGTCTACAGGTGGCCCTAGGCTATGTTTGTATGTAGGCCAAGTCACATTCGGGTGCAGGTGCAAATGTTTATTAGCATATACACAAAAGGCAGCAATATGTGTACAATCTGTGCACGTAATAAATTAGCGAGCAATAAAATGCACAATGCGTAATTAGAAGCCATTAGAGAGAGCTGCCCAGCGTCATTGGGAGAGAGCTCACCCTGCTGAGCGACGCCACTGTGCTGTCGCTCTCTCACCACAGCGTTGGCACGTTTTTGGCGCGGAGACAACAACAACCGTGCAAATCTGTACTTGCCGGCTGAGTGTGTGTGCTCTCTGCTTGCTTTCGCTGGAACCGAATCATTTTGTTTGCGCTCAGTGTTTGATTCGAACGCAACGCGTGCGGTTGGTTCACAGCAAACGGCGACGAGAGCGACGACGACAAAGACGCCAGTTAACGAGCTGAGAATAAATAATCAAAGAAAATAAGAAAGCAAAAATAAACAAATTATAAAATAGAAGTAAAAGTAGTTAAATTCTTAAGTCGTAACGCTATAGTAAGCGCTTAGGAAAATCGCTGGTGTAATTATGAAAGAATTGGGTGAATAAAGTTACTCTGAATATCAAATGATTCGCAATACTCGCAGTCAACTGTGAATTCAATGGCAAGTGCACAATTGAAGTGTCAAATACTTTTGATAGTCGTTTCAAAATGCCGCGCTCGCTCAACAGGCTGCAGCTGATTTAAATTTTTCTACGATTGCTGTTGATTTTTCCATTTTATACATATATGTTTTTCTTACTTTTCCTTTTACCCTCCCAGTTAAAAGACGCAAAAAAAAAGAGAAAGCGCAAAAGCATGCTTTAAATTTATGGATTTCTCGGTTGTCCTTGCAAACAAGTGTCGTTCCAATGTTGTTGTTGTCATTACCGTTAATGTTTCCGATGAGCAAATGTACATATGTCTATGTATGTGTGCGTCTCTGGGTATTAGTGTGTGTGCGTGCTTGATTAAGTGTGTGAATCCAACAGTCAAGCTTTAAGCGTAGACTTGCACAACTTTGAGAGCTCTTTAAGGCTCTCACTTTATTCCGGATATTTATTTACTCATGTATTATTAATCTAATTAAATGGAAAGGCAAGAACTTCGATTTGCCGTAATCAAATACATTATTAATGTTAAAATGTTCTCTTTAAAATATATATAAATTTTTGAAAAATTTTATTTTTCTTGCTTAACTCTGAAGTATGCGAATAATCAGAATTTTTATTTATATGTTTATTTAGTTTATGTTGAAAAAATAGTTGTTGTCTACAATTTTTTAAAATTCTAAGATCCTTACTAAAATTTTTATTACATTGATTCACTTTGATATCTATCCTGTTCGAATTTCTTAATCTAAAAAAATATAAAATTGAAATGAAAATAAAATAGTATTTATATTGCTTAGCAAAAAAATTGTACCATATTGATATTTTATTTAAAGTACTTTAATAACACAAGCTTTCGGCAGCTTCGACTGGAAACCACTTGGCAACAAACGTAGATGCTTTGAGATATTTTTGTAGGAAATTGCAACAAAATGTTCAGCTACATTTGAGTGGCAGCACACAAACTGAACTCACACCGACATACACACTATTGTACATAAATACATACACATATACTATTGGCAAGGCTAGAACGGCACTTTGGCAACACCTGGCTGATTGGTTGGCTTTAGCGTGGCCAAGAGAGCGGATGGATGGTGGTTGGACCTGTCAGGCCTGCTGCTTGCTGCCTGCTGCCTGCGTCTCGTTGTCTAGTAGCTGTCCATCAAGCAGCCTTAATTTAATTAAGCGCTCAATGTCCTTACAGACACACACACATAGACACATAGACAAACACACGCAAGGCAACGCTTGATTTGTTGCTGCTTTTTTACTCTTGACTGCAACACACACACACACATACACTTACAGAGAAAAATGTATATACTGGGGCACAGACCGGCCTGTAACGACATCAACTACAAAAGCCACAGGACATTCTCACATGAAAGATATTATGTATGTTTGTCTGTATAGTGAGAGCTGCTGCTGTTCTTCTTCTTGCTGTTGATGTTGTTGTTGTTGTCGTGGTTGATGATGATGGTTGCTTTAACGTTTGTGCCCTGAAGGGGCCAACGAGACAAGGTTACCGAGTGATGGCAAATTTTAAATACCCTGCGCTTGAAATGCACATTAGCGGGTATATTAAATGTTTGCCAGCATAATAAAATCATACTAATAATTAGTACATTTTTTTAACTGATTCGCTGACAAAAGTTTAAATTCGATAAATGAATATTTAATACTTAGGATATGTCAAAGTCGTGTTATACTCGGTATACTCCAGACTGTCTTACCCCACTTAACCCGCCCGTTCTAGCAACAATAACATTGCGGCCACCTGCTGCGGCTGCACTTGAGTTCATTTCACTGTTATGCTATCTGTTTGTTATTTTTTTCTTATCTCACTCGCTCCCTCTTTCTCTCAGTGTATGTCTGTGTGTGTGTGTGTGGGTGTGTTGTGTTGCCTGCGGTTGGTTTGTCAGCTTGTAAATTTTTAATAAACTTTCAGTTCACTTTTGCTGTAGCCGTTTTACATTTTTTTGTTTCTTTTGCGATTGTAGCTGTTGTTGTTGCTTAAGTGCTTTTGTCATTAAATCAAGAAACGAGAAGGCAAAATCCTATGTCGTTATGCTTTCCTAAAACGCTTTTTCTGCAGTTTCCTATTATTATTCATAAAATTCTCGTCAAAAGTTTTTCCTAAATAATAATGTATTCAATAGAATTGAATAATGATTATTATTTGCATTTAAATGAGAATTGAAGTATTAATTTAATTCTAATTTCGTACCTTTGCTTAATTTAACTTAGTCTATCTTTGTTTTGCTTATAGTTCTTTCTCATAGCCCAATTGTTTTACAATCATACCCTACAATCATTTATAATAAATGGGTAAACACATCACATTTGTTTGCTCTCATTTTCGGCGAGCTTGCAACACGCTTATTTTTGCTCTTGCTGTTTACATTTCCGTTTTCCGGATGAGATTTCATTGCTCAGCTCTCTGTGTTAATCTCTACTCTCTACCTAATATTCTCGCGGAGAATGAGAATTGTCCACAATGATGGACAAGTGGCACCCAACATTTGTGTAAACGAGAGTGAACTACAACAATTACTTACTGAGATGAACGACCATAAATAGGGTGGGGAAGAGGGAGGGACTGATCCATAGCGTTGGCTGTTCATAAACTCAAATGTGTGTATTAGACTTAGGATGGACTTGAACCTTTTTAAATATTCTGATTACATTTCTTCATATTTATATTCAATTTATTTAATATTCATTTATTTGATGTAGAAAATAAACTAATAATAAATATTCTTTAGAAATCTTTAATAAATTTAAAAATGTCTAAAAATTTAAACAAAATCTATTTAAAACTGTGGCATTAACCTTAAAATATAGATTGGAATTATGAACAAATTTAATTAAAAACTTATTGTGTTTGTGTTACAAAAATGTGACTCGTAATACTTCATATTATTATAATCTATTCTTGGCTACTATAATACAAAATCCATATAATGAGAGTATTATAGCATAAGAAGTTATGTGATTGTATTCGTTTAGTTCCACACACTCTCAGTACAATCATGCAACCATGTTTTAAGCGGATTAAGATGATGCTGTTATGGACGATTGCCGCTAAAGGGGTTGGGGTGGTTTCACCTGGGCGTTCAGGCGATTGACATACACATGCACATACATGAGTACACTAGTAAATGTTAATTGGAGCTGCAAATGTTGTTGTTGTCATAGCGAAGGCATTGACTTTTAGCACGTGGTGTGCGGATATTTATATAACCCACTGTTCTTGTGCCTCTTATTGTTGTTTTGATTTTCAATTGTTGTCAGCGCTGCTCTCGAGTGAGCGCTCATTGTTTGCCGGGCTCAGCAACAATGCGAATCGCATCTGACAATTGCAATGTAAAACTGTCAATCTCAATTGTCTGCTTCAGAGTGACAGACAGACAGAGAGAGGGACGAAGAGGAAGAGTTATTAAGAGAGAGCGACAATCTAATATATATAAAATTTAATATCTTTAAAATTCTATATTTTGCAGCTTAAGACCCAAAACTGAGGCTACATTTTGAAGAGCAGCTAAGCAGCAGAAGCAGACGAGTATTTTAGCCGAAAACATGAACAGCGATGAGGTGCAAGTGATCAAGAAGACCTGGGAAATACCCGTGGCGACACCAACCGATTCGGGTGCTGCAATATTGACCACATTCTTCAATCGCTATCCGTCCAACTTGGAGAAATTTTCATTCCGTGATGTGCCCTTGGCCGAATTAGGCGTAAGTTTGAATAGAATTAAAGTCCAGCTACCTAAAATAAAATTCTCGTATTTGATCTGCAGACAAATTCACGTTTCCGGGCGCATGCCGGTCGCATTATTCGCGTGTTCGACGAGTCCATTCAGGTGCTGGGCCAAGATGGTGATCTGGAGAAGCTGGATGAGATCTGGACCAAGGTGGCTACCAGCCACATACCGCGTAAAATATCCAAGGAGTCGTATAATGTAATTGCCGCAAACTGAATCTTTTCAATATTCAAAACATTCTCATTCTAAATATCAAATCAATTTCTTTAACAGCAACTCAAGGAGGTTATTCTGGAAGTTCTCACCGCCGCCTGCAGTCTGAACGAGAGTCAAGCACAAGCGTGGGCCAAACTGGTTGATCATGTCTACGATATCATTTTTAAAGCCATTAACGATGACGGCGATTCCATCTAATGAGATTGAGACAGAGACGGGAAGCAGAGAATGTAGCTCATAATGCAAGGCACGGCTTATGTAGTTTTAAGTAAATGATTAATGATAAATGTTAGCTATTTTCATTTTATATTTATGAGTACAAGTCCAGACACACACATACACACACAGTACACTAACACAATCGCACATTGCTCTGTAAAGCTTTAACCCATTGTCAGCCTTAAGCACTTAATAATAAAAAAAATATAAAAAAAAATAAAGAAATCGCTTGTAGCCGTAAATAAATGTATTTTTGTTTGACATTTAATGTGTAGTCGCTTAAAAGCATAATTCTCAATAGACAACAAGGATATCTACAAAATGTATATTAGATTGGTTATTTTAGGCATCTTTTTATGTATATGCCTCTCTAACAAAAGTTTAAGCAAATCTAATAATTAATGGCCGCTTAAAAGAGTTAAACAAATTTTTATTTGCTTGACTTCTTGATAAGCATTAGTAAGTACAACTAAATCTTGCTGACCCTTTAAAGTATGCAATGAATAATCTGAATAATTAAACATTTAATAACAAATGAAAATCAATTCAAAATAACATGCGCTTTTAAAAGAATGTCCTACACCTACCTCTATCTTCTTTTTTTTAAGCAATTGCAATTTAAAAAAATAAGAAAATTCGATTGGATGTGGGTAAAAATAAAAACGTAGATTAAAATGTACTATGGTTTCAGATAATTCAAGCAAAACAATATAAATATCTTGCTGTGCGAGCTTGAAAAATCCCTATACTTTTTGAACACACCTCGTTTATGCGTGCTGGCGTGTTTATGTCTGAGGAGCATTTAAAGGCACATTATGAATAAGTGACAGCCGCACTCGAAAACCATTTCCTGTCACTTTCCAGAATCATAATAGACACAAGTACATAAAAAGATTTTACCCTGGAAAATTCTAAACAAATTGACAAGAATTTGTAAAACAGAATATGGGTATGAGATGACTGAAAGACACTCTTTAACTAGTAATTTTTACAATTCTTAGCATTCAAACAACACAGGATATAAAAGCGATAAATATCCTCAACAACAAATTTATAATAGACTGAGCTTTTATCTTCTGAAGTAAAAATTGAGAAAAATACCGCATGTGGATGTTAAAATGCTTATGGAGACGCATCATGCACTAACATTTTTATAATTGGACTAGCAATACACTGCGTATGTGTAATACGAGTTTGTTAAAATTACGTATACAACAAAACAGTGCGGACATTTTCAATATTTAACAATTTCTTAAACAGGCTAAATAACTTTTATAAAATTATTAAAATAACAATTAACACTAATAATAACAAAAATAGTTATATAAATTATAAAAAATATTCAAAATTAAAGACAGTAGGCGTTTCTGGAGTCAACACTAAACCTATTAGCGACCGGCAGATAACACAAACTCAACAGTGAACTAACAGCAGCTCTGTTAATAATTGAGCACTTTACAGAGCTGCCCTGTTAATAATTGAGCACTTTACAGAGCTGCCCTGTTAAGTGCGCAATATTTAACAGAGCTACCAAAAGCAACCGGCTGACTGTTATCTGTTATCATCGTGCTTTCTTATCACTAACATGATCCATTGTTGAGTTCTTTGCGTTGGTGAAATGTGAACTGTAGTTGGTTAGTAAAAGTGTCGCTAAGCTTTTCAATAGTTGGCCAAGAATAGTCGAAAAAGAACAGTTTAACGGAAGGCGCGCGTTTCGGGTAAAGAACGCGGTTGAAAGTTCGCTAAATTTGTCAACAAGAAAGCGCCGCGAAAAAAGTTTCGGGAAGTCGAGATTGTGAGAATTATTGTGGTATGATTTCAATGCACGCGTATTTATCAGTGTTTTATTTGTGTTTTATGAACTCTTGAGGAGGCACAATAAGTTAGTTAATGGACTGCAGATTGTTAAATCATCAATAAAAATAGATTATTGTTTTAAATTCAAGTGCTACAAAATTGTACGAGTGAGAAATTAAGAGAGTGTCATATACTGCATATGAAAGAAAATCTAAGCAGTCAATTCCAATATCAAACCACAAACGTCTTATGCCATAGAGGTAAGCTTCTATTATAAAGCGTTCAAAGACATTATTGGCATGTCAATAGAGTTTATAGTCGACCAAACAAATTTCAAAATATTCTTGGACAGAGCATTAAATTCTTGTTTTCTTTGATTTTACTCGAAGGCATTTATGCAAACTGAAAATAGCTATCATATCCTCTGAAGACTCATAATTGATTAATGCAAATTGCTGCAAGACTCAGTCTTGTGAAAACGCTATCTATAAATTCAATATAAGCCAGCTTGCGATTCTCTTGTGGAGCAATCCTGACCTCCCTAGAGTGAGAGAATATGCAAAATCAGTTTGCTGGCCCATCATAGCCGTGGTTCCACGTTAACGGTAAGGGTCCCCCCTTTGAAATTTTGAAAATTCAAAATTTTAAGTCTCAAGTTTTTACTTTTAATCAACTCCTTATATCGTAATTAGTATAAAACTACACTTTATACTTGATTCTGAGGACTTTCGTTTTTTTGTAAAAAATCATGTCAAATCATGTCAAATTATTGACTTGTAAAGTTGCTAAGGTCAGAGGCCGATTTTCAAGCGGAATGTCATTTTGACCATGGTTTAGCCTCTATATTCATTCTGTACTAAAATTTTATTTATTAAGAAAATTTATTATTTTTCGACTATCGAAGCCATGGTTCCACGTTAATGGTAAGGGTCCCCGCTTTGAAATTTTGAAAATTCAAAATTTTAAATTTCAAGTTTTTATTTTTAATCAACTCCTTATATCGTAATTAGTATAAAACTACACTTTATACTTGATTCTGAGGACTTTCGTTTTTTTATAAAATATCATGTCAAAATTAAGAAATATTTTGACCTGTAAAGTTGCTAGATCAGAGGCTTGAGGAATTTTGAACTGTCATAACTTTGGCAAAACTTTACCGATTTTCAAGCGGAGTGTCATTTTAATCATGGTTTGACATCTTTATTGTTTCTGCATTCAAATTTAATTTAAACCACTCAAAAAATTTTATTGCTTCGGATCTAGATGTCATAATTATGATAAGACGAAACCTTATCATTTTAAAATGTTTCAAAATTGATTTGGTGCACCTTTACGTACCAGTACTGAAATTGAAATCGAAAGAAAAAAAATGAAATAGAACCTTTAACCTTTATTAGTTTCGGTTTGATTCCTTGCAATCACTTAATTAAGTTGAAAACAATTATCTACTCGGACTATTAATTGCTCTAGCAACTTTCAATTTGTGCAATGGGGTCAGGGTCAGTTGAGAGCTGCTGTTTTCACAACAGTGTCACTCTGAGTTATCGTTGGCTTTTTATACTTAACTGCTTAACACACAATTTAAAACTCTGTTTGCCAACGAAATGGGTTGCGACATTTAGAAAACCCACGGAAGTATGCACTATATTATTCAAGCACAGAAGCCTCTCTCTTTTCACTCGGCTCACAGTGCGTATGCGTAATGCTTCAATGCATTGTTATGCAAGCAAGAAACCCATTGTACTGGCTGGACCAGAGTACTTTCTGCTTCTGGCAACATAATAAATGATTGGGGGTTTAATTCAACTGCTACATCTATTTAGCGACACGCCTTTACAGCGCAACCAAAAAGCAAAGTATCTGCATATCGTTGAGTCGTATATTTAATCAAATATTTGACTTACGAGAAAGCTTCTCGTCTAATAAAACTGCAAGCTAACACGTAGATAAAAATAAACAATTGTCAGTATCGATAGCCAAAAACAAATACAAATATTTGCAAGGGGAAGCCAATGAATATGTTGGGGGTTTAGCACCTATCAAAGATACAGATATATGAATCCACCCGCAACATATGGATAAACTTTAGAAACCTCAACACTGTTTGCATGCAGTTGTGTAATGCCTTTGGCTATATATGGATTGCTCGAGTCATTTAACACATATAACTCAAGAATTGTCGAGACTCTGTTGTACACAATCATAAAGTTCTACCCGTTTAATATCCAAAATAAATGTTGGCCAACTATATACTCAAATTTGCTGCTCTTTTCTGAAAATCATCCAAGGCAATTAATTAAAAATTAATGCAAGGACCCTTGCCTTAAGTTGCCTAATTAACCAACCATTTTTCTCATAATTTGTCCGAGCTTAGCTATAATTGCACTAGCTTTCAAGTGTTCAATCGAACTTATCATATGTATTTTGCAGCTCTATATTATGCCAGATATACCTACAGCTATACGTATACAAAATATAAACACAATTCTTATACACACACAGGCTTAAAGTTTATTTATGTAAAAGTGCGCTTAATCAGCGTTGGTTTTTTGCGTGCAGTATTTAATGCTAACCAATTTAAGTAGAGCTATTTAATCGGCAATAACGGTCACGCATGCTGCTCCCAGTTGTCAAGTTATATTATATTATTAATGCTTTTATATTATACTCAAATAAAAAGAAATGTATATTAACTTTGTTCAACGATATGTCACAAAAATATAAGAACGAATTGCAACATTATTTTATAAATCCTCCAGCAAATATTATCAAGAGATTATTTATAGTATGTGAAACTGGAGAAGCGACAACTAGATACCATAGGTGGAGAACAGAGCATCTCCTAGTCGACACTCTCGGGTAAAGCATTTTCCCTTTTTTGTTAACATTTAAACAAGTTTCATATAATTTCCAGCGGATTTTCGCAATTCCTTTTTTTTAATAAGTCTTTTAATGATTGTCAGAGGCAGGATGAATTAAAATTCTTGGAAAGGGGCAATAAAAATACAACTTATAAACATTTTTAATATATGCTTTAAGCATTTAAACAGAACATGTCTTGCCAATATATGTTAAGTAAACAATTGACAATGAATACTGCAACCTTTTAAACAGCCCTCGCATCAAACCTTGTCGTTATTCGCAGATATTCTTTTAAATCTTAAATTTCTGATCTTAGGCCAACTCTCAAACTGTCACTTTTATAGTTGATATTGCGCTTTTTTTGGACTCCCACAAATTGGCTGGAAATAAATTTGTGCACATTTTTGTCCTTTACTTAATATCGTGTAAAGCTACATAGGTTAGCTGGTTAGTAACAAGTTTATATTTAAGTGAAATTATGCGTGCATTAAAAATTCATAAATAATATAATTTTAGCAGTGGCAGTGTCGGAATTTATTGATTTTGCTTATGATGAATGGAAATTTAAGTTTCATGCAAATTATTGGATTTAAAAGCAATTAGTTATACGGAAACCATATACTTAATGAGACTGTGGTTTCTATAAGTTTCAACCGGTGTTGAACCCTCGAAACTTGATATCTAATATTTGAGTTTACCCAATGCACTCTCACAAATTTGTGGACTTTTAATAATCTTATCAGCCGACATGGCTCATTGATTGCAAACTATAAATAAACAAATGCCTATAAATAGTTAAGAGTAGACAATTTGTCTTTGAACGTATATTTACGAATTGCCTCAAAGGTTTTCAGATTCGATGAATAACTACGCTTTTTCCTTCTCCACTTCAATACTTTATGTAACAAGTGCTACTTACTTTATCAGTGCCATTAATTAAGTGGCAAGTTTAAAAATAGACGATAGAACTAGAAATCAATATTCAAGTGCTTGAAGGCCAGGGACCCTGACCTAAGCCCTAGACTTGGTGTCTAACTAAAATATTGGAGTTCCATTTTATTCACTGTTAAATAGAATGTATATAAATTTAATACATGTTTCAGTCTAAGCCTCAATAAATCCACAAAATACCAAAAGTCAATTCCCAATTCGCAGTTGTCATAGATCGCATTTGTTTGAATTACGAATACACGTTGAGTACTTGATAAAAACACAAATTATGAGTAAGTACAACAAAGCACCGTAAATACGAGCACAACACGAGGCTAAATGCATTCCACTTTATTTGTTTTTGTTTTTTTTTTTTTTGTTTTTTTATACATACACAAATATCTCCAGCAACCGCAGAAATTGTGCACATGTGTCCAGGTGTCTGAGTGCCAGCTTTGGGTTGGCTGGCTTATGGCAAGGCAGGCAAAAATTGAAGTACACACTATGAATATGTATTTATAAACGTATGTACGTATGTATATATAGTCGTATCTGTGTACTCATATAGCCAGGGGTAAACATGATTGATTCGACCGGACTGCAGTTTGTACGGCGAGTCGAAATCAAAGTGGCCTGAGTGGGCCACTGTCACCTCTGCCGATCTTAATCAATCAGCAGTTATTTAATTTTGTTAACGGCCTAAAAATAAATTGACGTTTGCCAACTGATAAGCGTTTCGATGTTCCAGCCAATTTGTTATTAATTTATTTGATTCCAATTTTTCACTTTTTTATTGAGACTACCTCGATGTTTTATTTATAGCTTTAACTCTGTTGGTAAATTCCAAAGCGAAGGAGTACAAAGGGTACAAGCGTTTTTGTGCAGGCAGATAGGGAAGAGAATACAACTTTAAAATATAGCATTTATTTTAAAAGAGCTTTAAGCTAAATATAAAATTATTTGTATTACAGTTCTTGGTAATCAGAAAGCAAAGTTCGGTATTTAAGAAATTATACCTTTTTACAAACTCAATTGTAATACAATTTTGAAACTCGAAGAAATAAAATTTTTTGTGTTTTTTTGTGAAATCATTTATAAGCGAATTTCCAATTAAATTCTATCATTTTAGAGTTAAACTAGCTAGACAGAATAAAATTATTTTAAAAATGTTTTTACTTTCTGAAAATTACTGGGTATCTCCTAGTTGAGCACTAGAACACTTCTGCGTAGTTGACAATGCGAATTGTTAATGCAAATAACACGCTTTCATATGATTGATGTTGGGTGCCTTATAATATTGTAGATGTTTGCCATGTCATTGTGAAGGGTACTCAATCGTTCAACCGTTGTGCTGATATGAATGGAGCACATGACCCAAACAGTTTTAATATTTGGTATCATTGGCATTTGGGTTTTTAGATTGCAATAACCTCTTCCACTATTTCGATATTTGCACTGTCAAATGGCTGTGATGAATTCTTATTAATTACTCCTAGGCTGCGACACTTCTGCTAAGTGCGCCTGAACTCACTTCTGGTTTTTATATGTAGGCCTAACTATTTTATTCTATATTCTGACTGTGATATTGGAATTGCAAAAATTATGGTCGAATATAAGTTTCACAAAAAATAAATGTGTCTAAATGGTTTCAGCACTTTCAAGCCAATTCACATGGTCTTATTTTTTTTTATCTAAAACAATTTATATTTTTATTACCCGTTTGTCTTGAATATCTTTTGACGTGTAAGGATTATACAAATATTTTAGAAATCAGTGTAGACAATTATTAATAATGTTTACTTCCAAAATTGCTTACTTTTTTGTATCCAAAAAAAAACTTAATACAAAAGAAGTTAATTAATTAGTAAGCTTGTTTTAATTGCAATTAAAGGGTATTTAAATACTTTCGAATGGGTATTTTTATTTTTAGATCACATTTAAATAAGCGAAAACTTCACTACATTTTTATGGAAAATATTCGATTCCACGGGTACCTTATCAATAAATATTCTATATAAACAATTCCATCGAAATTTGTGTAAACAATTGGATTTTTCTTATCGTTGATTATGGGAACTTCACAGCAAATGCAACAAAGCATATCAAATTGTGGTTGTTCTTTTTTGACACAACATTTCCAGCGTGAATCATCTTTCACATTAATAAAGGGCCATAAAATCATATACGTCACGTAAGCAATAAATGAATGTATGCAGCCATATGAGTATAAGTATGTTTTTATAGAAAAACTAGGAAATATGGACAATCGTAAATGGTAAATGAAGTGGCCCACTGACAATAACAATATTAAACGTTTAATTTATGGAGGCGAAATTTTTGATAACTTGCAATTTTAGTTAAGGTAATAATACATCAAAATAGCAACAGGTATTTTTATATTAATGCAATGTTTTTCAATTTACGTTATGGTTCAACAAACGATAAGTTTCGTGTATTAAATTAGTATTATTTTAAAGTCGCCATGCTGTTTTTACTATAGAAACAATAAAAGTAATAACACATTAAGCTGGGTTATAAAGATAGCACTGTCTTCACTTCAGCAATAGTTGTAGAAGACAATAATTTATTGAAACAGGCGTGTTTTAATAGAAAGTGAAATTCTTATGATTTTTTTACAGGTATTTAAGGTAACAAAATGCTTTATGGTCTACAGCTTGATCTTCTATACTTCACAAATCACTAATGACTTTCTGTTTGTGCTTTCAGGGACATCATGCAAACAAACTTGTTAACGTTTTCAAGTATTAACCGAGCAATCAACGCAATTTAATTAGTCGTTGCCTGCTTTGCACAAATACAAATGAAAGTGGCTAACATAAGGCCAATCAGGAGAAGAGTCGGGCTCAAGCCGTGGATTAAAAGGACGAAAACGAAACATGTCAAAGTAGAGAGGCAAAAGGAATTAGGAAATGACGCAGCAGCTACTCAAGTGCAAATCTGTCAATCTCTTGAAATTATTGCGGCTGAAACAGTGCACCACAGAGAATGGCCATGGCATTATCCAGGTGTAAATAATGCAGACATGAGGTGGCAAATATCTTTAGTGTTGTGCCTGCTCTGTCTGGCGAGCTGTCAGGCCAAGTGTCGTGAGGAGCCGGCGCGTGATTGTGAGGCTATTTGCGATGCAATTGGGGGAAACTGTTCCATACGGGCTCTGGTGCTGCTTCCCAATGATGACGGATACGAGGCATCTTTGCAGCGTGTTCTACCCATTCTAAAGGTGGCAGAACAGCAGATACGGGCCACGGCCCTGATACCATCCTACATTGACTTTCACTGGCTGGCCCATGACACCAAGTGCGATGCCTCGCTGGGAGTGATCCGAGCCATGGACGGCATCATCAAGCAATGTGCCCAGGTCATTTTTGGACCTGTCTGCGACTATTCGCTAGGTAAGTGTGCGAGTTTTTCGAGCAGTGTAAGCATTTGATTATTATTCTACACTTTCAGCTGCTGTCAGTCGCATAACCAAGTACTTCAATAGCCAGGGAACACCGCTTATCACGGTGGGTGGCTCCACCTATGACTTTGAGCAGAAGAAAACGGATTGTGCCGATGAATTTTATATGCTACTACGCACGGGAATGTTAAGCTTTGAGTCTATATCCGAGTTAACCATCAATGTGATGAAACAGTATGTAAAAATTGTACCAATTCTAATAACTCCGTAATCATTGTAGTTTCTTTAAATTCCAGGCACAACTGGACGCATTCCATATTCTACTATGAACGCGATGGTCAGCGGAGTGTGGCAGGTTTACACACCTGTTTCCTTATGATGAAATCCCTCGGCAAGCAAATGCGCAACGAGAACATGACTTTTGCCCAATATCCGCTTGAGTCAAATACCACAAACCGATCAGAAGAAATGCGCCGTGAAATTGGCAATAAACATTCAAGTAAGTACAAGTGAACAACTAACAGACTGCGAAAATTCTACAAATAACAGCGCACTGTTAATAACATTTTCAACAACACCTTTGATTTAGCCATGACAACAACCAATTGCACTTTATGTGCTTTTAAAGCGCTTCAGCTGATAACAAAATATAAGTGTCAAAATCGGACTTTGTGTGACTTTGAGCGTTGACGTTTACTTGAACCCAATACATAATTATATTAGTCATAATTTAAAGTTTGTTATGAAAACAGGGAATAATACTTGGCTTACTCTAAACTTTTCATGCTATTAGTTATAGCTCAGCTATTCAAAACTCTAGTTCGTACACTAGTAAATAAAGAAGGATTAAAATTGTGTGACCTTCTGTAAAAGAAACATAAACAAAGCCCACCCAATTTCCACCCACACGAACCTGCAAATGCAATGCTTTTTCGAAAAGAGCATCAAGCAGCTGTTTACAAATACCAATGCAACTTGCAAAATGCCGGCTGCGTATTCGCGCGCACACACACACCCACACATGCATACACAATCAGTTTCGATATCGAAAAGGCATCGCAGTGGGAGCTGCTTGCTGTTA
Organism: Drosophila innubila; assembly: GCF_004354385.1. Lineage (NCBI taxonomy): Eukaryota > Metazoa > Arthropoda > Insecta > Diptera > Drosophilidae > Drosophila > Drosophila innubila. The sequence continues at coordinate 26,022,088 of NW_022995380.1, read as the reverse complement.
GAGCCGCCAGAAACCGGTGATAAACTGTTCAGTGCAGACCATTGCAACCGGAACACAAAGTTGCTTCAATTCAAAATTTAACGAGAAGTTGCAACGGAAATTAGTTAATCCAATAATTGAGATTAAATATTTTAATTATTTGATAAATCAAATAAATTAATCACAATAAAAAGTGTAAATTAAAATTCAATTCGGGAAATTGCTCGTGCATTTAACTCTGTTACCAACTGTCACTGGATAAAGCTGCAAACTGATAAATGATGCGGACGTGTCAACAACAGCAACTGCAACAAGAAAACATAAACAACAAACAAAAAAAAAGAATAATAACGGGTGACGGCAGCCATATTGTCCTCGTATTTGTTTGTTATTCTCTTTTGCTATTGTGCTTTGTCACTTATATGCACTTTGCATTTAGTTAAATGCAGACACATTTGAGAATTATTCGTATTTTGTCCACGGATTTCGGTATTTTGCTGAAATGACAACCACATTCACATTTTTTTTTAAGCACATTGATCGTCTCCAATTTAACTGCCATTTTACACAACTTTTACTTTAAGAATCAACTCTTTAAAATATGTTTAAAAATTAACGAGCGCATTTCTCTTGTTGCAAAAATCTTAATAAAATTAAATACAAAATACATTTGTGAAAAATATTTTATTTATTTTTTATTTTATATTATTTAATGTTCAATAATAATCTGTTGAGAATTATTTTTGAAAGAAAACTAGAAAAAGTTGTAATCTTTTTCTTCTATTATGTTCCCATTAATTTTTCGGCATTAAAGGTGATCATTTAAAATACATTACTAGAGAACCAATTAATAGGTTTAGTTTCTTTTTCTGCTCACAATTTAATAGAAAATTACAATTAAAAGTTGGAAGGACAAGGACTTTCTATTCAAATTTCTGTCGAAAAACTTTTACACAGGGTTTGAATTATAAAAGCCGTTAGGTCTAAAGCATTCAACAGAAGCAAGAAACAAAATCGCAGTCGACTTTCGTAAATCTGTATTGAGTGGGACAGTGTACTAATTATATATTGTATGCCTTCTTCAAAGAACCATATGGTTTATTACTTAATCTTGAATGAAAATTTTAAGTTGAATTCTAATACAGAAGGTCGTCTTTTGTCTTTGAATTCCTTTGTAAAAATCTTAACACCCGTTTAAAAAAATTGTTGTAAATGTTGATGTAAATTACATTTCGGATAATCAATAGCCAGACTGTTTACCTGGTCAACTGTACAGAAATAATAATAATACGCATAATAACATTTATTGAATCAAGATCACAGATATCCTGAGAATACCTGAGACATCTGAAATAATTACAAATATTTTCAACATGCTGCAAATGACAGTTATGTAAGGCAAGTTCGAGTTCAAAGGTAAAAGTATTCAATGTACGACATATACTGTCTTTTATCCTACGGCCACATCCTTTTTTGAAGCTTCTAAAATGTCTTCTACAAATTTGTATTTCATGCTCCCAACTTTTCTGTTGCTGAAAACGTTTTCCAGAATACTTTCAAAGTGATTTAATTACGAGAGGACCCTGAAGACAAAGTCTGCTAAATGCAAATGGCCAAAAAGTTATTGCCGCTGCACGTTTTTCTGCTGACAAGTCAAAATTTAACAACAAAAAAAAAAACAAACAAAACAATTAGCAAACTAAGCCAAAAACAAACTACTACTCGGGCCTTGCTATCGTTGTCACAAAATTTGAAAGACAAAATTCAACTCTCAGCACTCCATTTTACTTTTTAAAGATGCCAACAATTATATTTAAATGCAGATTTACGATATTCTTTATTGTTATTCGCTGTTGCCGCGATGCAAGTATTTTCAATTAAAAGTTTCAAGAGGTTCATAGGAAACTAAAAAAACCCATTACTTGCTTAAATTTTTAATAAAATAAAAGCCAATTACAAGTTGAGTACGTGTTAATAGGATTAAAAAAGTTAGAACGTTACAGTTTAATGTGCTCGACTACTAGAAACCCAGTACCCATATCTTTGCATCCTTTTGATTGAATCGTAACAAAAAAAGACATCAATATAAACGGGTTAGTAAATGAATTGTAAATGAAAATAATAATATTGCAAATTAAATTAGAAGTACGAAAACTTTTTAAGCGGGTATCGTACACAGGACTAGATTTTTGACAATCTTGTATGTTTTATTTATTTTTCCTTTATAATTGATATATTTTCATATCAAATAACACAAATTTTTAAGATATTCATGTCACACAAATCTTGGCGACAATTTTAGGGTTATATTAATAGTTATTTCAGCCTGGCCAAGAATTTGATATGACACTATATAGTATCCTTGTGGCAGAAGTTCTGGATAAGCATCTGCCGAAGGAAAGCATTGATGAAAAATATAGGTTGTCTTTTTCCACGGTGGAACAAATGGAACATCGATTGCTTGCAAATTCGAGCAGTTTGCGAATTCGGCATATAGAAATTTCATGTAATATATATCGACGAAATCGTAAAATGGCATTTTTGGAATTCCATATGGTATAGGATGATAGTCCTCTTTCCTACCGTTATAGCTGGACCACATTTTTATTTTAGTCTGTTTTCAATTACAAAATTAAACATTAAAATTCTCTGAAGAGTATCTTACTCACCATAGTGTTCTCATCAACATCGAATTTCCAATCCAATACTGCCGAAAACTTTTGCTTCCCCAATTCCCCGCGTTCAAGTGTCACACTGACATTTGCTAAATTTTCATCCGACGTTGAACCGCTCGCGAAAAGAAGTTCATAGTTCCAAGTTCGCTATTTGAAGGATAATTATTAATATGTGATATACTGTTTGAGTCAACTTACCCATCCAGTACATAACCCACAAAGGTTTAATAGTATTCCCGAGGCAATCAATAGTGAATTCATTATACTGATAGAAGAGAACCCAGATAAATGTTGGTAGATCAAAATTTCGAAACGTTTTTATACCTAACACGCCAATTTTAAATCACATGCGATCATCTAATTGCTTTTGATATTGCTCAGAACCATTGTTAATTTTACCTGACAATCTGTAGATAGTTAAATCAGATTCCATATGACAACCTCAATTCGAAATTTATAACATTCGTATTTAATTACTATAATCATTTCCACATATATTATTCATTAGTGATTCAATAAAATTTACTCAATTGATAGAAACGCAGTTCGCGTATTTTGATTGTGATTAACTATCCATATTCTTTATAGTCTTAAATATGCCTTTTTCTACTTTTCATACATTTCCACAAACTTATTATCCCCTTGTATCTTTTGGGCACTGGATCTAAACTGTTTTGCCTACTTAACAGCGCACTTAAGCCAAAATGTACACAATTAAAATTCTTTGCTAGCAAGAAGTTAAGATTTTCATCATGAAAAAACAAAAAGGAGCTCTTAAACTATAAACTAATATTTATGTATCTTGGTGGGGTTAAAATAATTTGCAAGTCTACCAGCTATTTTTTTTTAAGTTGTATTGTTTACTTACTTAATTTTGATTTCAGGCTCATTTCAGATCCATAACTTTAAGCCAATACATTTTAAAGCTTATTAATATCTTTGCAACAGTATCATCAGAATCGTTATAGATATGAGATTTAAAAAAAATTTATATTAACTACTTTCTTTGATTTAAAAGAGTATATTTTTAAGTGAATATATAACTATATATTTTTTAAATCAAAAAGTTTTTTGTTAAGAGGTACATATTTGAGCTGATATTTTCAATAGTCAGCACGCGATAGACATAACACAGATCTAATCTGAAATGATGCAACCAAAATGTTATAGCACGATATTTTGACAATCTGCTACGTTTGCAGAAAATTTTACGTATCCTTTTTTTTATCCTTCAAGTTGTTTTTAATTCGGTTGGACAAAAGTTTTTACTTCAAATGCAGACAATCAAACAGAATATTTTATGTATTCTGACAGGAGAATTTGTATGTAGTAATTCGACTATATATCAATCGGAAGCTCAGGGAAAATCCGTTTAGTAAATGTTTTCAGTTTGCTGTAAAATGCCGCTTCTATTTGGGCTGCGTTTTCTATTTGGGCATCAATAAATCCACGCCAGGCTGAAGAAGTGAAAGGAAACTTTTAAGGAAAGCTACAACAAAATTCAAAATACAAGCGCAGCATTTTTTCATCTTTGGCAAACATTCAAATTCAATTGGCACGAATTAAATGATTTTTTTATACAAATAAGTCAGCTTGAATTTTCTCATAAGCTGAAAATATGTACTGAATAAATAAATCTTTGAAACTACAACTTGTTTTAGTGTCTTACAAATACATATTTACACTTTAATAAAATATTGCCCATATAACAATTAATTGAATGTAATTTTTTTTTTTTGTTGAAGCATTTTATTGTAACCATAAAAACATAAATTAAAGTTGCCACAAAGATGAAAGCTGTTTGCTTCCAACACAATTATTCAGCTGCCTCTTCCATTTGCGTTGGCCATTTTGTTGTTAAAACTGACCTTGAGGTACCTTGCCATGTTTCGTTTTGGTCTTAACGCCTTTTGTATTCAAATTAGGTCCCATAAGAATTTTGTGTCGACAAGAGCGTGACGTCGGCCCTTTTGAAATGGATACCTGTTCTGTGTGTAGCTTATGATAACCATCCTTATCTCTATTTGTATACAGAAGTGTTTACATATTAAGTGTGGGTTTTTAACTTTAATAAATACAACTGGGATTTAAATGATTATAAATTGCTAAAAGAGCGACAATTAAAAATGAATACTGCAATAACTGAATAAATCAAGTCTGTCTGAAAAGTATCCATAACATGGCGTATGCGTAATTTATGTATGTTATATCTGCCACAAAAAAAGCGTAATGACCGAGTAAAATGGGAAAATACATATTTTTGACAAATAAAAAGTGAAACCAACAGTAAATCACCAATATTGCGCGACGAAAATCGCGTAGTACATATGTATGGTGTGTGTGTGTGTGTGTATGTGTGTGTGTCATACATTGAGTACATATATGTGCACAAGTTACGAAGCTCAAACTGTTTGCCGTATAATTTATTAGTACTGGCAATGTTGTTCAGCGGATTACGCATACGCCAAGTTGCCCGAAGCAAATGTAATTTTCAATTGAGTTTCAATTTGGCAAATGATTCGATTTCGATTTGTCCAGAATCAGTCACTTATCAGCCAATCAGTAAGAATTTGAAAAAAATTTTGAGCTTAAACTCCCTAAAACGTTAATTATACGCCAATGAGGCGAAACTAAATCAATAGCACAAAGCAAACGTTACATTGTGGGTCCATTGACTCGTTACGTGACTGAGTTTTATTTACTAAACATTTCATTTCGAATTTCCGTCTAAAGCATTAGACCACTTTTAACAGTTTTTGCTAGATAAATATAACAATTACAGTGCGACGACAAGCTTTCGACTTCAAGTTTACTTTCCGTTCCCGTTTTGTCTGAAGCGTACGCATTGTGGGTGTATGCTTTTTCCACCATTTCCCCCATTTTGTTTACCACCACTGGTCGTGTTGTTTATCCACATGATTCCATGTGTATTTCCCATGTTAATGTTTGTTCTTGCTATATGGTATACAAATTTAAACTCTTTGCAGCTCTGTCGTTAGCATTTTGCCTGCCGGTTGAATCAGGCTATTGCACAAAGCAACCTACCCTTTATCCAGGCCACATTCTGTCTCAGCCTTCTTCAAAGAATGGGAAGAAGGAAGACTGTGGAGAGCCTCATGCATAAAATATGGGCTCACAAGCCGCGATGCATAACAAATTCACCTTTGTTGGGCTCTCTACCTAGCAAAATATTTAGTTGATCTAAGCATTTTTAACATTTTTGATTAAACACCATGTAACCTTCTAGTGTCCGTAAAGTCAAATAATCAATTAAAGTAAATTTCTGTTGAACCCATATTTTGCAACAGTTTAAAGTGTCAACTAAGAACAGTTGACTTATGTTAAACTAAAACTATGAAAATATCTTTAAAGTAAAAATGAAAACTGAAATTAAAAAAAAAAAATATAGTTCAAATTAAAAATGTAAAATTATAAAGAAAAATATAAATTAAAGGAAAAAATAAAAGTGAAGTAAATGGGACAAACAAAAATATATCATTTTGCTGACTCTATTTTTATTTAGTATATGAAATTGCGGCGTTTATAGACTGGCAGGTTTAAATTGTCTCTTCGTAAAGTTTTTCAATAAAGCTAATTAGCTAAATTTATTTTTTGCTTCTCAAAGTAGTAGTTTAAACCATATCATAGGAAAATTCCCATAGAAACGAATAACATATTATTCTTTAGTAAAGATTTTCAGTTTCAAATTCTTACGAATTAAAATGCAAATGTTTACTATTGGCCTATTTACAATTGCAAAGTGAGAATTAAGGACGACAAATATTGTGAAATACATTCAACAGTGTTACATACAAAAACATAGTTTCCTGTTAATATTAAAGAATGCAAATTCTTTTTTAATTGCTTTTCCAGCTACCACTTTTCAGTTTTCATTATGCAATTTTGCTGGACAAAGAAGCCCAACAGTCCAACAACCACTTTATCATGTTCCGTACTTTCTATTTACTTCGCCGAGCAAGCTTAATTAACATGGAAGACATGTTCAGTGCTTCTCTAGAGCAGACCCACTCTAATATTTTATTAGCTATTAAATTACGACTATATATAAATTACACTGCACTTATCAGCGCCCTTCATTGGTCTCTGGCGCCAGTGTCTTTTATCATATTTATTTTTGTTTGCTTCTTGCGAGGAATGTGTGAAATTTATGTGCCACTTAAATGCATTTTTCAGTTCAACTGCCCCGAAATGTGCTTTTGTCCCAGCGATATTTCCGCATCTGTTCATATTTTTGTTGTTCTTTTTCTGCTTCCTTAGTTGCTGTTGCTCTTGACTTGGCCTACAAACACACACACACACGCAATACAATGCGCCTGGGGGTATGCAATAGAATGCGTTGAACGTTATTTATTACTTTGCGTCTGCTGTTGAATCTGGAATTTGGCAGCCAATTGTTGTTGCTAACTCATACTAACTCTTAATTTCTTTTATCAACAATGTTTTTAAGTATTTGCTTATGTTAACTTAACTGTCTATTTCTTACTAGCATGCAATTATTTGTAAATTTGATGTCTCCTATTTTGTTAGACAATTTAAGCTTCTACCGCTTATGCTCGTCTGTTTTAAAGAAGCTTCATTTCTCAATTAAACAACGTACAATTTTAATTGAAGTCAGTTAAAAAGCTCAAGAGTCACAGCTGCTGCAGAACTAATTGCAATGCTGTCGTCAACTTTTCAGATTTGTTCTCAGCATTGTTCAAATGAAGCGACAGTTTTGTTGATGAGTTTCCAATTTAGCATGACAATTTTTGCTTTACTCACTGTTTTGTTTTTCTTGCACACTTTTCCCCTGTCGGTTGCCATCAAATGGCGAATCAATTATTTAGCTTAAAGGATAACTTATTTCAAAACGTATTCTGTGGAATAAAATAAAAAGTATGCTTGTAAACCAAGTTCCAAGTTAAACTTAATTTAATTTACCATTGTTAGAAATCAAAAGAATTTACTGCAAGAATAGCTTATCTTAAAGACAGACTAATTGGAAACATACTTTTTAGAATTTTTCTCAGTGTCATATTCTCTCGTTAAATGAGAACATATTTTCTGTAATTGTATTTCCTCAAAAGAACACAAAGCCAAAAATGCGAAAAACTTATTATTCTATTGATTTCTTATAATAAACAAAAATAAAGGTATTGAGGGTCGCTTGGGGACACACACAACAGCGCCAAATTGTAAAAAGTTTTTCATGCAAATATATTTGCTGAGGGGAAAACTGTGTTCGTCTCTGATTAACTGTGCCATCGATACTGAAAATCCCGTTTCATTTAATTGGCTAAATTTCAATGAATAGCTGCAAACAATAGGTGTTAGCTGATTCAAATTATTTAAAAAGTGCAAAGCTTCTACCTATATTACATATACATTAGAGTAGCTCTATTGTCTTTGTAGAAGATATATAAAATTTGCTTAAATAAGTCTTTATATTTCGAACTCGACTAAACAAGTATAAAATAATTTAAGAAATTTAATAATGCTGACTATTTAAATAGCAATTTAAATAAACTTCCACATATTATCTTTTAATAAGTATAAGTATTTTCATTAATTTGTGGACTTTCTATAATAATTGCACGTACACAAAATAAAAATATTTTTCTAGCGTACAATAACAATAAACTTTTATGAGCTCCTCCATTCAAGAGACAATATCATGTTAGTGTGTTTGTGTATTTTAATATTAATTAAATTAAATATTTTGATTTGACAAATGGGTGACAAAGCGGCCCTAAACATGATCACATATTCCATCCGCACAGTCATTTTAAATAACAATAGAACAATAGGAGCGACAATAGAGATAAAATCAGTATATTCTGTCTATATGAACTGAGGGGCTAGTTTGTATGTTACTTGCATCCGTATGATGATAATTTGATAATTTGAGGAAAGTTTAAATGAAGTCATAAAATATCTGGAACAATGAGCTAAAACTGGTCATTGGGAGCTAGGAGAGTTCATTGTTGATGTTGCTCAATTTACACCTCCCCTGTGAAATGTTGGCTCTAACAAAAAAGGATTACGACTAAATTCCATTGTATGGATGAAAAGCAATTTAGATCAACTACAAAAGCCAGCATGTGAATTTACCAATCTAATGTTCACTCTATAGTATAGCTTTAGTGTGCACTGTTTACTGAAATTTAGCTAAATGTGTCACTTGGGCATTGTCCCTGTGTGTATGCAATAGAATTGATATTTTACACATTCATTAAGCATGAATTTATGCAATGAGATGTGTAAGTGTCATGTGTGTGTGAGTTATTCACTGCTTACAATGATATTAATGTCAAAAACGATAAATGCAGTATTGTGCTTGACCTCTTTGCGCTGCTTGACCAATTAATATGATAATTTATTTTTCGTAATCATATTTGTAAATGCACATGTGTCTAGTGTAATTAATCAGATGTTAACACAAGAATATCTTTGTTTCTTAGAATTCAGATAGATTTTGACCTCTTGTGGCATTTAGGAACAAATTATAATAAGCTTCAATTTATAGCGAAAGGACAAATAACCTATTTCTAAATAGTTGTTTCGATTTGATTCCCTGGTTTTGTGCTTTGGGCCAGATATCAATTATAGGATACTTTAATAACAGTTGTTAACGTCGATGTCGCTTTCTCATGGATCCCCTATCTTGTTAGCTTGTCAAAATTAACTATGAAGAAATAATTGATGCAATTAAATATAATAAATGCAATTGCCACCTCGTAGTGCAATGTACCTATTGCACCAACAACAGCTGGCAATCCATCAATATGGTGCCACGAACTTAGGGACAGTTCATTGTCACAATATATATTTACAATACAAACAGCAGGGCTGCATTTTTAATTACAGACACTTTAACTAGAAAATAAATTAATAAGTCATAAACACAAGGCAACTCTTTTAATAAGCATATTTAAATATACTTTGAAATGTTTGAAATAATTATTTAATTTTACAGCTGATAACCCTTTCAAAGAAAATTTCGTTGCTTTATTCAAATGTTCAAATTGCAGGTTGAATTCGTGCATCGTTTACTGAGCAATTTGCAAATGCAAAACAAATAAGGCAAATACATTTTATAATTGGATGTTAACACAATAGTACAACATGAAACAATTGGAAAAGTTACACTTGTGCATCGCTTACAGAACGGCAATGTGGCCAATTTGCAATTAAAAATGAAATCAGGCAAATTAAAAGAAAAATTAAAACTTAAAATTATGAAAAATTACAAGTTAAACTAGACTGAAGATATTTCAGGGGATAGAATTATCGTTTTTAATCATTGCTTTAGATTGGCTCAACATCAGATGGGCTTCGGAACCATTTGAACAAGAAAATATTATTTATTATTTATTCAGAAAAAGTTTTTTTTACCACATAGTACCTTGTGCAAGTGCCAGCAAAAAGAGGAAAAACTATAGCATACGTTTTGGCAAATTGGTTTGGCAACGTCATGTATTGGCGCTCAAAATTGTAATTTTTCGCTCTACTTAAACAAATCAGACAAAGCTTTAAAGGAAATTTTTGCTGTCAGGCTGAAATCGATAAATTTTCTTTATAAATGGCAATTCGACGCCCAAAATGGACAGTTGCATGACGCAATCGATAAATCTTGTGGCATCTGCATTGCAAAAGTAATTATCTGAAAAGTCGAGAAATACCTTTTAATTATATTGTTGCATTCCTGCCAGTCATCGTATTTGCTTAAAGTGCTATAAGCCAAAGAGCACTCCTTAAATCGGCAATCAACCTGTCGGACATGTGGCCAACCAAAACGTGGTCAACGATTCCACCAATCTGACTGTGCATCTGACTGTGCATCCGATAAGATTTCCGGTGACAGCTACGACCATCACTTATTCCCCTTTCACTCAATAATATGGAACCAACTCAGCTTGGAGAATGTTGTAGGTCAAATACCCTTCCAAATGGTTGGGTGTACTCATATTTGAATTTTATCAAAATTAAAAATAATTGTACCATAAACTAGATCACTATATTGTTAGAAAATGTAAAAATTTTGATTCAATATATATACCTTTAATTAAAAAAAAATATCTTGTAGAGTAAAATAAATTATCATTTTCATATATTACAGGTGACACAATTCTCCCGTAAATATAAATAAATTAATAAAACTTTATTGGTTTTAATTTAAAAAATATTTAAGAAATAATAGTATTTTGATACAATTTAGTTAACATTCAAGTAAATGCATTTATTATTATTGACATTTTTTAATTTATCAAGAATATTTCACTTAGTTTTAGTCATCTTTAAATACATCCAGACTTTGCATATATTATTTTCCTCATTTTATGAAAAACATATTGAAACTGCCGTAATTTGTTTTAGTTTGAAATCAATTCAAAGCTCACATGCAACTCGATTTTCTTTGAACTGAAAATCTAAATCGACAGAGTATTTTAATACGTTGGCCGAGTTCATTTTGGCAGGTGGTATACTCAAATTGGGATTGGTTTGCAGCTGACACAAAGCAGCGGTCAACATATACCCACACACTCACACTAACACACACATACACTTTCACACTCTCACACATACATGCTACTTATACTGACACCCGCAAATTCAAAGGTTGAACACAAGGCGACCACAGTGCGTACAGGAACTAAGCCAATTTTAGCAGCTAGTCCAGCAGATTTACGTCACCAGCTGGCTGGTAGTTAAACTTTTCATTTGCCACGCTGTGCCAAATTTACCAACACTTTTTTTCGCCCAATATTGTAGCCACATTTAATTAAAATTTCATAGTTGCCATTAAATAAGTATGCGAGGATAATTAAATTTTTAATACGAGAGATGTTTTTTGACTTAACTTTCCTTACAAATTCTGTTATCCAATTGTAACCTCTGTGGACAAAATTTAAAAGTTCTGAAGTGCAAGCACTTTAATTACTATTTATACCCAGCTTCCATTGACTGTTGGGTGGATTAGCATGATGCAACTGTGTACAAGACGAAGGAGAGAAAGCAACTCTTATGGTATATGTTCTAATTGCTGGGTATTTGGAATTTAAGCACTTGTTAAAATGCCAACATCCGACAAATTTCAAACAAGAAAAACTTGTTTCACCTTCTTTGTTATCATTCAAAGTTTTATCTGCACTCGAAGTAAATTTTAACGAACATTTAATGGATGCAGATTAAAGGATGGCACACACATCTTTAAGTGATATATGCTTCGAGCTAGCATTCTCAGACCAAAGACAAAGGCCAGAGCACACGTACTTTTTAATCACATGTGTATATATACTGCACTAGTGGGCATAAGTATATTGACAAAAGTATGAGGAAAATTTACCCATTAGTTAAACTTACTTCATGTACATTTTGGCATTAATGGAAAGGTCATTTAAATTAAGTTTGAATGATACAAAACTTTTCTTAATCTATTAAGTACCCATTGAAAATTAAGAATTTTTGTGAAAGAGTCCTTTTTTGACTTTGTTTTGATGCAAAAAGCTTTTCCAAACAATTCTAACATGGGAGGATTTCGGATGATTTAAAAGGAGCAATTTTCAAAAAATTATAAAATATATAAGCGAAAAGATTTTTGAAAACAAATTTTGGCAGTCACTATTAGAAATGCTTGGAGAAACTTTTAGCATCAAAACATTTTTGGTTTAAGCCCTAGTAAGTTAAGTAAGTACATATTATGAGTAAATTTTTCTCATACTTTTGTCAAAATACTCATGCCCACTAGTGTATGCTGGGAAAAACCCCAAAAGACATGAATGATTATTTCCTAATCAGTCTACGAGTTAAAGTGCCTTTTATATACGATAGTGTACATTTGGGGTCCCAGTTAACATATAGCACTTGAATAAGTAACAAACTTGTAGAGTTCATTGAATTCATTTCCTGCTAGGGGTCAATACATGATAAATTAGATAAGTGCTCCAGGTATAAAGCAAATTGTTATCGAGGTCGTACACTTTCCATTGGTTAATTCGCCTTTCCATAGCTGGGACATTTTTGCTTTTGTTTTGTCGTCGTGTTTAGCGATTTGTCGCCATTTTCATTTGTCAGCCAGCCATCAAGTTAAGGACGAAGGAGATAGAAAACTTTACTACTTTACATTTTTAGCTTGAACATTCAATTTGTTTGCCAAAGCATTTGACTCATTTGTGCCCTATTGACAATTCATTTGGGCTGCATAAATTGCAGCAAGGGTGCAAAGTGGTAATAGCCCCATAATAGGGAACGTTAATGCTAATGGTCTTGTGAATATTAAATATTCGGATGAATGAATAGAGAGAGAATATCTAGGAATTTAATACGGCAAATTACTTTTCACATAAATAAGAAGTTGACTAAACGAATCAGATTCAACCACCATTCTGAGAAAATGTGCTTGAATGTAATTTATACTCCGATTTGTATAGTTACAATACAATAGTCTATCAATATAAAGAGCTGCAGCTCACATCTGACATGCAGTCTTCTACTTCCCAATCAATATGGATAGATATTCTTTGCCGTTTGATTGAAAGCTGTTCATTTCTAGAAGCTGTTCTACCTGTTATCCGCATCTACGTTGGCAGGCACTGTTTGTGGACCCCAATGATTCGGTTTTGTGTCAGGAAATTGGAAAATGGTGCCATTGAATTCATGCGAGGCAGCCAACAAATAGCGGGAAAAAACTAATTTATGGTCTATTCGTTTGGTTCCCAATCATCAGCAAGCAAAATCGCAACACACACAAGCAAATAATTGTTGATTTTCATGCCCCAGGCGGCGTGTGTGTGTGTGTGTGTGAGTGTGAAAATGCAATAAAACGAAAAAATCATAAGCTGCCAACGCAGCTCAAATGGATGGCAAACAATTACCAAAACTCTATCGCATCATAGCGAACACCCAAACGAAAGTGAGACATATTCTGTAGAATATAACGGGCCACGGATGAGTGAGAGAATTGTGATGGGCAACAAGTGCGACTTAGACACAAAATGCACGTGCCAGATGAGACCCCATGCCGATGTGCATCTCATCCATATGATTTATTAAGTTAAACTGAGTCGTGCAAGACAAAAAAAAGAAAAATGAGTGCATGTCGGAAGTGAAAGGCACGGAATTAAATCACCAGCCTGTGCCAGCTATACTCACACTTGCTCACGCAAGCACACACATGCTACCACAACGGTTTATGCTTACCATACACTGCGTATGCGTAATATCTGCATCTGTGTGTTTTGAGTAATCTAAGCAAATGAACGCCAGGCAGCATTGCGACGATTCCCAACGAGCATACATCGTCTGCATAGTTGAAATTCAAATAGCAACTTCACAGTACAAAACAGATGGTACCAACATCAACAACAACAACAACAAAACACAATTACAAATTCTGTAGTTAAGTGCAAATGATCCAACAAGTTCAAGTTTACTGATTTGTTATCCTGATGACATCGGGGACGTTAAATTAATTAAATTTAAATTTAGATTTTATAATTAGTTTTGTTTTATAAACTACAATCGAAATGACTAGGGTATTCATTCGAAAGTTCGAGTAGTAGATTAGATTACTATTCCTGTTCGGATGATAAAGTATTTAAATATAAATATATTTCAACAACTATAAGCTATTATTGAATATTGTTTAACAAAAATACAAGGCCTAATAACTGACTGATTTTGAAATGGATTCGCATTTGTCAGAGATTGTTCTTTTGGGTCATAAGAATCCGACATCCAAATCTATAAATAGAAGTATATTGTGTCTCTCACAAAAAAAGTAGCTGCAAAGATATTATTCCGTCCACTGATTAGTTAACCAAGTTTGGTTGAAATAAACCGCCAACCACAAAATCACGAAGATTTGTGACAATCACCATAGTTAGTTGAAAAATCAAGAGTACGTATGTGTGTGTGTATTTACATGTTTGTGTTTGCTTAACTTTGCATTTTACATTTTACATTTACGTTTTACGTTTGCGTTTTGCCTGTGCGTTCTGCTCTCCGTTTAACGCGGATCATGTCGCTGCTCTCGCTGCTGCCAACGTTTACGTTTACGTTACGTTACGTTTACTATTACGTTGCAGCTTCGTCGTCGATGGCGTCGTCGATGGCGACGCGTCGGTGCGTCTGGCCGGGTGTGGGAAGGTTCGTGCGTTCAGTTCGGTTTTCGACTCGAGACTCGACGCAACGGCGAACAAAACGCGGGTTTTTCAACTCATCGACAAATAAATATTTGAAAAATGCGACGGCTTTGGAATGCCCGAGCACAGTGAATGTAACCAAACAACAACTTAATTATGATCACATAATATATCTACACATTCAATATTAATTGTTTACAAAACGCCGCAGACAGTGCTAAGATAACGGTGCACACATAAAATAATAAATTACTTTAAGTACAAATGAAACAAACACATCGGAAAAAGTGTAACAAAAACATCTTTAAGTGTAATTTATAAATAGCCATTGACTTGTGCCAACTAGAAAGTGAAATTACAATAAAATTTAAATATAAATTCAAATTCCCAAGTGCGTTTGGGTTCTTATCGCGTTGAGCGTACTTGACATTTTAACTTATATATGTACATTATACATACACATATTTTTTATCTTCTTAGAAGACAGTTTGTTCAATTTGCCAGATATTTTTATCATTAGCTGTGTAATTCTACAAAATCTATTTGTTTGCTGTAAAATTAACCCATTATGATCTGCTTTTTAATACAATTAACACCTGGTATTTTTTGCAGGCGACAAACTCAAGTTATTGATTATAATGTGAACTTGATTTATGTCCCCCTTCTTTTTCCCCTCTCTGGACCAATAGACCAAATATTATTTTGATCAACATACAATTTGCTCAATTTACTGCAGTTCCAATATACATATACTCAGTATACCACAATTGTTCAAGTGCAAACAATAACTGTGCTGTGTGTGGCCTAAATCAAATGCATATTAAATAATGATTTACATAAAGTTCAGCTTCTGTGCATTTATGATAAATTGCTTGATAAATTGTTCATAAAGTTAATTTATTCAGCAGACAGAAATAATCTTTTGGAGTTTGGACAGTTTATTTAGACTTTATTTCAAAAATTAATAAATTAAAAAGTTTTCAGTGAAATTCTTAAACAGAAAGTGATAAAGTAACAAGTTGCTTTGGAATTACTAACGTTTTTTATTATTACTCATTTTAAGCCATTTAAATTTCGTATCGGTTGCGTTTAATTGTTTTGAATGTATATTTCAATAAGTGTTTTATGTTTAGTCAGTGTAAGGGGGGGAAGTCAGAAGAGAACAACTCTGACCCAAGTCAGCTAACGGGCGCCGCTTTGTCTCTACGGCAAAATCAGACGGGTCGAACTTGAATTGAGTTTCATTTTAGACTTCACAGCACAAATATTTCGTTGTTGCTTTTTGTAGCTGCTACCCAGATTTTCCGGATTCAATTTAATTTATTGCACACTTTGCAATTAAACTTATTTCAAACAAACAAGATTGCCAATAGCAAGCAAAATGTTTTGTAATGCAATAGTAGAAATTAATTATAAGAAGTTCTCAGTCGTTCACTTTGAATTTGAATTTAGTCAACATCCCGTTAACATTTGTTATTATTCGAAGACATCAATTAGATGCTCTAAATTGAGCCGTAAACTTAATTGGGTGATAAATTAACAGGAGTATAAAAATAATAAAATGTATTAAGTGGCAACTTTTGGTCTGTTTAAATAATGCTTTACTGTTAATTTTCTAAGTTTATTTAAGTCATATTCTTTACACCTTATCTTTCAAATCATTCTAAATCAGTTTATGAGTAAAATGGAAAAATTATAAATATTTTCAAAATCCGTAACTTAGTTTAAAAATAAAAACTTATAAAATGCAATGATAGTTTATTAATCAACTTTAACGAATTTTAATGATATTTATACTGAAATTAATCATTTTACTTTCCGTTGTGTCAATTTTGAATGGATTGTTTTCCATTTACTGACACTTCATAAGTTATTGCAACTATATTTATACTACAAGTATATTTAAACGCTTGTATTAATTTAGCTAAGCCTAATTTTCGTTTATTTTAATTCCCATACCGGTTTTATTTTCTTTGGGATATCGATTAGCTACAAGCATTACTTAATGTCAACATGCAATGCATTTTGAGCTGCTGTTAAATGTGATGGGAATTAAAAAAATTAGCTTCTGATGTTATATTGGCATTCATATGTATTATATGGTCATTGAACTTCGTATCTCGTAATCTATGTATCAAATTGCTTTAGTCATACGAGTAGGAAAATCAACTCAGATATCAAAATCTCTTCTAGTAATGTATAGTTAAAGCCTTTTTGAAGGTGTTATTATGGAATACATTTTCGTAGTATTCTATAAAATTCCATCGATCTTTTGATTTGTTGCTTCGATTACTTAACTGCGCGTATTGCTGCACTCGACAATATTTTCAACTACTTCAAAAAAAATTTAAAAAAAATAAACATGAAACGCGTATATTTCGTTGAAAAGTACAACAACAACGGCAACAATTTGCTTAAGCAGCAAACCCAGCCAAAACAATAATATTAGCCTCAAATAATGACAATAGTAATGACTGTTAAAAAAAATAAAACGAGTGACAATGTGAACGACTTGCTATTACCCTGTAACTGAAAGAATATACGATCCGAATGTCCATTAGTCATGGAAGAATAAATAAATAGATGAGAACCTCATTTCAAAACATCTCATAGTCAAATAACAGTAAAGACTTCGAAATTAAGATTTGTAATTAGTGAAAACGGAATCCATAAATCATATATCAGTAGCTAAGAGCTAGAAATAACTGGGTTTTATATTAATAGACATGCCAAGTTTGTTTTGTTTTCGAGTGGCTTTGGGCAATTATCGACTGTTTTTATTTACTCTGAGATTAAAGATCTCTAGCTTTAAGATAGCTTAACACCTCCGTGTAATTTACAAAACAGCTGCACATTTATGAGTCAAAACCTATTCAACTTTTATTGACTATTTCGTCACAAAAGGGGGCTTGTCCATAATTAGAGCGAAAAATCAGTTAATGTCAGTACAAAATACGCAAGCGATAAACAATGTGTGAACTTCATTAGTCAGACAGAAAGGAAAACAAATGGTCTAAAAATATGAATAATTACGTGTACACATATTTAAATGTTGATGGATAGACAGGTGGGAATCATATGTTTAAAGTACACAATTCAAAAGCAAAACGATCACAAAAGCCAAAAAAAATTGTGAAAAAAAATAATAACAATAATCTTTGCGCGAACAACAATTATAACGCAGCTCGGCTGTCAATAACTATCTGCAAATTTAACGGCACACAAACAAGCCAACACCAATGACTCTTGGCTAGTGACTGTTGAATGTTGGCTGTTGACTGTTGTCTTGTTGTCTTGTTAACTGCTGTATGTTGGCTGTTGGCCGTTGCCTGTGTTGTCCACCCGCTGTGAAGTTGGCAGGCGATCGATCTGTTAATCCACGGCACGTGTAAACTCTTAACATCTCCCGCGGTCCATGGAGCAAAAAAAATAGCCAAACTCAGAAAGTCTGAGACCGTATGAAATTGAACAATAACCACAGAAAATAGGCATGAAAAAAAAAGAACAACAACAAAAATTGGCAACAAAGCATTAGCTGTACTTTGTCATTCCTCATAATGCATGGCATGTGCTCATTTGAAGTTTGGGAATGGCTCAAGTGATTTGGCCCATATTTTGTGTTTTGCCATTTAAAAATAGACGAATCTGGGTTACCAATTGGTAGCTAAACAACTGACAACTATACAGAATAATCGATACTCTTAACTCTCTTTAGGTCCACTAGAATATACTTTCCTGATACTATATTCACTTTTGTTATTATTTTACATTTCTGGGACTACCAAAAATTCCAAAAATAGTTCATCTGTTGAGGTCGCGAGCAATAACCCCTTGTGACCGGGCAATTGTGCAAAAAATCTTTTTAAAAACAGTTTTCTTTGTTTTTTTTTTTTTTTTTTTTTTTTAGTTAGCACCGAATATACTTATGAACTTCAATGCCGAAAGGCATCATCTAAAATCTCGATGCCAATCTTTTGTTGCAACTTTTTCCTTATACGTGTATTTATTGTATTATTTCTATTGTGGTCAGCCTGAATGCCCTGAGGCTTTTTGGAGTGCGGTTATTATAAGCAATGGCTTTTTTATGATTTTATTGTAAATTATAATTATAAGTCATTATAATTTAAGAAATTGGCTTCTTTTCAACATCTTTAAATACCTAGTACGTCACCTTATAGCTTCACTACTCCGTTCGATTTATGAGTCTTTAAGAACCGGTCTAACCTAACCTAAAAACCTACACAGTGCTATTCTTTACTGTCAATTTGTGGTCTATCAAGTGCTTCGCTACAGAAGCTTACTGCCAATTTATTTTATTTTCTTTTCTTCTTGTAATTCTGCACATTTATGGACTTGGGTAATTGCCATTAAATTCGTAACGAATTTACTTAAATTAAGAAAAAAATCCCCGAATTTCATCAATTTTGGCATGAGTAGGAGAATTAAATATCCCCGCTTAATTTATTTTTATGCCGATTAAATAAATGTCTGTACTTGATAGCAACAAAATAAAAGTGAAGGTCGATAGAATTATAAATACCGAGAAATGATTATTTTTAGCCGTTTTGTTTTGAGTTTCTCAAATTCAACCCGCATATTATTATTTTTGCTTTTGTGCTTTCTTTCTTTAATGGTTACGATTGTATTTTAAGTTTATTGGTCTAACTTTTATAGGCAATTGGTTTAATTCAATTAATTTCAAGAAATAAATTTGTAAGATAAGCCGGTTTTAGAAACATTTTTGTTTCTAAAAATAAGTTCAATATTGCTTTCTTTATTAAAGACAGATGTTTTTATATTTAACATCTATTTTTAAAAAATCATTATATCAATATTTTTGAAATTTTTTTTGTCTTTTAAAACGACAACTGTGGCTATATTAGGTTGATCATTGCACATAATTTTATGTATAAGAATTATGTCACAATTTTATACCCTAACGAGAGGGTTAAAATATTTATATGACATGCTATAAATCCTATACTGACGAAAATAGAAAAATCTTTAAGAAATAATAACACAAAGTATAAATCGAATAAACCGCTTTTTTTAGTGCAATAATTTTATTAAGTTCAATTAAACCTAATAAAAATCATACCTCAATAAAATGTTTTCAATAATATATCAAATTACAATAAATATTTAAAAATTACTGACTAGGCAAAGCGAAAAGTCAAACAAAACAACAATTAAATATAACTGAAATTTACACAGGTTTTAATTAAGAACTGTGTGCTAAATGTGCCTTATTGTTTTGCAGGCAGCGTCGCAAATATGAAACACGTTAAACGAAAATACGAGTAAATATGCAAAATTCAACAAAAGTTCATAAATAATTATAATGAGATCGACATGAAAAAAGTGAATTAGTGCAACGTTTGTAAGACGCATGAATACGAAACACGCAACCCACAAACAAATTAAAGCAAATATAAATGAAAATAAAAGAAAATTGCAATTAAGTGAAAAGAATACTCCAACAAATACAAGTCCGAGGCAAGTTATCCGACCGAGCTGTCGCAGAATGCCCAACAACATTGTGCGGCAGCCACAAAAACAAAAACCAAAACAACGACAACAACTTCAAGAGCTGCTGCTGTTGCTTCTGCTCGTTCTGGTGCCGACTCAAAGAGCTGGACCAGCGCCATCTTCCGCCTGGTTCTACAATGTGGACGGTGATGTGGGTGTGGCCAGCATCAGTTCCATATCGGATGTGCACAGCTTCAAAGTGCCCGACACAAGGAATTCCCAGAAATCGGCTCGAACCCAGCTGGTTCAATACTTTCCCAGCACCGTCAGCCATAACATCCACCGACATGGCTCCCATTTGGTGCGACGTCAGCTGGTGTTTGTGGCGCTGCTGCCATCAGTTGAATCGGACAACAAGAACGACTGCATTATGCCCAAGGTGTTGCCAGTGCTGGAGCTTGGCATTGCGCATGTGCAACGGCTAGGATTCGTGGGAGGCGTCCAGATTGATATAACGCTGATCTCACGTGACACATTCTGCTCCTCCACCTATGGGCCACTTGGATTCTTCGAGATCTTCACACAGTGGCCGGAAATGAACGCCATCTTTGGATTGCCCTGTGAATATGTCTTGGCGCCCATTTCACGCTATGCGGATGTCTGGCAGATTCCCCTGCTTACAACTGGCGGAAATGCCGGAGAGTTCAGCAAAAAGACGGAGAGTTACTCAACACTGACACGCCTTAAAGGCGCCCAAGTCAATAATCTTGGCAACATTGTACGCGCTATTCTCAACACATACAATTGGACTCGCACCGCATTAATCTATCAAAATGAGAATGCCAAAATCAAGGGCAATTCGGTGTGCTTCCTCTGCCTAGCAGCCATTCATGACACCATCGAGAAGGAATCGGTTTATCAGCTAGGTTTCGATACTGCACACTGGACCAAGGCTTATATAATACGGCTGCTTCGTAATGTCGCCATGCGCACAAGAAGTAAGTGTTAAATGTGGTTTGAGGGGGAACCCTTTGGTATAGGATATCTGAAATAAGTCATAATATTGGCATAAGTCCAATTATACTACAAAAAAAAATATATCATAATATTGTCAATAATCTACTTACACTAAAGAGAATCCATAATATTTCTGCTCTTACTTATTTTCATTATTAAATTTACTCATTATTCAATGCAGTGAAAACTATTTAAATAACTTTGTCTATTTATTTCATACACTTGCGATTTCATCGCATCGAGAATACCCTGAACTCTATGACCCCGTGCACAGTATGGCCTTAAATTGCATGCATTTTGATAGTACATTTTTCATATTTTCCACGTTAATGAAAATAGAAGATTTTAAACTGTGCAAATCAGCTTCCGATTAAATATGAAAAATTAATAAGCCAATGACTGAAATAATTTTTTGGTATGGATATCATATAACTGCGGTCTATTGCCCCATAACGCTTAATTACATCGCTTTTAATTGTTTTTATCGACAATTAATAACAACAAATAAAATTATTTTTGAAAACCAGAACCTATGCCTATTTGAGACAGACAAAAACCGACGTATGCTAATCGATTTTTAATATGTGAAATTAATATTCATGACTTGTGATGGCTTCACAATCGCATAAAGAATATATATTTATGATTTTTATATATAAAGTATATCAATTTAAAAAGTATATCCATATAAATATATTTCATCATATACTCGTATTACAGCTATTTTTAACCTGCAATTAAAATTTTTTTTGCATTTAAATGTATTAATTAGAATACAATAAAGGCTTTGTGTGCAATAGAAATCAAATTTACTTGAATCTCAAATTGGTCGGGCGGCAAATTCGACTGATGACAAACAAATATTTTGAACAGTCGGAAAGAACCTAATAATAGAATCAAGTTCAAGGGCAGTCGACTGGTCAGACGGGTATTCAAGTAAATAAGTTAAGTAAAGAGATTATAAAATAATAACCAAACGGTCCTTTATTCGATGAGCCAACTTTTTCCCAGATTTAAGGAAACAGAATTATCTTAGTAGAAATACTATATAGTTGATTTAAGCTCAAAAATTTTACATTGTATTAACTTGTCAATTACGAGCTTATATTTCAATCCTTTTTATTAAATTGATAAGGAACCGGATCAAACATATGCATTTAATTACTTAACCTTAAGAACATCTTTATTTTTTGATTTGACCTCGAACTTGAACTTTTAATTGACATGAGCAATTGCAAATTTTGTATAACTCCAAAGTGGTAAAAAAAAGATTTTAATATATTTGTATACAGTTTGATTAATATTACTGAGGTGGCAATTAATTTAATACTTTTTAAAAATAAATTCTCACAATACTGAACAAGAAGCTGTAAATAAAGATATTTTGACGTTTTTATTGTTTAAAAGTCAACGAACCTCATTTGGTATTAAAACAAATATTAATTGTTAACATAAGAAAGTTTCATTTTTTATTGATAACTGACTTATGCGAATATTTTGACACTTTAATTTCAAATACACAGATATGATATCGCATATACATATGACTTAATTTACAGCTTACATCTTCCACAATAACAAACATGAGAACAATTTTTCTGCACTCGTTCATGTAAAAATTATAAGTATTCCACGCTGACTCGTTTAAATATATAATATGTGCGTTGCATTTGAATTTAATTTTCGGATTTTGGCATAATTAAGTCAAAGGCTTGCACTGAACTTGACATTGACATTGACAGCATGAGAATGTTTGCGATCTCGACTAGCAGATGCTCCTTATTTATTTACAAACCATATTTCATACGTTCATAATAATATTCTTCTTGGTACACTAATGGTATACTATGGGTATACATATTTTGCAAGGAACCAAACCGAAAACAATAACGTTTACGGTTTCGGTTCCGGTACGTTTCAAATCATCAATTTCGGTAAAACGGTACACCAAATCAATTTTGAATGATTTTAAAATGATAAAGTGTCGTTTTAAAATAATTCTGACATCGAAGTAAATATCTAGATCCAGAGGAATAAATTTAATTGAACAAATTTAATTATTTATAATTTGATTTATTTTGAATGCAGAATAATTAAAGATGCCAAAACATGTTCAAAATGACATTCCGCTTGAAAATCCGTAAAGTTTTGCCAAAATTATGACAGTTCGAAGGTGCTCAAGCCTCTGAACTAGCAACTTTACAAGTCAAAATATTTCTTAATTTTGACATGATTTTTTTAAAAAAAATGAAAGTCCTCAGAATCAAGTTTAAAGTGTCGTTTTATACTAATTATGATATAAGGAGTTGATTTAAAGTAAAAACTTGAGATTTAAAATTTTGAATTTTCAAAATTTCAAAGGGGGGACCCCTTGGAACCATGACTGTGATGGTCGAAAATAATAATATTTTCTAAATTCCAAAAATTTAAATGCAGTATGAATTAAGAGACCGAATCATGATCAAAATGGTATTCGGATTGAAAATCGGGTCAGTTTTCTACAAGTTATGACAGTCTGAAGGGTGTCAACTCTTAGCAACTTTACTGCAGCCGTACAAGTGTTTTAGTTTAGTGAATTCATTTCGGTTACGGTTTCAGTTCCGGTACGAAAAATGAAATTGTTGGTTTCGGTTAACGGTTCCGATACCGGTTACGGTGCTATTCTCTGATATTTTGGAATTCGCTGGCTGACAAATTTACACCCAAAAAAAAAATATATCGTTTTTTTTGTGAGAAATTCAAGCGTTATATCAAACCTTGCATTTAAAAGTTGTTTATATCCTATGCCTTTCCTATACATATCTCATCTAACTTCCATACCTTTTCAATTCGTAGACTTTATGACAGGGTACAAACAGCTACATATTTGCATTTTCTTAATTAATTTGTTGTCTATTCTATGCAAAATTTACTGGCCTTTAAATGATTCTACTCAGTCTCAAGGCACCAAAAGGAAATACAAACACTGACATCGTGAGGCATGGACGGTATAGCATTAAGTAAATTGTCAAAGATTATTTAG
This sequence comes from Drosophila innubila, assembly GCF_004354385.1. Classification (NCBI taxonomy): domain Eukaryota; kingdom Metazoa; phylum Arthropoda; class Insecta; order Diptera; family Drosophilidae; genus Drosophila; species Drosophila innubila. Next base: position 25,997,783 of record NW_022995380.1, on the reverse strand, counting down.
TAATTACTGTTTTCAATTATATACAAAAAAGGGTGGATGTCTCAGTCTGAAAATGCATTTGACAATTTTCTAAGAATTGTCCGAAAGCTATTGTTGGAATAGAATTTGTAGAACAAAAATTAATAAGTTTCTAATGAACAACTATGGAATTGAGTTTTAGGAAAATATAATTAATAGCAAAAGATTTAAAAAAAAAAAAAAGATATTTATTAAATTTCGCTTATTACAGTAAGACAGCTTAAGTGTTCAAGTGATGTAATAATAGTTTAAGCCTGCATAAAAGACCATGATTTAATTTAGTATTTGCACCCGCATTTTAGTACCAAATTAAACAAGAAACTTAGCAAAAGGATTAACACATGTGTCAATTTTCGCACTAATTAATTGAACATGTAAATAATTAACATGATTTTATTTACACATTTGCAAATTGTGGCATTTGTGGTTCTGCTTGTGTGCAGGGAATTGGCACCCAGTCCTTGTTAAATTTATTTATTTATTATTTTTTTTCGAAAATTTTATGATATTGACTAAATTTCTAAACATGAAAAATTCAGTTCCTTTTATTAACTTCTATTATGTTTATTCAATTAATAAACTATTGAAATTGAATGTGTACTTACCCATCAGGGCATATCCAAAACAGTTTCAAGTGCTGCTGTCAAAAAAGACACAGTTCTTTATAAACTACTTCATAATCTGAAGCGTCTTAAGTCAGATGAAATACACGAAACATTTCAAAATTATCTGCTGACGTCAAGAAAACTGACACCTTTGTTGTTTCGTTAACAAAGTGTACAAGTCTAAAATAAATTAATACATTTTTAATGACAAGAGCTCAGAAGCTTAAAGCTAGATGACTGCTTCTATTTTTATATGTAAACAAAAAACTGTAAGCCTGACCTGAGAATGGACCAAAAGTAGCTTCAAAAAGTTATGTATCTGAAACTGCTTACTGAAATTCGCAATTCACTGTACTATTTTTTCACAATAATCATTATTTATTTACTATTTTGTTTATTTTACAGTTGTCATTATGTGCGCCGATCCGCAGTCCATACGTCAAATTATGCTGACAGCCGAAGAGTTGAATATGATCGATAGCGGTGAATATGTTTTCATCAATATTGAATTATTTTCACGGTGAGTACAAGTACAAAAAATTAAATATATAAATTACTCAGCAAGCCACAACAAATACAATTAAAACAACAAAGACAGAAACTGATCATTTATAGCAATCGCTACACTTTGTGGCCTTTCACTTTGCCAAACACGCGCACTTTGAATATTCTTTACAAAGTGCGCATAACACATATTAGCCAAGGTTATTAAAATTATGAAATTTATCAACAAAAATAGCTAAAAGCTACTTCAAGACGACGACGTAGACGCAGTCAACAATTAATATCTATTTATAAATCGAGGAAATTCCGATTTTCGACACTTGTCTGACTTGACCATCATTAACTCTAATGGCAAACAAAAAAAATAGAGACACTCGGATACTCTTCTATCCCATTGTAGACATTTAGCTGCTGTGTAATTATGGACACTACGGTGCCCCTAAATTAGCTGAGTCATTGCTTCCTCACACCCACACTTGCTTGGGTACTTACCTTTGTATTAACTTTGCCGCCTTCACAAGGCCAACAGATTGATTTATGCTATCGAATATGACTGATTTCTTATACCTCAATCTATCGACACTAAAATTTAATAGGGCCCTTTAATCCTGCTGTTGGGTTCATCGTTTAAATATAAAACAGAACATAATGCTACTATTTCATAATATTGACGCATTTAATTACTTTAATCAATAAAAAGATTTTTGGATATAAATATATATCCAAATAATTACAATTAAAAGATGATTGAAGTTTGTTCTCTTCTCGATATGCGAGCGAGTGAATAATCGAATAATTATTTGCATGTGCATTGCTCGTAAATGCTCTCTAATCGCATAACCTACATGAACCTTGTAATCAATGTAAATTAATGCGAATGAATAAAGAAATTTGCTATACCTACTCGAATACGAGTGTCTGTAATGCATTAACAAATGAATTTCCTGATATAAATTCAAAACTCTACTTAATTTTCAACATTACATTTAATTGATGGTTAGGCAAAGCCCCATTACAATGATAAGATCGATAAATGAGCGCTGTACTCTTACTTGCTTAAGGTATATAAATTCATTTTTAAGTAGAATTATTAGAAAACTTATATTTATTTATATATTTATTAATGTGAACAAAGTTGTAACCAAATTTTAAAGAAGAAGATATTTTATCAAGGATAACTATTTGATTTGGTTATCAATGAACATTTTCTAAGTACATAATAAATATTTTTTAAAGTTAAATAAATAGTTTTTTTTTCTAATTTTTGTTATGTTTAAATGCAAAACCTTTCTTCAGAGAATTGAACTTGAAATTGCACTCAATTCAACTTAAAACTTAGAGAGTATAAGTGATAGAGAAGCTCTAAATCCTACCTGTTCCACAATCCTATGCTGAACTATGTTATTTGATTTTTGCTTACCCAGAGGTAAAGTAATCTGTTCACCATCCATATACGACTTGCGGGTAATGTCAATTGCTGATTTAGCACAGAATAGCTGACATTGAGTTGATAACACAAACAAACTTTGGCTGATAACAAGTACATGCACTTACACAGTGTGTAATAAAAGATTAAAAATAAATAGCTTTACATTCACATCAACAGTATCATATACTTTCGTCTATTGACTCGTCAGGAAGGTGGAAGTCAATTTCATAGAGATACCCAGATGGAACGAGTGGGGTAAAGAGAGATGAAGCTAGGAATAGTATTTTTATTTTGCAATTTACATTTTCTATTTATAAAAGATGTAATGCGCTAAAGCAAAAATTAAAGGCAACGACAACGGCAACGGCATTGATAAGACTAGTACAAACTGCAATTGCAAGATGCTGATTGATAAGATACTCGAATTGAGTACATTCCTATATACGAATACTCGTACTCCCACATCAATAACTTTGTAAACCATTATGTGATTGCAGTGTGCCATATATGACGTCGCTGCCCTGGTATGATAAGAATGATACGGATTTCAATAATGAACGCGCCAAAAAAGCCTACACAGCTATGTTGACAGTCACACCGAAGCAGCCAAATGACGATGCTTACACAAAGGTATCCAATGAGGTGAGTTTCAGTGCCGCAAGGAAGCGACATTCCAAATTTGCATGCTAATGGAATTGAAGTGGCCGGGAATTCCAATTTCCTTCACGACTCTTTTTTGGGCCAGTTTCTGTAGTGGCCTTTCTTACTTTCTTTATAAGCCCTGCGCTATAATAAATGCACAAAATAGAGTATTTTTGCTTAGTGAAAATGTATGCAACATGCGCAAAAAAAAGCTTTTCTCTTCCTTAAGTAAAATGAGCAGTCGATTTAACCCTAATCGAGGAAACTACACTAAAAAAAGATCAACTTGTAATATCAGGCACATTCATATTAAATATTTTATTCCTAAAATAAGAAAATTTGAAGACCTTATTACTAATTCTATAAATATTATTCTAAAAATTGGAATTTCTTAATGCAAGACAAAAAATTTAAAATTTTTAAGGATTATTCATTCCTTATGTCATATTTTATAATTAGACTATAGTGGTACCGTAGCGCTCCGGTTAGAGACGCGGCACGGGTTCGAATCTTACTCATAATGAGGAAAAAAGCACAGTAAAATAATAAAATAACATTTAAAAAATTTACCAAATACGAATAAAATGGTTGCATATATATTAAAAGAAATTCAAAAATTATGCATTTAAAAATCTTTTTTTTTTTAAATATTTATTCTTATAACAAGAACTTGGTCTTATTTGAAATGTTATTAAAACCAATATATGTTTTCTTACTTTAAGAATTTTATGTTTTCAACGCATGTTTTTGACCAAAATTCTTAGTTTTGAAAAAAAATCTTAATTTTAGAACATTTTTTTTTATCAGTGTATTACTGTAATGTTCTATGAGGCGAGGAATGAAGTAATCTGCATACTTTCGTTAGGGAATCCTCGAGCAGGGAATTTTACGGCTTGGGAATCGCGATATTGAAGGGTATTCATATTTGGTTGCTGGGTATCTCGAAGTCGAGCACACTTCACGATAGCTCTCTACCGTGTTTTTTTTCTGCTCTCATGCATACTCAATGCTGGCGCACGTGCTCGACGGCCAGCCTGTTTTGCATATGTATGTATGTACAATGTACGTATGAATGTATGTAAGTACATTGTACATACATATATGTATGCAGTGTCGCTGAAATCGTAAATATATTTTACGACAAACAACAACAGCAACTATGGCAAACAACGAGGCAAATAAGTCCAGCTAAAAGCATTTGTTAGCCAACTCTGTAGAGCCTGAACTTGGAAAGACTCGGGCAACACAAGCAAGAGATTTCTGTAATGGTTTGTGTTGTTCTTTGTCTTTTGTTTGAGCTGCTTCTGGTCTGATAAGCAAGTAGACCGGGTCCAGACTGCAACTAATGACACTTAACACTTTGTGCCTCTCAAGAGCTGCATTGCCAATAAGTGTAGAAACTTGAAACTTGAACTTGACAGGACATCAAAAACTCATTACCAGAAGTGTAATTGTTGTTGTTCAAGAGTATCAAGTTGTCGATCAATCAAAAACTGTGAGGGGGAAAAAAATATGGGAAAAAAAAAATGGACAGTGAAGAAAAAAAAATTAATTTTTTAATTTTGATGCAGCATTAAATTAGAGACCAAATAATGATAAAATTGACATTCCGCAAGGAAATTGCTTGAGATTTGACCAAGTTATGACAGTTGTTGTTATTCAAGAAATTCGCTAATGAAGTCACAAAAGAATGAAGACAGTTTATTAAATTAAAGCTAAAATCTTTTATTTTTAGATATTTGATATTCTTTTAAATATTGAACAAGATAGTAACACTTTCTTATGCTACATTAAATCTTTAATATTTACAAATAATTGACCATAGAAACATTTAATCCAAACTATGGTAAGCTCTAGTCGTTATAATTCGCATATATATTTTTAAAATAAATATGTTGGACCACCATAAAATCAGAAACTAATCACCCAAGGAAAGGGTAGTTTTTGTCGTTGTTAAAGTGAATCTATAGTAAACATTACTTATTGATTGTTAAAATGAAAATATGTTATTTAAGTCAGCGAAATCTTGTATTGATGTGACATGGCTAAGGCTCTTAACTTAAGTATTGTCTTGTCCATGATTTATGCGAATAGCTGCGGTTGAGAATATTTCCAACGGCGGTTTCGTTCTCAAAAACCCCATTGACATTCACTCAGCCATTGCAAATGCAACTGTGCTGCCGCAGACTGTCAAAGGAACCGTCAGATGGAGTACTGCCCACGTAAGCCCCTTAGGGCTGAGACTTCAGACAAGACTCGACAGTCCGCGCAAAACCTGGCTATGTGCGGCATGCAATAACTTCAGCACGGATTCTGGCCACAAATCGTCGTTGACATGGCCATTGCTGTTGCCATTGCTGTTGCCATTGCTGTTGCCGTGTATCCGCTGTTGAAGTTGATGTCGATGAGATTTGCAACTTGCGTCGTTGTAATTCAATTTCACGGGTGCCAAAGCAATTAAGTCGCAAATTTCACAGATACTCTTAGCAGGAGATGGGGTTTTAGATATCAGAAATTGAAGGAGGTTGTGGTCAGCGACCAGTGCTGCCAAAACCGCTATTTTCCCGTCAAATCTGGCTTATTTTGAAATGAAAATATTGGAAATTGTGGGAAGCGGTAATTCTGGTTTTTTTAGAAATGTATTTGGCTTTTTTTCGGCAGCCAAATGTGACATGTAAAGTATGAAAAAGTGCAGCTTCATTATTATTTGTATCGATATTTGCCCCATGCTCGCTGTGCCCAGACAATCTACTGTTAGGAGCAAATTATAGTAAGTTCATATTCTATCGAATTGCTTAAAATATCTTAAAGAACAAAAAAGTAATAAAATACTAATACATGATTTGATCCTTATCAAGAACATATATACTTTATGGGGTCTGTCCTGCCTTCTTCTGCCTGTTAGATACATTCCATGCCAAACACATTATACCCTTTTTGACCCATTTTTAATGGGCACAGGGCATAAAAACATTAAATTTGTGAGCCCATAAGTACCGCTTCATTTTAAGCTTTTTTCTTAACTTCTTTAGCTTATTTTTGCCTGTTCTTCCAGTCAAAAACGGCTTTTTTTGTATGAAAATTTGGCAGCACTGTCACTGACTTATGTTTGGTTAAAACCATTCGCAGATTAAAGACATCGCATCGGCCAAATACAACTACACATTTAGCGAGAATGAGCCAATTTCCGCATTTGTTACCTCATTCTTCGATGGCGTCCTGCTCTATGCGAATGCCCTCAATGAGAGCATCCGGGAGGATCCGAGTATGTTGACTCGACCGATCAATGGTACGGACATTGTGAGACGCATGTGGAATCGCAGCTTCACTGGCATCACGGGGAATGTGACAATCGACTCGAATGGTGATCGCATCTCGGCCTATTCCCTGCTGGACATGAATCCCAGCACGGGTCGCTTTGAGATTGTGGCACATTTCCTGCATAATCGATTGGAATTTGAATCGGAAAAGGAAATCCATTGGGCAGGTGGACGAGATCAAGCGCCGCCTGATCGTCCGATCTGTGGATACGATGGATCTCTCTGTCCGGACAATTGTAAGTACATTTGATAGGGAAGAAAATAGTTATTAATGATTCCAACTTTATAGCACTGCCTGGTTATGCGATCCTTTCCATTGTTCTGGGCACTATGATAATCATAATGGCAGTATGCTTTTTCTGTGGATATCGCCATTATATAGCCGAGGCTGAGATCAATTCCATGAGCTGGAAAGTCTCATTGGAGGATGTGATGTTCCGAGATGCCGCAGATCATTTCATGCGCGGTTCCTTTCACTCACTGGTCAAGCAGAGCTCCCAACTTACACTCATGTCGGAGGACATGGTGTCCATCAATGGCGATCGCCAGATCTTCATACCGGTCGGCATGTACAAGAAGAGCAAGGTGGCCATCAAGTCCATAGAGTTGGACAATGTGAATACTGTGCTGTCACGCAGCCTGATGCTGGAATTGAAGCGGATGAAGGATCTGCAGCATGATCATTTAGTGAAGTTCTATGGCGCCTGCCTGGATCAACGTCGAAGCTTCCTACTCACTGAATACTGTCCAAAGGGATCGCTGCAGGATATTCTAGAGAACGAGCAGTTCCAACTGGACTGGATGTTCAAGCTGTCCTTGATGCATGACATTGTCCGTGGCATGCAGTTTCTCCACAGCTCCGACATACGCTCCCATGGCAATCTCAAGTCCTCCAATTGCGTTGTGGATTCACGATTCGTTCTAAAGATTACAGACTTCGGGCTGCACAGCCTGCGAAGAGCTAATCACGACATTGAAAGTGACATTGAGAATTGCAACAGTCACGCGTATTGGAAAAGTAAGTGGGCTCAAATTTTCACATTTGCCTTATTTCCATTTCCATTCCCATTCATTTTGCACCAGAACTTTTGTGGACAGCCCCAGAACTTTTGAGAATGGAAAATCAACGTGCTCCAGAGGGCACCCAGAAGGGTGATGTCTATTCATTTGGCATCATCGTGCACGAGATAACCACAAGACAAGGACCCTTCTATTTGGGCAAATGTGTACACGAAAAGACGCCCCAAGGTATGCAACACAAAATTCCATCATTTGAACTTAATTCATTTTTGCACAGGTTGAGTTTGAGATTCTTTCGTCAGTGCTCAAATAATTACTTTAATTTAGTCAAATTTAAAGTGCGATTTACAATTTATTATTTAATAAAAAGAGAATAGCAAACGTACCTCAGAGTCCTAAGAGAATAACTTGTTAAAACTGACATAAATATTTAATTCATCTTAATTTCCTTTCATTTCTATATAGTTTAAACATTCCCTAGCGTATGTATATTAAGCATGCACTGATTTTATTTTTAAGCTCCTGCACTTGTACAAAAGCATTCATAAAAATAACTAGAATGAGATTTGCTCATAAAAGTGAAGTTAAATTTTTGAAAAGTTGGTCCGCAAGTTTCCAAGTCATTGCAGCTCTTTCAAGCCACTTGACAAGTTCATCAAATTATACGTCGAGTTGATTTAACTCCTTGACTGTCTACTGCCTCTTTGCCAGCTGTCAGCTGGGAGTTGCAGAATTGTTAAGGAATATCTTATATATGTACACTATTTAGGCCAAAAACATTGCGGTTTGAAATTGGAATGCGGTTTTCAGTTGGGAGTGCTGCTGAGACAGGAAGTTCTATTTAAGTGGTTTTTTTTTCGAAAAGTGTTCAAATACTCAAAATCACAAATCATAAACTTATTGCGCTCTTGTCAACATCTATGCTTTCGCTATCAGAGACATAGCCACAACTATGTCGTAACCAACTCCAGCATCCGATTTTCTTTGGTTGCACTTGCACTACAGGTCTCAGCAGTTGGATATATGATGTTCTTTTTGAAAACCTCTTGCGGCCGTCGTCCTCTCGTAAAATATAATGCAATTGATGCTGTGTTTCTAAGTGCTCCAAATCCCACAGCCAATCGATGCGAGATTTATCCCAGCCGGTTTTGAATGGTCGTCGATTGCAAAACAGCTTTTCGCAATCGCAATTGCCAAATACAATCTCAGCATCAGTAGGCTCTAACAATGCTCAAAGATCAGCAAATTATGCAATTTATGACAATAATAAACAATTACTGACCTTTTCGTGGATACGTAAATGTCTCAATGCCTCCAGTTTCACGCGGACTGCGATGCATCAACAAATTTAGAATCTTGATTTCGGCTTGTGCCTCGCGATTATTATAAAAGGTGAGCAGGAGACATTTGTTGACATCATGGAACCAGATGCCAGTATCGCTATTACAAGATTTACCGATCAGCGATTGCTTGATCGGTTTCTCGGGCAGCAGATAGGGCCAAAGGAACTTCATATAATGTTCCTTGGAGCACATAATTGTAGCTGTAACTGTAACTGAATGCGAATGAATGTGTTGTGCGTGTATGCGATTAGAAATGGTATTCAGTGTTATCCATTGGACCTTGGACTTTGATTTTGATGCAATATTAAAACATACAGGCACACAATATTTCACTACTAATTTTTCAAACACACACAATTGAATTGAAAACTAAAGCAGAGCTATTTACTTCACTTTCAGAGATCATCGAGTTGGTTAAAAACTATCAACCGCAGGCATTGTTGAGTAAACCCTTCCGTCCAGAACTGGAACCGTACGGTGATACCAAGGCGGATGTAATTGGCATCATTAGACGCTGTTGGGCTGAGGATCCTCTGGAAAGACCCGACTTTAATACCTTAAAGTCCATGATACGCAAGTTCAACAAGTAAGATAATTTTTCCATTTAAATTCGCTTTCATAATAGTTTATCTTCAGTTGAATTTTTAACTTAAATCATAGACATAAAATTGTTTTTGTGTCATTTCAATTTTTTCAATACGATAATTAACTAAATTATATGCGATATTTATAATAATTTGTATGTGTTTATTTCCATAGAGATAATGAGACTGGAAACATTGTTGACAATCTACTGAAACGCATGGAAATGTATGCCAATAATCTGGAAGAACTTGTCGAGGAGCGCACCCAAGATTATCTCGAGGAGAAGAAGAAATGCGAGAAACTGCTCTACCAATTGCTGCCCCAAAGCGTTGCCGCTCAACTGATCAGCGGACAACCGGTTGTGGCAGAGACCTTTGATCAGGTGACCATATACTTCAGTGATATTGTCGGATTCACAGCGATCTCAGCGGAGAGCACACCCATGCAGGTGGTTCAGTTCCTCAACGATTTGTATACCTGTTTCGACTCGATTGTGGAGAACTTTGATGTGTATAAGGTGGAGACCATTGGAGATGCCTACATGGTAGTCTCCGGACTGCCAATTCGCAATGAGAATTATCATGCACGGGAGATTGCACGACTTGCTCTTGCCCTGCTCGAGGCGGTTCACAATTTTAGGATACACCACCGACCCAATGATCGCCTGAAGCTTCGGATTGGCCTGCACACGGGTCCCTGTGTGGCTGGTGTTGTTGGCCAGAAGATGCCACGATACTGCCTCTTTGGGGACACTGTGAACACAGCTTCTCGCATGGAATCCAATGGGGAGGCACTCAAGATTCACATTAGCGAGACCACCAAGTTGGCCCTGGATGAATTTGGCAGCTTTGTGACGACACGTCGTGGACTGGTGCCCATGAAGGGCAAGGGGGAAATGTTAACATACTGGCTAGAGGGTGAGGTGCCCAAGCCCGATGCTTTGATGTCTCCCAGCAAGCTGATGCTAACGAGACGCTCCTCGCTCAAGCAACCCCAACGTCAGCCGCACATGTTCTACAAACAATACTCAGAGCTAGGTGTGGTGGCCACATTGGCACCACCAGTGCCAGCGATAACGCTGCCAGGAGTGGACAAGGAGACCTCTCCCAATCTACGAGTTAAGCGCAAGATTAGCTCCAGTTCGCCAAAGTTGAATGGCAACTGCTTTGACCACAATGTGCAACAAAAGACTGAGGCCAATAGTTACCATTTGGAAGCTGGACAGCCGCAGCATCCATGTGATATCTATGGCAGTCGCTCGCTCCGCAGCGTCGAAGCAGAGACAGAAGGTAGTGGTGTGGATGGAACTGCTAATGATAGCTGGGAGTTGGCCCACTTTCGCCTGCCACTCAGCGGCACACTCAAGAATCACACCAGTAGCATTACCCATGCCCATCACACACAATCCAACTCCAATTCCAATTCCAATCTGAGTGGCATTTTGCAGCCAGCACCGCAGACAAGGAGTCGCTTAAAGCCATCGCCCACGATCTCAACGCTGCTGAAGACAAGTCGCAGCAATGCCGCCGGCACCGAAACTGGCAGCATGGGCAGCGGTCAACGGATTAAGTTTGCCGACTGTGATGAGACTCCCCTGATTAACAACAAGGCACCGGCGTTGCCCACAGCTGTGACAACTCTTGGTCTCGAGCGCAGCGGAAGCAGTTGCAGTAATCAAAACATTCCAAGCCTCAGCAGTGATAACCCCTATGGCTATCTAGTCAAGAACTATAAGCAGCTGTTGTCCAAGAATGCACCCGTCTCGAATAGCCATGGCCATGGACACGGACACGGACATGACCTTTCATTAACCGAAGATTGTCCACGTCCAACGGTTTCGGCGCGTGGGGCAGGAAACAGTGCCGTGACGCAGCCGCTGTTGGCCAAAATTAATTCATAGCTGTAAATATTTAAGACTCATTGCCCCAGCACGGCAACCTTAAGATTTCCGGTCCAATGACCATCCTCTAGTACCTACTCGTAATGATGCATATTAAATGTACTTGTTTGTGATAATAATTTAAATCCAAGTTGAACAATTTAGTATATAACCAATTGAAATTTATATGTATGTATATGTGGCTTGTATATAGTACATATAAAACACCTATGTACGGTTCCGACTGTTTGAATCTACCACAATTCATTTTGCGTGTCAAAATTTCTTTCTCAAAATGAGATTTCTTCAGAAATCAATATAACTTTGAGACCTGGAACAGCACCCATAGATAATGAGAAATATTCAAATTCGAAAATTGTATATTAGTTGAAATTATAGCGCTTGTAGTTTTTAAAACTCCTAATTTAAGTAATTAATTGTTTAGCTGGCTGGTTAAACCTCATATATTGTAAATAAGATTGTATAATAATCGTTTGAAGATTTTAAAGAGTTGTTCAAATGTAGTTTTTGACTCCAATAGAATTGTTCCTGGCACTTAGAATATTCAACAACAACAAAACTCAGAAACTCGTTTAACTGATTTTTAATTTAGTTTTGACTTAAGATAGTTAAAAATATAAATATGTTATTTGAAGTATTAAAAACATCAACAAAAAACGAACTTTGTTACTTTCAAGAATAAATATTTATTTACAAAATATATGTAGACTTTCCAAGTATTAAATTCTTTACGATTAATGCAATTAAAGGAAATTTAATACTGCTTATTTGAATTTTAAAATATATTGCATATTGAAATTGGACTAAAATTACATTCTGAATAAAGAAAGCCGTTAAAGTTTGGAAAAGCAGAAGAAAATTTGAACGAATCAAATAAATAATTATCTATCGATTCTTTTCCGATATGTATACGTTTACAGGGCCATTTTGAGTTTAACAGTGGCAAAGGGAGTACAAAAGTGGCGATTCGTAAAAATCGAAGTATCGAGTTTGAATTTTATAAAATTTGTTTAGTATATTTGATTAGATTTTTGTAATAAATTATTTTGCTAAATTTAAATCTAGGGTAAAGCTGGCAACTCTAGAACCAAACTGTAGTTCAATTGTAGCGGTTCAATTTTTGATGAACGAAACAGAATTTAGCTTAGGCTTTAATTTTTATATCTGTTATCAATAATTTTACTGACTTTTGATAAAATTATGAATTTCATATTTATCAAACGAAAATTGTTTTGTTTTTTATTTAAATTTTAATAATTAATCTGGCGAGATGTGTTGGAAATTCAAATCAACCAACGAAATGATTGGGATTGTTCCTGAACAAACTGTTTTGCGATCTATTCACTGAACTAAATGACCTACAATCAGTGAGTTAGTTCGTTCGTTCAGTTCAGGGTTTAGTTCAATAGAATCCGAACGATTTGATACAACTCGTTCTTAAACAATTGCATTAAATTGAAGATAAGTGTCTTTTACACAATATTACTAATAAATTACGCTTAGCGTAAGAAAAGGTAAAAGGAAACAAAAATGGATTGTGTATAAGTCATGATTATTTATTAACAAAAACAATGGAAATGTAATTGCATAATAACAATATAAATGCAACACAATAACAATACTTTGAATGATTTGCAAGTTTTGTTTTTTTTACTTAGTGGACACAATCTTTTTAAACACAGTCAAAATTATATTCGGTATCAATTAATTTATGCTGATAACTTCATTAATTTTTGATAGTGGTTCATTAAATTGAAATTGTGAAGTTGCCGGAAAACGAGTCGCAATTACTTATAAACTATATAACTATGTAGTTAAATATTAACAATTATACATAATTTAATAGAATTTTATCTTGAAAACAAGTAGTCAGTCATTTTGCTCACAACACAAATATAGTTCATCACACTGTCGGTCTGCACCCGACGCAGCTGTTATCGTAATATAATAAATATAATTATCACATTTTGCGCACGTATCTTATGTCAAATTCGAGGAAGGCATTTAAGGTCTCAATAAGCTGATATGTACTTAACTAATTTGAGCATTTCACCAACTGCAGGGCACTCAAAATGTTGTACTGCCCGCCAAATGTGACGTTGAGCGAGATTTGGACCAATCATGGAATCTCACACTGTTTTATGGACACAGTGGGACCAGCTGTATGTGGTGGTTTTCTACTCCTCTTTGGCGGCATACAACTCTTGATTTATCGCAAATATGCCACACCCAAGGATCCTACACAGATCTCCAAATCCCGTCTGTATGCTCTGCAAATGTTTCTGCTCCTTTTTGTATCTGTGCTGGCGCTACTGCGATTCTTTCTAAACGCTCGCATCTATACGGACAGTGCGGTCTATGGTTATATGGTGAGTATGTTAATTAAATTAACTTTGAGAACTTTGATTAACTCTTACTACCATTGGCAGATATTTTACACATGTGTTGTGTGTTTCTCGTATCCATTTTGCATCTGTCTCATAGTCAAGGAGCGACATTATCAACTGCCTTCGGTTCCAACACGCGGGCATGGCCTCATTTTGTTGCTCTTTTGGACTTTGGCACTGATCAATGAAGCGCTGGCAATCGTGAACTTAGACCATGAAGACTGGTGGTTCCATTTAAAAAAGTATGTTTACCTTCTCTTTTTGCGTTTCACTAATATTACGTTATTTGGAATTCTTAATGTGACACTGTGCAGGTAGAGAAATTTCAATGTTATAGGAGATTTACTTAACAGTAATCATATTCGAGACATGTTTTTGATTTAGGGGCGTATCATCAATATTATCAGTACTTTTTTAAACCCTTTACATTGATGTATTAAGCTCCAAAGGAAAATCAGAAACATGTACAGAAGTGGTCCTATTTTTACTTATTCCTATATTTCTCTGATTAAGTAATTATTTTTTTTTAATTATAATATATTTCTACAATACAGCAACAAAGATGAAATTGAAATGGGCATGTTTATCACTCGTTTTCTATGCTCGCTGCTCATATTTGTACTCGGACTGAAGGCACCAGGCATAATGGCGCCCTATAATCCGCATCAGCGTATGGATAATGAGTCATCAGAAAACTTAACGGGCGATGTGCCAACTGGGTCTGCATTTCGAAATGGTTGGCGCAAGTTGCGAACACTATTTCCATATCTGTGGCCCAAAAAGGATACAATGCTACAATTTGCTGTTGTCGTTTGCATAATTCTACTCATTGCCGGGCGCGTCATTAAATTGTTTCTGCCCATTTATCGCAAGTTGTTGGGTAGGTCATGTTATCGTAATAATGAAAAGGCAACTTAATAATGTTATCTCCCGTTTCCCCGCAGTGGACAGCCTTACCATTGAGCCAGTCGAATTCCGTTGGGACTTTGTGCTTATTTATGTTGCGTTATCGTTTCTCCAAGGCGGCGGTACGGGCACCATGGGTCTGTTTAACAATCTGCGTACTTTCCTATGGATTCGCGTACAACAGTATACAACCCGGGAGATTGAGATTGATCTATTCCGACATTTGCATCAGTTGTCTTTGCGTTGGCATTTGCAACGCAAGACGGGCGAGGTGCTGCGTATCATGGATCGAGGCACAGATTCTATAAACAATCTTCTCAACTATATTGTCTTCTCAATAACTCCAACTATACTCGATCTCCTTGTGGCTGTTGTCTTCTTTATCTACGCTTTTAACTGGTGGTTCGGTTTAATCGTGTTCTTAACCATGTTCTTGTATATAGGTAAGTCAACTAGCTGAATATTTTTGGTTATCTTATATTATTGTAATTTCTTCTCAATCTCATTCACAGCATCC
The DNA here is from genome assembly GCF_004354385.1 of Drosophila innubila. Classification (NCBI taxonomy): domain Eukaryota; kingdom Metazoa; phylum Arthropoda; class Insecta; order Diptera; family Drosophilidae; genus Drosophila; species Drosophila innubila. The sequence continues at coordinate 25,982,607 of NW_022995380.1, read as the reverse complement.
ACCATTGCCATAACAGAATGGCGCACAAAGTACCAAAGACGAATGAATCTTGCGGATAATGAGCAGCGTGCTCGAAGTGTAGACTCGTTGCTTAACTTTGAGACGGTCAAATACTATGGCGCCGAAGGCTACGAAGTTGATTGTTACAGGGAGGCTATACTCAAGTACCAAAAGGAGGAGTTTCTGTCAATGCTCACATTGAACTTGCTAAACACGGCACAGAATATTATTCTCTGTCTGGGTTTATTAGCGGGATCATTACTCTGCGTCTATTTGGTGGTGCATCATCAGACCTTAACTGTCGGTGACTTTGTGCTCTTTTCCACGTATCTCATGGATCTATACATGCCGTTGAATTGGTTTGGCACATACTATCGTGCTATACAAAAGAATTTCGTAGACATGGAAAATATGTTTGAATTGCTGCGTGAGGACGAGGAAATTGTGGATGCGCCAGGCAGTGCACCGTTGCTTACAGCTGGCGGTGGCATAGAATTCTCCAATGTTACATTTGGTTATTCGCCAGAGAAGGCGGTATTGCGCAATATCAGTTTTTCGGTACCGGCAGGAAAGACTGTTGCCATTGTGGGACCCTCTGGCGCTGGCAAGAGTACGATTATGCGATTGCTCTTCCGTTTCTACGACGTGCAAATGGGAGCCATATCAATAGATGGACAGAACATCAAGTTGGTTCAACAGCAAAGTCTGCGAAAGGCAATTGGTAAAAAAGAAAAATTCAGTTTCAATTGTGACAACGTCTAACAAATTAAATATTTTTAAAATTTTGCAGGTGTTGTACCTCAGGACACGGTACTATTCAACAACACCATTTACTATAATATTGAATATGCCAAAATAGGATCAACAGCTGATGCCGTTTACGAGGCTGCGCGCTCAGCGGATATACACGACAGAATCTTGGGATTCCCCGATAGCTATGAGACTAAGGTGGGTGAGAGAGGATTGCGTTTGAGTGGCGGTGAAAAACAACGTGTGGCTATCGCGAGAACTCTTCTGAAGTCACCCATTATTGTACTGCTGGACGAGGCTACCTCTGCGCTGGACACGCATACGGAGCGCAATATTCAAGCAGCATTGGCCCGTGTCTGTGCCAATCGAACCACAATTATTGTTGCACATCGCCTGTCCACGGTTATACACGCAGATGAGATTTTGGTGCTAAAGGAGGGCAGCATTGTGGAGCGTGGTAGACACGATCAACTTGTTCAGCGCGAAGACAGCATCTATGCAGACATGTGGCAGCAGCAGCTTAAGAATCTAGACGCTGAACAGAGCCCATCTGAGGGCGGAGAATCAACTGCGTCTACATCTGGTGGTGGAACTGCAAATGGAAAAGGGGAACGGCCCTCGACAGCGGCTAGTGGAGCAGTGTTTAGAGCGGGTCATGCGCACGGAGGTGCACGCTAAGGGATTGCAAAAATAAAAAAAAGACTTAGATATTTAAGCCTTATTTCGATTATATTTGTTACGTGTGATTTATGGTACTTCTTGTACATGAGCAGCTTATCAGAGTCCTAGTTATTGTCTATATTATTGTAATAATAAACATATAATTCTAATTTTTATAAATTGTTCATGTCTAACGCTCTTTATTTCGAAAGCTCTTTTTAATTATTAATTGTAAGAGCAACTGTCTCAAGAGAGTCAAGATGCTCTTTGCTGAGACCGTTGCTTATCAGTCAGAACCTCCAGCAAGGCCAGAGCATCGGCTTCATTCCAGAGCCAGCTTCAGTTCGAAAGCGGATCGCGAGCTAAGCAGACGTGGAATTCAAAAAGTGTTCTGCAGTACACGTTGGTGATAAAGAAAAGCGGCGTTTACTTTGACAAAAATTTTCCAATTACATATACATTTATGTATATAGTAGTATATACACAGTATAGACATATAGTATATACATATACTCCATGCGATCGGAATCTAGCGTGTAAATCGTTAATAAATCGCTATTAAAACGATTAATAATTCAGAAAATCATGCGGCGACTGAAGTGTTCCGTGTTTGTGTGTACGTAGAAAGTAAAAAATAACCTAATTGATAAACCCAAGGACCCATATCAAGCATTTATTCAAGAACATGACGTAATGTTTCATTGAATAACATTAAATGAAAATAAAAAATAAATAAATATAAAAAAGAAAGCAAAAAAACCACAAGCAATATGTACATTCATAAATATATTTATTTAATAATATTGATTAAAAAGTTTTTCGCTTTGTGATGACCACATTAATAATCTACGTATATAAGTAAAAATATGTACATGTATTTATATGGACAATTATTTAATTGATAAAGTTTTTTAAATGCTGTTGCCCTCGGCTTTCATCGCACACAACTTCTTCCATTTCTTCTTGTTCTTGTTGTATGCAACCGCTGAACATAATTTTAAATTTTCAGTTTTATTTTTAATAATCGATGTCGGCCATTCATTCAACTTTATTGGCATTAATAAGCAAATGCTGTACGAATATGTGGGCAATGTTCTCGTCGGTTCCAAGTCCCAGGACGAAGGACGTCCATCACCTCCAACAACTGGTTGGATCGTCCGCGGAAAATTAACTCTTCAGCGACAAAGTGAACTGATCATGGCCGCTGCGGTGAGTCAACAAATTAGAAATTTAAAAAAAAAAAGGGGACTTGCTAAAATTAAAATAGTTTGATTTAGTGCAAAAAGGGTCAAAAATGTTTTTTACAGAATTTACCTAATTATCAAAAAACTGTATAGATAAATATTTTTATAACTCTATTTTTTAAACCATCTTAAAAAATACTCACGTACACATATTTTAATTTCTTAATACACAATAAATGTTAATATGATAAGGCACCAAATTAATTATTTCATAATAAATAGTAAATATGAACTTATTTACTATGTTTGCATCATCGTGAAAAATGTACATACTTTATATGTATGTATACACATTTATTAATAATCAATTGAAAACCATTGATTGATTTCATGATCAATTTGAGCAATTTAATAAAGAAAGTTAGCATTGTCTGTGAGGCTGTCAAAGAGACCCAGTTTATTTCCAGAAATGCTGAGAAGTCTCCCAGTTAGAGTTTTTTTTTTGCAGAGACTCTGCAAAAGAATTCGCAGATGAATTAAAAACAATTTAACCTTTCACAGTCTCAGTGCACAACGAACTGAACTCGGCTGTGAACTTCTTTCATTGAAAGCGCAACAGATAATATGATGCTACCAGTGTGCACATACATACATACAGCTAGTCAAGAAATTGTGTTGACAAAATCAAATAATTTACACATTTCCTCTTTCAAAACGAACAAAATAATTATAAATATTTTATAAATATCTATTTTAATACTTACGTTATTATTTTTGGCTTTTTAGAACAAGTTAAGGTAATTATCTATTATACGGTTCTCATCTCAAAAAAAAAAAAAAAAACCACAAATAGGGGGTGATTTATGATGAATTTATCAGTAAAAATTAGATTGGGGACTCACTTGGTTTATTTTTAAAAAATCTTTGAAGTTTTCATACAAAATTAAATTTTGCATGGCTGTTTTGTGCATTTTGTCACTACTTTGTCCGTTTACCAACACTACTTTTGTAACCAAATCTGGTTAAGTTACTAATTTTGACGCGCACGATTTATAACCGTTTACCAACACTACTTCGAACTGGTGTTTAAATGTTGCCGTAACTTTAAATTAATAAAATATTTAATTAGTTAACCGCATATTTCTTTTTAAAATAGACCATCTGCAGCTTCTGCGTCATCAGCGTCATCATCGTTTTCCCATGAGGATGTGAAATATATGGGCCGTAAGCAAAAATTTTTTTAAAAAAAATCGCGCGATTTTTTTTAAAAAAATTTTTGCCTGCGGCGCTTTTTTCTCACCTTATCAACTCAGCTCATCTAAATGGACATATTCATCTATGACCACCTCTTTGGAAGGGTTGTAAAGCCTTCCAATGGCCATAAACCCCTCATGGATCCTATCCGTGACATGTTTAAACTTCAACTTTTCACTGAGTATTACGTTGTGACTCCGCAAGAAGTCTAACAACTCACTTTTAATGAGTCTAAGAAACTGTCTCGCAGTAACATCACAACCTGTGCACGACATTTTATAAAAATTAAAGCTTTCTGCACGATTCCGTTATATATAGTGTTGGAAAACGGCTAGAAATCGGGCGAGTCAAAATTAGGTACTTACCCAAATTCGCCTACAAAAGTAGTGCTGGTAAACGGGCAAAGTAGTGACAAATTGCACAATACAACCATGCAAAATTTAATTTTGTATTAAAATTTCAATGATTTTTTAAAAATAAACCAAGTGAGTCCCCAATCTAATTTTTACTGATAAATTCATCATAAATCACCCCCTATTTGTGGTTTTTTTTTTTTTTTTTGAGATGAGAACCGTATAATAGATATTTACCCAAGTTAAAAAACCAAAAAATAATATTTAATTATTTTAAAAAATTTTTGTTTGTCAAAACCCTTTTGTGGCTCACTGTATGTGCATATAAAATAAGTATGTATGTACATATATACAATACAATCATATGTACATACATACATTCGCGTCGTAATCAGTTTAGATTGTTTTGACTGCGGGAATGAATGAGGGATTTGAATGCGGCGCTATTCTTATCAAGAGACATAGACGACATATGTTTGCCATATGTAACGCTAGTACTCGTATGTATAATATACATATGTAAATATGTATTTCTATTATTGCCGCGATCAGAGGCCTGACTAATTATTTGCTTTACGATAAACTCAAGCGAGTCTATCAGCTCAGACAGCTGATCTGTCTCAATGCATGTGTGAGAGGATTGAAGATTAAAGATTACAGCGTTAGGGGATTTCCCGACACATGAAAGTGCGAGTACTCGCTTATCAATTCTCTTCATCTCTTTCGCAATTCAGCTTGTCATTGACGATGTAACGTTGAACAATTCGGGCGAGAAGTTTCTTCAGAACAAGGAAATGTATCCGCCATATAAACCCTTTAGAATTGTGCTAACCAACGAGGGCACAATATCCCATGTGGTGTTCAAGGAGGGTGATCCCATATGGTCGATGAATTTCAAGCGTGCCATTGCCAGCACATTGCAATTCCAGATGAAATCCAGCGGAGCCTTTGTTGTGAATGAGGTGAGTGATCCTTGCCGGAATACAGCAGTTTCCAAATGATCTTCACTGCTGTAGCGAATTTATTTCAGACGGGCATACATGGAAAATGCCAGACCGAGTACTTTGTGTCCAATAAAACCAACTACATATCCATACGTAAAACTCCCGAGCTGATGACCTGTGTTCCCTACTCGGAGGCGGTGCATGTCACCCGCAGCAATGTGCCACCAAATACCTGTGAGTTTGATCACCAGAAGAGCGTAATCATTGGCAACGAGGCCATCTATGGCTTAATGCCGCACAATGAAACGGGCTACTTCCTGAGCATGGCCCATGCAAAGGGAACCACGCTGATCCACACCTTTGAGTCGACGGGTGAAGCTCAATTCATTAACTCAGAGTAAGTTGCAAAACTCTCTTGAAAGATCAGATACTAAACAGTCTCTCTTTTTAGACTCTTGCTGAACTTTCAAAATGAAACCCCGATCGATAATCCAATTGATATTGAAACATCCATGGCGGCAGAGATTTCGAATTTACAACTGCAACCACTGGAAATAAACGATCCCACTGGCGGACGTAATCCTCAGCAACAGGAGACTCTCATCTCTGCTGCAGGTGGACTCCTGGACAATCTGGCCGAAGCGCTGGAGAGCACTGATTTCAAGTTCAGTGAGCCCTACGATTCGACATTGTCGGATGTGATAAAGCTGCTCAGTGAAATGGATTTTGAGTCTTTGAAAAAACTGTATACGGAAGTGGACATTGGTACATCGTATCGACAGGAAACCATAAGGAACATCTTTCACGAGATCATACCTCGCATTGGCACCAAAGCCTCAGTATTTCTAACTCGCCATCTGGTCGTGGAGAAGTCAATCAAATCACCCATTGCTGTACAACTGCTCATTCCAATGCCTTTTCACATATTCGAACTGTCCGCGGAGCTGGTAAAGGAATGCGAGGTCTTTCTAACCATTGGACCCGATCGTCCCGATGTGAGGCAAGCGGCAATTCTCAGCTTTGCCACCCTGGTCTACAATGTTTACGTGGCACATGGCATTGACAAGGATCAGTTTGAGGAATATGTTCAAAAGTATTTTAATCTCTATTTGAGTAAGTTTCCAAACAACTGATCTATATCATAAGGTGGTAACCCCTTTATTTTTCCAGACGATCGTGACTATGAGCAGAAGATGTTATACCTTCAGGGATTGAGTAACTTGCAGCTTGGCAATGTCGCCAGTTATTTGGAGCCGATCGTGCTCGATGCCGGCAATGAAGATCTTCGATTTATGGCTGCCTGGACAACCCTGGCGCTGGCCGATAAGCGTGCTGAACGCATCTACGAGATTTATTGGCCCATCTTTGAGTCACGTAACGCCAGCCTGGAACTTCGAGTAGCTGCTGTCACTTTGCTGTTGATCTCAAATCCAACGGCGGCTCGACTGATCAGTATACATCGCATTATACAAAGTGAAACAGATCCACATCTGATCAATTATTATCGCACCACCGTCACTAGCATATCGGAGACAACATATCCCTGCTATCAGCATCTGTAAGTATCCTTCCTAATCAGTGTCCTTTGTATCATTGATCGTTGCTCTATGATCTTTGTTATATAAAGTTTTATTTGTGAGTTATAGTTTATGATCTCTGATCTGTTATAAATGATCTCTAATATGTGATAGTTTGTCTGTGATTTATAGACTGATTTCTATGATATTTAATTTGTTAGTCATGATCCATATTCTATGATCGGTGATCAGTGACTTGTTTAATTTAATGATATCTTATCCAATTTCTTTAAAGTCGTCGTCTGCTCTCCTATATGCATCGTCATTTGCCACAAAAACCGGAGCCACGTTATTGGGTGACTGGCAATTATATATTCGACTATCGTGACTCCAAATTTGGCATTGGCGCCATGCTGCAAACCTTCCTAGTCGGCGATCCCAAGTCGGACATGCCTGTGGTGGCCTATTTTAAGTTTGACACTGAAGCACTGGGCAAATTCACGGGTCAACTGGCGGTGTGTAATTCAATAAATTTGGTCATGTTCCCAACATAATCATACTCTCATTCTCAGCTTTATATCAAGGCGAGAGGTTTGCCCGACACCATATGGCAGACAATGCAGTCCAAGTCGAATAGCAGCGATACGTTCAACGTGAGGAGCATCAAGACATTGCTGACCATGCTTAAGGCTCCTATTGTCATATCAAAGAACCTGCACCTTGAGTTCATTCTGCAAATGGAGGGAAAGACTGTGCTCTCCTATTATCTAAATCAGCGCATGTTCCAGCAACTGACCTATGACAACAGTGAGTGTGATCAGTCTTTGACCTGGAATTTTATCATCATCTTAATCTTTCGCATATTCTTTTGTTAGTTCTGGATCGCCTGCAAATGCTGATCCGCACGGATAGCCACATTAACATGCAGACGGTGCGTTGGCCATTTATGAATAAGTACTCGGTGCCCACGGTGTTGGGAACTTCCTCGGACGTGCTCCTGCAGACAACAGTTCTCACCTCGCTGCGCGGCAATATCACAGAGCATCGGACACCTCCTGGATCCAAGCATACGCTGGAGATCGATGCTCGCTATTCGTCGTACGCCTCAGTGCGCAGTCGAAGCTATAATCCCTTTCTCAATCTGGACCATGAGATCAATCGGGAGCAGGGCTTCCTCATCTACATCCCATTCAGCAGTGAATTAATCTTTAACGAGAGCGGCAGTTGTGCCCGTTATTCCTTCACACGGCCACAGAACCTGACCAGTGGACTGTCCTTCAAATCTCGAGCGGTGACCTCCACCCGTGGACAGGTGACCAAGACAGCCGCTGCGCCGTTCGAGGAGATCATGTATCCGGAACGGGGCATCGAAGTGGTAAGCAGTTGAGTTCAAGTTTCACACATTGTAACTCTTCAATTCAAAAATTCCCACAGTTCCAGCCATTTAGCTATGCTCTCCCAGACTTGGGTGTCAAACTGAGGGTCAATATGAATGTCAACGAGCTGATCAAATTCCGTGGCATGCTGTTCAAGTCGGAGTTAATAGACAAGTAGATCGATCGATGATCCTTTACGACTGCCTTACTCATTTGTAACCCTCCTTGCAGTGGCTTCTCTCGCAGCATGGTCGTAAGTGTACTGATGTACGTCTTCGGCTTCACGCAACTCAGCTCCATACATCTGGGCCATGATCGAAACTTCTCGCTGCTGATGTACAATGAGAACGCAACTCGGGTGAGACAGTCATCAGTCATCCTCATGATTATTAGTTACTATTTCCTTTAATCCGCCTCCAGATTGACGGCAACATCTGCGTTGAAGATGTGCTCAATACTTCAGAGCTGAAGGGCAAGAAAATTGATTTCACATTGGAGCATGCGGATGAGACACAGAATGTGGAGTCCTTGCACAAATGGAATGTCATCCTGGATGTCCAGACCTCAACCAAGTCAAGTTGGTTCAAGGTAACCGGAAAAGTGCAGCGCAACTCAAAGGACGATGAGGAAGACTGGAAGGTAAGTGGTAAAAAGTTTTCCCAGTTTTTTTTTTTAGTTTCCAAATGGTTATTAATCCCTGGTGTAAACTATTGAAGAGGTCTCAAATTTATTTAATCAAATATTCGTGTAATTTTAACTATATCTTAATTGGTTTAGACTTGTCCAGATCCACGTTCAGCACTCGCACATTCAGTTTCCATTCACATTTGCGTTTCCTGGTGGAATCCACCAGAGATTTTAGCCCTCCTGTCCAGCTATCTCGAGCTCCTCCTCGGCGTTGATTAGGGCCACAATACCATCCTGCAAGGACTTCACCAACTCGAACTCTGTGAAGCCCAGACGGCGCTTGTTCGAGATGTCCATGACGCCATCCTCAATGGCTGTGTGCTCGCCTCCAGTGCCTCGGATCTGCAGAGACAGTTCCTCTGCCATGGCCTTCAGTCGCTCCTCGTCCTTGCTCAACAGCGGCAGGCGAATGTGGACCGAGGCACGGAGTGTGGTGCCCAAATTGGTGGGACACGCACTCAGATTGCCATAGCTTTGATGGCGACCAAAGGTTAGATTCTTCTCCAGCTCCGTAATGCCGTTGACCAGACGCTGATAGACATCACCCAAATCACCGCACTGCGCCATCGATATGATGCGCAGATGATCCTCCTCGTTGACCCAAATTAAAAATGTCTCGGCAGGATTATGATAGACACCGCGACCAGTGGGCCAGAAGCGGAAGCAACCAGCGGTCTGCAGATAACGATCTCCTCGCTGGAAGAGTATGTGACGCTTGACCATCTCCTGCTGGGTCTCCGTATCAATGTCAGCCAATGTCAGATAGGTGCCAATTAGCTCCCCATCCATGGTCTCTGTGGCGGCACGCACCTTATCCTCCACCTCGATCAGCTGCTTCTCGGTCAGTTTCGGGAAGAAGGGATAACCCTCAATGTTGCGGGCAATGCGAATACGGGCGGAGAGTATATACTTGCGTTCCGCATCAAGATTCTCAATTTCATCCACATTGCCCCAGTCGATGTCCTTTTGGAGAACATCGCTTTCGTTCTCCTCCTGACCATGGTACTCCTTGATGATCGGATCAAAAAGCTTTGTGAAGACGTCATAACTTTCAGGATCGGCCGCATAGATGCCCACATGGGAGTCATGATGCTCAAAACCAGAAACGGCACAATCATACAGATAAGCTTCCACAGGGGGCGACGTCGTTACCAACATGTATTCCTCCAACAGTTCAGGTGTGAGGTATTTACGCAATAGAGAACTGACATTCTCCTCGTCATCAATGAGGGATTTGTAGCCAGCCATAGTAAGCTCCTGGTACTCTTCTGGTGATTTCTTGCTGCAAAGCAAAGAAGACAATTAAATAGGTTTTCGGATAATACTAGACCAGCATATACATTTGTCCACGGAGACGCTCCAGTTCCTGCTCCAAGCGCGATATAGTCGTCTTGGCCTCATCCAGATCGTTCTTCATCACATCATACTGGGCATCATCCGGGCAGCTTTCACACATGAATTTACGTACAAATCGTATGGCATCTTCGGGCTTGTTCTGTTCCTCGTAGAGCTTAATTAGAGCCTTGCTAAGTGCATCGATGACTCCAGCACGTTCCAGGTACTTGCGATATTGCACGCGTTTGGATTCAATCTAAATCGAAAGTATAGATTCACTATCTATCTGTGGAAAGCAGTTGATTTCCACTTACCGAAGTCATGTTTTCAATCGGCTAATGCAAAATTGAAAAAACCAAAATTTAATTTAATAACAGAAAAAAACTAAAGTAATGCTCAGATAGATTCCTAAAGTGACACGGTTGACACACTAGTGCTATCAGATTTTTCACACACTTGCTTTAAAAAATGAATTTTCTACTGAATTTCCAATGGGAGAAATGCGTCTGAAACGAATCGTAGCTGACTGCCTTCTAATCCCGTAACATGACCGAAACATATTGATCAAACTGACGACGTGAAGCACAAAGCCATCTCAGTTCACCAAACCCGAAACGAAACCAAACGAAACCAAATGTGTATGCGAATGTGGGACAACAATTGTGGTGTCTACCAGCGAGCGGGTGAGTGGTGCTCTTCCGCTCCTCCTGCTGGTATTCCTCCTCCTTCTGCGCCACACAATGCCTGCCTCTTGTGTAATAAAGTGGCACGCAGACGGAAGACAGACAACCTGGCCTGGGTAACAGTGTAACAGACCCGACGACAGCCACCCAGGATATGTGTAGGCTAATCGTTGCCGCAGTTGTTGTGGTTGCCGTTGTCGTTGTGCTTGACGTTTCGTCATGGTAATTTAAGCCACCCTCGCAACCCTCAAACCACCCGAAAACAATTCACCTGCAACTACATTACACACACTCACGCATATTGGAATATAAATAGTTTCAAATTACAAATTATTATCATGCTAATCTAAATGTTTTCTTGATTTTATATCGCACTACCGTTTACTATAAATATAGATATTTGATTTTTTTTAGTCTTTTTCCACACAAGTAAACTATTTAAGACTGATAAATTAAATAATCTTAATTAAGGTCAAGCTTTACTGATAATTACATTTTAATAACCTCTATTCTCCCATGCAGTTGATATAACGTTCTACATTATTTTTCACATTTGTTTCATTCTTAAACACTTCAATTAAAAAAAAAAATTTTTGAATATGAGATAAAATTTACATAAACTTTTTCGTGTATAAAAGAAGCATTTCTTTAAGAAAACATCTGAATAAAAACTTTTAAACGTTCAGAATTCAAAGATAGATTTTCACATATATGTTTTTTAACTGATTACTATTCTATACTATACTGTGAAAACTTAAAACAATCAAAAACATCAAAATTTTGATCAATATTTTAAATTAAAAATAGCAACCTTGGTATAGTGAACAACTTAAATAAATAAATAAATAAATAATAAATAAATAAATTAGCACACTTTATACAGAGTCTGTATGTGAACAAGAAATCAAGTTTACTATTTTTTAAATAGTGTTTCTAATTATGTGCTTCGCATTGTACATGCCTCAAGTATATACAGGGTGCTGGTTGGCTGATAAGAGCACTTGACGCGTGTGGCAGAGGCCACCACTTGAATTCATTGTTGACTTCCAAGCTCTCTTTCTCTCTCTCTCTCTCTCGCTCTCTCTTTGTTGTAGGCCTGCTCCAAGTTGACCTATGAACCGCTTGTCTTCACCAAACGTCCACACACACTCAACGGATATGTGGTCTTTGGCCTGGCCGCCGAGGACGGCGAATGCCCGGAGAGCGAATCCAAAGTGCAATTCGCGGCACGCGCAGGCGTAAGTATTTGTATATGGGACTTAACCAAGTAATGCGAGTATATCATATTTATTGCAGCCCTCGGAGCATGCCCGAGCCTTTCTGCGCTCGGATAAAATCTCGCTAACGGACACCGATTTCTGTCCCAAGGAGGTGCTCAAGTTTTCACCCATACCCACATCGAAGTACTGCAAACGCAGTAATTTTGAGAGTTTCACATCGATAGCGCAGTATGATATGGATCTGAAATTTAATAATGTGTGTAAAGCTTAGCAAGATCGAAGAATATGGTATTAATTTCGTTCGTTTTAGATGCCCGCCTGGTTTGAGTTGTGGTCGACGCGTTTGGATCATTTGGTGTCCGCTCTGTCTGACCATAAGGTGGACAGCTTGCATATGAGTCAACATATTAACATAACGATGCACAGGCCGCACGATCACTTCTGGCTGACTGTGGATGTAAATGGTGTCAATTGGCGTATCTATCATATACCGTTCCTGTATAAGCTGGACTCCAAGTTCGATACATCGCACGAGTTGGCCTTCGATTCAGGATTAAAGCGATCCTGCTCGGTCATCAATGGCATGATCAATTCATTCGATGATTATCTGATTAATCTGGGCGATTTTGTCACCCAGCCGGATTGTCTGACTCTGCTTGTAGCGGATTGTTCGCCGGCTCCCAAAATGGCTGTGTTCCTTACGCCCTCGCCCAAAGCCGGAAGCCTGGCCAGCAACTATGGACTACGTGTGCACATTGGGCAGAATTACTTCAATTTTCATTCACGCGCCGGCAACAGCAGCCAGGTGGATGAGTCACCTGTATTTATCTATCTGAATCAGGCACAGACGCCACATGATGTACGACAAAAGCCATACCAATGGCCGGTTGATGACAGTGACTATGTATTCCGGTAAGTTCGTTCACAATTACAGCTCAACACATAAATAATCCTCTTCTCCTGCTTTAGCGTTGAGCTAAACGAGCAAAACCTGTTGATCATCGAGTGCACCAAGCTAAGTGCCACCATTCAGTTTGACATGTACAATATCTTGAATTTCGAGATCTTTGGCGTCTACAAGCATCAAATGTGTGGATTGTGTAGCAAACCCTTAAACCGCATGCAGAACTACACGCTCTGTGAGTTGGATACAAGATCAACTACGACGACAACGACGCCAATGCCAGTGACGACGACGACAACAACGACGACAACTGTGGATAACGTATCTGAAATAGTTGTAATATAAGAATGATATTAACGTGTAACTAAAGTAAAGAGAACGCTGTAGCGAAAATAGCTCGAAAACATAGTTAAAATATATGTCAAATTCAGCGATCATTATTAATAACGAAAACAATAAGTTAATTATACTAATAATCCAAGACAATCTACGTTTTTAAACTCAACTGATAAACTTTTATATTTGTAGCATACTTATGGGTTTCATTCAATTAAACTCTTATACAAAATTTTGCGAAATTATTTATACATTTGTTTATTTAATCCATTTAAGAGAAATTATGTAAAAAGTCCAAATATTCTTTCAAAGTTAACTGCAAATAAAAATAACAATAATAATAAAGAATAACAATAATTCATGTACTTTTTTTGGCAGGACTATCCATATATAATAATTATATAGCTAATGAAATCAAAATTATCATATATTAATCAATGCCAAGTTGTTTGGCAAAAGTAAAAATTAAATGAAAGATATTTCTCTTAACATAGATTATAAAATTAAAAGTTCGTCGTTCTACGTCCTTTGCTTTGGTTAAGTATATTTTTTGGCACTCCTAGCCTTAGTTCTCTAAGAAATCATTGCAAAATAGAATGTCAAGCATCTAGTTTGTTTGTACTTTGCATTTTCAAGTAAATTTTTGGCATAAATAATAATTGTTCAACTTAATTCAATGTCAACTATATATACATTTTTGCGATTAAGGCATAATATGTAAACTATAGAAATCACTTTCAAAATAGATAACTTAATGTCTCTCTCTTCGTTGTTTGTCCTTTGATTTGTTTAAGTTAATTTTTTGAAAATTCTAGCACATAAACTAAAGAAATCCATTTCAAAAAAGATTAAATGTGAAGCTCATTGTAATGTTGGGCTTCAAAGGGAAATTAACTGAATATATGTATAGATATTTTACTGCTCCTTCCAGCCAATTTGCTTCTCACGATCGCGATGCAGCTGGGTTAGCAAATGTAAACGCAACTGGTCGACGCTCTCTAGAGTTTGGTTGCACAATCTGCAAGTCTTGGTTGTCATAGTGCCATCACTGAAATAAAGTCAGTATTGTATATAAAATGAACATTTAAGGTCGTTGTATACTTACAAGTGTCGCCAATCATAAAGCTCCTTGCAATTTGCTTTTAAAGCCATCAAGTTGCTCATGTCTTCGTTCCCCAGATAGTGGGAGCAATGCAACGGAAAAATGGCACGCTTACCAAATGGTTCTGAGGGAGGCTCCATATCATCCATATTCTCCCAAACGTATTCAGAACTCGATACATGACGTTCAATAAAACTTCGATCCTTGCTGAGTAGTCTGCAAAAACAAAAATGATGAGAAGTGACTGACTGTTCTGTTAGTTCTTTTATACTAACCTTGTAAGCAAAGAGCGCAGATTATTAAAGAAGACAACTCGATTTTGAACTCCTGCTGAGGGCAATTCATTAGCATCATAGTTAAACAGAAAACCATCCATAGTATAACGCATTTGGTTTATCTAAATGTAAAAGATTAAAAAATATATTAATTTTCAAGCTACAACGTCTGGAATCTTTTCGCAAATAAATACTTACAATACGAATGTCATCCTTGAGTATACAGACATCCAAATTGACTATCATGTCATGCTCTTCATAGTATGGCTCCATAGTTTTTGGATTGTACCCCAGTCCGGCCAACAGACAAACGTACTTCGAGTGCTCTTTATTGCATTTGATTTGCATGGTGGGGCAAAAAAGCATTGTCATTAGTGCACCAAAGCCATGGATATTTGGCATCAACGTTGTGCCCCGGGCAATCAAATGTTCACCACCACTCTCGGCCACCGAAGCAGCCACCACAATCTGATCGTGACGGTCTTGTGGGTCGGAATCCAAAAGCACGGCATTAACCGAATCTCGATCAATTGAGACTGACTTATACATGCCAATGCGTATCATGGAGCTTAAGCTTGTCTCTAATGGACTGAATGGACCTTTAATGCATATATTTCGGTTGCATTTATTCAGAGGCGGTGGTTCCAAGTCCACATCCACTGGTTGTTGAGCGAAGCGCAAATAATGCTCATTAATGTTCCGCTGTTCTGTAAAGGTCACAAACCGCTTGCTTTCCTGTTTGCGTGTACGAAAATCGTGATCCTTTCGAGACATATAGTCCTCGTCAGCACGTCGAGCCAGTTGACGCTCCACCAGTTTCTCGTTAAGAATGCCGTCGCGCATATGTATTATGACAGCGGCCACGTTGTCAACCAATGAGTAAATCTCCAACTCGATGGAGCCGCATTTGGACAGAGAGCGTAACATTTCATCAGCCTTCTCCGGCCAACGATTATAGACGCTTGACACCGACGATGGCTGCACCAAAGCGAGCCGGCATTCAAACATTCGTGGTGGCAGTTGCTGAAATTCATGTTCTAGCTCATTTGGCATTAAACGTAGCTGATTCATGGATAAAAATGCAGTATCGCCATAATCAATAAAACGCACACGAAATTTCGGATCCTCTCTTGTCTGAGTCTCCACTTTTACTACCACTGCACGCTGAAATACGTGCTCCCGTTGTCCCAGCAACATTAGACCTTTGGTAATGACGCTCGCTCTCTTCACGAGACATTTTAGATGTTGTGGGTCATTAAATATCTCCGTCATACTTCTAATACGCTCAGTCATCACACATGGCTGGAAGTAAAATTTTCCGCAGTTCACAATCTACGAAAAGAAAATTTGTTACTTATTCTGTGCAAATTTAACAAGACGGAAAGGTTATCTTTGTCACGTCGAAGAATTGATACCCTTGCAGAACCCTGTATTCAAATTTCGACTGATCATTTCAATGACAGCAATAATAGTCCGATTATAGCCAAACTAGTTCTTTAGATATCTCAAGAAACATTTGAATCTTGTATAGTAAATACCTCATGCCTTTACTTTTGATAGTACATGGCCTGAAAAAATATGATAAATATGAACACTCACATGCGAAATGTTGCCTGTGAGAGTCTTATCAAAGACAGAAGGCAAGGTAAGGAGCTCCACATTCCATTCCTTTGATGGTGGAACCCAGACACAGTGATTGACTACACCAATCTGACGTTGCCGCACATAATTAAGGGCATAGTCTTGTCTGCAAATCGAAATGATATTACTAAAGCCTATTACTAATGTTAATTAACTCACTCCATTACAAGCAGTCGACGATTAACATTTTGAAAACGCATGCGAACTGCTTTGTAGACCTCAGTCATAACACGACCTGGTACTTGAATTGTATTTGCGGTTTCACTCTCATCTTCGTCCTGTTTGAAAGTCACAAATATCTTTTCCGATCCATGTTGAAAAGTGACATCAATTTTGTCCGGTTTAATTTTTGTCTCTGCAAAGAGTTCCTTGATGCGACGCGTGTAAAGTTCACCCAAGTAGCGTTGATCAAAATTTGTAAAGAAGACTGTGCGACACGGATCCTTGCCACAAATAGCGTGGTATATGTCGCGATCGTAATCCTCATTAACTTTGTTAGTGCGCATAAAATAATTGGGATAGAATGCGCCGGCAATGATCACCTTCAAGACTATCGCCTTTTCGCGATCATTCCACGGCTGGCAGGCTTCAAAGGGCATAGACTGTAGATTAAGACGCACGCAGCGTTGGCGCAGTTCCTGTACCATTAAATGCATCTCCTTGAGCGAGCGTAGGTTAACATTAAATCGACGAGCCCATTGCCGTGCCGACTCTGTGAGCATTCGATCCTGACACATGCTCAGATAGATCTACAAAAAATGAACAGAACTTACTATAGGGAAAATCTTAAATGCTTTATTTTGCTCTTGCTCACCCTATACACACGATAAATGGCAACTAAGTCCGAGCCTGAACCATCGGCAAATATGTAATGCATCCAAAATGCATCATTCAAGTGTTTGCCGGATCGAAACAAACCCCGTACATTCATACCAGCAGCTTCAAATGGAACAAGTATTATATATATGTTTTTTGCAACATTTTGTATTGAATTGTCTCTCTTACCGATGATTATGACCTCGTCCAGGCAATTAAAGATATAGCCAAGTATGATGAGTCGACTCAAATGCACATCAAGAGGTAGCTTGGACATAATTGTACCCCAATAGGTAAGATCGCCGTCGAGATCCTCGTAAACGCCATCCACTGTAGTGTAAAGGGCTCCAACTTCCTTTAACATCAGCACTGTGTTGTGTATGTCCGATAGATTTGGTGGCGACATTGCCAAGGCTAAAATTTCCGTTGGCATGCCCATTTCGAGTTCCTTAGCTTTGAGTACGGAAGCTTGAAGAGGCGAACGAAGCATTTCGGGCACACCAAATTCTTTCATTTCGTTAATATAAAAATCTTTGGTTACCATGCGATAAACACGTCCACTTCGTAGGCGTCCAACGCGTCCAGCACGTTGGCGGCAGTTTACTTTAGAGGCCCATTCCAAGCGCAGGCTGCTGAAATTGGTAGCCGAATCGGTGTAAAGAACTTTCGTCAAGCAAAAGTCAATCACATAGGACACATCTGGTACGGTTATAGAGCTCTCGGAAATATTTGTAGTCAGTATTATCTTGCGATGACCAGTTGGTGGCGGTTGGAAAACTTCTTCCTGAGAATCTGGCGACATCAAGGAGTGACAGCGCACAATGGTCACTTTCATGCTGGGACTGTGTGGGATTTTAATTATTAGTAAACAATAAAGACTTACTATGTCACTGTTTACTTACTTTCTGTCTACGACGGCGTTAATATGATCTGTCATGGTATCAATCTCATGAATGCCAGGCAGAAATATGAGCACTGCTCCAATGCGCATTGCCTCCTCATAGGACTGCTGTGATGTTTCAGCCGCCTTGCGTTCCATATTATCAATGATCAGGAGCATTTTAACGGCATCATCATAGCCGTCGTCTGTTATGCCGGGCTCTCTCTGTGGCGGTTCATCCATCCAATGAATATTTTGGAGTTGATCGCGATAGAATTTCACCAGCGGATACTTTCGGCCGTGACTTGCGGTTACCACGGGCGGAAACGATGTACTGGTAGCAAAATATTTTGAGAACTCGCGCGTATCAATTGTGGCGGACATCAGGATGACTTTAACATGTCGGGAATTGAGCGCCAGCAGGCGACGTACAACAATCAGCAAAAAATCCATATCCTGATCTCGTTCGTGCACCTCATCCAGAATAATGTGAGTGTAATGGGTGAGTGTCTTCTGGTGTATGAGAGTGTTCAATAATACACCTGTGGTGCAATACAACAGTCGAGTGTCTTCCAAATTGGACGAACGATGCAGGCCAACCTGATAGTTGCACACAGTTCCCGGTTGCCATTGCCGTTCTTGGCAAACACGCTTACAAATCGAGATGGCAGCAATACGACGGGGCTGTGTTACAACTATATTACAAAATTCGCGCCGTTTGAAGGCTTCATCCAAAATATATTGCGGCACCTAGCGGCAAAAAAGTGCAATTAAAATCGATAAAGTGAATTATTATTTCGATATATAAAATAGCCACATATTTCAAATGACAACCCTGCTCTTAGCAAAGGTAGAAGAAATAAATGGCGCCAACAACAAAAATTAACTGGAAGCCAAATGTGTACTATTTCACAGATAAGAATAGTCGAATAGAAACAAAATGTGATAAATAATGCAAACCTGAGTTGTCTTGCCGCAGCCAGTCTCTCCTTTCAATATAACAACGGGATTATCGTTGATGGCTGCCACAATCTCTTCGCGCTGTGCATAAATTGGCAGATTCTTGTTGCGATTCAAATCAAAACGATACTTTGCATAGTACTCTTCATCTGAGCGTACGCGGGGCAATTCCTCAATTTCATCGTCGTCATCGTCGCTCTCAATATCATCGAGTGTTTTGTTGCGCTTAGAACTTGGTCCATCGCTGCTTAGCTGTTAAGATAACAAAAACAACATGCAACTCCAATTTAAAGCATACTTATTAAATAGCGACCCATTAGCATGCTTACTTTGTTCATAAGTTCCTTCTCTTTTTCGACGATTTCATTAACATAATCTGTACCGACAATCTCGCGTTTAATGGGCTTGGAATCTTGAGTTTCCAAAGCGAGTATATTTGGATCGCCAGTTATGCAGCCTTTAACTACTGGACCACGCTTAAAATCTTTCGAAAAGTCGAAAAAGTCCATCAAATCGGATCCATCCATGTTGTAAAAACAAAAAAGTGCAAGACTAGCACTTCTCAGAAATTCCTCTCGCCGACTGCTTTCTGAAAACGATGTGCGCACTTGAGCTGTTGAACGGTAAATGAAAAATTTGATCTAAGGCTCAGATTATACAAATTATATCGATATATTAATATATGTTAAGGACGATCGCAATTTTAATTAGCCAACACCTTACAATTTTTTTGTGAACAACCACAACAAAGTTACAAATAAACAGTTGGGCAGGATATACGAAAATACTAATACATATTGGTGCTAATAATAATAATTGATTCTCCTGCAAAATTTAAATACAGCAACAATATTAAAAATATCGCACACAGCAATCGATAAAATCAGCGGGCTCTGTTACTGCCATGCTGTTATTAAAATCTTGTCTCTGTTATTAAAAGCCAGTTAACAGCTGTTGAGTTTAACTTTAACCACAATGTAGACCGAATTTCTATATGTAATTCGAAGTCTACGAGCTTTGTATTTTTAGACTAACAGTCGCATAATTTTGAAATTAATTGTTTACAAAATTGCATCATTATATAAAATAAAAATAAAATGACATAGTCCGTTTGCATAGAATATAACATATGCTGTTAATAACAGTTCCGAATAATGTTAAGGTGTTGGATGTCAACCACAACATAACATAAAAATTCAGTGAACGTGACAGTTCGATTCAGAGCTCTTATTTTATTTGACATTAAAAAATAAGCAAGTAATAAATTTTTCAAGTCAAAAGTATAGCTACATAAAACACTTGGATCAAAATTGTTCAGCAAAGGGAGCTGCCCAAAAGTAGCACAAAAAATGACACGTAAGTGGACAAATCGAGAATTTCTGTTGCCGTTCTATTGTTGTCCAGTCTGGCTTGTGCAAAAGATTTATTGGTCGCAATGAAAAATGCAAAATGAAAAACAAATAAAAATAGTCAACAAGCATGCACTAACAGTTAATTTGGATTTGCACATTTTGCCAATGCAAAATCGATTAAATATAATAGCGACTGCTACTTGTGTGAGTATATATAGTATGTACAGTTAGTTGATTAATTGTTTTGACAAAATAAAAATACGTTCGTTCGAGTCTGCAAATAAATACATATATTTTTTCCTATTTATTATTGTTGCCAATAATAATAGTTGAAAGTAGAAATAATGTAGAGCGTTGGGTTTAACTATGTCAGAACAATAACTTGACTAACTGTACGTGAGCACACGCTTGCCGTGTATGCTTCTAACCTCTATGTATGTATATTGCCTATGGTAGGACTTGGCATGTGGGACTAAAGAAAACCCAATCATGAAGAATACCCTCATAAGAAGTATGTTAAGTTGATAAAAAACCAAAAACAACATTTTTATGCATAATACAGGCGGCAACCAACGAGACCTGGCGCGCGCCAAGAACGCGAAGAAGCAGGCTGAGCAGACGAAAGGCAAACGGACTGATTGCTTGACTGTGGAGCAACGTAAAGCTAGGTAAATGATGGGTGAAGTGATAACATAGACTGTACAGCAATTAAAAATCTTTATTCAACATGTAGGGACGCTGAACTTATGCGAGATAAACAAAAGCGGAAGGAAGAGGAGGCGGCTGCCGCTGCTGCTGGCAAGAGCAAATAGATAACGTTAATACAGATACAGTTTCAGCCGGAACAGCGCGCTGTTTAGTCTTGTCGTCGTCGTAGGTCCGAAAATCTTCATTAGGCATCAACAGAAACAAGAGAACAAAGCAAAGCAAGAGAAACAGTCACGATTCAGAAGCTTTGATCAGCGCCAGCAATTAATCCCCCAGGATAGTTCATTGGTTAAATTGCGCATCAATCGTGAATTAATAAGCTACAAACCCATCAATTAGCAATAACTACGTATCCCAAGGCAGAAACACTCGGCAAAAGGCTCAATTTCTTTAATGTTACGCATCAGTGCTGAACAATTATAATTTTTCTCTATATACCTGACTAAATTATTTACTGTAAAATATATAAATTTTCAAATAAAACATAATATACAGCCAAAACAACCAAACGTTATATTTGCTACATATTATGTATTATTTTTTTATTTACCAAAATGTATTTATTAATAAGAAAATAGCTATTAAAAGATTATAATTATATTGTCCACTGTCACAAGAAGATATATAGATCGAATGTGCGCACTTAATAAACCATTCGAATTTATTTCTAGCTTTGTTTTTGCATGTTAGGTCGACTTTTTGTTGGTCTTCAATTTAGGCACTTTTGCAGTCGGAGACAGATAAACGTTAATACATGACTTAAAGGCTGTTAATAAGATTGATTAACTGATAATGAGAAATTTAGTCGGAAATATAAGAGCGTTGAATTTGCAAGCTAAATATTAATTTAAAAGCAATCTTTTGGCTCTAACATTGATAAAGCTGTGTGAGATACTTTAATTATTCTTCCTAATTTAACTTATTTTTCATCGATATCAAAGTTTGACATTTTTCCAGATTTTTTGTAAGTATTTTGTCGAAATTCGGATATTTTTTAGAATTAAATTGTATAGCGGGGGTAGCAGCGGGTGACGAACTTCCAACCTTCATAAAACTAATCTCCTTTATTTTAACTAATTTCAAATAAAAAATGTTTATCAAATTATTAATTTATTGCAATAATTTGGTAAGTGAACTGAAAATAAGTTCACACTTGAATTGTGCGCCACGGCAAAAATTGGTAAAATTCTCGACTTCCAAATATGATGCGGCATCTAGCGACAAATTAGTGCAACATAAATTGAAAGTGTAACATCGATAGATATTTTCACAGCACTGCCCTTAGTCGCAAAGCAGTGTTTTCAGCTATAAAATAGCTAAGTTGGCAACATTGGTGAAGTGCAAAACTTAAAAATATCAACAATAACAAACTTAAAGTGGTTGCATGGAGCCAAGTGTGTATGTAGACTGTTGGCAGCTGATTCAGCGTTTTGGACGTGCTGCCGACGAGTCGCAGGATGCAAATTTCGAGCTGTTCTCCCAATGCTGGCTTGAGATGCAGATGCAACACATTTACTCAGCGCAAACCAACCACGTCGAGGTAATGGAGACCACGATGGCGGCACTGCACGTAGCTAAAAGAGTTGCATGTGGTCGCAAAACAAACGGTGATATGTTTGAGGCAAAGCGTGCTCAACGCATTGGTGGCATCTACTTGCTCTATGCCATCTATAATAAGCAGCCAACGAAGCACTTTGTTAAAATTGAGGTTTCACCGCGTACTTGGGAGTCACTTACCAGCTACGTAGAGCAGCTGCGTCTTCAGACCGGCGAAAGACGTGATACGCAGCAAGTCAGTTACATCTTTTGGAAACTAGTCCAAGAGAATGCCTTCCTCTACACGGCACTGGACTATTGCCAGGCACTGGATGCACTCGCCGCCTATGACCACTTGGAAAGCATTGCGATTGCAAAGCATCAGAATAACCACACTTCCGCTCTATTAAAACAGCAGTTAAAACCAAGCAAGGTCTATCTTAACGAGGAGCTGAATGGTCTATCGGATCTGGCCTCCATTTCCAAGCCGCTCTGCCAGCTGCAGGAGGCGTACAACAAGCAAATGGTACGCCACCGTTCCTCGTTTGCTGCCACGCAGATCTTCAGTCAGTTGCAGGATGTATTCTCTGAAGCCAACGATAAACTGATGGGAAACAAGCCACCAGCCACGACCAGTGAAGCAAATGATCAACTGGATGTGAGAAAACGCGTTCGGCAAAAAGCGATGTTTGGAGAAGCCATTGAAGCAATGTCCACAGACGACGAGGAATCAGAGCAGCCGTCGCCCAAACCTATCACTCTGCACGAGCGTCGCATGTCCTCAGCGACGGTATTTGAAGCCAAACTGCCAGAGGATGTACTGAAAAATTTGCAATCTTAATAGGACTTTTTAGGTTTCTATGGATATATCTAAGGAATTAAACAGACGCTCACGAAGTTGTAAGAATGAAGTAGAAGAATGCCTCGCAATTAAGCGTAAGCCTACTCCAAGAGGGATTGGGCGGATGGAAAGACTCAACAGATTATATTTTGGCATTTTATCCAAACTATCAGCAACTGAGCCATCATAAAGGTAAAACTACATGTTGTTGAGGTTTTGCTTGGAATCAGAATACTTATGGAATTTTAGGATGATCTTCTGGAAGATCTAATTAAAGAGTTCCTTGAATTAGATTAGATTAGAGTGCAAGTCCAGAAGGCTTAACAAATATACATACAAGGCATACAAGATCAATTGAATCGTTATTTCGCAGAGAACTCTTTAATAGAGCACACGCGAGACCATTCTTATGGTGATTCCAGATGGTGATCACCAACCAAACGTTATTTTTGATAAGTAATAAAATTTATTTGGAATAAAAAAAAGTAAATTTGCAATCCGGTATTATTATTATTTTGTCATAAATGTTCAATAATGTTTCCATTTAACGTCAAAATTATAAATGCCTTTTACACAAAAAAATTTCAGGATCGGCGCTCCCCAGTGAACTTCCTAAGAGATGTGGCTTTGCGACCTTTAGTAGAAATTTGCATACAATGGATCATATTTAGGTCAAACTATGTACTAGCAGGAAATGCTGATTGCTACAAAAATACCCTATTTTTCCAAATTGATATGATTTGCCATATGGTTTCATATTCTTAAATAGCCTTTGGATTAAATATTCAACTTACGATATTTTAAGCCCACAAAAAGACTTTTGGAAAATTACAATAAAAAAAAAATTATAATTTAATATACAGTACATATAAAAGTGATGCATCTAACATGGCTCCTAGAGTTCTAGATACCCCCTAAGTGATATATTAGTTAGATCAAAGCTATTATAACTATTTTAACCCAAAGACAAAAGATATAATGTGATCATTGAATTTGAGATATCAACGACACAAATTATTGAATAAATACGAAAGTAGCAAACTGGACACAAACTCTCGCCAAAGCCAAAGGAACCCAACTGCCAATAAGTAGAATCTTGTATATACCATTTGAGCATGGGTGAAATGCCCAAAAACAAAAAAACATAAGAAGTAGAAACAACTAACCGGCAAGCCGACCACTAACCAAAAATGGGCGACAGCAAAGCGTGTTGGCATCATATCTATGGCGCGTATCTTATATAACCAGTCGCCATTCCATGGGATACGGATGCCAAAGCTAGGATTGAGACAGAGACTGCAACATCTGGAGTCTGAAGTGAGTGGAGTCGCGTGCAAGACGCTCAGCTTGGAGCAGAGTTCCTGGAAATGTAACGACAACAACAACGAGCTGCTGGCCAAGTAATGAGCGGCTTTTAATGATTTGTTTGGTCTTCTAGTGCAAAACGTTGTAACTGATATCGCAGAACTAACAAAGGCCCATTGTTAGTCAAGTTTGCATGTTTGATAAGTCTATGCTGCAAAAGCAAGAGTCGAGGAAATAACAGAAGACAATAGGAAGAACAGGTTTGTAAGATTCACTAGCACCCACAGCAGAGAAAGCTCCCCAACGAAAGCTTCAATAGCTAAAAACAACCTTTAGGTTTCAGAACGTTTGTATGCCGCACTAAAAACTCAATCAACTTAAACGTAGCTGACGTCGACGTCTCTGTCGCTGTCGCTGGCGCTGTCACCGTCGCAGCAGCCCAACGTTGAGAGCGTTTGCCGTTTGTTGGCGATCGCCTCTCTATGCGACTCTCACAAGCGTTGCGCGCGATTTCAGTCGCAACGTGAAACTCGCCGCAAACACAACGGAATCTCGCGCAAATACCGTGCCAAAAGTCGCGTCAAAATTGAACCGATTAAAAATTCTAAAAACAAATATATTTATTACTATTTATTAATTGTTAGCCCATTACCAAAGTGTTGAATTTGGGCAAAATTAGAAAGTGTAAGTGAAATTGTCGCTTTGGCGACATTTTTGGCACTTATTTGATCACTGATCGAAATGCTAATGCAAATGCCAAGTGTCTGACATTATCAGCAGGCAGTTGGCAAGCGAATGCAACTGAATTTTAAATTGCAGTCAATGTTTGAATGCGCCTGGGCATCAAACGATCGATCGATTGATCGCCAAATGCAAATCAAGTGATAAACGATCGCTACGAAATTGAAATAACAGGCGTGCAGCATTTAGTTGACAGAGGAGCAGCTAACCGCGTCCCCAGTGCCCAGTTGCCGGAGGCCTCTCCTCCTCCCGTACCCAACCAATAAAGTCTGAGGCGATCGTCTGCCGTAGACAGTCGCGAGTCGAAGTCACAGTCGAGTGTGTGTGTTGTTTTTTGTTATTTTTATTATTTATACAAATTATATTCAATTTCATTTAGCTGTCGCTGTCGTCGAAGTCGTCGCCAGCAATTTCAATATTCAAATGATCATGATCACTTGACTTTGACTTCGTCACATACTCGAAACGATCGCATTTCAAAGCTCTGCTTTTTCTGAGCGCCTGCAACAACAACCCGATAAATTATGATTAATACGCTAAACAAAACGCAAGAAAATATTGAAGGAAAAAAAACCGACTAAATATTTAACTTATAACAGCTTCTGTTTGTTTTGACTCCCGTTTGGGGATCTGATCGGACGTGCATTCTGTTGACCCAATTTGTTGACGGCATTGATGAAAAATGACGAGCAAAACAAAACAGTTTGTTTGTTTTCATTTTTGGTTTTGCAACTACGCTTTATATAGACAGGCTTTTGCCCGAATATGTTTATATATCTAAAAAAAATACGAGTATTATGCATGATATGTATTTCCTTGCATTACCATTCGCATATATGTATGTATGATGTCAGTCTCATCTCCCACTGGCACAATGAGAACGTGTTGACATTGAAAATAAAGTCAACGACAACCTGTAATGCTTTAATTTATTTTTGGGCATCCAAGTTGCCAACCTCGAAATGTCCAAGTGAAGAAAGCACTTGCGAAAGGAACAAATGCATTAAAAAATATTCCAATTATCAAAACAAACCCAAGCAAACATATTCTGTCTTTCAGAAATCGTCCAATTGCTCTCAAAGCTTTTTTGTGTGCGTGGGCGTATACGTTATATTTGCAAAATTTTGTTATTTTTTTTTGTCAAAAAAAACATGATAGAGGCAACGGGTTGAGCTACTTTTTAGGCATGCCAGTCAGCTATGTCCAATAAAAATCACATTCAAGCTGGAAATGAAGTGACAAGCTTTGAATAATGTTGCGATCATTTTTGTTTCAACAATATTCCTTCATACACCTGTTACTTGTCAAACAAACACTCAGATAAATAACTTACCAGCTCGTTTTTTTTTCTAACAAGTCAGTATATATAATTAAAAAGTCAAAGATCGTGCAGCAGTTATAACTCTTCAACGGACTCCTCGCAAAGTTCAATGACGCACAACCACTAAAAATGAACAAAATTAAAAAAAATATATCTCCAAAGTACCAAATTTGTCTGAACACTTTATACGCTCTTGTTAATAGCTTTGAAATGATAAATTCCAAAAAAAATAAATAAATTTCTATTGTTTGTACTTACAAAATATTAAGTTTATTAAAATAAATTCAAAATTTACTCAAAGAATATTATCATCGTTATTCCATTTATCTTATGGATAGTTTGCTTGAAAACGAATATACCCATTTCATTCATTATACGAACAGGGTATGCCTGTCGAAATGCCAAAAAGAAAGAGCAACAAAACGTGAAGGTTAAAATTTACAAGGCAATCAAGCAAACATTAAGATAAAATAGCAGAATTCTAAATGGAAAACATTCAGTAGACTATTTCTAGAAAAGTGTTCTAATGCCATAAATGAGGCAGGCAGCACACCTACGTTAATGTAGGCGTTGACTTTGGCACAGTGGCACACAAAAGTCTTGTAACGGAAATAAAGTAGTCGAAGATTCGATTCAAAGTTCTATAATCTACCAAAATTTGATTATTTTTTTGTAACAGCTATTGCTAAATAATAATAATAAGCCACATTGTGTATAATAATTTCCATTAATTACACATCTGGTCTGGCGGTCAGCCTGAATGAACTGAGGCCGACTAAAAGCATTTTATTTTTCATAAAATATATAGATTTTTAGATCCGAGAGCAGAACACTCGAGACCTTGTGGACTATTTATAATTCGCTTTGTATTTGTGTTTAGCTTGTTTCAAAAATGAATCATTTTTACGGCAATTTTATATGTTTTCTTCTCACTTTCGCTACAGCGCAATGCGAAAGCAAAATCTTAGAGGATTATATGTTAAAGTTAGTTGTTGAACGCGTTCAATGTCTGTTCATCACCATGACGATGTTGACAACAGACTGCGACTATTTAGAAGAGAGTAAAAAAACATGCAGCGCACAAATTGTATCTCGTAGATACAAGTGCACCGCATGCTAAAGAAAAAAATACCGATGCGAAACTATTAATTGAAAGGAAATAAAAACATCGGTTCACTCTGCAGCTTCAAAGGCGGCAATTGAGTACGAGTACTCGTATTGCAGCTGCAAAAACTTTAATTGATTTATACTTGTGGCATTTGCCAATCATGTGATTGAAAGCCATGGCAAAAACAATACCAATATGCGGAAAGACCAACAAACAATTCATAGAGTTTTTCATTGCCTAAAGACAAGTTTAAAATTGAGTTTGGCTAAAAAAAAAAACAAAACAAAACAACAACGCGTGCTTTTAACTTGTCATATTTGGTAGAACTATTTTTGACCGGTTTGGCAGGGCACAACGTCATCGTCTGCTCCCACTAGCCAGAGATTGAGCAATTGAAAGAGAGAATGAAACTCACTTCAATTGCAGATACAATATGCTTTTGTATCTGTGTGTGTATCGCGTAAAAAGTAGCACAAAAAATGTCAAACTTAATTACGCGTCGAACCGCAAACAAATTATATGAACGGACCTGGGGCCATCGAAAAGTTCGGAATTGTTAAAATCAACAACAAATAGCTACAAATAATTGGCGCCCGCTTTGCTGGCGGCACTCGATAAATGATTAAATGATAAATGGCAAATACAAGCATGTATCTGCAAGATACAAAAGCTCGACACGCGTTCACTACACACACAAATTGTGTTAGTTGTATGCTGGAGGGGGAGTGGAGTATGGGGGATGTGGATTCGAATAGAGGAACTTGATTAACCCATATCGACGCCTTCGCAATTGGCTTTTGTTGTTTTTCATGCCCGCTGAATTTTAAAATCAGTCCAATTGAAATGATTTATAATGAAAATATTTCCATTTTATTTCTTTGACATAATGGGTTTTGTTTACAAAGTGGTCTTGCGAGACTATGATTATAATCTAATCGTATTTCTAAAATGTTTTTGCTGTGAAACTATGTGTTATTTTCGAGGCCTTATTATTTCATCAATTCTAAAAAAATCGTTTTCTTTGAACTTTAAACAAATATACGCTAAACCAAATTTACAAATTTCAAAGCCTCTATTCTGATAATGTGAAATGTTAATCATATATAATTTCAGCTGTTACAGAATATTACTGATTAATGCATCAATTTAACTATAATTTGTTAAAGACTTCTCATTTTCTTAAATATTTCGGTAGCTACATAATCTTTAAATCCACAAACTTTTCCCTACTTGCATCCAATTACTTATTCAAGACTCTTATCTGGAAACCTTTCACATTTTTCGAAATTAAACGAGGTTTTCTTTGCAGCCCACACACAAACAGAAATGCAGCAAGACAGCACGTTGCAATGACAAACGTGGCAAGTTGCACTTGTCAAGCACTTTCCAGCTTAAACCCACACATTCATTGACAATGACAACAGCGGCAGCCTCAGCATCAGTCGCCTCAGAAATTCTTGAGAAAAGACGCTAGAAAAACCGCGCTGGTGTCGCGCGCGTTTTCGTCCGCCCACGATTTCGCTTGAACTTGACTCTGTGAGGTTTGTGAGCTGTTTATGACTACATACAGTTAAACTGTTTGCAAGCGGAAGTTAGCGTCACCATTAAATATAATATATTAATATGATTATTACTTTGGCTATTAACAGATGACATTCGCATTGGGCTAAAACCGGTCAATGTGGCTTACATTGCTCAACTGATAGCTGGAGCATTGTCTGTGTGTATCTTTGGAGGGCACTTAGTCACCTACACTCTTTAGTATATCTACATGGCACATTGTACTTGACATGCCTCCACTGCAATAAATGTGGGTTGCCTCACAGTCCGGCTAATTGGCCCCATCAAGAGCTTTAAGTGCTCCAGTCAAGTATCTAGTATCTTGTATCTAGCACAGACTCAGACCAAACTCTTGCCACACATTGTATCAGTTGTATCTAATGACAATAAACAGAGGCAACTTATGCGTTGTGTAACTGGAGATGGAAGCCCTAGCTATTCTGTGGCAACTGCGCATTTAGTTCCCAACATTTTAAATGTATTCATTATTTACACAACAAAACGTATAGGCTGAAAGACGCGTACGAATCGCGGCGAAAACGCGTCACTAACGCGCCATATGTCTGGTTAATTCAAACAAGCTCACCGACCTTACGAGTAGTATAGTATATCTATGTCCAACTATAGCTCAACGTGCTTGAGATCTGCTCTCTAATTCTATTCTGTCTATTGTTGCCTTCCTTCTCGTTTTAATTGCGTAATTTGCTTAGCGTGTTTGTTGCCATTCTATTTCTCTCTTTTAAGATTTTCTCACATCTTTGGGTAAACTTTTTAGCTGTTTGCTTTGTCAGCGTTTATCGCATGCGATTATTGCAGTGTATCTCAAAAAATATGCCTACATCTCAGAAATGGAAATGTAAAAAATGTTTGTAAATTAAATTAATTCCCTAAGCATTTAATTAATAGATAATTATTTGTAAAATTTAAGGGTTTTTTTTTTTATTTTTAGTCTTAAATTAATTACAGTGTATCTTTAAGTCTGCCGACTTTAACTTTTTCTATTTGTTCTTCATTTATTTGTACAATTTTAAATTGTGTGATGAGCACAGCGGTAATTCTCATTTTTACGATGCAACGACCCCACAAAAGATACTTGTATCTTTAACTGCTGCTCTGCCAACTGCCAATTGAGGTAAACAAATTTCGATTGAAAACTGTTGTAAAGTGTTTCCATGTACGACAAGAGATTTTGTCTTGTGATTATCTCATCAGCGTCATATGGCCGCAGGCCTAAAACTTGTTAGACAGCACATTCGAGTCGTATGCATCCAATAGATACAAATACATAACGGGTTGAATTTGCATGTGCCAACATCAAATTGGAGCTGCTGTTGTCGGCGTTGCATGTTAAGCGTTTGATTAATTTAATGACAATGCCCGTAGGCTGCATTCGATGAGGCATAACTTATACTTGCCCCATACGGTTGGATGGATGATATCAGCTCTTTAAGCTCCTGCCAACAAAATAGCCGCTCAGCAATTGATTTAGTAAACAATTCATAACGAGTTTCAACGAAAATATTAAAAGCGCTTCTCAGCGATGATTCGTTGATTTATTTCATTGCTATATTTAAATTTTAAACGAATATATAGTATATTGTGTTTTTGGTGGAACAACATTTGATTATTTCAAGCTCTTTTGTTATTGTGCCGTTTCTAATTTTAAATGAAATTTGTTTTATAAACAATCTTGCGCTGCCCAATGGGTAGCTGGCAAAGTAAAGTGTTAAAGTGTTGCTTGACGTCATAACAATATTTGTTTCTGGCTTTTTTCTCTTTGGTAGAAGTAAAGGTGTATCCACAATGATCTCGTCATAAATACTTCCGTCAGCGAATGTGCGAGTTCTCGGAGTACTTGTGAGATAACTCAGTCATTCCAGGTCAGCTTTGAAGATTGCTGCTCGAAGAGAGGAGCATTGACTCAATATTATTACTAATACCCACTCTCTCAGTTTTAAAGACTTCTAAATTAAACTTGATACAGGTTATTAATTTCTAGCTCCCTCCATTTCCTACAATTCGTCAGCATGGGGAATCAATGTGAATCAAGAATAACCAAGCAATCGTCATAATTTATTATCTTATTTTTTTGTATAACAGATTAGATAGTCTTACCTAAAAATACAAATTTATAATGCATCTGAGAATTGCAACACTACCTCATTGCTTGAACGGTTCTGGCAATCAGTTAAGCGAGTTTTGTTATCAACATTAATATAACAACGATTAAAAATCTGTTAACAATAAAATGATTAAGTGTGAACATTTTAAATTTATTTGTTGGAATAAAAGAATTTTTTCAAATATATTTTTCATTTAATAAAATTAATAATTCGTACTATCTTAAATTTTACTTTTTTATCTTTTAGTTGGAAGCCGTCTCTAAAACTCATCCAAAATGCCGAAACCTCTCGTAAACTCCTGCTGTTTGTGTCAAACGACACGGAATGGTTCTGTTATATCCGGAATTTTGGCTATTGTGTTATCCATAATCTCAATAATTGTAATATTCACAACACGTGTGCATTTCAAAACTATTTTCTTTGACTTTCTGTCAAATGATGTGGTAAAAATCATTCTCGTGATAAATCTATGCATGACTATTCTAATATCCCTGCTCATGATCGTTGGCGTCCTCAAGGTGCGTATATATTCTATACTTAAATTAGGATATCAATCTCATGAGCGAATATGTATACATATGTTTTACAGCGCAATCATTATTGTATGGTACCTTGGGTGGTTCTCGGAATTATGATTGCCATCGGACTGCTGATTTCTGTAATCTATACCGGCGTCGTCTTTTTCATCGATGGCTTTTGGCTGACGGGCGTTCTATGGCTGATCTTCGGTCTGATCTGTAGTGGTAAGTAAAAACCGGCGCCGGGTAATTGTGGCTTCTCCTTGTGCGGTTTTTAGCACCGGATGGCGTTTATACTATATCGACGCATTTATCATGCGTCAATTATGATCGGTCATTACCTGCATGCTGAAAGCTAGAGACGGCATGGTGCCCGGGGGAGCTCACTCGACGGACAAATGAGGCGCGAAGTGCTTGCCCCACAATTAGTTTCGCTGCCTAATGGCAAAAATAATAAATGGCCATGTGAGACAAAACAGTGAACACTCGCAAATGGAAATCAGGCACATTATGAGTGGCAATTCTAATTCGCAATTCATGAAGAACAACTTATAAAACGACGATACTGTGTTAAATTCTTAACTAACGCCTAACTATATAATAAATATTAAACTTAACACTTTATATAAGAAAGTTAAATTATTCAAAATTTAACTTCCGAATACTGATTTCCAAAAATTCCGAAGAGCAACGACTTTGACTAAAAATGTATAGTGATGTAAATATATATTCATTTATATATAACTAAAGCATTGAATTAAATATTAAAGATTCATGATAAATCTGTTAAGTCAGTAATGAATCTAGATTCTATAAGAAGTCCAAGCTAATGAGATTTGAATTAAATATCTAAAAAAAAAAAGAAGGAAAAAAAATATCACATGCCCATTAATACTACAGAAACTTTAAATTCTATCAACAATAAATATGTTTGCTTATCTTCATTCAGCTGTTCTCACATATTGTTGGTGCGTCGTCTACAGCGAGTATGCAAATCTGGCCGAGGAGAGTGAACGTGGACGCTACAACAAGCAGCCTTATCGCCGTTAATCAGATGGGGACCCCGATGATCCCAATGATCCAATCACATCATCATACTCCGTACACTTCGTATATGTTAGTTGATAATACTAAAAATGCTATGTTCGTAATTAGCTCATATGTTTAACTAATAATTTTAATTTAATTATTTAATAATGCGTCACCAGTTTAGCATATTCAAGTGCATACATTTAAGTATATGTATATGATGTTTATAAGGACAATCGTGCAATCGAATTACTTTAACATTTAAATATTTATCACGGTCCAAAATGTTTGTTGTAATTTGTAATGTAATTTTTGTATGAAAAATAACAATATATCTAACACGTAAAAAATAAAACAAATTTTAAATGCCTAAAGTGTACGAGGTCATTACGGGTTTATTGTGTGTGCTCTTTCACATTATTTATTTCAAAATAGATATTTATTCTCTCAAAGTCTATCAAAATTGTAAATTAACTATAATATATGTATGTGGGCGTTTTCGTTTTTGTGAGTGGGCGTATGTGTATGTATATTTCTCGTAAATAGCTATTTATTTACTAGATAATTTGTTTACAGTTCACTGCGAGAATATTTCGGCTTGAGCTCCTCGATACGCTTTATGAAGTCTGATTTCTCCAGGCAGCCGTCACAGCTCTCATCCCAGTCGTTAAGAATCTTTTTCAGGTCGCGAACCTTCAGTTTTTTCAGATCCACATTGTTCAAATCTATTTGTTTCTCTACAAAGTTGAAAATACACGTCATCAAGTTAGAATAATAGAAATATATTCAATCGTTAGTTGTAAAAGGACATACCATATCGTAGATCGCAAATTTGCGCGTCCTTCTTCTTCAGTTTCTCACATACTTTTTCCGCTGGCATTGACCAACTCATAGGCTTGCTTAATTCATTCAATATACCTGTGGCAGACTCCTCAAGACCGCCCAGGTAGTAGCACTACGTGGAAAATGAAATACATGTGTTTGTCATTGATTTGCCGGCAAAACGGCCTTGAATAACTTACAAATCTGTGTTCCTTGTTTTTCTGTGTCTTGCAGAACTTCTTAAACGCCGTCTCAATCAGCCTATAGTCCTTCTTTGTTGCATCGTCCAGTGAGTCGCCAAAACGCCTCACAGTCTTCACACAAACTATAATTACATTCAGTGTAAATTTCTTGTAGAACATTTTATACTTACGTGGCCATCAAGCGGCGCACTTTAATACCAATTTTACATACCTTCGCAATCGTCCTCTTTGAGCGCCAGCGCCGACTGCGCCACTCCGACTATAATACAGGCCAGGAGTACTATATATGACGTGTTCATACTTGCAAGTTTTGTATATAATTCAATTCAATAATTTACTTTTTATTTAAAATGCCTACGTTTTGTAGCTTGCCAACTTGTTAACTACCAGATTGCCACCCGGTCCAAAGGTTGCCACCCTGCAAAATTTCCCGATCTGGCTCGATTTTTTGTATTTACAAATGTAGTAGCAGTGCTACCAACCTGTTTTAATAGCCATGTCGCAAAAAAAAAAACGGCTTGCAAGCAACTTCTATTATTTTAAATCCAGAGTTGAAAAAATTTTGCAGTATTTTGAAAACTTTTGCAGAGTTTTTCGTATTTAATTAAATTTAACTTAGTTACACAGCTTGGCCCCTGAGACACAACAAACTCCCAGCATTCATAAAAAAATTTGCAAAGATTGATCAATATTTTTTTAACGAGCCAGAAAGTATACTACAAAATTAAAGAAAATTGTTGAATTGTTTTATCATACAGATTTTATGTATACTATCCTGGTTACCGGTCTACTTTGAAAACTGAAAACTTATTGATGAAAAATTGTAATTTTTAGCAAATTTTGAAAGACGTTATTTGAATTATGGGCTTCGCCAAAAATTTCATATTCGGTAAGCAATTCTCGACAACATTATAATGTTTGCTTAATTTAAATGTTTAAACAGCTTTCCCGAAAAGCTAACCAAATGTTAATGATCCCTGCGAAATTCATTATTTAAACTTTATTTTACTTTTTGACCTATTCGTTTTTTAAATAATGTAATATATTTTAAAGTCAACCATTAAATTCAAAAATATATAATTGTAAATTGAGGTTAATAAAAGGGGATATGACTGGGATATGACTATTGAAAACATTTTATTTGATTTATAAGGGTTAAGGAAAACGCAGAAAAATTCAGTCGGGTCAATAAGAGCAGAATTCAAAATAAATGTTGAATGAAAAATAAAAACTTTTGCAGAAGGTCAATGTGTTTCAAAAGTAAATGCGTACATGGAAAGAGAGTAGGCATTATTCGGCCTGCTGATGGTTTTGACTTTCTGCGCTGCTTTGGGAACAGCCGAAAAAGTTCTCGCCAGTATTGAGTCACTCAGACTGTCGGAAACAACGCGCTCGGTTGTGTCTCGCCGCCTTATTCAGGTTATACAAATACATGTACGTAGAGCAATTCGCGAATACGAGTATGCACTTCGTTGCCAGCGCAAAGTACCTTATCCGTGACGTAGTTGTGTGATCTTTGACACGAAATTTACAGTAAGAACGTCGGATTTTGATTACAATTGAACAGTATTATTCACGCAAGCAAACTGTAAAGAACTCTCTCAAGGTATTTGCCGCTCGGAGATTGTAACCGTGGGCAACCCATCAACAAGAACATCGAGAAACCAAAGCAAAGCAAAATATTGTTTACAATTTGTTCAATGAAATTTGCAATTTATTGCAAGAATTTTGTGTTATTTAAATTTGTGTCGGTCTAACTGCTAAAACGTGTTCGCCAGTCTATTTTTAAACATATTCGAAGCGAAAATATAAAATGTCTGGTTTAAAATTCCTGGTGGTGGTTCCAACAAACCCTGAGGCCGATGCAGACAGGATGACGAAATTTCTGATACATGGAAGCTTGCTTCAGGAGCCCCAGCAGTAAGTTAACTAACATAAGAATAAAAAACGTTTAAGAAAATCGATGATGTGCCATTAAAGCCCCTATGTCAGCTACTTTGCTTCTTAGAAAACGAAAGCTATTTACACGAATTTTGCGTGCAACAATTTTTAGAAGCTTTTAAAAAAAATTATGCGAAAACGAATTATGAGACACAACTGGGTGTGCCTTGAAAATTTTTAGTGGAAAAACTAAGAATTTAAGAATATGTATAAGTTTTCCTTATCATAAGTGTAGCATTTTAAAATTTAATTGGGCTTATCAGCCAGTTTTATTTGGGATTCAATTAAGATATCGCAATCAGGTGAAACGTAGACACTTAAAATCACTTTTGGCATTTCTATATCAGATCAGTTTCCTTCATCAATGACATCATCAACTCAAAATTAAAGCAACAGACACGCGTTGAAGATGCCGCTAAATTGCCGACAAGTGCGACGCCGAGAGACAATAACAAAAACAGAAAAAAATGCAAAACAGAAATAAAAAGAGAAAAGTATGCGAACAGAACAGATGGTAAATCAACAGGTCGTAAATAAATAAGCAAGAATTAATCTCGCCCATTCTTCAGCTGGATGGTCACTGAACAAATGATGTCAATAAATCACAATTCTTTCAGTTTCTTAGGTAATTTAATAATGGTCAAAGCTTGTGTATTTTCTATTATTCGGATCCGGCTTCGTGCTGTAAGACTTCACGTTCAATTTATTTATTTACAAGACCAAACTGATATCGTTATCGTTTCATGATAATAACAAGACATTAATAGCTCATGCGAAAAGTCCATTGTTGAGTATCAATGCAGTTGGATTGATAAGGTCTTCAGATATATGACTAACATTTGCAAACAATCTACTTAAACTACTGCCATAGATAACAATCTTCCACATAACTTACATTGTAAGCAAATAGACATTATTCGCGGGAAAAGATAAAGCTAAAGGTCCATCTGATTCATTTGAAAATTATAGAAATTTTTTTTTATCAGCACTTTGTTGTCCACTTCAAGTTGGAGGATCTTAGATTCAATTGCAGTCACAATTTTTACCAAGAATTTAGTTAACAATTTCTCCTTAGTACATCTACTTAATTTATTATCTACGGTGGTAATTGTAAACTTAATAGACTTGTGGGGATATCCCTTACAAAGATCACGTAGATGAAAAAAGCTAAATTTAGATATTTCGGAAACAATTGATCAACTCCTAACGTTGAATACCAATTAGCACAAATGTTTGAGCAATGAATCACGTTCGAAAATTATAAATACCGGTTAGAAACAATATATAAGTTTGCACGCTTATCACACCCACGATTAATGGTTTGGTCAGACATGTGCCAGCTTCCCAGTGACTCGGCAGTTTAAAATATATTTCACACCTGCTCCTAAACGTTGCACGCATAAAATACTCGAATAAACATTTTATTGATGTTTATTGCTATTAATTAATTGTTTATTCATTTTATTGCAGATTCTCCATTAATTTTGTGAACAGTCCCAGTTGCACGGACAATATAACATATCATTTCAAAGTCAAGATTCCCGAGCAAATGATTGTCGAGAATTACAAGAGCGACGGCGAGTGGAGCGCATCGCATCAAGAGAAATATTTGAATATATTCGATGGTAATACCGATAAAAAAATATCAGATACCCCTAGTATTAAAAACGGTATTGATGCCGTACTTAACTATTCGTCCACAGAAACGGCGTTTTCACTTATGTTTCAATTAGACCGCGCTAATTCAACCATTGACGTATATCAAGTGCGGGGAAATGGTCACAACTTTGTTACCAAATATGAGACCCTGTTTTCCCTTTCAGAGATTCAGTCGATTCAAGTATGGGGTGATGTCAAGAAAATTAACCAGTTCTCCCTGAGTTACGATTGATTGGATATACAAAAATCAGTTTTAAGGTTAGCCTTACTTACTTTTCCACTGCAAGTTTCTTCTTTCTGGTGTTTTTTTATTCTTTATAGAAGTAGATTTATTGGTTTTTGGTTGGTTGATTGGTTCGATTTGTCATGTTCTGTTTGGCTTGGTTTGGTTTAGATTCGTTGTTTTTTAATTTATATTTGTTCTGCTCTTCATCTAACAATGTATTCGCACTAAGTTACTTGGCACGATTCACGATCCTCAATAAAACTTCAATTTCACGATCATTCAGTTTGCAGCTTACTTTGAAGTATAAATCGACCTGACCGTATGCTACGCTTTTTTGCACTCGTCGACGAAAATTTTCCTGTTAAGCATGTGCATCATTAAACCGTTTCCGGTGCCTTGAAGTAGTATTTAATAATATAGTTACTAATAGTATTAAGTTAATGTATGTATGTACTTTTATTTTGTTAAGTTAAGCCAAAGAATTTTTAATTTTTGTTTCCCATTGCTGAACTAGTTAAAAAAAAATTAGCATTTAATTTCCACATGTTGACATCCCACATCCCATTTGAAGTATTAAGTAAAAGCATACAGAAACTGCATTCATCGGCTTATGTTACAATCCTATACGAATTCCATTAAATGTTATTTATATTGCCAAATTTCTCTCAAATTTGTTTCATTAAAATTTTCAGATTGTTTTGCATACGTTTTCCCGAGAAACGTGCTTAAATTGCATCGCTGCTATACTAAGTATACATGTTAATGCATTCGATATAATTCTAGGAAAAGAAAATAATAAAAGGATAGCAACAAACTGTTTTTCTTCTCGACCACTTTATAGTTGCCTCACGAAACTTTGGATAAACATTGGGGCCTGCCTGCCATCTGTTGTACATCGTAACAAACTGAGCACTCGAAACAAATAAATGTACAATTCTATAAATTATACCATCGCACTCGCATTTATTTTAAATTTAATTTTTTGGTTTAATTTTTCAATTCGATCCCAACAGGTCGTTATTTTGTAATACAAATGCGTTTACAACTATTGTTCTTCTATATAAATATTTACAATAAAGTATGCTAATAAAATACAAATCTTAATCGGTGTACATGCTTAGTATATAGTATATATACTTTTAATATTGGCGATACATTTAATACATGTTGAATTAACAGAAAATGGACGATTAAAAGGAGATTGATTTGGAATACAGAATTTTAAAGAATAAAATAAATTGTGTATGTATAATAGCCAATTAAAATTGAACACCGAATATTGCAACTAATTGAAACACGAAAGTGAATCAACTAATAATTAAAAATATCAAAAACATAAAAAGGAAATAATTCTATGTCTTTGAGACACATTTAATTAAAATACGAGAGTTTGTAACAAAACTGGCAAGGACGAGAATCAAAATGAAACTAAAAAAAGACTAGAAAAGGATTCGAGCTTTAAGTTCAACTTAATTTTAGTGTCTACTTTTCAAGTTTACAAACTATTTGGTTTGCAGGACCGCTGGAGTTTTGAAATTGTGAAAAACCCAGTTGAACAAAGTTTGCTAGAGATGATTGCATAGTAGAATCGGATGCTTGAGTAATTGTTATGGTGCTCCCATCCAGATCCACGTGCATTATTTGAGGCTGATGTTGTTGTTGAATTTGCATTTGTGTCTGCGCAGGCTGTGTTTGAGTTTGAGGAGTTGCAGTTTCTGCTGACTTCACCTCATATATATCCTAAAAATTACAAAGAGAATAAATGTAAGTCGTTCGAGTTAAAAAATAAATTTGTTTGAAATTACTTGTGCCTTGGCAGTTTGATGACTTCCTCCTGCTGGCTGTGTGGTTGGT
Source organism: Drosophila innubila (assembly GCF_004354385.1). Classification (NCBI taxonomy): domain Eukaryota; kingdom Metazoa; phylum Arthropoda; class Insecta; order Diptera; family Drosophilidae; genus Drosophila; species Drosophila innubila. The sequence continues at coordinate 25,942,883 of NW_022995380.1, read as the reverse complement.
GCTCCATTATCAAGACGTGATTTCTTGTGCATCTCGCGATGCTTCTCATAATGCTGCTTGGATGCAAAGTTTTTATTGCAAATTTCACAGCTGTGCAGTCGAGTCTCGCCAGGCTGTGCGCTATGTGTGCTGAGAAAAGAAGTAATGTTTGTAAATTAAAGTTTGTTTCGGCTTGATAAAAACGTAGACTTATAAACTGTACCGCAAGCGAAACGGAAACAGGAAGAATCCATATAATTTCCACTTACCGTTTATGCTTGTTGAGATTATCCTTGCGCGAAAAGGGCTTCTTGCAATCCTCGCAGGTGAACATTTTCTGGCCAGAGTGAGAGACCAGATGACGAGACAGGTGCTCCTTGCGACTGAAAGCCTTATCACAGCCTTCTTCTGAACATTTAAAGGGACGGAGACCTGCGTGGAGTTTCACATGTTGTGTGAGATGCTCCTTCTTCTTGAACTCGCGTCGGCAGGTGGGACAGGTAAGTGCACTAGCTGGTGTCGCTGCGGGCGTGTCACTGGCCAAAGTGCTAGTCTCCTGTTGTTGCAGCTGCTGCTGCTGTTGAGGCGTTGTCGTCGTTTGTTGCGAGGGCACAGGCAGAATCTGTTGCTGCGGACGTGCGGTCTTTAATCTCTGATTCACTGGTTGCTCTGGCGGCTTGCGATTAATTTTTCTTTGGTTTGCAATACTTGTGACTACATTCGTTGCCACTGGCTGTGGCAGCTGTTGCATTGCCAGAGCTGGCGGTGGTGGAGGTTGTGGCTTAGGTGCTGATGGAATTTGTGCAGGAGCTGCAACTTGTGGCGGTTTAGGCTCCGGTTTGGGCGGTGCTTGCGCTGAGATGCGACTGATGGTAATATTTTGTTTATTTAATACCGGCAATTTATTGCTCGTCCCAGACTGCTGTGGCTTGGTCAGCTTAGTGATAGTTGTGTTGGATGAAAGCCGTTGCAGTGCAGCCACATTGTTTGACGCTGCCGTTGGCTGCTTCACCAGCCCCACTCGCTTGTTGTACTCCGTGTTGGCATTGTTATTGGAAGCAGCAGCAGTAGCAGCTACTGCACCGATTGAAGTAACATTTGGCGGTGTGGCTTTAAATTTAACCTGCTGCTGAGGTTGCTGCCGCGGCGAAGGTGTCTTGAACTTGACCGAAGCATCTGTGCTGCTGCTCGTTGGTGTGCTCGGCTCGGAGCTAACGTTTCTAATGATCAACTGGGAATTAATCGGATTTGAGCGCGGAGATCTAATGATTTGCTGTGAAGTCACTTGTGCTGTAGTAGGCGGCAATTGTTGCGGTTGATGTTGCTGATGTTGCTGCTGTTGTGGTTGATGTTGCTGCTGTTGTTGTGATTGATGTTGCTGTTGTTGTGGTGATTGATGTTGCTGTTGTTGTGGTTGATGTTGTTGCGGTTGCTGCTGTTGTTGTAGTTGTGACTGTGGAACAAGGAATTGATTTTGTTGCATTGTCGACGCTGATTGAAAGGATGTCGCATTGCCGAGAGTCTGTGGCGTCAACTGCAAAGTAGCTGGAATGGAAGTCGGCGTTAGTTGCATAATAGGCTGACCATCCGCAGTGGCTAATTGGGGCTGCAGCTGCAAATTGTGTAAAAATGAGAAGAGAATCGTTAAAAAAAAATGAACAAGTATATAATATATTTTGTGATATAATAAATTATTAGTTAAGTTTGAACAATATTTAAATTGTATGCATTCCAAAAGAGTTTTAAAGTTGCAACAATTTATTAAGAGCACTTTAAAATATATAAAGTTAGCTTACATGTCACTATTTATTATTTGATTTAGACTTTTAAAATGAATAAAACAAAACCAAACAAACTTATAGGATATAATAATACAAATACAAATAATAATACAAATATTTATAATTTTAACAGTCAAAAGCGTAAATAAAATGGACAAGATCATAAATTATTTTCTTGAGTATCACAATCTACATTGCTAGATCCTTATTAACATATTGAAAATTAAATATATATTATAACTGAGTCTCACCTTCATTTGCACTTGGTACGTGGTGGGCAGTACCAGATTCTTGGTGTCTATATGCGCCACAATCTGCTGGTCAGAGTTCTCATCACGAATGGTAATTGGTAAGAAGCATTTGTTAGGCGAGAGCATATTGGATGCACCATTGCCACCGACAACCTGAGTGCCAGTCAGGCTGGAGAGTAAAGCTGCAGCATTAAACTGCTGTGGTTGCTGGACAGCTGTTGCATTACTGGCAGTTCCACTACCACCAGGCAGAAGTTGCAATTGAATTTGGGGCTGTGCTCCACTGATGCCGCCAAACTGTTGCAAACTACCAGCAAATTGTGGAGCTGCCGCAGGTGACGACAGCACAAAGTTCAGTTTAGGTTTCTTGTCAGCGGATCCCATGCCGTCATCGGCACAACTAGTAAACTGCGACTGCGACTGAGCCTGCAGCTGTTGAAGCTGCTGCAAGAGCGCCTGTTGTTGTAGCAATACATTGAGCTCATTAAGCTGTTGCGGTTGCAACTGTATTTGTGCTGCGGGAGCGGACACTGCTGTTAATGTTTGCGCCGACAACTGTTGCTGTTGTTGTGGCTGATGCTGTTGCTGCTGCTGTTGATGATGTTGCTGCTGCTGTTTGCCGTTGGTCACAGAACTCGTACCAGGTGAGCTGTTTACGTTGTCCTTCTTCCCCAGCGGCGTGATTTTTATGTCGGGCTTGAGACGTATAAACTCCTCCAGGGTGCTGCAAAGTGATAATTCACACTTGTAAATAAACTTATTAAATTAAGAGCAACACTTACTTTTGTTTCTCACTCTTGACTTCCTGCTGGGGAGGTGGAGGGGGAGGAAGCTGCGGATGAGCCTGCACGTGACTGTCAACAGTAATTGTGTATTGCTGCTGTTGCTGGAGAGGCTGCTGCTGAACCTGCATGCCAACTGCCTGGATGATGCTGCTCAGCAGATCGTTGGGCTGGTTGCTGCTTTGGGTGGCAGTGCCTACCACGTTAAGACTCTTGCCAGCGTCATTGATCGCATCTTTGATGAACACTTTATCCTCGGTCTGCAGTGTGCGATGATTGAGCCAATTGCTAAGTATTGTCTGCGAGTTTTTCGAAATATTTCGCATCTCGTACATTTGTTCCACTTGGTGGGCACACTGGGCACAGACTACCTTGGGCAGACGGTCCTTCTCATCAATCTGTGAAATTACAATGTAAGTAGGTAATTTGGTTTATAATTGCATTGAAATTAGCAATCAATACTCACTTGCACTGGAAGACACTCCGAAATTTTATGACTGAGATTTTTGGCGCGACCATCGGGTGAATAAATGTTAATCTTCTGCTCACTGCTAGCCGTGCAGATGCGGCACAGATCCCAAAAGTTAATGCAGCGCACATTGGACATTTTGGACAAGCACTGGGCATAAATTTAGTTCACTTACAAAATTGTTAACAGTTGCAATTCCCGCGTTCGCACTTTGTTTATATACACACACACAAGACTCACACAAACAAACACACACAAATGTTCAAGGCTGTTGTCTGCTAGCTGAAAGAATCAACAAACTTTAGAAGCTCCCGCCTAAATAACTATTGCACAGTTTTAATCACGTCCATAATTTCACACTTGTTGTGTTAACTTTTTCGCTTATCTCCAGCTAAAACTTTGCACATTTTCATTTTTATTTTGCAACAAAAAGTTGTTTTGTAAAATCAGACGCCGCAGTACCATGAGCACTGTTGCCAACTTAGCTATTTTATAGCTAGTTCTGGCGGTTTTCAGAAATCGCTAGTTATAAAAATTTCAAAATTGCTATTATTTGGAAATCTAGCTATTTTAAATATACTTTTGTTATCAATAATTTTGATGAAACTGTGCAAAAGTGCCCACGACAACAAATTTAAATGCTTTCCCGCCAGAAACAGCTTTTGCTCCCTCTAAAATCTTGGCAGCACTGGTGTGGCCCAAAGGCTGCTACACGGTTCAAGGGCTGCCACCCCAGGAAAAGAAATTTAATTCTAAAAATAATTTAAAAAATTTGAGAAAATTCTAACAAACACTCCGCAAAAGCTTTAAAAAAACTAGCTTCAAAATTAAGAAAATTTAAGAAAGGTACATTTATTCAATGTACATTTATTCAGTAATGTACCTATTTTTTTAGGTAAGAAAACATATTGACAATTTTTACTGGGTGGCAACTTCTAAGAAATTGGCAGCACTGGTAGACATTTATGTATATGTGTAGTTCATTTGTGTGCGTAATTGCGTGACGGCAGAAGTTCTGAAAAAAATAAAATTATTTTTAATTTCTGATTTTAAGCGCTAGAAATATTAAAAGATGGGCTCTCGCAACGAATGTCGCATTTATGTTGGAAACTTACCCCCAGATATTCGCACCAAAGATATCCAGGATCTGTTTCACAAGTTTGGCAAAGTCACATTTGTCGATTTGAAGAATCGGCGTGGTCCGCCATTTGCATTTGTCGAATTCGAAGACGCGCGGTGAGTAATAAAAACTTGTAATGTACACATACATACATGTATACACAAAGCACCCCCATCAATACACTCGCATTTGGAGCAAAGATAATAAACAGTTTATTATTGGCGGCATGTAGCGATGCGGATGATGCGGTTAAGGCTCGTGATGGCTACGACTATGACGGTTATCGCCTTCGCGTCGAGTTTCCACGAGGTGGCGGTCCGGGCAGCTACCGCGGCAACAATCGCAACGATCGCAGTCGCGACGGCGGCGGACGCATGGGTGGCCGTGGACCACCAGCTAAGCGCTCACAGTACCGCGTCATGGTAACGGGCTTACCCGGATCCGGATCGTGGCAGGACCTTAAGGATCACATGCGCGAGGCAGGCGATGTGTGCTTTGCTGACACTTACAAGGATGGCTCTGGCGTAGTGGAGTTCTTGCGTCACGAGGACATGAAGTATGCCATCAAGAAGTTGGATGACTCGCGTTTCCGTTCACATGAGGTCAGTATTACCGAGATATGGAATGATTAATGCTTTCAGAACAATGACTGAACCTTGTCTACTGTTTTTTTTTTTCAGGGCGAGGTCGCCTACATACGGGTGCGTGAGGATAGCGGCGATAATGAACGCGGAGGTGGAGGAGGAGGCGGCGGCGGTGGCAGTCGTGATTATCGCGATAGGTAAGACGAAGTCCTTTCAATTAGGGAGCATTATCTTTCCTTTGAATTAATTATAAAAGATATTTAGTTGAGATGTTGTATTATCAGTAATCAAACTTATTGTTTACAGGTCACGTTCAAGGTCGTTCTCATCGCGACCTCGTCGCCGCGGCACACCAACATATTCCCCGGTGCGTCGTCAATCCTATTCCAGGTCTCGCTCACGCTCTAATTACTAAATTACACAATCATTATCCATTAATCTTAATATTTCTTACGAGCAGGACAAATTAGGAAAAGCAAGCTAAACTATCAAGACACAACCCCGCCCCCATTTAAAAAAATACTTATACTTACCGTTTGTTTAATCATACAAACTGATTGTGAGAAGATCGCTCGATCAGTGAAATATCAAGAAAACTTTAAATCCAGACTGGAGAAATCCAAATGCGAATCAAAAAATTAGAGAAACCAACAACAAACACTTGCTTTACTCTCAGTGCAGAGATATTCTTTTAAATTATTATTTAATGCATTCAAAAACAAATACAAATACACATTTGACAAATTAATTTTTAACGATATAATTATAATGGTAGGAAAGGTTGCTTAGCCATTCCTTATTTTAAACATTTGGTTGCATTCAGAAAGCATAATTTATCAGAATTTATCTCACATACCTGCAAGCTTAACAACAAGAGAAACCCACATTTATTAAGAATAAATATATGTAAATGTAAACAAAAACAAAAATGAACACAATTTTCTGTGAAGAACATTTATACAAATTATTAATATTTCATTTTATTTTTCTTCTCTTCCCCATTTTTGCGCGTTTATGTTTGGAGTATAATGAGGATTGTTGGAGAAGGAGGAAGGATAAGGATGAGGATGAGGAGGAAGAGGAAGGATAATTTTGATAATGATGGTGAAGTGGAGTGTTATGTGGATTTGCAGTAAATTAGTGTGGTAGCAGGATATTTGCAAAGCATAATTGTCTTAAAAAAAAAAAACTTATCAGGAATCAAAAGGATTTGGATATTAGGAATCATAAAAGGATTTGGATATTAGGAAGTTTCATTCATCTTTACATGAATGAAATGTTAAACGCTAGGACAACGTGGGATGCAGTTTCCCCATGGCACTCGGAGGAGGACATGATTCTGATTCTAATCTCCTTTGCTCTTACTATTCGGAACCCCTTCGGTGCTTCGTTACATCTTTTGGGTTTGTGTGTTTTCGATTCGGATTAAAGTCATTTTGTGGGTAAAATATAAAAAAAAGATCGTGAATGATGATAATGTGGAGGATGATGAACGTGTGCACTTGGACAGGATTTGCAAGGATTTTTGGAAACACAACCCTTCGCGCTTCACTTCAGCATTCGTTTCACATCGGATTAGGAACTAAATTCGCATTTCACTACCCTTCGGATAACATTAACTCATCATATTTCGTGGCCTTCGCGCCCATATCTATGGAATTTCCGCATCATCCAACGTTGTCTTGCGCCCAACGCTGGATAGTGCCCGGTCCTTGTGATCTTCCTCTATCTCTCCTTGTGGTATGTTCGATTTATGCGATCTAGCAACTGTTTTGAGTTTATTTACCAGTTTACGTTTTACATAAGCCAAATATTTGAAAATTTAACACTTGTCGTCTTAATTGGTGTTGCTTATGGCGACTAATTTAGGCACATGCTTTATATATATATACTTAAGTATGTATTATATATACGATAATGCCAGAAAACTGTTGCCATATGCCATATGTGTATTTGTTTGATTTTGCCCATGTTTTGACTAGAAACACAAGCCCAAAATATAGCCTTAACATTTTGCATGAGGTTTATTTTTATCCAAACATAAAAGTAAATAGTATACTCTCAAATAATCAGCGCAGAGAACAAGGCATAAACAAATTAAGAGCCCGTGAAATCAATTCGATACAAATGCTAAGTTCTCTTTGCTCACATTTTATACCTTAACTAACTATAAAATACACATTCATAGTTTTAAATTCATATATTTTTGAAACTTAATAAATCACAAAAACTACAATGCGTTATGTTGTTTTAACTCTTGAGGTGGAAATTCTTCTGTAGGCCTTTTGAAGCCAATAAAGATAATGGAAAAAACTACCAGGCCTCGAATGCAAGAACTTTATAAAACAAAATTTGCAGAGAATCTTGCGGACTATAAGATTTATATTTTGTTCGACTAATTCAAATTTGAAAAGAAATGCTTAACAGAGTTTGTACTCTGTTAACAGAATGCATAAGATATCGATGCTATCGATATAATTAAGAACATGGGCATATATCGATAATAATGGCGCGAAAGTCCAAATGTTTTCAATATATTAACTAGCACGCGATAAGCACCACAATTAGTGCAAAGTTTGATAAAACGCTGCGGACTCGTTTGTAACCCCGTGAATAAACGTACCCAAAAGTTGCAAGCTACATTACAGTGCTAAAACAGTGGATTCTGTTATACTCGTATGGCTCTGTTATCATTTAAAAAAGACAATTTAATTAAATAAAATCTAAGCAATAGTCGCTGATAAACTTTAATAAATCGAATTGTTATTCATATTATTTCAAAATAATATTATATTTAAAATTGTCGTATTTAAATTAATGTTATGTTGTTAATAATGTAGTTCTCACTGTTATTAACAGAAAAATGTTAGATACCTTTGTTGTTTTGCTGTGTGTGTTTATTGCGGGCAGTCGAAAGCAAAACATCGGACATAGCGGTTGTGACGCGGGCATTTGCAACGTGTTGAGCCCAAACATAAATACGTTTTCTTCCCGCGGTCATAAAACAACAACAACGAGTGCTATAAGGTAGCAGAAAGTGCGCCAAAACACAGAAATACGAGTGATTAGTGTGCAAATCGGTTAACAAATTGCCCGTCATTTTGCCCACGCGGACAACAGGCCACTGACAATTGTCAATGCTCGTTTGCTATCCAAATAAATGCATTCACAATTGCCGCGGGCTTTTCAAATTCCACTTGTTATTAATAACGTAAAGTGCATTGGTGCGACGCGGCGTGTGGGCGGCCGGCAACTCGAAACGGATGAGCAGTGGGATTGAAACTGGAAGTGGAGGTGGAATCTTCGCTTTGGGAATCATCGTTTGATTTGCCTTTTTGGCTGCCGACCTTATCAACATAGGCGGCATTGTTGTTTTATAAACTCGCTCATTGATTGAATGATTTATGGCTCGATCGTGTATTTTATTACTCCATTCAACGGGTTAATTGAGTTTATGATTTCCATTAACATTTCAGGCTTTAAGATAAATAAACTCTAAGAAATCAATAAAAGTGGTCTTTAAAGACACAGTGAATAACACAAAGAAGACGAGTTATTCACTCTAACTGAATGAAAACAAATACTTACTTAAATACAACAAGGCCGAAATAAAGCAACTGGGAAGCAAGATAAAAAAAGTGAGTATTGTTTTTTTTTTAGGTTCACAATTGTCTGTCAGATCTGTTAGCGGCTACCGATTAATAATACTCTAAGAATGACACTTGGGTGTCTTGAGTGTGGTTGTAACTCGATATGGGAGACTTGTGGATGCGGTTGTTGCATCCTTGTTGCAAGATCAACACAATCGCCGGCATGTCTACCTACCAAGTGCCTTTATTTTACCTGATCCCTTTCTCCCTCTCTCTCTCTCTCTCTCTCTCTCTTCCGTTTTGTCTCACTGTGTTGCTCTTTTACTGCTTCGATTTGTGTGTGTGGCCATTTTCGTAGCCTCGTCTTTCTCCGTTCCGTCCCTTATCTAACTTGTCCATCTGCGATCCGTGCTTTTCCGGCGTGTTAATCTTTTGTTGTTATGAGATGCTTATCGCGCCCATGCTGTAGGTCTCTACCAGCTCAGCTAAACTGTTTGTCATTGCGACAGGTGCGTCTCTCTGTCTCTGCCTCGGCCTCGGCCAAATAACACAACTTTTGTGCCAATGCGGCAATGCTTCGCCTTGACTCTTACTCTGAGCTGCCTCCTCCTACTCCCCCTTCCCCTTCTTCTCTCTCTCTTCGTTCATTGAAATGTCAGAGTTCATTTGTGCGAATGATTGACGGGCAGCTGTCCTAAATGCGAACCCGGACCCGGACCGCAGAACCCCTTTAGAAGGCAATGAAGCGCAGCGCGTACGCAATTTATGTTAATTGCTCTTCTGTACTAACCATTTAGCTAGTCGGGGTACATTGGCACTATTACAAAGTTCGTTGCAAATGCATAAATGTACATTTAAGCACTAGTTAAGACTAAACTTTGTTATCTAACTTATTAAAAGCTTTTTTTGAAATTTAATACATTTGTATTCTATCTCTATTACCTTAGAATTTGAATATTTGTTCTTTATTTCATAAGGCTATTATTAATTGAATTAAAGGTATAGTTATTAATATAATTGTAGCGCATAGAAACTTCGGCTAGGTTTCTTTATTACTATTTATATAATTTTGTTACGCTCTCGCATTTCCTTAGGGGTAAATACCAACGTATTTAATTACACACTTTTTACTTTTCACGCTGCAAGTAACTCAACCGTGGTCGGGAAGTCAGACTCTAAGCCATACCCATACCCATACCCAGACCGAGGCCCGACCCATAGAGGAGCCTGGCAACAGCTTTTCCGGCTAGTCTGCGGCCTGTCGCAATGGCAACAAGTTGTAAGAGACCCGCCAGGCTGTCTAATTGTTTTGACTGGAGAAATTTCTCTAGGCCTTTTTTGGATAGTGCTTATCGTGGTAGACGAGGTGTGCCTGAAAACGTTGTAACTGGTTTTTTTTTCTTCAACATACTCTGTCTGAAATTGAGAATTTGGCCAGCTGCGAGTAACACTGTCTGACTGTCTCACATTTAGGGGCCTACTACCGTTCGAACTTTTACCACAATCAGCTTTCGAGAACTGATTGAATAAGCTAATGGATGAGTGAATACGAATGCGACTATCGACAAAAGATTTCTACAATCTGTTTGAGCTGGCAATCCATCAAAACTCAAACTGCACACACCTTAACCAACTCTTAATTGGCTAACAAGCGTAGCAGACGCCTCACATTTGCATTTCCTATTGGCCAATCCCCAGTTTGACTAAACTGCAATCATTAAGCAATAACAGCTAATACTCATATGAGTTTTATTATGCAGACTTGCTGACATTTAAATACACTCATAAAAGACGCGTTCTGGGCGCCGCTTAATTGCACGACCAGCGCGCGTTTCTGGAGCGACTTTAACCGGTTGCAAAAATACTCGTATTGTGTGACACTTTGTGAATGAATATTTAATTGAAGCCAGCTTGTTATATATTTTTATTGCAAGTGTTAATTAACATATGTATGCTTGCATATATTTACACACACTTTAGATGCTTGACTTGACAGCCACTAATTAGCTTCAAATCAATTTCAATTTTACTCGTTCTCGTCCATTTTTGCGCAGTCTGTCGCACATTTGATAAGGCAACCGCTATCTGGTTATATTTAAATTGCTTGGCACTGTTGGACTTTTACCCTATGATCCTAATGTCAACATTGTGGAAACTTCTTAAGTAACAGTCTTTGCTGATTTTCTCTGAGGAGTGTATTTATCACATTTAAAGATCTATATCTAGGCGCTAACACAGACGGACTGAAAGACATGGTTATATCGACTCGGCTGTTGCTGCTGATTAAGATTATATATACTTTATAGGCTCGGAGATGCCTTCTTCACCCACATACATGTATAAATAGTAACATATTCAAACACAACAATGAAATTTATTTAAATACTTTGTTTATGCCTAGCTGAACCTTATTTCATGAAAGCGGATCTCTGCTTAAATCGATTGTAAGTTCTTATATATATCGTAAATAATGCAAGTATAGTTAACAAATGGTGCACTTAAGTAATAGCATTTAAATTGTTCTCAGTAATAATGGCAACAATACCATCGACGTGTGCCCCAAGAAACAAATTGTAGCCCACTTTTTTGCATGCAATTTTGTTGGCTATCCCAACGGCAGTAGGCGCGTTTTAAAACGCGGCAAAAAATCGCGCAACACATTAATGAAGATTACGCGCGGCACAATAGGGACAATAGGTCCAGCAGTGAGCGAGGTTGGTGGTGTGTGGTGCAGAGATGGGGTTGGTATATAATTATATATGTATATAAATACTCGTAATTGCAGTGGCTATTAAAATAATTCAACTCGTCGCGGTAATGGGTCTGCGCCGGCGCGCCATCATGGGGGAGGGAAGATTAGTTGCCAACGGGGGATTAACATAATTTTTGCTAATATTTTGAGCAGACCAACCAGCATAATGCGCTTAGAAATGTGAATAAAGGCGGCATTAACCTGAATGACCGCACCAGCTGCAGCGGATTGCGAGTATATAGGCTTAGAATAAGACTGAGATTCAGGCTGAGGTGCATAGTCTGCGGATTCGGATGCGGATTCCAGCTGCATGATGAGCTGCAGAACGCGCCAAAAGCAGCAGCAACAACAAAAGCAACGACGGCGACGCAACATTGTCGACTGCATTAAAGTGGAAAATCCTGTCTGACAACATTAAAACTAAAGAAAAAAGAGTCTCAACAAAACACATAATAAGCGTAAAAAAGCAAAATGAGAGCAAACCAAACCAAACTCGGTCTGGCCTGGCCAGGATGAAACAAGCAATGAAAAGCGAATGCGGCTTGAAAATAAAAACAACCACAATTGTAACTAGGAACGCCTAGATGAAATAGCTAGACCATGAAAATACCCTGTAGTATTTTTGGTAATTTTTTTCCATTACATTTAGATTTAATTAACAAACATATACAATATATATTACTGGCTTTGAATTCCAAAATTCACTTTTTAAATCCCACAAATAATCGAAGAAATAAAATATTTCCTTTAAAACAAAAATTCTTTCTCTGGCATTATGAAAAACTTCTCTTACCTGCATGGAAATCATTTGATTCTGACAAACTGCAGCTGTCAAAAGTCTCTCGAGAAGAGTTCCCAGAAATATTTTCAATTAACACTGACCAAAAGGGAAGCTTTTTCAATGAACCTTTAAGGCGGCACGCTTTAGGTTCTGTTTAATTCAGCGTAAATTATTTGAAATCATTAATCACAATGCCCCACGCTTAAAATCATTTAGTAAACGCCACATACATTTATTGTTATACATATATAATATATACATCCGATCGATTGCTTTGTTGCTTTTCAACACATGCAATTCACGCTAAATTCACACATTTTTCATTGGTTTTTGCAACAACAAAAACTAAGGTATTTAACAATTATAAATGATTCGTATGTGCATTGAATCAGAAAATGTTTATTTTCTTCATTATTTCGTTCTAAAATTCTTTGGAAAACCGTAATTATTAGTTTTGTTTGGAAAATCATTAAGTTTAATTGATTTGCATTGATGCATACAAAAAAATTTAATACAGTCTTAATATTTATTTATTCAATAGACAAGTCTTAAGGTAAAACCTTAGGATAAGCGGTAATTACTAGCAAATGGTTGTACCGTCTTAATAATATTTTAAAAATGTATAGATTTTGTAATTTTTATAAACAAACATTTTTTCTTTCTTTTTTCACATAAAAGGAAATCAATTAGAACTCGAGTAAGTTGTCATAAATGAAATAGGAATTTTCCAATAAAATTTTACATTATAAATATATTTTTCATACACTATGCAATTTTCGATCTTAATATAGTCATTAAGTCGTCTGTTTATTCTAAAGGTCATATAGTTATTAAGAGGAAAATAAACCAAAAGCATTAAAGTTGGTAAATTAAGGAGCAGATACCCAACTATACTTTCGACTATACATCTATTGATTCTTTTTAGCACAGATCTCATTATTTTTGTGACTAGTTTTTAATTTTTACACAGTTTACAGCCTAAAAATGTAATATAGACCCAACATTTTATTTTACTTTTAGTATTTAAAGTTGAAAGTCTTTCAGATTGCTGTGATGAATTGAATCAAATATAGAATCAAAGCATAACCATATCTTGTTGAGACCCCGCAACTATTAGCTCTTTGTGCATGTTATATAATATAAATGCCAGCATTTTGTCAAAGTCAAAAACAGAAAAGGTAGAAACGAAAATCGACAAACGAAATCCATAAAGTAAACCAAAGGCATTTCAACTTCTTGTGTCGTGCTCCCTTCAACTGACTTCCAAACATGTGAATATGAATGTGGGTATAGAAATGTATTTACGAGTTTGTCGGGTCTGTCATTAGCAACAAATGACAGGCTGTTAACAAAAGGCCGGCAACTACTTACGAACATGACATTTACACAATAATAGCCGGGACATAAATAATTTCACTGCCTTTTTCCAATGTTCAATGAGTTGTAAATATTGAATAATTAATTTAACTTTGTGCTTTATTGTGGCCCAATAGTTAAATCAATTAATAACCAGTTGCAATTGTAATTGCAAATTGCCACAATTGCAAAACCAAATTTGCCGTTGATTGTTATTTATGCGCAGAAGTGACAGTAAATTATTGCTTTTATATACCCTATTATTGGGTGTTCATAAAGTAGAATTTATGGAATTGACGAAATGCTGAAATAATTACGTTTTTATTTACCATACCCTCCCACATAGAGTAGATTTTCAACGTGTGATTTAAGATGGAAGATTTTTTTTTAAATTGTTATTGTAATTTGTTTAATAACAGGATAGAATAGGATGGTTGTTTTACGACTGCTCTCAACTTATTTTCCAAACTCTATACAAGTAATATTTCTTATATAAGAAAACACGGACTTCGACTGGCTAGCTTTTCATATAAATTAATATAGGTCGTTTACATTTATTTATAAAATGCTTGACAGATTTATATCTGGTTGTGAGTAATATGCAGAACGATACATTTATTAATAAGATTGTGAATAAAGTTTCGCTGATTTGTCGCACTCTATAATTAACATTCTTGAGATAGCAATATTAATTCAGTTTTTTTATAGAATTTACTTTGCTTTTGCTAACTTAATAATCGTTGATTCTATTCAGGCGTAACTTAAACCATTCGATACCCAAGCCACCTTCCAACGTTAGCCAGTAAAGCATTAACTATAGCATTTTTGCTATTCCGTTGTTTATATTTGTTTCCCTTTGCTAATTTTCAAGGGATGTACCGAGTATGAAATCATGCAACCACCTGTTCCTTCGTCATACGATACTATTAACAGCGCAGTGCGCAATCTAATATGCCTGATGAGCTAATGACGGGCAATAGGAAATATTTTCCTAGTTGGCCTCAAACATAAGATCATTGACTTTTGGTGCGCTTATCAAATGTTATGAACTTGACTGGGGGCGGTGGAAATATAGATAAAACAGTCGGCATGATAAATGGACAGCTATCAATAATAAGAGGCTGCAACATTGCTTGTCTGCTGTCTCGTTCACGTTAAGTATTTACCTGCAATCAAAACAGTTTATATATATTTTTTCTCTCTATCTGTTTGCACTTGAAATGTTTATTTACATGATTGTGTTGTGTCGATGTGTTTGACGAGTTAGCGAGAAACAAACAAACCGATGAACGAGCCACTCACTTTTCCGTAGCTCACTTAAATGTATTTACAATCTTTTTATTGTGTTTGTTCGCATGAACACACACTGCGTATACGCAATGCGTGCATCTTATCATTCTGGCCAAGTTATTAGTTTTATTTGTTTTCTATAGATTTGGCAGAAGGGCAAGGTTGTCAAGTCGACTGCTTCGACATTCGATTTGAGAACCCTTGCTCTGATTTACATGTGTGCCAAACTCGACTGGCAACAAAAGGTGTTAATGATAACAGAAACTAACGGCTGGCAAAGCCAATTGGGTTAAAGGCGAGTCGGGGCAGGCATATTGCGCATACGCAGCGTTGCAGCCATACAAACATAAAAAGCAATTCAACACGCCAGTTGCTGTTTCTGCTGTTTGTTCAATAAAAGTTAAACTACCAACATGACAACTAAACACCGAAACTGGCATACACTTTCCTTGATTTATACCAGTGTATACTATATATCTAATAAGGTTTAACACTCTTGGCAAGTGACTCAAGAAAACTCGCATAAATCTTAATTTGCAGTTGCAACTACGCGAAGTGCTTGTGAATTTGAAACTCAATTAAAATACCAAGTTCAGAGCCTGTCAGCGTGCAAAACTGACAGCTGACAGATGGAGATGTTTGTAGGCAAAGAAAGCGCTTGTGTGTCGGGTCATGGACTCTGTCAACATTTTACAAACTTCGTCACTCACTCACTCTCTCACTCTCTCACTCACTCACTCACTTAGTCGCACTTACACAGTCACTCAGTTGAACTATCAATCATTCAAGGCTCGCATTGCCTGTTTTTCCACATTTCGTTTGAGACAGGTGCGAATTGTGTCAGTTCCAAATTAGACAAAGTTCAAATGTTTTAAACTTTTACAATTCGATTAAGTACACACACGCAAGTTCTCAAGCAATGTTACAAACTTCAACAGGGCGTAGGTCTATTTTAATTGGGGCTACAGTTGTTGTTTTATGAAAAAAATCTGTTTTTCCGTCTTCATTATTTTATTTCTTCATAAATTAGCAGTTTGTTTTTTAAAGGTTTGTTGGGGAGAAAAAAAAATAAAGCGGAACAAACGCTTGCACGAAAACATTTTGAAGAATTTCAACCCTAATTTAAATAAAACCCCTTTAAATAGAAAATATTTTTTTGCTTATTCAATATTACTAAATTCTCTGCAAATTACTTCGTAACTAATTTTATTAATTTTGCTTTTGTTTTTAGATTTATACAATACAACTTGGAATACATATCAAGTAAGTTAAATTTTGATTTTAGAGAATCTAATTTGCAAATTGAGAGTGCTTCTTTTACGACCACATAAAATACAGGAAACGATTAAACACATCACATCACTGCGAATAATCCTTAAGTACTCGCAACATCGAAATTATTTTATAATGCAAATGCAATTTTGGAATTTATTTTCTTAGGTAATTTACGGCAGCTAAACGCAATTTCTATGCGATTCCGTGTGGCCGCACTTTAGGCCAATTAAATGCAGTTTTTCTTGACCAAATTCATTCGATTCTTTCCATTTGACTGAATTTTATGCGACCCGCTTGCATCTTACGAGCAATTACACACAGAAGCGTATGAAGGGGGGAACAGGAAACCAAGAAACCACGGGGAGAAGACGATACGATGAAATTACCACCTTTGAGGGTTGACCTGTCACCTCCTCACGAAACGTCGTGAATTTGTGGTGACAATGTGGACACGATTAATTGAAGTGCAAAATCATGAACATGCATTTAATTCACTTTGTGGTTGGTCTGGGAAATCTGCTGGGAAAGCTGGGAAAGAAAAAACATCAGACAGACAACATTTTTGCACGCATTTTGCAGCTTGTCTATTCAATTGGCCAACAGATTGCCCCTATCTTGGCCAGCATCTGTGAGTTGGACCGTTCACCATTTAAGGGCATTGAAAACTTTTTCCAGTTATCTACGGACTGATGTCTGATGGCTGATGCTGTTGCAATTGTCCTTTATTGCCATTCCTTCATTAGGTTTTTGTATCTTGAGATATTTTAATGCCATTTTTATGCGCATTGCAATGGGCTGATTTCTTGGTCTTACAACAAGCCACGATAATTTCAATTGTGATTCATGTAATGCATTTTATTTCTTGTTGTGCCTGAACAATGGGAAAATCCTATTTGAAATCTTTTCCTCGGCATTCTTTTCAAGTCCTATGTATATTATCAATTAATTCTGCATCAATAAACTGCCTTCAATTCACCTCACTAAGAAACCATTTGTGAATGCCACTTTCTACTTAATTATAATTGACAGTTTCAGCAACTTCTGTATTTGCGTTGACTGAAGTAACAGCTGTTGCCAACAGAAATGATGGGAGAAGCATATTTAATTATGCATGAAATGTATCTGAGCCATAAAAGTGTAATAAAGACACATATAGAATGTTGGCAGCAAATTAAAAACATCATTTTTACCTTCAAACAAACTTCAGAAGAGCGCCAGCAATGAGTCAAAACTGATGCACGTGCCGATCAGTCGGATCCAAATAAACTATAAGACAAGTATAAAACAGCGCCACATAATTTACAGAAACTAAGGAAGTTTATCCCCTCGCACATCCAGCGGAGACATAAATTAGATCATAATAAAGTAAAAAATAAAAAAAATATGAGAACCGAGGAGAAGAAGAAAAAACTTCGACGACCGCAAGGCTTATAAAAATAGTCTTAATTCGCTGCGTTGTGTGAAAATTAACAGCATTAAAAATTCGAGAACGCATAAATTTCAGTTAAAGTCAAAAAACTGAAACAGCTGCATGAATAAAAAAATTTCTGACAGGAGCTCGACTAATATATACTCTAATTATACCCGTTACTTAAAAAATGAGTAAAAGGGTATAATGTGTTTGTTGGAATGTATGTAACAGTGAAAGGAGGCTTCTCCGACCCCTTAATCAGCATCAACAGTCGAGTCGATATAGCCAAGTGTGTCTGTCCGTCTGTCCGTCTGTCTGTCTGTCCGTCCGTGTGAACAAAAGAATCTCAGAGACTATAAGAGGTAGAGTAAACAAACTTGGCACACAAATTTCTATGTACTCCACGCAGATCAAGTTTGTTTCAAATTTAAGCCACGCCCCCGAACGCCCCCGCAAATCGCGAAAAACCACCACACCCGCAGTTTTTAAGATAATACAGTTTTTATGGTTATTAACGTTATCTACTAATATTATCTATTATTCCACTGAATCGCATCAAGATCAGACAAGTAGAACGGTAGATATGGCGATTTATTGTTTTCAAAGTAATACAAGTAATTTCTTTAAAGTACTTTTATATATATTGAAATAAGTAACGAGTATCCTATGGTCGAGTTGTGCTACGCGGAAGTCGACGAGGCGTATGAGCAATGTGCCTGCAGCTTGTAGAAGTCGTGGAGATAAACAACGACAAGTTTAATAGATGTATTTTATTGTATTACCAGTTTTTATAATTTGAAGTAAGCTTCTGCTTAGTAGGCCGTGACATCATGTACTCGACGGAAACGATGGCCAGCCTGTCGGAGCGTCAGGCCTCGAGTTTCCGGCATTAGTACGACAAAGAGTAGCATGCTGATCACTAGGATAATGCCCACAGCCAAAAAGTATAAGTATAGGGGTTGATAGAAAATCACAATGATGTGGATCGCCTGCTGGATGCATATAATTAGGCCAATAAGATAGGGTTTGACACGCATCGGAAACGCTTCTCCCAGATAGATTGAAGTGCAGGGAACGTATATGCCGGCAAAGAACTGGAATGCTATCGATATGCGATAGACCTGGGTCATGTAATACACATTAATCTGATTATATCCGTTTGCAAAGATTCCAGCCATGGCCAGCATCAGAGCCGCCATGCAGAGTAGTCCCAACACCGAGGTGAACTTGCGACCCACTCTGTCCACAATGGCGAGAGTAATGCATGCGCCAATCCAACGTAGAATACCCCACACAATAACCGTCCAGTCCAGATAGCTCTCTAATATCATGGTGCTCTCTAAAATTGCCATGCTGAGGGGCACCGAGAAGGTGAAGGCCACGAGGCAGCGACAGAAGAGCATCTTGATGAAGGGCATTGCGGAGGATGAAAGTTCTGCGCCAATGCTCATGCTGTTACCTTCAGCCACATAGCGCTTGGCCTCATCAAAGACCCCATTGAAAGCATTCGCAGGCGCCGAGATGTTTACATAACACAATTGGCAAGATCGTGCCTTTTCCTCATTATTCTTGCGCAAATGGAAAATTGGCGACTCGCCTGTAAAAGCAACAAAGCCCATTGCAAGAAGGGAAAATACAATACCACAAATGCCATGTGCCAAATTGAGTCCGGAATTCAAATTCAGACTCCACTCTTCAGTAAAGATCACCTGCAGTGCAATTCCCAGAGCTAAAGCGTACTGTTCAATGCCAGAAAATATGCCACGATTTTTGCTGGTGGTAATTTCCGAGTTGTGTATTATGTAGGACACTGTATAGAGTCCAATGCCCGTTCCTCCTATATAGCGAGCTGCTAAAATTGCATTGTAGTTGCTCGCTGCACTTGTGAATAGAATTCCATCGATCAACTGCAGCAATGCTCCTAAGGACTAAAGCATAGTAATCATTTAAACAGGGTTATCTTTTATTATATGATCTACTACTCACATAGAAAACCCACTTGGGCACATGAGTCACAGACAGAGCTGCTAAGACAGCTCCAATGATGACGCCAACAAACCAACTGTATTGGAATTCATATGTGGCTGGTTCAATGTTCCAGCCTAGACCCTGAGCCATGTCCATTCCGCCATATATAAACACAAACATGGCTGTAACATAAATGAAACTATACTTAATTTTTAATTCAAAGTGTTATGTATTTAGAACAAAAAGCAATTGATTAAAGACATTGTAATTATTGTAACTTACACACATTTATTATTTGAATTCACTAAAGTTACAGTAGGTTGCATCGATCACTTTGTATATTATAATTATGAATTTAAATTTCTTATTTTATTTAAATAACTTAAATATAATCTATAAATTTTTGGCTCTTGCGTGAAGTATTAGATATTATTGCATACTATATACAATCTACTCTTTTTGACGGGTCAAATAGACACACATTTAAAGTTCAACAAATTTACAAACACGATATCAAAATATGACCAATTTAAGCTTTGCAACTAAATGTGGGATTTAATGATAACGCGTTATCACTTATCGTTAAAAATAGTCACAAAATGTTCTTTTGAAAACTTTGTGTATGTAATAATTCTTGTTTTGTGTATGTTTAGTATGTATATTGAATATATATATATATATATAGTATACTATATTCATGCTATCAATGTCATACTTGTGTTCTTATGTTTACCTGACACAATGGTATTACTCCTACGTTGTTGCCAGCGTGTTCTTCGTGGCATTGAATTGTTGATCACCGTCACATAGGTGGTTTGTGGTGGATTTGGAGGAGCTGTGGCTATATAAGCTGACTGATTCTGGTTCGCATATTGAATTGGGGGTAATTTCTCCGGTATTGCGTACATTATTTGAGTCGGAGGTAATTTTTCCGAGTTTTCGTAAGCTGGTGTCATTTTTCTTAAATTTTATACATATGTCTCTCGTTGCGACTCGTTCGATTGAAAGTCTGCGCTATAACTGAACTCAATCGAACTCATTTGGGTTTATTTATAGGGATAAAAAGCCTGCGATATCAGTATCTTATTATAGATAGTGTTCATTGTAATTATCATGTGATATATAGATATTCTTCACTTTGATAGCTCCGTTTGATCAGCTACTGTTTTGATAGGTTGCAAGTAAGCTTTGCCAGGGATTCCGATTTTGTTTAGTCACACATAAAGTTCAAAGTACAAACTTATTTTGAAAATCTGCATAGGTTTTTTAAAGATAACTTTTCTTTCTTCTTTTTATTAACCATTGACAATAAAAGACTTAAGACTTTAAAGTGTAATATTCTTTAATTCAACCTAAAAATGCTTTAAATTTAACAATAATTGTTTAGTTATATAAATACAGCAATTAAAGCTGCTGTTTAGTAGGACATGACATCATGTACTCGACGGAAACGATTTCCCGCCTGTCGGAGCGACAATCCTCGAGTCTCCGGCATAAGACCCGCGAAGATGAGCAGACCCACAACCAGGATAATGCCCACAGCAATAAAGTATTGGTACAGGCAATCATAGGTTTGGCCGAAGGTGACAATGACAATAATATGGATCACCTGCTCGAGGCAAACAATGAGGCCAATGAGGAACGGCTTGACACGCATTGGAAATGCCTCGGCCAAATAGGTTGGCGTGGGTACAACAAACATGCCAGCAAAGAACTGGAACGCCATTGAAACTTTGGATACTTCAGACATATAGTATTGGCTCACTAAGTAGCTATTGTCCGAATAGATGCCCGCCATCGCCAGCATTAGACCCGCCATGCAGACCAGCGCCAAAATCGAGACGAACTTGCGTCCCAGCTTGTCCACAATGCTTATGGCCACGACAACGCCAGCGAATCGCAGAATGCTCCACAAGATCATGGGCCAGCTGAAGATGCTGGCCTTCCAGACAACCGTGCTGATCAGCATGGACCAGCTGAGGGGCACCGAGAAGGTGAAGGCCACAAGGCAGCGACAGAAGAGCATCTTGATGAAGGGCATTGCGGAGGATGAGAGTTCTCCGCCAATGCTCATGCTGTTACCTTCAGCCACATAGCGCTTGGCCTCATCAAAGATCGCATTGTAGATCTCAGTTGGTGCATTTGAGCCCAACAGCTGCGTTTGACTGGTTCGCGCTGCGTCTTCATTATTCCTGCGCAGATAGAAGATGGGCGACTCCACGGACATGGCCACGGTTGCCGTTGCTATAACGGTACAGATAATGCCAATAATGCCATGTGCCCGGTTGCTGCCAACACTCTCATCAGTGCCCCACTGTGAATCCATGAGCACCTGAGTGAGTAATCCCAGGGCCAAGCCATACTGCTCCAAGCCACACCACAGGCCACGGGAACTACTCAACGTAACCTCCGAATTTTGTATGATAAAGGCCACAGTGATGAGGCCAAAACCCACTCCACCAACGTAACGAGCTGCCACTATTGGATTGTACTCATAAGGCACACTCACAAAGATGATTGCATCGATGAGCTGCATCAAACCGCCTAGAATCTGAAGAGATTACAACCATTAGGTGGAAATTGTATGGAAATTATTTGAATTACTCACATAAAATATTCTTTTTGGTATGTGAGTCATGGCGAGAGCAGCAACAACAGCTCCAATGATAACGCCAATGAACCAGCTAAACTCGAACTCAGCTGTGGATGCTATTCCTGAACTCAAATTCCAGCCCAGACCTTGGGCCATATCCATGCCGCCATAGGTAAATAACAATATTCCTGAGAGATCACAATCAAGATTAGAAAATGGTATACAATATGTTATATATGAATTATAATCAAGGCTGCAAACCTCAAAAATTTTATTAAAGGTTCGGTTCGGCGGTTCGAACCATGGAGTTCGGTTCGCAAATTAATTTATATATCCGTGAACCCAAAGTTTGGGTTCGAACCTTGGCTGAATTTCATACAAAAAATATTTGCATTGTTATACATTTTTCTTTACATATTGAACTAATAAAATTTTTATTCTAAAAGAAATAATATTTTGATGATAATTTAAATTTATTTGAAGATTTAAATATGACCTGTTTTAATCCGAAGTCTCAAATAATTGCATCATATTAGAAAACCATAAAATTTATGTAATTATTTTTTTTCGAGCCTTTGATATTTATATTTAATATTGACCTTTGACCTTTAATATTATAAATTATATAAATATCTCTTATCCCTTTGGAATTTATTGTTTTTCTTTGATCTCTGTCGAACTTACCGATTGTCGCAGTGTGAGCACTGTGCCTATTTGTCCAACGATTGTAGCTTTGTGAGGTTCTTGGATCTTCGATGACCTCAATGTAGGTGGGTTGTGGGGGTTGCCCTGGACCTGTGGTAATGACGGTCGTCTGACCCGATTGACCCGTAGTTATATAGGTTGTCGTCATTTTATTCACTTTAACTGCCAATGGCAAAGGTTCGTTCGTAACTGAGCTAAAATCGTAAAATTTTGGTAGTATTTATGTTATCGATATCTCTAACAAAAATTTTTTGATAAAATTATGTATATTTTAATCAATTTGTAGTTATCTGGGTAGTCTTTTTCCAATACTCTGAGGGGCCAGCTACTGTTGACAGGTCAGATATGGGCGTGATTCATGGGAACGGCTTTTCTTATACACATACGTAGGCCGCAAATGAAAAATGAGCTCCGATAACGCTTGCCAAATTTTATGAAACACGTTTATTCGTTAGTGGCCGAAAAGTCCCTTACCGCATCAATTTACTGACTCACTGAAACCTTTGAGTTCTTTTATTCTTCCAAAGCTGAATCAGAATTTTTCGTATTCATTTGTTGTCATCTAAATGTTCTAATCGAAGAAAATCTGTTTATTTACTATCTTACCATGACCTAGGCTATTAGTTTTTTACTAACTTAACCGGTCAAATCTGATATTTCAAACGATATCTTTTAGAGTATTACCAAAATACTATCAAATATTTTGTGTTGTCGCTAAATTTGTCAAACATAACATTTGCTCAACATGTTGTCGGCTTATCAATAGTAATTTTTATTGGCATGCTCCTTATCTTCATAATTACCCCAAAAAAAAAAAAAAAAAATTTTCCCCATTTAAATTCATATTTCTAAAAATAAATGAAGCTTAAAAGTGAAACCTTCGAATTGATAGTGTATGAAAAATACGATTTGAAAAACAATGTATTAAAAATCTAACTTTACTAGAATACCTAAAGTAAAGTAAAATGTAAATCGAGAGGATAAAACAAGTTTTCATTTTGGGCATTTCAAAATAAATTATATTTATTTCAAGTTTTGACTTAAATAGTAATATATACTAAACTATTTACATTTGAGTCGCTTATTTTCTTAAAATTAGTATTGTACATGTGAATTCTATAAGTATTTATTGAGGTAGAGCTTTCTTGCTTCGATTTTATTGATGTCTCCGGCTAATGAGCGAATACATCATGCAGACGACGAAAGCGATGTCCTGCCTGTCGCAATGTCATGTTTCGAGTCTCCGGAAGCATCACCAGAAGGATGAGGAAGCATATAACCATGACAATGCCCACACCCAAAAAGTATTGGTAAAAGTTGCCATTTCTCCCGAATGTGACAATCACGATGATGTGAATCAACTGCTCCATGATCACAATCGCAGCAATGAGGTAGGGCTTAATGCGCAAGGGGAACGCCTCACCCAGGTAGACGGGAGTACTGGACACGAACATGCCGGCGAAGATTTGGAATGCCATGCAAATCTGGCACACTTGCCCCATTTGCACTTGGTAGTTAACAATCGATAAGTTGTTATAGATGCCCGCCATGCCGAGCATTAGACCTGCCATGCATATAAGTCCCAGCATGGAAAGGAACTTTCTTCCCAGCCTGTCTATGATAAAGAATGCGATAAGTGTTCCAATCCAGCGAAGTAGTCTCCACACAATGATCGGCCAGCTGTACATGGTTCCCTGCCAAGCAAGGGTGCTTGTAATGATTGTGTCGGTGAGGGGCAACGAGAAGCTGAATGCCACAAGGCAGCGGCACAGGAACATCTTGAAGAAGGGCACCATGGCAACAGTTAGTTCATGGATCAAGGTCTCACTTGTGCCCTCGGCCACATAGAGATTGTTTTCTTCGAAGGCCAACTTGCAGTCCTCTGTGTTGGCCTTCTTGTCCAGCAGTTCCCACTGGCAAGTGTTTGCCTTCCTGGCATCATTCCGGCGTAGATAGAAGATGGGCGACTCCACGGATAGAATTAATATGGCTAGTCCAACAATAGCAAATACAATTCCAATAATGCCATGCACTTGATTATTTCCAATCGGCAGAGCTGGATCCCACATCGAGTCCATAATAACCTGAACGGCTATGCCCAATCCCAAACCGGACTGTTCCACGGCACACCATTTGCCACGTTCATTGTTTGGCGCCACCTCCGAGTTGTGTATGATAAAAGCCACTGTGATGAGGCCAATTCCTATGCCACCAATATATCGAGCTGCCACCATCGCATTGTAATTGTAAGGTGCACTCACACAGATGATTGCATCAATCAGTTGCAAGAGAATTGCCAGGCACTAGATGGATTAAATATTAGCAATTAGAATCTGAAAACTCTAAATATTCCCTGACATTTTTACTTACATAGAAGAAAATCTTGGGCAGATGCGAAACAGTCATGCATCCGAAAAGAGCTCCAATGATGACGCCAATAAACCAACTGAACTGAAACTGCTGTGAACTGGGAATGCCTGTGTATAAGTTCCAGCCAAGACCTTGAGCCATATCCATGCCACCATAGGAAAACACTACCATGCCTAAAAGACCGGAAAAATATAAACCGAATATGAAATACTTTTTCCTCCATTGTTTATGTAATATTATGTAATTGTAAATCATATTATCATAGTTTTTAGTTTCTGTAAACACACCTGTTATGATATTATGAAGTCGCTGCCTATTGAGACAACAGCCATTTAATTTACTCTCATGTCGAGTATCACTGATCACCTCTATGGTGACCTCTCGCGGGTATTGACCTATTGTCATGTTTTGTTCACTTGGCTTTTACCGCTGCGAGTTCGTTCGGTTCGAAGGCAATGCCAAAACTGATTTCAAATGTACAATTTCTTGTCCATTTATAAGCGATAGCATAGTTCTGTCATATCCATATCTTTTACGTTAAAAAATATTGTAACTACATCGACTGGGCGACAGATAACATGACGACTAGACCTGATTGTGTGAATCATTCGTCCCGACATCGGCACATTCCCATTCGTATACTCCGCATGGAATTAAGCCCTGATAACAGCTACTCGGGGGAGCTTCGAAATAGATAATTTAAGGTGTTGAATTTATATGACTCATTTGATCGCTGGAGGTTCTAATATTCTCCTTAGGAAACACCTGCACTGAATCAGCCCGCTTAACTTGACCGATTAATGTTATGCATCTTATGAAATTATGATAAATTACTATGCGAAAAGACGTTATACTTTCTATATAAAGAAAAGTAATATAATTTTAACTGCTTAGTTGATATGTGTATTACTATCTGGTATTCGCATGTCTCCTATCTGCGTTACACGTTTAGGTACTATCTATAAACCCATTGTTCATATAACTCCTTTATCATTCTCTAAATAGCATACTGTGATTATTTGTGATGTCAACTGTGATTGTATTTGAAACGAGTGTATTCGTATTTGAAAAAGAAAAAAAAAAATCAAAAATCCCAAAACCCATAAAAAATATAAAGTATAAAATTGATTTTTATTTTAATTTATTTTTTTTTGCGTAAGGGTATTTGTTCTATTCCTTCTTATACGAGTATATTTGTAAAGTTAAATTTTGTTAACGATCGGCATTAACGACGTATTGCCACACCTTGACCTATCCTTAACTGACAGGCCACTTGATGTGGCAAATGCCTAATATAGAAATCCCCCACCTGCAACATCTTCATTAGCTGGAAATGCAAACAAACAACATTAATATTGCTGCAACAGTCGACACTCAGCCCGGAGCAACCCAACAACATCCCTGAGGCGGCAATCTCAAGTGTTTGCTTGAGTTGTTTCAAATTGCGTAATGTCTGCACTGGAGTCGACTCCAACTCCAACTCCATCTCCATCTCCATTGCCATCGTCACTGTAAGCCAATCTATCTTGTTGCGCATCAAACTGTCAAATTGTACACATGTCTCCGAGTGTCACACTCTGTGGCATACAAGAAGATGGGTACGACTGGGGAATGTTAACTCTGGGCTGCTCCATGTCATTTGTCGTTGCTCGACAAATTATCCAAATGCGATGCCAAATGGCCATGAGTTCTAGCTTTGCGTCGTCTCATATTTTGAGACATTCAAGTACATTTGAATGAGTTGATGTACCAAGTTCTCTAATGGCGCAAAAATTATGAGCGCCACATCAAGTGCCTTAGCACATGTTGCCCATAACTCACACTCGGCTTCAGATACAAATGCAGAAACAGCTAAAGATACAGATACAAGCGACAAGAAGAGATGAGCACTTTGCATCAATTTCTATGTAGATATATGTCTGTGTCTATGATTCAAGGAAGAGACTGCCACTGCCACTGCCACAGCCACTAATGGAGTCTAATTACTCCGACCGACAGGCGACGACCGATGCGGATCCCTCTCAGCGCTTTGGCTAATAAAAGCATATTAAAACGTTTGTCGTTCTTATGCTTGACAGACAGCCAGACAGATAGAAAACATTGCTGCTTGCCAATTGCTCATTATTTATTTTCGTACTACCCAAAAAAAGTGTAGAACCCGCCGATTGTGTATCACAAGTTGCCAAGTTGCTATTTCAGTTTGCTAAGACATCGACAATCTCCAGTCTGAGTGCTTGGCCCAGAGGATCTTCTTGTTGATGCAGAATCAATTAAGAGGCGAAATAATGATCAAAATGATATTCCGCATTAAAATCGGTTAATATTTGACAAAGTTATGGCAATTAGAAGTTTTTGATAAAGTGTTAAGGGGTAGGTATGGAAAAATATGACAGTGATGACCAAAATATTGAATTTTCTAAATGAATTATATTTTGATGCAGAATCATTTAAGAGGCCAAAAATTGATCAAAATGATATTCCGCATGAAAATCGGTTAATATTTGACAAAGTTATGGCAATTAGAAGTTTTTGATAAAGTGTTAAGGGGTAGGTATGGAAAAATATGACAGTGATGACCAAAAAATGGAATTTTCTAAATAAAATAAATTTTGATGCAGAATCAATTTAGAGGCCAAATAATGATCAAAATGATATTCCGCATGAAAACCGGCTAAAATTTGACAAAGTTATGGCAATTAGAAGTTTTTGATAAAGTGTTAAGGGGTAGGTATGGAAAAATATGACAGTGATGACCAAAAAATTGAATTTTCTAAATGAAAAAAATTTTGATGCAGAATCAATTCAGAGGCCAAATAATGATCAAAATGATATTCCGCATGAAAATCGGTTAATATTTGACAAAGTTATGGCAGTTAGAAGTTTTTGATAAAGTGTTAAGGTGTAGGTATGGAAAAATATGACAGTGATGACCAAAAAATGGAATTTTCTAAATAAAATAAATTTTGATGCAGAATCATTTTAGAGGCCAAATAATGATCAAAATGATATTCCGCATGAAAATCGGTTAATATTTGACAAAGTTATGGCAATTAGAAGTTTTTGATAAAGTGTTAAGGGTAGGTATGGAAAAATATGACAGTGATGACCAAAAATGGAATTTTCTAAATAAAATAAATTTTGATGCAGAATCAATTTAGAGGCCAAATTATGATCAAAATGATATTCCGCATGAAAATCGGCTTAAATTTGACAAAGTTATGGCAGTTAGAAGTTTTTGATAAAGTGTTAAGGGGTAGGTATGGAAAAATATGACAGTGATGACCAAAAAATGGAATTTTCTAAATAAAATAAATTTTGATGCAGAATCAATTTAGAGGCCAAATAATGATCAAAATGATATTCCGCATGAAAATCGGCTTAAATTTGACAAGGTTATGGCAGTTAGAAGTTTTTGATAAAGTGTTAAGGGGTAGGTATGGAAAAATATGACAGTGATGACCAAAAAATTGAATTTTCTAAATAAAATAAATTTTGATGCAGAATCATTTAAGAGGCCAAATAATGATCAAAATGATATTCCGCATGAAAATCGGTTAATATTTGACAAAGTTATGGCAATTAGAAGTTTTTGATAAAGTGTTAAGGGGTAGGTATGGAAAAATATGACAGTGATGACCAAAAAATGGAATTTTCTAAATAAAATAAATTTTGATGCAGAATCAATTTAGAGGCCAAATTATGATCAAAATGATATTCCGCATGAAAATCGGCTTAAATTTGACAAAGTTATGGCAGTTAGAAGTTTTTGATAAAGTGTTAAGGGGTAGGTATGGAAAAATATGACAGTGATGACCAAAAAATGGAATTTTCTAAATAAAATAAATTTTGATGCAGAATCAATTTAGAGGCCAAATAATGATCAAAATGATATTCCGCATGAAAATCGGCTTAAATTTGACAAAGTTATGGCAGTTAGAAGTTTTTGATAAAGTGTTAAGGGGTAGGTATGGAAAAATATGACAGTGATGACCAAAAAATGGAATTATCTAAATAAAATAAATTTTGATGCAGAATCATTTAAGAGGCCAAATAATGATCAAAATGATATTCCGCATGAAAATCGGTTAATATTTGACAAAGTTATGGCAATTAGAAGTTTTTGATAAAGTGTTAAGGGGTAGGTATGGAAAAATATGACAGTGATGACCAAAATATTGAATTTTCTAAATGAATTATATTTTGATGCAGAATCATTTTAGAGGCCAAATAATGATCAAAATGATATTCCGCATGACAATCGGCTAAGATTTGACAAAGTTATAGCAGTTAGAAGTTTTTGATAAAGTGTTAAGGGGTAGGTATAGAAAAATATGACAGTGATGACCAGAAAATAGAATTTTCTAAATGAATAAAATTTTGATGCAGACACAATAATTTCTAAAATAAAATCGGAAGACTTTGAGAGAATACCTGGTAACTTTAATTGCGTACTCGTTAAGGAAATACAGTCCATCAAATTAATAAGATAAAGATAGTAATTTTTGTACACCAGTAAAAAGCAAAAAATGATAATGACCAAATGTTTCCGCCCGGGATTGAACCGGGGGCCTTCCGCGTGTTAGGCGGATGTGATAACCACTACACCACGGAAACACGTTATCTGGGGAAATTAGTAAAGGAAAATTTGGAAAAGAAAATTCTCTGTCTGAACTTATTTCCTTACCTGTTTCGATACACGCATTATTGATATGAAGGTGCTTGGAATAAATTAAATAAACATATCACAAAAAATTAAAAAGAAAGACTTTAAAGAAAAATACATTAAATTATTCTACATTAAATAAAAAATTAATAAATAAAAACCTAAGAAAGAAAAGTAAAAAAATTTCTATTGCCGAAACCCGGGATTGAACCGGGGACCTTTAGATCTTCAGTCTAACGCTCTCCCAACTGAGCTATTTCGGCTGTTGTGCAAGGTCCGGCAAACTTTGCATCAAATACGAAAGCGCTTGAGCATATAAGTCAGATTATAAATGCAACTCAACAAATTTCAAACTTTGGAACATCATATACATATATACAGTGCTGTCTAGCACAAAAGGTACACTGGCAAACAATCACTGTGACAAATGCCTGCTGTTCCGCACTGTTCTAAAAATAAAAGGACGCCTTCCCAGTTTCACATAGGCACATATGTTTATGCTATATTTATGTGTTCAACTTTTGGCGCAACTTTTTTGTTTGACAGACAGCCATGAAAATAGCGTTGACAGTTGCATGTCTTTATAAATTTGGTGCAATTGCAAAACTTTTTGCAGCTGCAAAATTATACAATTTTAAATTTTCACCTCCTGACATCCCATGAATGTTACTGAGTCCGGTGCATCTTTTAAAATTTAAATAATACATTTGATTTTACGTACATCAAACAAACTTTTCTAGCTGAAAATTGTCAAAGTAAAAATAATTTAATAATAATTTGTTTACAAAATTGTTGAGAGTGAACGAGAGAGAATATATGTGCAACGTTAAACACATTTATTACATTGAATTGTAAATTTAATGATGCTTGTGCACAAAAATAAAAAATTATATAGCTCTTTTAATGGTTCTCAACGCTAGCAACGAACCATATCTCAGAGTATGATGGGAAAGTGAATTTTTCGTTTTGGCACAGTTTCAAAATGTGCTGTGTGGAAGACTAATTGTTCACAGGCATTTATAAATATACAACAATATTGGCAAAATAAACTTTGAACTTTCAGCATGCTGAACAAAAACGTACAAATTTGTAAACATAATTTACAAATTTTTTTTTATGAAATGAAATAAAGGTTTTTACTACAAGAAAATTCAATGGGAAGCCAAAGCTTTAAATGAGGTTTTGTCGACCAGTGCTTGAATAACCTGATACACATATTTTGTATGATCACTTTTTGACTCAGTCTTCTCTATCTCTATCTCTCTCTGTCATTCTTTCTCCTTTTTTTTTTGTGCAACTAATGCGGCTTCCGTTTGACGCCCGCTGTTGAAAGCTGAGCTTCGACAGACATCGGACTTTGTTGTTGCCATTGATGTAGATGTAGATGTTGTTGTCGTTATCGCTGTCGAGGGACAGCTTCACCTTTTGCCAATGATTCACATTCCTGAAAGGCGATCGCAGTAGCAGTCGAAATTCTTTAGAAAACCACACACCACGCCCACTAGCCAGTTATGATTTATAGCCTGCCCACAGAGCGCTCGGCGGCAACTCTGCTCAGTTGTTGACCAAAGCATTTAGCCCAAGGTAAGCAACTTTTAAATAGTCGTTGTCGAATTTTTTTTTGGCTTTTGGTGCCATCAGCACTATTTCCATGGGCCTGGTGGCATGGCCCTAACTTGCCTGCTCTGGAAGCATTTTTGCGCTGTGACTATTTGCACAAGCAACAACAAATTGCGACAACAACAACAACAACAATGGAGACAGCGACAACATTCTTGTGATATGTCACGAGAATTTTTAACATTTGCACTAGAATTTCTATTTTGGTTACGACTCCTTCTTTTTCCTCTCTCTCCGCTGGCAGCTAACAAAACTCTCCCTCAATTCACAGTTGCACATACTGAGTAGTTTAATTTTAATTTAAATTTGGATTTGGATTGGGTTGAATTTGTAATCGTATTCACCGTTTTTGTCGGCCAGACCTTGAGGCGTTCCCAACAAGTGCAAATTGCTTTCGCGGTTGCTTTGTTTAAAGTTGTTCCACATTATTCGCAATTAGATTTTATGTGTTTAGAAGTGAAGCACGAGTATTCGACTTTAATGATGATACAATTGATAATGACGATGATAATATTCTGATTGTAGAGTCGCAATATAGCCAATTGGTTTTGATGTTGTCTTCTTAAACATTCCTTCACTACACTCCATTACGTAGATTGAAGAATTTCCTGTTAAAAAAAAAAGGAATTGCATTCTCTGCCAGTAATTCCTTCCCCCATGCACTGCATACTTGCCACACATTCAACTTGAGAAAAATTCAACTTTGGTTTATGCAAATGTCAGTCAGTCAACTTGCCGAATGTCCTTTGCCAAACAAGTTCCTTTCGAATGCAAATTCACAAACTGTGGGGCAAAAAAACCGCAGTTGAAGTAAGTTTCCTGTTAGGAGGATTGTTTTTTTGTTTGGCAAATGTTTCGTTAGTTTATTTTGCTTCATTTTCCGATTTCCATTGCAGTTATTTTGCCCTCTGTATAAATATAACATGACTTTTTGCTGTCACTGTTTGTGGATTTTTGCCAGTTTACTGTTGCAGAAAATTGTCAAAGCTTTTAAGTGGGTCACTGTTTGATTTGATTTGTTTATGTCACCACAGCAACAACAACAGCAACAGCAACAACAACTCGTGTTGGGCTTGTCCTAGTCATGAGTTCAACATTATTTATGTCTAGTTGTTGTTGCCTTTAATTGGCCAATACTTAAAGTAAAATGAGCATATAAAAAGCTCTTCTATCGCAGTGTCAGTGCCAGAGTTGGTATTACCCATGGTCATAATAGCAACAGCGAATAACTGCAGCTGTTGCCATTTAACATTTGACATTTGCAGAAATTATAAATAAAATATAAAATAGCGAAAGCCCCTAATTAAGTTGGACATTAACGGTCTAGCAATTATTACAATATTTTTCTTCTTCTATCCATTACAACAAATGAATAAAAATAATAACTGGTATGTAAAAATTCCATCAAGTAGGCTATAAAAATGCCAGCTTAGCAAAATAACGCAAAAACGATAAACAAAAAAAATATATAGACAAGTATTTAGTTTTTAAATAAACTTTACTTTTGATTCAATATCAAGCTCGAAATAAATTTTTGAAATGTTTTACTTGGCACTTTGTATACCCTGTACTTGAGTTAATATTATTAATATTATGATAATTATATTTTAATTGAGTAATCTTATTTGGCAAACTCGATTTGGACAATTAAATTAGGCAATTGATTTTTACCCCATATTAATTTAATAATCTTTAAAGTTCTTTCTACCCTACAGCAGTAGTTTAATTATTTTTACAAATAAAAAGATTTATTTTTGCGCATTCCAAAACAATTTGTAGCCAATCAAATTTATTGTTTTGCTAGAAGTCGCGGCTTTGAGTATATTCAAATTGAAATTGTGTTTATGTGTAGGTGGTTGTGTATATTTTCTGTTTTTCTTTTTATTAAACAAAATAAATTTAGCTGCCGCATTTTCCCCACAGCCACTCATACTCACTCACATTCAGAAATGAATAAAGAAATTTCTACGACAGAGGCGCATTTGACATTCGTTTTGTGTTTACTTCGTCGCTGTCGTCGTCGTCGTTGTCGTCTGACACTTGTCTGCCAATCCGAACGTGCGCCAAAGTCATTCACATTGAGCAGGTTTTGTATTTCTCCTTCAGTTTGTGCACTCATTTCATTTTTCAGCTTTGCACTTGTACTTTGCAAATTACCAACAAATTTGAATACATTTTTTATATTTAAATACCCTATATAAAAGCGCATTCTTAGCTATCATAGACTCAGGCTATGATCGACTGTGAAATATATTATATTTTCTTGCAAATGAATTTAGAGTTGACGAACAATTGCTTAAGTGATTCTTAATTGAAATATTTTTTTGTATTATGTTTATTGTGTAATTGCTCTGGCAAATATTATTAAAAAATAAAATACCACTGAATGTTGGTCTGTATCTTAACCAAAAATAGTATTAAGATACAAATTTTAATATTTTTTTTTAAGGATGTAAAAATATAACGAAATATCGACAACTCGATTTTAGTGGAAGCTATTATCGAGTACTTAAACTCGATTTTTTTTGGCGATCTATTGAGTTGATTAAATCGATTTCCATGAAAAATCGACAACTCACTGGGGATTGTTCAACGTAGTTGATCACTAATTTAATTTTATATTGCAATATAATGGAGATTTCAGTATGTTTAACATAATGGCACTATTATTTAGTGAATATTTCACAAAGATATTACATTTTTGTTCAGTTATTCGAAGTTACAAAAACGATGCAAGTTTATGTTGTGATTACAATTGCGATTTCAAAATAAAAAAGTTTTTTTTTTAAAAACTTGATATTTTTAACTTGATTTACTATTTTCCGATATAACGACAACTCGATACTTATTTTTGGCGATTTTCTATTTCGATATAAAACTCGATCTAAAGTTTGGATTTACATCACTAATTTAATTTTATATTGCAATAAATTGGAGATTTCAGTATGTTTAACATAATGGCACTATTATTTAGTGAATATTTTACAAAGATATTAAATTTTTGTTCAGTTATTCGTAGTTACAAAATCTATGTTTCTCTCGGAATCCAAAATGAATCTTTCGTAACCACAAACTCAACTCAAATATTAATGGCCAAAAGCAGCTTAGCTTAACTGTCTCATGAAGTACACCTTTTCGGCTTCCATGCGTGTCCAAAGCTTGTTGGAGAACCGTTCAGCTCCCCCCTTCCCGCTTCTAGCATAATCTTGGCTAAAGCTACAGCTAAGTGACATTAACCACATGTACGCAAGTGGTTTACGTCTTGTTCTCATGAATGTTGTGGGCTGGCATAAATCGAAGTTAGAAGAGGAAGAAGATGTGTTAGTCAAGTGAGTGTGGAGGCGTCCAACAAAGCCCACACCTTCTTCCCCCCTGTCTCTCTCTCTCGCGTGTTCCGTGGAGTATTGTTTGGTATTTGCAGCGCATGATTTAGTTTTCAAATAGTTAGTTGTTGGTTAAGCGTTAAATTGACTTGGCACCACTTAAAGTGCTGGCTCTTTAACTGGCCTGCTCTGTTAATTGTCTAATTAAGCGCTGAGCTGGACTCGGAGGAGCGACAACCCACGCAACTTGCTCCAAATTTGCAGACGTCAGTTAAGGCAATCGCAGTCGCAGTCCAAGTCCAAGACGGATGCGAGTTGCCCACACTTGGACAACTATTTGCACATGCGTGTCGTTGACATGTCCGCTAATGAGCCATGAGTCCGTCTCCGACTCCGACTCGACAGACAGTCCAGGCATCGCTTAGTTGCTACTCCAACGGAGCTGATAAGCGAGATTTATCATTGGATACCAACTGTCGCCTGGCTGTCGGATTAGCGGCATCACGAAGTCAACTTCACTTTATTTGCATATTCATAAATCTGGACTAAGCGCAAAAGCGAGCAACTGCATCACTACCGGGTCAGGGAATGCTTCTAAAGATACAATCGGCCTGGTCCGAGTGCTAATTGAAATATGTATTTACTTTTAATTGAGTGTACATCTGTCTGTTGGATTCCCTGTTCCCAGCCTACTGTCTGTTTTGACTTGTCCCCGCCATCTGCATTCTACGACTTGGACTTCTGCTGTGTAATCACTTAATATAATAATCTGATATGCATTTCTTTGGCTCGTCACGTTCCGAGACGGTAGAAAAGCTCTCGCAGAATCAGCGTAATGTGATTATCGTTGAAATTTAAATACTTTGCAAGATTTATCGATGATGTAACTAAACTTTGACAATAGATATGCTACATACATTAATAATGTACTTTAAAAATTACCTTAAAATGTATTATTATTTTTATTAAAAGAGAAAGTGAATTGAAATATATTTAAAAAACTTAAGAATATATTCAAAAAACTTTCCTGGAATATAACGAAAATATAGCCAAAAACAAATTGCAAAATCGCTCCCTATCAAAAATACAGAATCTTAAGAAATACGAGTATTCTTATCAATAAATAAATAGCACTGCTGACTCATACTCTTCTGTAAGTTGAAACCAAAGTTATTCGAACCATTAAGATAATCAGTAGTAGCATCTGTAAAATGCGAGAAGAATGCAAAGATAATAAAATTTAAAAAAATACAAAAAGCGTGGGACTAGTTACAAAAATGCTGTGGAATCAAAGGAGCACAATAGTTATAAAACTATATTTAAAACTTATAAGTGAGATGGATCCAAAACTTGACAACTTTTTCAAAAAGATACCAGCAAAAAAATTTCTTTAAGTGTCATTTAAGGTCCTATTCTAAAAGGTCTGCCGCCCTTTTTTCGATACAAGACCAATGGAAATAGCTCGACAAAAACCCTTTAAAAATAGCTTTAGAAATCTGAGTACAAAAGGCTACAACTCTTAAAATGTTGTAATAAAATTTTACGAGCGGTTAGCAACAGGCACGACTTTAAAGAATCGACCTGTCGGAGAGTTGCATCCACAATAAAAGTGCCGAACAAAATGAATAACAAGGCGGACTAACAAACTAACAATGACTGAAAGCATTGGCTGCAAAGCCAAACAAGTAAGCAAAGAAAAGGACACAAAATAAATATCGTGAAATTCATGAATGAATCAGAATCTGAAAATCGTGTTGCCCTGCCAAATGGAGAGTGACTTGAGCTGCTGTTGCTAGCCGGGCACACGTTCTCTGTGGTCCGGGTGTAGACCCAGACTCAGACTGAGACTAAGGCTGAGACTCAGACTGAGACTCAGACCCAGGTTGAGCTCCAGATTCCAGGCTGCAGGTCGCTGGCTGAAGCTGCGTCTGCGCATGCGTGACGCGCGTCAAAAGGCAACAGGCGGTAAGAAGGAGGAAGGAGGAAGAAAAAAAATCAAATCTTTTGCTGAGTTTTATATAAGTGCACTGAAAAAAAACCAACTTATAAAATCAAGAACATTCAACTTAAATATTTTGTTCTTAAAATAAGAATATTTTAAAACCATGTTACTAATACCAAGAATATTAATCTAAAAAATTAATGCTCTTAATACAAGATTAAAAATCTTAAATTGTTAGGAAAGTATAAATATATGCTATTTATTATTAAACAAATGGTGGCGCTCTGGTTAGAGAAACCGCAAATTAAATTAACATTTATATAAATCAAAACTAAAAAAAAAATATATATATATAAATTAAAAAATAGTTTTTATGTTTTTATATTTTTATTTTAATATTAAGAACATTTATTCTTCAAATACGAACTTCAACTTATTTGAAATGTTCTTAAAACCAAGATGTGTTTGCTTAATTTAAGAATTTTAGACTAAAATTCACAGTTTTGAGACCGAAATCTTGATCTTAGAACATTTTATTTTTAACAGTGTATCTCCTTTTTGGAGTCCGGCCAGAAACATGTTTCCTTTTTAGGGCCATGGACTTGGGTCAAGCTGGTCAGCTAAGCAAAACTCGTTCTTGCTCATCGTCGCTGTTGTTCGTTGTTCGTTGTTCGTTGTTCGTCGTTCTCAGTCGTTGTTGCATTTTAAACAACCTTGGGGAATAAGGAAGTCGTTGTTGCTGTTGGAGTCAAATTCGGGGATCGGAGTCCAAGTGAAAGACGCTGACGCCGACAATTTCCAGCTGCTTTCGACAGAGTAAAAAAAAACCACTTCAGCTGTTTTAGCTTTCTTTTGAGCCGTAATACATTGCAATTTCCTACCACTCGATCGGCAAATGCAGCATAATTGAGCATAAATAAATAAATGCCTGGCCAAAAGATTGCATTCACCCAAATAGTCGGACAGACAGTCAGACAGACAGACATTCAACTTGTATACTTATTTGTATATTTGTTCATTTTGTATTGTGCCCCTTCAAGTGGCCCATTGAGGCGCCTTCGATCTCTGTATTTGCCAGCTATTTTTGTAGCTCGACTCGTTGTTTGTTTTTCGCATTTACACATAAATGGCCACATACACGTATATATTTCAAAGCTAAAATAACAGCAATTTGACTTTTCCCCCACTTGAGTGCAGTTCAAATGCGCCAACGATTCTATTGAAGATGAATATACTATGTATATTCGTATATTTACATATATCATAGCGTATATTTTACATATATCAGGACTTTGTTTCTAGCTTCTAGAATTTTAATTGAAACGGACTTTAAGTAAACAACAATTCGATATATCAACAAAAGCATTTAAAGAGACAACTTAAACTCTTTTAACCTCGGAGAGATGTAAAACAAAAGAGTCAAGTTATGTGAAACCCAAAAAAGAGTCCAATGGCAAGAGCAATCATGTAAAGAGTATTTTGTTCTCTTAGCTAAGTGAAGGGCACATCACTTAGTTATTTAATTGTTGCTTAAGAGTGGAAACATTTGGCCTAATCTGTCAGGGCCATATCGATTATTTGTTACACTCAGTGAAGAAATCAAATGTTCAGTACATTGAACTTAGCTAAAGTTAACATAAATTAATAAAGCAACTAGGATTTTTATACCCTAAGCCCAAAAAATGGGCAAAAAAGGGTACAATGTGTTTGGCAGAATGTACGTAACAGGCATAAGGGCGCGTGGCAGACCCCCAAAAGTATATATATTCTTGATCAGGATCAAACGCCGAGTCGATTGACTCATGTCCGTCTGTCCGTCTGTCCGTCTGCTTGAACATCGATCTCAGAGACTATAAGAGCTAGAGACTTCAAACTTGGTTTGTAGGTTCCTGGATACCAAACGCAGATCAAGTTTGTTTTTATTTTTGGATCGGACCACTATATCATATAGCTGCCATAGGAACGATACGTCGAATATGAAGTTTTAGTATAAAAAAGTTTTTTGTTTATTGGGTTATCTTAACCAAACTACAAGAATATGCGTCTGGCCTGGTAATATACATTCTGACCGTATTTGGTTCAAATCGGTCCACTATATCATATAGCTGTTATAGGACCGATCGGTCAAAAATTAACTTTTAGTATGAAAAGATTTTTTGTTTTTTGAGATATCTTAACCAAACTGTTAGAATATGCATTTAAGTTGGTTTTGTACATTCTAAGTCAATTTGGTTTAATTCAGTTCCATATATCATATAGCTGCCATAGGAACAATCGGTCGAAAATCAACTTTCAGTACAG
Organism: Drosophila innubila; assembly: GCF_004354385.1. NCBI lineage: Eukaryota > Metazoa > Arthropoda > Insecta > Diptera > Drosophilidae > Drosophila > Drosophila innubila. Next base: position 25,903,977 of record NW_022995380.1, on the reverse strand, counting down.
CGAACCTGAGCACAGAGTATCCTACTGTCGAGCGTGCTCTACTATAACCGCTCACTTGTTTTAAAACTATATAAAATAAAAATACAGCTAGCTGAAAGCCCAAGTTAAAGCCAACTGCGTTTTGTTGAGATTAAAATGGCAAAAGCTCTTTACTGCTGCGGCCGCTACATAAATCACACTTAAGGAAACCCTAAACCAGCAGCTCCTACTCAAATGCAGGTTGCACCTTTTACTTTTGCTGGTGCTTTGGCCAATGCCAAGCCAAGAGCACATTAAATGCATCAGAAATTTACGTGAAATTGCAAGCGAAAAACATTGACTAGCAGTAGGAACAGGTGAAGCAGCAGGGGCAGGGGCAGGAGCAGGGGAAGCAGCAGCTATTGCAGTTTTCACTTAACCGGCAAGTGGCACATAAATTTCCGCAAGGACATTCGTGCACTTAAAGCAAAATCAACAAAAAAGGAGCAACAACAACGTTGACTGCGATGACAGCCAAAGCATTTGCTGATAAGTGAACAAACTGCTTATAGTTCTGATTTGGTTGGGTTCCAAGACCGAAATCCCTGCAAAACAACTTGTCGTTAAGGACTCTCCAGTCGATGCGCTGCCAATGCGCCAAATCAAACGGAGCATAGCATTTTGAGAGTCTCCACAGAACGGAAAGATGTTTTACGACGCAACAAAATTAACCCAATTAAGATATGCAAATCTTATAATTTTTAAATAATTAAAGAATATTCCATTACTGAATGTATACATTTTATTAATTTCGAAACTAGTTTAAATATTTCAATTCAATTAAAAGTCTTGCAAATTTCAAGTAGTTCAGTGCTCGACTTTTCTTAATTTGTCGTTGCATTAATGAATAATTATAAAAAATTGAAGAATATTCCGTTACTGAGTGTATACATTTTATTAATTTCGAAACTAGTTCTTAAAGCTTAAATATTTCAATCCAATTAAAAGTCTGAAGAAATTCAGTCCTCGATTTTTCTCAATATGTCGTTGCATTAATGATGAATTATAAAAAATTAAAGAATATTCCGTTACTGAGTGTATACATTTTATTGATTCCGAAACTAATTTTGTAAAGTTTAAATATTTTAATACAATCTGAAATAATTCAGTGCTCGATTTTTCTCAATATGTCGTTGCAATAATGATTAATTATAAATATTTTAAGAATATTCCATTACTAAGTGTATACATATTATTAATTCCGAAACTTTTTTTTAAAGCTTAAATATTTCAATCCAATTGAAAGTCTTTAATTTGCATTCAAGATTTTTTGATCCTTACGACAATATTATTTAAATAAATCTTAATTTCTGTGATCTTAATCAATTAAAACTTAAATTCTTTAATAACGTTAGCACTAAAACAAATTATAATTAAAAACATAATTTTATAATGTATTTTAATACGATTTCTCATTAAAATTGAATTTTCTGTCTCTTTGCAGTATAAATTTATTTTGCGCGTTTTCAACGCGTTCTGCACGCGTTTTGCTCGCGATTCTTGCAGTCGTTTCAGGATGTGTATGATGACTTAAAGTGAAACGGCTGCAAAAATAATCCTTAGCTACGCCGCAGTCTGAATCTGTGGTAAAATGTGGAAGCATCAGATCATTTATTGCCTGGCGTTGCTCGTTTTTGGCCTAAATTTACTGCTTGGCCCAGCTGAGGGCAGGAAACAGCAGTCAGCTGGCCAGGAGGGGCAACAGCATCAGCACAAGCAGCAGCATCGCAGCCACTCGAGTGGATCAGCATCCAAGCGCTTCTCGCGCGACTCTAATGCGGCTCGAGAACGTCGCCCCAATATAGTGTTTATTCTGACCGACGATCAGGATGTGGAACTTGGTTCACTCAATTTTATGCCCCGCACCTTGCGACTGTTGCGGGATGAAGGAGCCGAGTTCCGTCATGCCTACACGACGACACCGATGTGTTGTCCGGCCAGGTCATCGCTGCTAACGGGAATGTATGTGCACAACCACATGGTGTTCACCAACAACGACAACTGCTCCAGTCCACAGTGGCAGGCGACACACGAGACGCGATCTTATGCCACGTATCTGTCGAATGCGGGCTATCGCACGGGTTACTTTGGAAAGTATCTGAACAAGTATAATGGCTCGTATATACCGCCCGGATGGCGTGAATGGGGTGGTCTGATCATGAACTCCAAGTACTACAACTACAGCATCAATTTGAATGGACAGAAGATCAAGCATGGCTTCGACTATGCCAAGGATTATTATCCCGATCTCATAGCCAACGATTCAATTGCATTTCTTCGCTCCTCCAAGCAACAAAACCAAAGAAAACCCGTTCTACTCACCATGAGTTTCCCAGCGCCACACGGACCCGAAGACTCCGCGCCGCAGTACAGTCATCTCTTCTTCAATGTGACCACACATCAGTGAGTTTAAAATATTATAATTTAATAGTATAAAATATAGCTAAATTAGGAAAACAAAAACATTGAGAAGACAAAAATGAAAAAAAATCTGGGATCAAAAAAATTTTTAATTATTATATTATTTTCCATTTTTTGCTTTTAATATTTTGCGCACTTTGCAGAAATACACTAACAAATAAACAGCACGAAACTTAATATTCTGATTAAAAGTATGTCAAAAGCTGTTCTCATAATTTGTATTATGGAATATTTTATTATTTATACATATTGATGAAATTTAAATGCATTTTATTAGTTGAATAGGAAACTAAAACGAATTTTAAAAAATCGTATTTTTTTTTAATATAAATTAACGAGATTTTGATATCCCAATTTTTGTGCTCTGCTTTGCTCTCAATTTTTATAGATTTTATTTTCTTAGTTTTCAACCTTATTTTGGGTTTAATTAGTTTTAAATCGTTATTTTATTGTTTTTGTAAATCTTACAACAATGTTTGGAATTATTTAGTGTTTAATTAAGTGATTTACATTCACTTGCAGCACTCCGAGCTATGATCATGCTCCCAATCCCGACAAGCAGTGGATCCTTAGGGTCACTGAACCCATGCAGCCGGTTCACAAGCGATTCACAAATGTCCTCATGACGAAGCGACTGCAGACACTACAAAGCGTCGATATGGCCGTGGAGCGGGTCTATAATGAGCTGAAGTCACTGGGTGAACTGGACAACACATACATTGTCTATACCTCGGATCATGGATATCATTTGGGTCAGTTTGGTTTGATCAAGGGCAAGAGTTTTCCCTTTGAGTTCGATGTGCGTGTTCCCTTCCTCATACGTGGACCCGGAATACAGGCCTCCAAGGTGTAAGTACTTGAATTATTATCGAATGAGTAAATGAATTAATCCTTTTTGGCATCTCCGTCTGCAGCGTGAACGAGATCGTATTGAATGTGGACCTGGCGCCTACATTCCTGGACATGGGTGGAGTGCCAACCCCGGCGCACATGGACGGACGCAGCATCTTGCCGCTGCTGCTCAGTCGTAATCGCATTGTGCGAGACACTTGGCCGGATAGCTTCCTGATCGAGAGTTCAGGTCGCCGGGAGACGGCGGAGCAGATTGCCGAATCCCGAGCACGCTTGTTGGCGGAGCGACAGAGCATGAAACTGGTCAATAGCACCTTACTGGCGGACTTACTGAGCACAGGGGACAACAGCAGCAGCGGCAGCAGCACAATGGCCACTCTGCTGAGCTCCATGGCAACCACGACAGAGCAAGAGGACCTCGACGATGACGTGGACACCGATAATGAGGATGATGATGCGGATGGTGCCATGGACAGTTCAGCACCTGCACTTGACGACGAGGAACTGGAAGATGCCGCCGCCGAGGAGGATGAAGACTATGAGCTAGAGGAGCAGGAGCAGGTGCACGATAACAGTCTACCCTTGCCTCCCTACATCACGAAAATGATGCGACTCAATTCGGAATGCTCGGATCCTGCGCTGCTCAAGAACTGTCTGCCTGGCCAGAAGTGGAAGTGCGTCAATGAGGATGGACGTTGGCGCAAGCACAAGTGCAAGTTCCATGTGAGTATTCCAGATACGAATTTATTTATTTATCGACGACTAAAAACAGTCGAAAAAAATACATGTATATTTTATTTTTTAATATAATAAAATTAGAAAAAAGAATTTTAAATCAACAATCAAAATATATTAATTAAATTAAAGCGTGAAAGATTAAAAATTTAAATAATAAGAATGTTAAATGGGGTATTAAAAAACTATTATTTAATACGACATTTGTAACAAACTTTGGTTTAAACTCAGAACAATCAATTTGATTGATATATTTTGACACAGGTGTGACCAAATTCGAACTGTCATAACTTTGGCAGAACTATACCAATTTTCAAGCGAAAAGTCATTTTGATCATGGTTTGGCCTCTTTATTGATTCTGTATTCAAATTTTGGTCATTTAGAAAATTTTATTATTTTTCGACCTTCATAGCCATGATTCCACGTTAATGGTAAGGGTCCCCCCTTTGATATTTTGAAAATTCAAAATTTTAAATCTCAAGTTTTTACTTTTAATCAACTCCTTATATCTTAATTAGTATAAAACGACACTTTAAACTTGATTTTGAGGCCTTTCACTTTTTTGTAAAAAATCATGTCAAAATTAAGAAATATTTTGACTTGTAAAGTTGCTTTATCAGAGACTTGAGCAACTTAAAACTGTCATAGCTTTGGCAAAACTGTACCGAATTTGATCGGAATGTCATTTTGATCATGGTGTGGCATCTTTATTTATTCTGCATTCAAAATGTATTACATTCGAAAAAAAAAATTGTATTCCTTTGGATTTAGATATTTGCTTCGATGTCATTAAATGTTTCAAAATTGATTTGGTGTACCGTTACGTACCGGTACTAATACCGAATCTGAAGGAAGATAACTGAAATAGAACCTTTTACCTAAATAGTTGTTTCGGAACGTACCGGAACCGAAACCTTAATTTTTATTATTTCCGGTTTGATTCATTGATTTTAAGCTAAGTTTAAAATATTAAAGTGTTTATATATAATAATCAAGTTGCAATTTTAATATACAACTTCGTCTGCCTCTTTTAGTTGCAACTGGAGAATCAGCTGGCGACGATGCCCCGCAAGCAATACCAAAGGAACTGTGCCTGCTTCACCTCGGACGGACTGGTCTATACCAAGATACGGGCACCGACAGCATCGCTGCACTCACATCACCTGCACAAACGCACCCACATGCATCACCAGCAGCAACATCATTACCAGCATCTGGGCAAGCGTCGCCATAAGCGGCAAGTGGAGCAGGCGCTGGAACTGGAGGTCTATCACACAGAGTTGCCCTACGAAATGGAAGAGTTGCTGGATCTGGATCAGTCACTTGCTGTGCTCGAGGCACACGGACACAGAGGCAAGCGGGATATCCAAGCTCGACAGAATGTGACTTCAAGCAGCTCCAGCTCCAGCTCCAGTTCCAGTTCCGGATCCAGTGATGCCATAGCCCTGGTGATACAGCAAATCCAGAGCACGCTGGAGACACTGGAACAGAAGTTCAATGAGCACGACCTGGACAATGGCAGCAACAACAATTCTTTGGGGCGTGGCAATAAATTTCTTAAGGGCGGCACTCGCTGTTTTGTGGAGGACAGCACTGACAAGGTCAACTGCTCGGATGTGATCTATGATGATGAGAAGACCTGGCGCACTTCCCGCAATCAAATCGATATGCTCATTAAGCTGCTGAAGGACAAGATCAGCACATTGAAGGACATGAAAAAGCAGATGCGGGAAAGCAAACAGCAGGCGGCGGCAGCTGGAAGACGTGGCGAGAATCGCCGACGCAATGATCCGACGTCATTCCATGAGAGCCCTGGTCCCGAGTTCAACATGAGCTACTTCACCGAGATGGACAACACGCCACGCTCTGTACTGTTGCCAAACGTGTCCAGCAGTGGCCAAAAGGAAATCCTTAATTCCATGGAACACTCACCACATACGCCGCACTATGCATCCCGTGCCGAGTGCTATTGCGAGCCGGATGTGGGTGAAAGGTGAGTCCCAGACACTGCTGACCACATCTTGATTTTCAACTTATTCCCGCTACTTGACAGCTACGCGGACTCCAAGGAGATGGCACGTGAGGCACGACGCAAGCTGAAGGAGGAGCGTCAACGCAAAAAGGAACGCAAGCGCATCAAGAAGGCGCGTCTGGAGAAGGAGTGTCTGTCGGAGAAGATGAACTGCTTCTCGCATGACAATCAGCACTGGCGGACAGCGCCCTTCTGGAATGACAGTCCCTTCTGCTTCTGCATGAATGCCAATAACAACACGTACTCCTGTCTCAGGACAATCAATTCCACTCACGATTATCTTTATTGCGAGTTCACAACCGGCCTGATTACCTTCTACAATTTAACCATAGGTGAGACTTTTTTTTTTGGCAAAAATCATGCCGAAATGAACCAAAAAATGTTGACTCGTAAAGTTGCTAACATAACTTTGGCTAAACAGACATAAATTTAAAACAGAATGTCATTTAGATCACAGTTTGGCCTCTTTGTTCTTTCTGCATTCAAATTTAATTAATATCGTTAAACATTTTTTTCATTTTGATCCATTATGTACTTCAAAAATTATCTTATTTTAAAAGTCAAGTTTAAAATGGCAAACAATATAAATGTAACAGTTTGATTCACTGTTTGGTACTAAAAAAAAAAAGGGATAAAAATTTATAAATATCAGGGAATTACACCGTAACCGGTATCGGAACCGTTAACCGAAACTAACCGTTTCCTTTTTGAGTACGGGAACGGAAACCGTAACCTAAATTAATTCTCCTTCAAGATCCGAAAACCGAAACGCTTGTACCGGTACGGTTGTGGTAAAGTTGCTAGGTCAAAGAGTTGACAAACTTCCAACTGTCATAACTTGATCAAAACTGAATAGATTTTCAAACGGAATGTTATTTTGACCATGATTTGGCCTCTAAATTCATTCTGTATTCAATTTTTGTTCATTTAGAAAATTTAATTATTTTCGACCAATGTTCGATTTCGATGGTAAGGGTCCCCCCTTTGAATTTTTGAAAATTGAAAATTTTAAATCTCAAGTTTTCACTTTTAATCAACTTCTTATATCGTAATTAGTATAAAACGACACTTTAAACTTGATTCTGTGGTCTTTCATTTTTTTGTAAAAAATCATGTCAAAATTTAGAAATATTTTGACTTGTAAAGTTGCTAGGTCAGAGGCTTGAGCAACTTCGAACTGTTATAACTTTGACAAAACTATACCGATTTTCAAGCGGAATGTCATTTTGAAAATGGTTTGGTATCTTAATTTACTCTGCATTTAAATTTGATTAAATTCGTTCACAAAAAATTTATTCCGCTGGATATCGATATCCAGTACGTACCAGTACTGATATCGAAACCGAAAGAATAAAACTGAAGTAGAAACTTTTACCGAAATAGATGTTTCGAAACGTACCGGAACCGAAACTGTAGCTTTTATTGGTTTCGGTTTGATTCCTTGATAAATATTCTAACAGAATTAGTTTAACAAAGATTCTTTTGAGATCATTACCATGTCCTTTTTTCACTTCATTTTTTTTGTGTACAGATCGCTTTGAGACACAGAACCGTGCCTCAAGCTTGACGCCCGCTGAGAGATCACATATGCATGACACCCTGGAACACCTGAAGAGCTGTCGCGGACGCAACTGCAGCATACGCAGACAGCTGCCACAATTGGGAATGGGAGCAGCTCTGCAACCCACCGCTGTCAATCACGTGCAGCGGAACAACAAACGCAAGCATGGTAAGCAACTAGTTGCATACACGTAGTTTTCACTCTGATATGAATAGATGTTCACGGATTTTATTACTCATTTTAGCAGCCTTGTCGGCCAGCGTGGGCAACTTTGGATTTGTGAGTAGTCGACTGGATATGGATGTGGTGCCACCTGCCAAGCGGCGCAAGCTCTCCAAATATCACAGGTGAGCTGACAATTGAGTGCAGTCGTGACTTACACTTTCATTCAGTATTATTGCCTCTGACCACAGGTGGACTAACTCCCAGCACACACATCTCAAGCGTCGTCCCTGGAAGCAACAATCCCACAGATACTTGCCCGAGCAGCCAGTGAATGCAACAGCCGCCTAAATGGTGGGCATTAAGTGTATCTATTCAGTATCCCGTGAACACACATATTCACAGCTTACCCAGCTTGCCACTTCGTATAGCGCACTACTCCGGTCTACAGAAATACATACTTACATACATAGAGTGATGTATTCTGCGTTCTGATATCTTTTCTACGGAAATAAGACTGTGTTTTTTTATTCAACTTAATTGTAGTTATTATTTTACCATTGTGAGAACTTTATTTGCTTCTTCAGCTTGACACGCAATATAAATAAATTTAAATTAGTCCTTAAGTGATTTAATTTGTACATAAATTTGTAATCAAAATCTAAAACACACTACATAAATTATTTAGCGCAATTGGTTTAAATTTTATTTAAATTACATTAAATTAAATAAAATTAGAAGATGAGTTCACTTAGCCAAGATAAATCAAGTTATCATAGAGTTCATATTTACATAAATTGTAGTAATTGTATTTATTGAAAATTGCTAAAAACGCTACGCAAATAACAATTTGTTTTTGTTTTTTTGACAAAAAAAAAAACTAATACAATTGTTAATAATTTTAATGCCGATGTGCTGTAATTTTTAAGTCGCGAGTAGCTCGTTCGTTTAGCAGGTATTTTGCGCCCCTGAACAAATAATGTATCTGCTGTAGAAAAGTTAATGTCGTACATTTAACAAACTTATTCTAACAAATTAAATATATATGTATGTAGAAATAAAAGATATATACATATTAAAACTCATGATTTCTTATTAACTTGTGGGATTTTTGTCAGAATTTGCCGAGCAAATATTCATATCTTTGAGCTTATTATAGTTAGATAAAAAAAAAACCTTTACAGACGGTAAGAAATTTGGCAAGAGAGAATTCTCATTTTAAAAATCCTTAGTAATAGAAAAATAATGAATTATCTGCAGTAATAAATTTTACGTTCTCTGACTAAGATACTGTTAAATCATCAGGCCAAACGCAGCGCCTAAAAGTAGGCAGTAGATTTTAAGCTCTACATGTCGAAATTGGTAATATAATTTTTATAGCACACTTTTCAGCGTACACACAAATTATATAGTGAATATGTAGTTCAAATAGCCAGGTAAGAATTTTGTTGTTAACAAATTAGTCTGATACATTTGTTTACAATCACCTGAAGAATGTGGCTTTTGTCTATACGAATATCAACAACTTTAAAAGGAAATCAAGCTGGGAAATCTTTAAAGCCTTAACAACAATCTTGAGTCGCCAAGAATTTCTTTACTTATAAGTAAGCTCAGAGATACATAGTTGTTGATGTAAATGCCTGCTTTTTAATACTACTTGATCCAGGGTATACAAGTTTTTATCATTATATTGCTCGTTTTAAGTAATCCAGTTTTTGATACAATGTAGTGAAATGTGCTAAGGTCGAGTTGACTTTTGTTTTAATCTACAACAAAAAAATTGTATATGTTCCATTTATGTACATTGTAAGCTATCATATGGCCTTGATTTTATAGCAATTAATCAGTAATTCGGTCAGAATTAACCAGATTTTAAAATTGCTTAATTAGATTGCAGCTATCGGGGTGAAATTATAAAGATAAGATGTTGACCGATAATTGAGTTAAGAAGCAAAAAAGGAGCAATCGTTTCGAATAAGTTGCGATCCATTGAGTAATTGTTTGCGAAATCATTTTGAGCGAGTATGCAAGTCAACTTATCACTGATAAGTGATAAAAGTGATAACACAGAAAATTACAAATTAGAATGTGCTCGCAACAGAGCGAACAGTTGATCATACACTTATTTAGGGCCTGTTTCTTAGGGTTAATTGAGAATGGAAGAATGGACGAGAGAGTGTGTAAGCCGGAGAGGACTGAACGGAAGACTCTTTCACGAGACGAGCGGTGGCAGCATCTGTAGATCCAGATGTAAATAAATGTATGCGCTAATTAACTTGCCGAGATGTTTTCATGAGCTGTCAAATATTGTTACCCACTTGGCAATTCACACTTGACACTTGACGCGCTAATTTCCGTTGCCCCGTATGGTCCCAAGAGGGGGAGTTGGGGAGTAGCGCCTGCTCCCCATAACTTATCTCGATCAAAACAATGAGAGAGTGGGACAGCGAATGAGAGAAAGGGAAAGGCAGCGCGTGCATAGAGAGCTTGACAACCGCTCGGAGCGTTCATGTGGAGATATCGTGTTAAAATTTTGCGCAAGCAACAAAGTTATCAGCTTGAAATTAAGTATATTTATTGTTGGCGGTTGTATGCGACTGAGAAATACCTGTGTGTATGCCTACTGAGAAGCGTCTGGTGTTTATTGCCAAGAGTAAAGAGTACAGAGAGGCCTCCATCGAGGCCTTTGAACAGGTTGCTCGATCTTCGGCAATATTTTAAAATAGTGTCGAGCATTTATTGTTTGCTATTGCTGCTTTACGATCCGCACTTCAATCGAGATATCGTGCTGAAATTTCACAATTTTCAGCATTGCGAAGTCTCTGAGGCGGGGCCTTTAGAACAGAGGTTTTCGACGCCCCGGGCACGTACACAACCCACCAAACTAAACTAGGCAGCTGTTCAAAATCATAAAAGTCACTTGTATCGTTGAATAGAACGATGAACTCACACAAAGTCCAAACCAAAATTAATTCTAATAAGAAATGGCAGATTAATTAATTCATAAATAATTATTAATTTTGCAAAGTTACTCTAATAAAAGTTCATCTTCATCTTACGACATATGGATCAATGTTTTCATAAAATTTGTTTATCGGCACGATCGCTTAATAATTAAATTAGAGTGGAAACAATAATTCGTAATTAGCATTTAGTATAATACAAACGTAAACACAAATTGTTCATAAAGCGGATTCCTAAATAGGTAAATATTTATGACAATTTGCTGTTAATACTCAAAAACAAATGCACACTTTAATGATCTTATATAATATGAAAAGCCGCTGAGAAGAAAATTTCACTTAACATTTTATTTGCATATTCATTTCAATGACAAACAATCATATATCTTCTTTTTTTCTATCGAATATACTCATTAAATTAAATTTGAACATTCAGATACTTTAATGTGAACATTCAGCTACTCTAAGTCATAGAAAATATAAAGTAAATTGTCTTTCGGTATCTTATTAAAAGTTCTAACTTTTAATTTAATAAGCAGGAAAATCTATCTTTAGAAAGTCTAAGATTAAATACCATTGACTATCTACTGGTCGAATAACAAGAATGATGAACTTAATATAATCCACTCCTGTTCATTTTTTTAATTTTATTTAATTCATTCGAAGTAGATTAAGGCACAGAATTCTTATCAAGTACTTGTGTAGAAATGTGGACATTTTATTAACTTTAAAGTTGAGTAATGGATATATCCAGGTCGATCATTACATCTTGTTTTTAATTTATTTAACTTCTTAATAATATAATTTAATTAAAGAAACGCGCTTGTTTTCTTTAGTTGATTATTAACTTAAAAAATCCCCAAAGAAAGTTGCTTCACCCAAAAATATGTACTTAAATTAATATCTTTATTTTTGTTATAGCTTATATTTAGTAATAAAATATTTTATAAGTATTATAAATACTTTGAATAACAAAGAAATATCTTTGTTACTCTATAAGATTACTTAGCTATTACTTATGTGATAAGTATTGCTGTTTACTATAGTTCTACAATAGTTTGCCAAAATTAGACTATGATAAAGTAAAGTACTTGTATAATAAAAAAAAAGCATAGCCAAAAAAATTGTATTTTCTTTTCTTTAATGTTATTTCTTTCTTTGAAATTTAACTTTATTGCTACCTAGATAAATAGTTTTATGTATGTAATCTCTGCTTAGCAGTTAGTAATATTAATAGTATAGTATTTATAGTATATGAAAAATGCAATTATTTATGCTTTGGATGGGCCTCTAGAATATATTGGATTACTTGACGTAAGACCTGTAGTTTCTCCTGATCCTTTTGGGATGCCACCAGTTCCTCGGCTTCGCTGTGATGTGAATGATGATCTGAACTAGTTTCAATCTCCGAATGATGATGATCGTGATGGTCGTGATCGTGATCGTGATCATCTGCAGAGGAGCAGCTGCCGTGACTGTGTCCATGACCATCGCCTGTAAGCGAAAACCAATTACAAAATTTATTAAATTTATTACTAAAAGTGATGTGTAAAATATTTGCGAGGTAATTATAATTTATGAAGTCGGCAAATGACATCTACATGATGATGACGTTGGGGTCTACAGACGGTTCTTTTTTACTCAGTGGTTATCCCCAGTGGCTGAGATGATTTCACTATGGGGTTTTTTTCCCAACCTGTTTTTCAATGTACACTGTACAGTCTACACAAAACCACCGACATTTTTTCAAACCACAAGCTAACAAGGTCTATTACAAGGCCAACATGGCGAAAAATTAAAAAAAAAAATAAATGAAAAATGTTGTTGGCTGCTGATATGTAAAGAACCAGTTCCTAGCTCCCGCGAATCGATTCCGGTTAAAGAAAAGAAGATATGTCGCAGTCTCACACACACACACACACACACACACACACACACACACACACACACACACACACACACACACACACACACACACACACACATAAAATTGTACTTGTTTATCTACTTACCAAGCTGTTGCAATCCGAACATAACCAGAAAACCGACAAGGAGGGCAAGATAAGCCAGTAGGCCGGAACGATTCTTTGATAGTATCTCGAAGAAAACGACATAAATGAGCGTGCCGCATGCGAAACCTTGTAGTATGGCTGATATCAGACTGGGCCCGCCTCCACTATGGCCATGGCTTATCAGTATGCCCAGTCCAATGCCCAGGGGACTGACCACGGCAAATGTCAGCACGTATAGAACGGAGAGACTGAGCCGAGTACGGGCCACAATCAGCTCAACGCCAACACAGAAGGCGAGCACCAGCTTGTGGGCAGAGACGGCGCCAAACATGAACCACACCGAGCTGGCCGATCCCTCCAGGCCAATGGCCATGCCCTCAAAGAGCTCGTGCAGTGACAGGGCCAAAACGATAAAGAGTCCTCGCAGCGATGAGGTGAGCACATCACCTGAACCGTCCGTCATGGCCATGTGACTGTGACCATGACCATGACCATGATTATGACTGTGACTGTGACTGTGCTTTTGATGATGCACTGCACCATACTTTTGCTGCTCCAGATCGTTTTGCATCAGATCCTGCACAGACAGTGAGCCATTTGGCGGAGAAGTAAGCGGCGGAGTTGTCAGCTCAGCTGAATTGGCAGCTGGAGCTGTCGCTGACTTCATCAGATGACTATGGCGTATGCTGTGTCCACGCTCGAAGGCAGCGCTGGCATCGTCCTGATAAAACCGGTGCATATAGGCGTGCATGGCCTCCTCGATGAAGTACATGAGAAAGAAGCCACAGCACATTAAGAGCTCGGCAAGTGGAAAAGACAGTTGGCCAATGATCTTGCATTGCTGCAGCTGCTTCACCACCTCCTGCACCTCGGGCAGCAGATGGAGAAATGTGGTGGCCAGCAGGACACCGCCACCAAAGTACAAGAGGCACTTGACCACTGTGGCTGATCGGGCGTTGGTCTGATTCTCAGTCCAGTGATAGAAGCGGTTCAGCAGGAACGGAATGGAGCCACAGAGAGCGCTGGCACAGCAGAGAACCACCATGGCGGTTACCTTTGCCGTCAGCAGAGAGCCGGAGTCATCATTGTGATCGTGATCGTGATCGTGATCATGCTCGTGATCGTGATCATGATCGTGCTCATCGTGACGTGCCGCCAAGTGGCTAACGGGCTCATCAATTTGCAGGAAGCATTTTAAGAAATTATTCACTTGTGTTTGATTCATTGTTATGTTGAATTTATTTTCGTTTGTCTCGTCAGATCAAACAGATCAAAAGATCAACAGATCAGTTAACGCTTATTCCTTGTCTCCCTCTCTCTCGCTTTGTTTTTTTGGCCTATAATCGCCAAAATGTTATTGTTATTGAATCGACAGCAGCTGCATTTGGGATTTCAGTTGTATGCCTTGAATGTCAAAAATAATTTCGGATGCAGGCTTTACACTTTTCATCCGATCCGCACGTTTCAGTTACAGTTTTCTTCTTCAGAAGGTTTTCTTGAACCAAACCCACAAATAAAACGGGATTCGGCAAATGGTTATTTTCTTGTTGAATTTGATTTTGACTATGATTTTTCTTGTTTTGCCGCTGCGCAAGTGTTAAGTGCTCGAAGCGATCACACAGACTGATTGGCGTTGGCTAAAACCGAGTCTGTTTGCGGCTCTTAACTGCTTGCTATGCTGTCGCCGCTGACGTTGGCGTTGACGTCGAAGTTGTCGTTGTCGTTGGAAGTTAGTTTTTGAGTTTTCTATCATGCAGTTATTTGCTTTGCTCGCCCGCCTGCAACATTCCCGAGCTTGCTCTCCCGACGACGCGACGACAACGAAGACGACGACGACGACACGACGACGCTGTGTCGGCGAAACGTCGCGACGTGAGCAGCAAATTAACTAAACGCAAGCAACAGAAGTTCTCATTTTGCCAAGCTTATTGGCCTCTCTTTCGCTCTTCTGCTCTTCTACTCTCTGTGCGAACGTTCACCTGTTGTTGAGCAAACACTATTTCTTGTATTATACCAAGCATAAGCTAACACACACACACACTCACACGTATATGAAGTGGGCTGTACAATGCACAAAGGCCAATGGAATTAACATTAGCTTGGCAAATCTGCGACTGCATCCCTTCACTTTTCGCACCGCTAGAGTCAACGACAGCGAGAGAGAGAGAGTTAGAAAATGAGAGGAAGCGAGATAGACGTATCTGACCTTTAGTTTGCATTTATTAGGAGCAAACCGCTTTATTATGATTAAATGAGTATGAAAAGCAACAGCTTCAAATTTGTCAAGGCGAAAGCTTTAGCATGAAACCAAAAAGCTGTGGTTCTTGTCTTAGCTAAACCACTTTATGTATTTAGCTGCAAATCCGTATTGAAGAGAAAATCTTTAAATTGCTTTTAAATTAACTTACTTACGCTTTGGTAATTGATGAGCTTGTTTTCATAAATTGTTCAAGTGAAACTGTGAATCATCTACACGCTTTGTTTACATAAGCGATATTTACATTCTTGATTTTTACTGCTTTTAATTAACTTTTTACTGCCGCAGCTCTCTCTCTCTCTCTCTTTTTAAATGCTATACTGCTAATTATACTAGTAACTGCATATAAAATTTCCAGCTTAATACGAAAACCGCAGAATAAACTGCTTAGTCTGTAAAAATGAACACTAAGGTCTATGGATGTTTTGGGTTTTATCAGGGTTTTTCCCCGATTGCAATAAATGTTGGTTCAATTGTTAAATTTTGTGAGCACACTCATACTAATTGTTGTTGTTACTTAAATATTATTTTTGTTTTTGTTTTTCAATTACAAATATTTATAACTTATTTTTAGTTTTAAATGCTGAATCCTTAATTAATTTGTACTTTAATTGAACTTTTGTTGACAGCTCCTAGTTGACGTTGAATAAATAAATATCAATAAATAAATTAAAAAATTAAGTTGGGATAACATCTAAAATAGTTCGAGAATCGTAAACTAAACTTAAACAAGCTGAGTTTCACAAATATGTATTGCGCATTTTGATAGAACCTTTAAAAGTTGTTTACTTGATGGAAACAAAATAAGAACTATTTTATCTATCCCTATGTAGGGCAATTAATAACAAGTTCTACTTCTCGGAAATTGCAATCTGACGAAACCTAAGCAAATAACAAATAATAAAATATAAATAGACTAATGACACTAAATGTGTTTTTGACTAGACAATGTTGACTAAGAACTTTACGATATCGTCAGTTGCTCTCAATGCATTTTCCATATGTCATTTATTATCACGTGAATTTATTGCTAGTTGAATTGCATTATATAATCATTCCGGACTTAAATGTAATGTACATACTTGGATTCTGAAGACTGGGTCAATACATTTAAAGTTAACCCTAGAAAACTAAAGCTCATGTATCGAGCATCTTCAATTAAAAGATACCCTGTATTCACCCCTAATTGTCTATTCTTTAGTAAACCAAAAATTTATGCTTTTTATTATGGTATACTTAAAAAAGGAGGTAATTAATTGTAAACACACAAATACGCACACATTTTTAAATAATTTTCTTTTATTTTGTTTTCATTTTTAGCTTGTTTTCTGTTTTGTTTCTCTGTATGTTTCTCGGGGTTTTTCTTTCTTTTGCTTATATCTTTTATGTTTTGTTACTTATAATTAATAATAAATCATTTTTATACAATATTTATCTTTTACATACTTGTTTTTCAGTTGTCAACTGAAATGGCGCTTAAACATTTCAGCTGTAAATGACTTAAATATTTCAATTGTTTCTGTTTTTTGTTTTTGTCGCTCGCGTATGCAATAAATTTCAATTTGTTTAAAACTGCTTGCCAGAGTTAACAATGTTAACTGCTTTACCTGCAAATTAGCGAAAGGCTATGCGTGCACTGCTTGCCAAACGGTTATTCCGCTTCCGCTCTCCTATGCTCCTCCTCAGCTCCTCCATCGGTTCTGTTAAATATGTCAAGTTCTGAATGCCTTTTCAATTTGATAAATTTCTTTAATGCATGCTTTTTTTCTTTCATTTTCATTCTCATTTTCTTTTGTTTGTGTTTGTTTATCAACATTAAAGTACATTATATTGTATGTATAATCTGTTATACTTGACTTTTTATAGAAATATCGCTTTCTTATTATTGTTGTTTAGCATAGTTTTGTTTTTCTGTGATTTACGTTTAAGACTTCATATATAATACAAATGATTTTCATTTAACTATACAAGAAATTTGGTAAATTTCATATGTAATTTATTTTATAATATTATATTATTATATGTTATCGTGTAATGTTCGAAAATTGATTTTTGTTTTCCCATGCTTGAAGAAAATCGCAAAAACACATTTAAGGTTGTTTCGTTTCGTTTCATTTTGTTGTTGTTGTAAAGTTAACACTATTTTCCACATTCATACATTATTAATATTTTTGTTTTCTTGTTCTTGTTGTAGTATGTATATTTTAATAAGTATAAAAAATTTGTTTAAAATATATATATATATCATAGAGTTGCTGTTGTTTTTACGCTTTCTGTTTATGGGAAGGAAAACAAATTCGTTCAGATGGGTTGAAAGTTATTTCGAATATTTTGTATTATTTAAATATTATATTATTTAAAAGTGTTGTAGTTGTGTTCATGTTTGTATGTATGTGGGGTACGGGAGGCGCAGCTGCAGGCAGCTTTCAGTGTAGTAAGTATGTAAGTTTAGTATCACGTAATATCAAAATAAATAGCTCAGTACTTTGTTTTCGGTTTTCGGTTTGTTTTTTTTTTTTTTTGTTTAAACTTCCTTCATTTATCCATTAACTATAAAGTGTTTGATATTGAGTAGCATATATCTTTCATTTTTTGTTTCTTTGATTTTGATTAGCTATTGCTACTGGGAAACATAGTGCCGCCTAGAAGGAGTGTGCTACATTTTTGGTTAAGGCTTTATGTGTGGAATTCCAGCTGCACTGCTTGCGATTTTCACTAAATTTCGAAAATGTTTGTAAATAAAATTGACCTAAAAACACACACACTAATCAAATAAATGCACTAATCTTGTACAAAATGAATTTAACTACTAAAACATTAATCGCATTTCATCTTCGTCCTTCGGCTTTTGTTATAAAAAATTATGTACAATAGCATCTACGCACATAGATATGTTTGCTATGTACATACACACATACAATATATATATGTAAAAAGTGCATCCAAAAGCAGAGCTAAACAAAAGCTGCCTACGCTAAAAGAGAGGGAGTGTGAATGTAGGGAATCGCATGGGATACTGACAAGGACATGGGTAAGTTGAATGTGCCTAAGGGTGGAATGAAGAAATTCTGTTTGTTTTTTAATTGGCTTTATCGATGGCCAAATGTTTGAGTTAAAAATTTTAGCTTTTTTTTAAAAATCTAGTTGCTTTATTTTTGAAATAATTGCAATGCAGAAATAATAAATTATTTAATATGTAGTAAATTTATCTAAATCGCCGAATTTTATTAATGAAATTTTTGTGAAAATGTCAAACAAAAACAATAATGTCAATGATACTATGTTTTGTTTTTTTCTAAAATAGAAGAAATGACTTCTTTCACTCCACCCTAATGTGCATATGTGTATTATATGCTTATGTGTACGTTTGCATGCATTTATAATATACATTGTATATAGAGGCATACGAATACACAAACATACATAAATATATTTAAATAACTAGCTTCATATGTTCAATAGTTGTTCGAATGAATTGAATATTTGTTATACGCGTATATTAATGTACAATTTGTTGTTGTCTATAAATATTAATGCATGTAATGCTTTGTAGTTTTCATTAAATGATGCTGCACTAGTATTTAAATAAGTTTATATCTGTATATATGTATATAAATATGCTTTAAGTGGTTTTTCTCTGGTGAGTGTCAGTGTGTCAGTGTGTTAGTGTGTGTATGTATGTCCGTGTCCTTCTGTTTAAAGTTCTCATCAGTTAAGAGCAATTGGTTTTCTTTATCGAGTTTCAAAGCTGCCTGGCTTTGTTTTATGCATTATGAAATTATTATGACAATTTGGTATTTGTTATGTTTCAATAATTTTGTATGTATATTATTTGCATTTTGTTTTGTTTGTTTCTTCTTTTTGTTTTTATTAATAATATAATTAATAATTATAATAATTTATATAATTAACATAAACGCAAAATTGGTAAATAATAAAAATAATAATAAAATTGTGTTTTTGTTTTTTGTATTTTTTTGTTGCAATTTTCTGTTTGTTTTTTTTTTACTGTTTTTTTGATTTTATGGTGTTTAATGCTTAGGTTCTGTTTTTTTTTTTTTGTTTGTTTGTTTGTTTTGTTTTGTATTTATTTTTGCTTTTGCTTTCTATCTTCTGTATTTATATAAATTACAACGGAAGTGTCGGTGTATTTGTAGTTGGTGTTGGCGTCAACATCGACGCGGATGGAGGATAACGCAACGTGTGCTGCGACGTTGCTTGTTGTATGTAATCCTGACTCGGATTATTCAATACGCTATCCCGTGAGTTTGAATGTGAAGTGGCGCGCAGCAATGTGACTGCCTCGCGTTCTGGACTACATTGTACACCGTCTAGTCATTTTTGGCGCGTTGATTTCTTCTTCTTTCGTTTAAAGAAACAACAACATCTGGAATATAAGGAACCACTAGAAACAGTTACAAGAAAGAACCGAAGAAGAGAGATGCGCATTAAAACGACAAAGCGAAAACACCAAATCACGATTTGATTTCATTGATTGATCAAGTGATTGATTGATTGATTGATTGATTGATTGATTGATCGATTGATCAATAGATCATCATCATCTACATACTTTGTTTCATCGACAAGCTCTACTTCGGGCTGCTGTGTGATGGGTGTGTTCGAGTGTCCGGCCGTAGGATCGTCCGCATTCAGTTCGCCATTTGTCGAACTCACAACCTGTAACAATAACACAGAAAAAAAGGCAAACGAATTGCGCAAATTTATTTGCATTAGTTTTGATTTCTATTTTCGCAATTACACTAAACATAGAGTATACATATTGTCTGCATTCTTATTTAGTATTTTGTGTTTATACATATTGGACGTATTACACACTTTCTTTTATCTTATTTTATGGTTTTTTTTTTTTTCAAATAGCGCTAGTCAAAAAGTTTCAACAATTTAAGTTTTTTACTGCCAGAGAAAAAAATTACAAAAACAATGGCCCATCTAAATTTCGATGAGATTTTGCTACTGGTGTGCTGCTACCAAATGATAAATTCATGTGAACTGTGACTGACACTACATGTGAACTAATTTTGAAGACGTTCAGATTTTCAAATCTCGCACATGATCACTTCAAGATGTCTGCAAACGAGCCTTCTTTCTATATTCCACTCCAAAGAAACGGTTAAATAATGACTTATGTTTTTAAATGGATGTTAGGGAATTATGAATAAAAGTTTGGAGTGCAAAGCCCTCGATTTTGAATTAATAAAAGCTTGTTTACCGAAATTGGTATCTCTATCTATCTTTCTTTAGGCGGACCAAATTGTATCTTCTATCTTGTAAATACATTTGCCCTGATTAAATTTTTTTAACGATCTAATAATGAATAATTTTGTATTAGTTGATTAATACTTTAAGATACAACACATTTATTTCTATTGAAAGACTGTGTTTTATTGATATATCCTATTACTACAGAGATTGCCTTTCTATATTCAGCTCGTTTGCAGCAGCACAATAAATTACAATTGTGTGTACTTGATTGATACAAAAGAGACACATACACAAATTACACACACATATGTATATATACTAGACACAATCACATATAGAAAACGTTTTAAACTGCAAGACAGATCACAGGAAATTTATGAAATACCTCGCGCTTTTTGCTGACCCTAAATATGTGAGTATGTAAATAAAACTTGAAAGCTTATTGTTTTGGATAGGCAATTTAATTGGACTTGATGATGTAGTAGTAGTAGTAGTACTAGGTAGTAGGTAGTAGATAGAATATAGTAGATAGTAGACGGTAGATAGTGGTAGTAGAATTGGGATGGCTTGGCTTATTTCTTAGCTTCGTCCTCGCAGTCGCTTGTCTCATAAGCATCAAATGGGCTATCATCGTCCGAGCTTGAATCTTCGGGCAATCTCTGTAATAAGTTTGGCTTCACAATAGCTGTCTCTGCATTATTTATGGGCATGCCAATGAATTGCAATTGTACGATTTATGAACAGATAATGATCTTCCAATTATCTTTGCCGAATTCTTGCTAACTTTGCTGTGTGTGTGTGTGTGTTTTGATTTGTGTGGTGTGTTGTGGTGTGTGTTTTCATTTGTACATGCTGTGATAATTGCAGTTGCATGCATAAAGATCGGTGTTGGTTAACGCCATGCAGTGCTGCAAAATTATATCAAGATGATTGCATCTATTTCTATAGATTGGATTGTCATTCGCATGCATTCGTTCTATAATTATTATTATTTTTTTTTTTTTGAATAGTACTAGAATCAAAGCTACAATTTATAATCGGAACTGGATTTATTCAAAAAAGAAAGTCCGAGAAAAAAGAACTAGTGGAAACGGAGCAACGAGAGAACAAACAAACCGAACGATAGTACACTTGGGATATATATTGAATTCAGTACCTTGTTGAGCTAATGTAGAGTAAATCAAGTGAAAACATTAGAATTGAAAAGGCCAAAAATATAACAGTCTGCGAGTAATTCAATGAATAGATATTCTTTGTTGTAATCATCATCATTATCATATAATATTTAAGTAGGTTTATAAATAATCTATAGATATAATATGTGTATGTGTAAAATTATGTTGATATACATTTATGTATTCATGAATGTGTGTATTATGTAATGATATACACATTGAAGGATTATGTCAGGCATTTAACGAGCAGGGAACGAAGAGAGAACAGGAAAAACATTTATACTATATAGATATATATATGTTTATTTATATGTATGCTATATATATGTTGATCCTAGACTTGAAAACCCAACATTAACATGTAGATGCGTATTTTTTCAGGTCTCCTCGAGTTTGAACATGGTTATATTTACAGAAAACTGAACAGAACACAGAAAACGAATAGATCTTAAAGATGGTTGTACAAATTGGACTTCTTATTATTGTTGTTGTTTGTTTGATTTTTTGCCTTGACCTTAGCCTTGGCTTCAGCTTCGGCATTGTCATCGACTCTGAACTTACCTGCACTGAACCATGCCGATCGGCGGGTGTCAAATTGCCAAGGGTCGCACCCGGTTTGGGCACGTCCGGCCACGCAGCAACACCTCCTTTGGCATTTGTCTGTGGATGGTTCGGAGTTCGAATTGGTTCGTTTCGTTTCAGATCGGATCAGTTGGAGTTTTCGGTTTCGGTATCGATTTCGATTTCGGAGTGTCGGGTTGTATAATGGGTTTAAAGCGAGCGATCAATGCATAAATTTGTCAATTATTAATTTGTCAATTCATCGGTTTGATTATTAATTTTCAAGAGACAGACTAGACTCTAAAATTTGGTGTCTAACAACAAAAGTATACAACTAAAGCAGTTCAAGACGAATGTGCGACCAATAGGAACTAAAGTTATTACATCAATATAACCAAGGTTAAATATAACATTTAAAGCCAAAATTAAAGTCTATCGTTTTCAATTGTGTTGAGGTGTGTGTGTGTGTGTATGTATTGAGTGTTTTATGTGGTTTGTGCAGCAGCATCAACAAAATATTTAAGTATACCAGTAGTTAGAGCCGTTCACCAAAAATATCTAAGCCCGAGAAAGCAGCAATTCTGAAAATTTGTTAGTGTCTTCAAATCGAAAATAAGCTAAATACATATGTATAAATTATCTTGTCTTGGTCAGATTTAACTAGCTCTCGAACGTTACAAACCACTCTAGATAAATATTATATGTAGGATGTTGTTGAGAAGCTGATTAGGGGAGTCTAGAAATTACTTTTATATAATTGAATCCTAGTTACTCAAATTCTATTAGAGCCAAACGACTAATCTTAAAAGCATCATCTAATTAATAATTACATACAGATGTTTAGTGTATATAATTCTATCAATTCTATAAGTACAAGCACGATATACATATGTATTTCCTCTCTAGCTCACTGAAATTACAAATATTTATGCTTGCTTTCAATTAATATTGGTGCTCTTATAATACAGCATTTTTCGATGTTTAGTAACCAAGAATACAAATCAGCAAAGTCTAACCTGAAGTATTATAAATTCATTATTCTCATTATCAATATCATCAAAATCAAAATATGAGACGTCCTAAATCAAATTACGTTCAAAAGATCAGAGAAAAGTAGACAAACCATTTGTATTTTTTTAAGTGATAGAGAAATTCAAAAGCGGATTTTAAAATCAATAAATCAATTGTAGTTCTTGAAAGTTGTAAGTGTAAAAGAGGAAATTGCAATATTTTTAAAATAAAAATCGAAGAAAAAGAATAAAAAGTATGCATGTTAAACAGAATTATAAAGCTTAGTAAACACACAATAAAAAAAGAAAAACTGTTTGCCTCATAACCGGGAATATTAAATTAAATTAGATTTAGTTTTGAAACAAGACAAAAGAATGAAGGAAATTAACAATAGAAGGAGAAGTATCTCACAATATTTGTCAGAGATAAATTACAATACTTTACCTTTGCCGTAACATTATGACGATCTTTATTTGGTGAAATGATGACTTCATGGCCAGTTTGCAGAGATCCGACGGGCGTCGACTGTGAGCGTGGTTGGTGGTTTGTCAATGATATATATATGGATGCAGTCGATTGAGTTGATCGATTTTTAAGTTGTATTTAATGCACAGTTGAAGATATATATTCGAATTTTAGACACACAAATACACGCATAGACACATGAAACGGTGTTTTGATTGATTTATAAGTTTAATAATTGTTTCATTTTGTTTTTTTGTTCGTTGTAGTTGTAGACAGGAAATTTCAAAGAGAGAGAGAGAGAGAAAGAAGAGAGTGCTGTTAGAATGGCTTCGATTACAGTTAGTTTTCTTTGGTCTTAACGCTAGTGCTTAACAACTATTAATTGGAGCTTGCGACAAGCATTTACCAACACTGAACAAGCAAACTATCGGCACTTTTGGCAATATATATGTAAGTATGTCAATACTTCAGCAGAGTACATGTAGTGTAGTGCAGTGTATTGATTGTGGTACCTTATCGGATTTATTCTTGGCCAAATACGAAGGCGGCGCATTTTTAATGACCTTCATTTGATCCAGCTGGTCCTTGGTCTAACACACACATACGAGTACAACAATACACAAAAGTAAAACATCTTAATCGGATTTATAGGCGAAAATTGCAAGCAAACAATTAAAATAACAAAATATATAGTGTTTTTTTTTTTTGATTTCATTTCTTTTCATTTTTTTTTTTTTTTTGGGGTGTTACTTTGTTCTGTGCTATGTTGAGTGGTTTCTCTATAATTTAATTTTGTAATTGGCGCGTTATAAAAATATATATATAAACGGAAATAAATAACATTGCGCTGCAACAAGAATCGATATTGAATTGAACAATCTGGGGCCAATCATCGTCTCATCATCACCATCATCATCATTATCATCATCATCACCATAATTATCACCTGCTGCAATGCTGTTAATGGGCATCTTTGGTTTGCATGCTTCCAAAATAATTGAATTGATAACTTCATCAACTGTTAACTTTACCGGGGGGCGGGGGGAATCTTGAACATGCTTTCACCCATTTTGGAAAGTGCATTTTTAAAGTTACATGAGGTGGCGCATTACTCAAGTGTTAGTTAATGGGTAATTCTTTATATTCTTAAGTTTCCTAAAAAATTAAATATGAATTTAGAATTCGGCTTAGATGCATGTATGTACATGAGAATGCGTTTATCCCCTTTTTGTTGGTGTAGTAGTAGTTGTAGTAGTTGTTATTATTATTATTTTAATTGATGTCTGAGCGAATATATTGAATTGAAGAGACTTCAAAATTGTGACCTACCATTGTCTTCCCTGTCCAATCGAATTCGCCCTCGTCGGTGTAGCCCTTACGTTCGAATAAGTCTTGAAACAGTCTTCGCAGAAAATCATAGTCGGGTGTTTCGAAAAAATCTAACCGCCGTACATAACGCAAATATGTTGCAAACTCTTCGGGGTGGCTGTCACAAAGTACCTGCAATATTTCATATAATCAGTTTAAGTTTAGATATTACTCAATTTTATAAAAATGTTTTCGATTGTAATTCCATCTAAGGTCATAGATCTACAATTAAATATGATACTTTTCTGTATCTCTCCTTTAATCTTCTATTATTTTATACATTTCTTGTATTTAATTATATTAATATTAAATCTTTATAGACTTTGACCATTGTCCTATGACTAGATGGATTTACAATCAAAAGTTTATATATAGAATTTTACAGTCGCCTTTTGTAGAATCTAACCTCAATGGGTGTTGCACGTTTTGTATCACCGATTTTTTGATATCTCTCTTTGAGTGTATCAGCCTTAAGGCCTTGCCACGGCAGTGAACCTCTTAAGAAGTACATAAACATATGACCCAGGGCCTCCAGATCGTCACGCCTTGACTGCTCGCGTCCCATATGCGTATTGATTGACATATAACGAGCTGTTCCGGTCAAGGATTTATGCTCCCGATATGGTATATGTCTATTTGTATCTAAATCAATGTATTCTTTGGCCAAACCGAAATCTGTAATGAGTAACAGAAATGTTTAATGATTAATTAAGTTGCAAATTAATTGATATTCAAGCTTTTAATCACTTACCAATAATGTGTATAATTTTTTCACGTTTTGTTGATGTTCTGCCAATGAGAAAATTCTCTGGTTTCACATCCCTATATATTAAGTGCCGACTATGAACATATTCGATCCGGTGGAGCTGTGATTTGCATTATAATTGTGTCGGCAAAGTGTTGAAAATAGATGAAAAGATATTCGATTAGTTTTTGTCGTTATGCAATACGCATACACACGCACACAAGTCTACCAAGGAGCAAAAAGATTAAAGAATATTAGAATTACATTTGATATTACATTACTTTTTTGTGCTCATTGGCAGATTGTTGAGTTGTGTTTAGTAAATTTTTTTTTAAATATAAATTAAATTTCTTTGTAGTGTCTCAACTAGCTTAAATTGTGATTGTTGTTGGTTTGATGGCAGCGATTTTATTTTATTTTTATTTTTTTGTAATTTGAATTGATTCGATTTTGATTGAAATTATAAATTAACGTGAACACACTTTAACTGCAAACTAAAATATTTACCAAGTCAGCTACGTAATAAATGTACATGCAATTTATGTGTATTTTTTTATAATAATTATGTATAATAATAATTATTATTATTTACGATTTGTACAATGAACGTTGGCTGTTAATAACTAAATTAAAAATATTATGTATTAATCGGCTAGTTAAGAAAGCGGCAATAAAATGTGTATGACATAAGAACGCTTAATATGAGAATGCTAAACTAAATATTAATAAGAAAAAAAAACTTAAAATTATGAGTTAAGCCTTAACCAGGTATTATTAATTTCATGAGTGATTTATAGTAGGGAAAAACAAAAGGATACGCAAATAAAATGATTTTTTATAAAACTTAAGCGACATCCTCCTTGTTGTTGTTAGTTAGCAAAATTATAAGAAAAACAATAAAACTTGAAAATATGATATTAATAAACTAATAAATTTATAAAATTACCCAAGCAGCCCTACACTCACTCATACACTCGCAATAGCACACACACACACACTTACATACTCACGCAAAATAATATACAATATTAATCGTGGATTGGAGGGGATTTTGTGTGTGAAATATTGCGCTGAGGGGGTCAGTGTTGGTTAATTGCCTTAACTGCTACCAGTGTTGTGTACGTGAGCAAAAATGTGAAATGTACTGAGAGAAATGCGCGTGCTCGAATAATAAAAACTTTGCTTATTTTTGCTATTGTTGTAATTGCTAATTGCAGTTGCATCTGATCATGTTTTTTTTTGTTTTTTTTTTTTTTTTTTTTTGTTTATATTTGTTTTTGTGGTGGTTGTTGCTGTTGTTGTTGTGGTTTGGTGGTGGTTTTTTTTGGTTGTACTTACTAATTGTATAGCTATCAGTAGTACGCTCTTCAAAGTGAAACGTCTGCCGCAAATATCGAACAAATCTTCAAGTGATGGACCAAGCAATTCCATAACTAGAGCATTGTACTTGCCGCATGGGCCGAAGTAATATACTTCTGGTACACCCTCTGCTACAGTTCAACAAATTGCGGAAATTTGCAAAAATGTTTGTGTGTGTGTGTTTAAAGTAACAAGCAATTTTATTTTTAAATTATTTTTGTTGTGATTTCGGGGTTTTTCATTTGTTTTAGTGTTGAGCAGCGCACAAAAGTAACGTAGATTATTGGAATACGTTGTTGATTCGTATGTGGTTGTTGTTGTTGTTGTTTTATGCAAAGGAAAGAGAGAAAGAAGAGAAGAGAAGATAAAGAGTGAGGTAAGAGAGACAAAAAAAACATTTTAGATATTATTTTTGTAATATTGCAGCTTAATATTCTTTTTTAAAAGGGGAGTATACTGGGCACAACAAGATATAGACGAAGAAAGAGGGAGAGAGCGAACAAACTATAGCCAGATTTTATATGGCTCTTTTAGGTTAGTTTAGCGCGTCTTACGTATATTACCACCTTTTTCTTTGTGTGCATTCTGCGTCATCATTTCAGAGAGTCAACAGCGAAACTGTGCTAAAAACAACAAGAACAACAAAAATAGAGATTCTCGAAGCATATAACGAGGAAGCCTGTATAACGACCCTGCAATCTTTCCTGATA
Organism: Drosophila innubila; assembly: GCF_004354385.1. Classification (NCBI taxonomy): domain Eukaryota; kingdom Metazoa; phylum Arthropoda; class Insecta; order Diptera; family Drosophilidae; genus Drosophila; species Drosophila innubila. Next base: position 25,876,343 of record NW_022995380.1, on the reverse strand, counting down.
TCGACAAAAAAAAATGGCTGCAATCTATTATTATTTGAGCAAAAACTAAACCATTTAGTTGTGGTATGTTAATATGTATAACAGTGCCTGTATAACACTTAAAAGCTAGTAGTAATTGCGTTGGTTGCACTCCTAAAGGCAAATCTTAATCATAACTTAGGTGTAGAGTTGTGTGTATAACAGTTATGTGTTGGCCCTGTTGTGAGAGCCCAGTGTTGTTGCTATAGTTTTACCACTTTAGCAAAATATCTCTTTGGAGCTGTGTTAGTAGTTGGTTAAAATAAGTATCATCATATAGAGCACATACAAAAAGTTGTCCATTAATACGAAAAAAAAAAATTAAGAGTAAACAAATAGAGGAAAATTCGTTAAATTAGGCAACTAACGAAACTTTTATTAAAATGTTTTTGCAATATTTTCTTTTTTTTTTGTTTTTCGTATAAGAATAGAAAAAGAAATTTGCTCTTTATTATTTACATAAGAACATTGTAAGTAGTATAATTTTTGCCTATTTACGACGCTTAGTATACATGCTTTAAATTTATTTATTTTGTGGTTAAATTGTGGTTTCAATTTCAATTTGGTTTCAAATGAGCTACAACCCAAAGAACAAAAACAAGATCTTAATTATTATAAACTACGACAGAGGTATGTATAAAAGGAATGTATTTTCAATTCATTTGGAATACTTTTTTCACTACATAAACTAAAATGTTGGCACTAACGTTCATTGTGTTGTGTGTTGTTCTAAAGTTTTTTATATGATAGTTTTTTTTTATTTATAATAACAAAAATTGCTTGCTAACTTGAAAGGCGTAGCCGTTGAGACACTTTGCTTTAAAATGTAATTTACAATTGAAATAATAATGTGTGGAACTGTTTAAGCGAAGTGGTATACGGAATTCACATGAAACTGTTATACAACTTTAATAGACTATAATACACGTTTAAAATCAGTATCACGATCGTGTTACATGATGTACTTTAAAAACTGTTATACCCAGTGAAAAATGTGCTACTGTGTGTATGAAACTCGCGCCATGTGAAGTCCGCGACAATTCGCTCAAACAAACAAACAAACGATAAAATGTGGGCCATTTTTGCATAAACTTACAAGTTGTTTCGCTATCATCAATACAGTCTTAAGTGAAAATTTACGGGAGCAAATATTGAAGAGATCTTCTAATGATAATCCCAATAACTCTAAAACCATGGCATTATAACGGCCACCACAAGTGCCCAGGTGATAAATGCGTGGTATGCCTTCTGGGGCGTTATCGGCTGTGGGATCATCGGATTGGTTTTTTATTTTTACAGGGTATGTGCCATGCCATCATAATGTGTTATGCAATAAATCAGTCGATTGTTTTGGTGGATTGGTTGATTGATTTGGTTGTCGCACGATGATTAATATTTGATTCGGGATTTTCAGTTTCAGTTTCGGTATCGGTATCATTTTCAATTTCACAGCAGATGGTGTTTTGATGGTTGGTATGAAGGAACAGAGCAATATACATACATATATATATTGTTTTTATATAAAAGAACAACGAAAAATAAAACGGGCGAAAGTAAAACGTAAGATTATAATAAACAGGTTGAGTTGAGAAATCAGCATATAGTAAGTAGGTGGGTATAACATCAGAGCAATATAACAGTAGCCCAGCTACTATAGTAGCTGTCTACGATAATTGTATAATTATATTTTTTTCTTTTGTTTTCTTTATGTATGTTTTTTGTTTTCTTTTTTTTTTTTATCAATTTAAATCACGCACCGACCTCCAAAATATGCTTGAGAAAATCTATTCATGTCTTCTTATGTGTATTCTTATCGCACTCACAATACAAAGTGTTATATAGAGTTGAGTTTACAAGTTTGTTGATCAAACTAACGAAGGTGGTAACGGTGCAAAACATAGTTTAATTGGAGTAGTAAGGTTGGTTAGTAATTTTTCAATAGGTCGACAATCGGGCATGGTTAAAATAAAATGTATTTTTCCGTTTTTTTTTTTTTTTTTATAATTTGTTAGTAGTTTTACTTTTGTTAGTGTAAGGGATAGTTTTCAATATAAAGGTTATTTTAGAAACATTTTAACATACCATGTGATCCTAATAGCTTATAAAACCTATACTCTAAGTGTAGTTGCGGAGCCTTTGACTTCATAGGCTCCATTTTTATTGCTACATGTTCATTGTTGTAAAGATTTTTGCCTGCAAATAAGAAAAAGAGATAAACATATATATAGTTAGCATATTTGTTGATAAAACGTTAAAAAATTCTTTATAAAAGTAGTGCAACCCAACCCATGCCTAAACTCAGAGACTGCCACAAATACATACACATAATGCACAACATGCTTACGGGCGAATCTGGAAGAAGTGTCCAGAACTAACCAACTAACTAACCAGCATGCAATTTACCATTCCTACCTGCAACATTTTCAGCGCCACGCCCACCAACTTGAGCGCCTCCAAAACAACACAAGCGACGACCTGACCGTTAAGAAAACAATTTTTAAAATTCGAGTGTTCTGCATCCTAAATATATATATTCCTATGGTTAATGAATATTAATTAATTAATACATATTCATTTCGAATATTGAATCTAAAATTAATTAATAAACATTTCCTCTTGTTTATTACATCAAACAACTAACCCTGCATATTAAGAACAAATTTACAAATGCAATCAAGAATCTAAAATATAAAATACTCTTACATTTAAATTATAATTATTATGACATATTACAATTATAGAGTTGAAATGGTTCATTACAGAATATAGATTTAGTTTAGTTTTAGGATATATTAAGGATTTGTTCAGAAAAACAAGCAATGGATTCAGATCCCTGATTATATAGAACCAAACTATTATCATTTGAAATTCTAATTAGCTGTGCAAAGTTTATAAATCAAATACCACAAATTTAGTTTAAAGCTTGCCAAAGTCTCTCAGGTGCAAAATTATGTCATGACTGGCAACGTTAAAAAGTTGGTTGGTTATCTACTTAACGAGACCACAACAGTTGAACAGTGGAAGTTGATAGAGTTGTCAGGCGAGTACTCACACTCACACTCATTCGCATATTCATACCCATATGCGAAAGGGCGCATGACTTTGATTGCAACAAAGCAAATTTGTATGTGGGGCAATTACACGCCTTGCCACGCCCTCCCGCTTGCCTTGCTGCTCGATTGTTTGTTTATTTGTATTTATTTAATAACACGACCCGCGCTCTGCCACGAATTATATTACCATAAATATGAAAACACAAAACGTAAACAAAAACTCATCTTCATTTTCAAATGTCTCCGACTTTTCTCTAATACGCTGCTAGCAATCAAAGTAACTAAGTGGCCAATACAAGCACAGCTAAAATAATAATTAAATCAAATTAAAAAAATGTTGCAAATGTATTATAGATTCACGGAAAATTCTATTCCGTATAAGTGAAATTTTTAAAAACAATATTGATCTATTTTTGAATATAAGCAATGTGTTCCATTGAAATATTGAATATTGCCTCTTTCTCCGAATATTAGAAACGCCTCTTCGAACGCATCACACATTCTGTGGAAAACGTTAAATTATAAATCGAAACACTTATTAATGTAACTGACGACGCCAGTGACTGTCAGACTGTGTTCCTCCCATTTACGTTTTATAGCCGTGTCGTAACTCAAGCGTAACCAAAACTGTCATGACCTAACGCAATACGAGTATTGATATATGTATATATACATGTACATGTGCATGTATATAAGACCTGCCTTCGTCATGTCTGAATAAGTATATAACACATACAGGTATATTGCAGCGTCTACAATATACATACGAAACGACTTCCAAATCAAAAATATTGATCAACAACAATGAAAACAGTATGTATTCTATATACTTAAATGGCAAATACCCACGCAAGCCGGTTATAAATTAAATCCAAGAAAAATAAAATTTCATTGGATTTTCACTTTTGTCTTTCTTTCCAAGATGTTGCAATTATTTATAAAAGAAAAGCTAAAATGATAATAAAGTTATGTCATTTCCGAATCACAGTAATACAAATAAACAATTTTTTATCAGAATTTGCAGCTTGTTTACGCCTACGCACAGTTTTTCAATTATGTACTCATGTATGGATATATATTATAAAAACCACGAGTAATACCGGTTGTATGTGAATATTATGTATGAAGTATATGCATTTATTGTGATTATCAATTTCTAAAAATAATATCAAAACAAAGCAAGTAATTTCGCTAAAATAGAATTCTATAGCGCATTATTAACAGTGCACTGTTAACTCGGACAACAATGCAACTCAAACTGTGAGGCAATGCTTTTCAAACTGTCAATTGTAATAGAAATGTGATTCTTTCTTTGTTTATGGTACCTATTTTAAAGTATATTGGAATACCATCAGAATTTGAATAAACACAGGTGAGTTGTAAGAGGTGTTATACAAATAAATGTTAGAGATTCTCTCGAACTTAAGCTTCATAACTAAATGTTTAAGAAAGTCCTGCATACTCGTATGTGTTAATTAAACACACAGCTTTTGTTTCTGACATGTATGTATGCTTTTTTTTATGTATTTGTGTACCTTGAAGACAAATAACTGCGTGACTCATTCACATAAATAAAGGAGAGAAAAAAAGGCAAGCGACAAAAAAAAACACCAAGAAAAGTTAAAAACGACATTCTGTAAAAGAGAGTACTTGACTGTGTGATACCCTGTGTCCAGATACTAGTTTTTATTCCAAAATGTTAAAAAAGGGTTTCTCTCCAGTGACTTTTTACGAGTAAATTTTAATAAACGGATATTGAGAATTAGGAGGCAGTTAAAGCGCGTCTTAAGCCACAAAGTACAGTTGATAAAATTGTATGGAACAGAGAATAAGAGAAGAGTCTGACAGCTGCAATTAGTTGTCATTCATCGTCAACAGTTTTAGCAGCACTGAACGTTTGTTTGGCTACCTGTTGCCAATGTGATAAGTACAACAATAATAACAACAGCAACCGCTGCAACAGATGTACATACAGTATGCAAATGCATAAAAGTGGCAAGCCACACGAAAAAAGAGAAGAAGAAGAAGCAGAAGCAACAAGAAAAACACAATTTTATAAAAGCGCATTTAGCAAACAAAGCAAAAGTGACGACGACATCGACGACGACGACGAAGGCGACGGCGTCAAAACAGATGGCAGAATGGAATGGCATTTTATTTTATATTGTGAAAAAGTTCTCGTTGTGGTTTCTCTGACTGCCATTGTCGTTGTTGTTTTCGCTGTTTGCTGTTGTTGTTGCTGTTGTTGTTGCTGTTGTTGTTGTTGCTGTCCTGGCTTTTGTTGGCAGCCACAAAAAAGGAATGCACATGCAAAGGAAGTAACAAACGAAAATGTCTACACAAATAATACTTGATGCCAACGTTGCGTCTCAAGCATGCCAAAAAGCTTAAGCAGCAACAGCGTGACAGAGACAGAGATGGAGATTAAGAGAAAGAGAGAGAAAGATATAGGACTTGAGAGTTGGTATGAGGGAGAGGAGAACGCTCTTTCTAATCATAAACATAATTTACAACCTATTTACGGTTACAAAACGTTGGAGCTTCCCAGTTTATTGCACTGTCTAATAACGCGATTTGTGATTTCGAATTGAAAAGCTCTTAGAGTCCGTTAGTTTGGCCCAGTAATTGACTGTATAAGAGAGTTTTACAGCTTTGTAGTGCTTGCCACTTTCTACTATAGAATTTTTGTACACGTTATTCATTTTTAACACATTATTTTTAAGTACCATTTCTGCGTATTAATACTTATTTTAAGACTTTTAATTTGTTAATAAAAAGTCATGGCAAATTGGGCAACGATTTTGACATATAAAGTTGCTAGGTTCGACTAAGTTTAAACTTTCATAACTTGGTCAAAACTGAACCGATTTTCAAGAGGAAATTTGTTTTGATCATGGTTTTTTCTCTAAAATCAGTAATTTTTTTCTTGAGTATCTTGGTTTCGATTTTAGTGCAGTTGTTTCGGAGACGAAATCGATATATGTTCCAGCTTCATTCATTGCTTTTATTATTATCATTTTAATATTTGGAGCACACTGCATTCTCGTTAGTAAAAGTAAGATAGAAATAATTATCTATGTCAAAGTATGTTATCTGCATCAATAAGTATTTTTTCCAGCACAAAACTAGACTCCCATAAATGAAATAAAAAATACTCTATTGATACTACTTACTACTACTACCACTATTCTCAATCGATTGCTGCCCAAAAAATTCTCATGTGTGAATCGAAAAAATAATTATTAAGCATAAGCAAAAACGAATGTAAATTTATAAGACTTACCTAAACGCAATTCGCCAAAGTTACCACAGCCAATTTTTTTGCCAACACGAAAATTTGGTCCGACCATAAGGACACCAGTGGTGGTGCTTACAGATTGGCGGGTGGAATACATGTTATTGCTTGCGCTTTTACCACCGACGATGGTATTGTTAGCCACATTACCAGCGGATGGACCGGCAGTTGTCGTCTGTGGACCACCGCCACTGCAAATAGAAAGTAAATAGATCATTGATTAATACATTTCAATTAGTGTCAATGTGCATGTATGAGTATCTGAGTATATACATGTATGTGTGTGAGAAATGCGATTGATGATGGATGATGGGATAATTGGATAATCGAATGATGCAACAACCTGAGATAGGTCTTAAATTTCTCAATCAACTTGGGCGCCATTATTTAAACGAATTTCACAAAATCTAATGAAAACAAATAAAAAACACAAGAACAAAATTCAACAAGATTCAACAAAACAACTAATTGACTAGAAATTTGAACAAAACGATTAATAAAACACAGCCGCGAATCTCCGTGTTTACAAGATATTCTCTCTCTCTCTCTCTCTGTCTCTCTGTCTCTCTCTCAGCAGCTGATTTGTTGTTTTTCTTGTGTTTCATTTATAAGTACGTACTCGTTTTTTATAAGCTTACGATACATTCAATTTTGAGAGACTACAAAAGCAAAGCAATGTAGTATTTTTGAATCTAAACTGATATTCCTTAAAACAATTGAGGTTGATCAGGTAAAAACATCATGGCTTACATTATATATGGGTTGTAGAATTAATCAATATTTATTAGACAACTCTTAGAAAATCTACATCCATGATTAAAAATTTAAATTAAATGAATTACCCATTCAGCAAGATCTTTTTTAATTTTAGTCAATATTTTCTTAACAAATACTTCCTCCCAATGTGAGAGTATACGTATAACTTGGCCTAAAAACTTGAAGCTACTGCCAAAAGGACAATGACACAATGTGTATAACGATATTATTTTTAAATAGCCACAACAAAGAGACACAACTACAGACACAACAGCCAATCATAGAAGCTGTCCAGCTGTCTTTTGACCAGCTCCGGCATCGTTGCCTATGGAGTCAAGTCGCCCGGGCGTGACGCTGACTGACGCTACCGGTTGTGGCTGACTCACTCGAAACACAGAAATACGAGTTCCAGTACGAGTACGACTATATTTGATTAAGACAATAGGTTTTTATTATTTGTCTGTCTGCTTTGAATCTACAATATGTGTTTTAATTTGGGCGTGGCGTTAAAAAGTCTTCTTTTCTGTTGCAAATCTAGTTCAATGTCAGGTCAATCATTCGAATTATTGCAACAATTGCCTCCACCCGATCATCCTCCTTCTTTCCTGGCTTCACAGTCACGCCTGAATGCAAGGCAATAGGAAATTCAAGGAGAATGCAATGTGCTTGACTAAGGTCTCAGTCTCAGTCGCTGCCTCAGTCTCAGTTATCTTCAATAAGTGGCGTACTTTGTTTCGCATTACCCTGACCTTTTCTCAAGGTGTCAGGAATAGCATGATGTCTACAATGCAACATTTCACGGTGATTCACATTTGTTTGCTTAAGAGTTTTCCCCCTTCAGTAGGTTGATATAAATGAGAATTCATGAATAATTCAAATTTCTATACAATTGTAATACAAAACCATCTTAAATCGAAAAAGTTTTCTATATAAATCGAACAAATATTAAAAATTATGATAAAGATAACAAATAAAAGTGATTTTTTTAAGAGTTCCTCAACAATTAGTCATAAATTCATACATTATCAATCTGTTCACGAGTTTTCATACAAAAACACTCACACACCCACACCCATACACACACACGCACACCCAAACAGTAACAAACACCGATAATTGTACCGTTAAGTGTTGCTGTAAAGGAAAAAGAGTATAAACCGAGCGATAACAATTAAAGCCAAGGCAATAACAACAACAAGCTTTCTGCAAAGTAACAGCCAAATTGCTAATACTCTGTGAGTGAGTATTGGAAGGGGGAGAGAGAGAGGGAGAGAGAGAGAGAGAGAGGTAAAGAAGGGAGGGCAACGCAACAAATCGAAAGAAACGAGTTCTTTACTCCTCGTTCGTAGCAGTTGTTGGAGTTGGCTGACTGCCTGTTTTTATGGCTTAATATCCTGCGGCCAAAACTGGTTCAATCCCATCCATCGATCGATCGTCTCGGCCAACAACTCCACTCTGTTGATTTTCAGTTGTTGAGTTCAGTTTCTTTAAGCTCGTTTGCTTTACTTTGTTTTTAAGTTTTCTGCCTGGCAAACGAGTTATTCCTCTCTCTCTCTCTCTCTTTCTCTTACTCTGTTTCTCTTCTTTTCTTAATTCTTGTCTTTGTTTTAAACTGAATGTCGTTCTTTTTTATGAATTAAATGTGAAAAAAGGCTCCAAGCTGGAAGCTCTGGACAAACACACAGCTGGCCGGAACATCATTGACCGGTTTTTAGGTTGCTCCAAATTGCGAAACGAAAGACGCAACAAATTGAGAATAAGCCCTCCCACATCTTTAGGCATACATATAACTGTGCTTTGTTAACAACAATTCGTCTCTGTCCTCAGAATATTAAAAAAATAATTAATTCTACTCTTTGCTTGAGAGTTCTTACATAAAGAATTACTTGTGAGAGTTCCCTAGAGCATGAAAAGATCAATTACAAAAACATTTGTATTATAAAAAAAAAAAAAAATTGGAAATTTTAAGAAAACGAGCTTTGAGAATCTTCTGATCGAATATTTAATGAGCACATATTTATTATTATTATTATGATTAGAAGAATTATTAATTTTCTTCATATTGATATTTTTTTCAATATTCTTTTTAATTTAAAAACTAGTTCACCAACTTATTATGTGAGTAAATTATATTACAGCTAAAGTTTTCAGTTAGGCTAAATGTAAAGAGTAGAAGGAGAACGAGAACTAGATTGAAAATCAATAATTAAAAATAAGCTATTGGCTAAAAATAAAACGTTTCAATGCAAAAGGTGGTTTTACACATACACACGGACACACTCTCATATACACCTACAAACACACATTAGAAGTGCGCTCTCCCATGAATAAATCAAGCACAAATTGAACACAGTTTTGAACTAGAGAAAAAGAGCAAGAGAGAGAGAGAGAGAGTTACGCTAAAATGGGTGGGGCCTTATTTTGTTTTGAATAATCGTCATAGGCGGAAAATCCCAATTAGAATTTGTCAGACATTTGTCATTGCATGGCAACACAACAATTAAATAATCAACAATATTTTTCAAATTATTGATTTGATTGACACTGTGACAGTGCTTGTCAAACTGTAAGAGCTCAGTGAACTAGTGATAATTGTATTTAAGCACAATCAACCGAAATGTGACTAATTATTTTTCAATTTAATTAAGCACAGAAATTAAAAAAAAAAAAAAAAAACAATAACATGACACTTAACAGAGCTCAGAAACCTTAAAAAATATCTAGTCACCAATTATATAAGAAACGGGGGAGGAGGATAACAACCCCAAAAAACAAATAGCACTTAAATGTAAACAAGAAAAATCACCGAAAAAAAACAGTTATATGTATGTAAGTATCAAACACACATGGAATACATATGTGTACAAACACACACATTATAGAAACGCCTGATAAATTAAGTAAGCTGATAAGCTGTTTGCGTAGCGTTGTCGCTATCAACACTGAGCTAAGCTACTCTCCCCGACACAATCACCGACAATCGTTTATTTATATGGACTTGACCTGTGACGCGTTTCACATTTGCCGCCTTTTTATGCTCTGCGTTTTTTTAAATGCAAATATATATATTACAATTGCGATGTGGCTATTTTAAGGCACAAATCGATTTCAATATAATTGTCAGACATGACTGGAATTTGAATTATAAACAGAATAAAACAACTGATAAATTGCATATAATACATTGACTTGTCAAACATATACATATAAAATATTCTTCAAATTGATTATACGACATCGTTTTAATCTTAAGTAATTCTTCACAAGTTTCAATGTCTTTTATTTTAGTTCGTTTAGATTGTGAACTAATTTTTTTTTTTTCTTAAAATGCGGAAATTGTACAGTTATCTGGATACAATTTAAAGAACAGAAATCTCAACATTTGGAAGTCTTTGAAATGCTAATGTCGTGTCCATTTATGTGTATATTTAGAAGAGAGGGAAAAAAATAGTTGCAAATCTAAATATATTCATAATTCAATTCCATTGACAAGATGCCAACAATGCGCATTGTTATTGCTTTTATTACTTATGTCATTATATTATTGTTGTTTGTTTGTTTGTTTATTTGTTGTTGTTGTCGTTGTTTCGTGCGTTGAAATCGAATTGCGGCCCATAACATGTCAATATCCATTTTCAATGGCATTTGACGCTTAAGAAATTATTTTAAAAAAATAAATAAAAAAACGAATGAAAGGCGTAAAAAACGCGAGCATCAAAGCAGCAACAATGTTTTTATTCACATAACACAAATGAACAGCCGGTTGTCTCCCCCTACCCCACTCTACCCCATCCTACCCTATCCCCTGCCACGTTTAGACAGACAACAAGCAGAACGAAATGATAAGCAAAGAACGCACACACCCACACACACACACACGCACGCATACATGTACTAAGCATTGACGGCGCTGCAGTAATAGACACTTAAACACACACAGACACACAAGTTGGCTAGATAAGGGCGCGTTGATTAGGGGCTGACAGACAATAGCGAGTCAAAACGAACGAGAGAACGAGAGCGATGCGAATCGTTTAAGAGAGTGCCGGTAAAAAGAACAGCGACGAGTGCAGCAGCCGCAGCCGTCCGCTGCATAAAGTGACTGCGACTGCGACTGCGACTGCAGTTGGGAGGCTTTTGGGGTTAGCCACTTGGACGTCACAATGCCTCTGGTTGTTTGTATGTGTGTGTGTGTGTGTATAAGAGAATGGCGCCTCAATGGCCGATTGACCTTTGCAAGTTAGATTAACAGTGAGTATGTCTGTGTATCTATGTATATATGGATTTACCTCAATGAATATATGTATTTGTGCATTAGGGGGCAAACCAGACCCGACCAGGCAACGAGCCACTTTAATTAGTTTAGCCTGCATTTCAAACACACGTGCAAGGGCTAAAATCTATGCAAATGAGTTTTAGAGGTCAAACTTTATCAGCAAAATGCAGCAGCAATGCCCACCCAGTCAATTATACTCACATACGTGTACATACAAACGTACAATGTACATGTATGTAGTGTATGTGTATGTGAATGTATGCATATGTAAATTGTTTGTAATTTGCTTTCTAGTGTCTTCTTCCTGCATAGACAACATTTTCGCTCGTTAGCATTGCAAACACCTACCCAGCCCCCTTCCCTCTCCCCTCGCCACACATCTTTGCATTACATATGCACTCGATTCCTTCCTTCCGCTTGACAGAGGACGCATTCTTCTAACCTACCCCCCATACCCACCCACATCCCCTACCCCATTTGAGCTGTCTCACGTGCATTGCCAACCACAATACTTGCTCTAGTAAGTAAACAAAAGTGAGTGAGTGTGCGTGTGTGTGTCTCATCTTGCTTTGTGGAGGTCAAAGTCGCGTATTGCATTTTGAGCATTAGCGCTTGTTGTTTTTTTTTTTTTTATTATTCAAGAACTGGTCACACTACTCGCATACAATTCACAGTTTGGTATGCAGGCTCTGTTCAACACATGTTTATATATCCACACACAAATACATATGTACATATGTATGATGTATGTATGCACGTTTGTTAAACGTTATACGTTATACTGTACTACAAACTTTAACTAACCCGGCAAACTTCGTCGTCAAACGGCGCTTTAAGTTCTGCTTTACTCTCTCACGCGCTCTCGCTCTCCCGGTCTTTCTCCCTGTCTCTGTCACGCCGCCGTGGTCTCATGCATTGACGTTGACGACGATGCGGGGGAGCGTCGCGTCGCTCCTCTGCTTGCAAACTGTAAGCACAGCTGTTTCTTCTGCTGCTGCTGCTGCTGCGGCCGTTCACTCGCGCGCTGATTGGCTGCTGCTCCGCTTCCTCTTCCTCTTCTTTTGCTGGTGTTGTTATTGTTGTTGTGGTTGTAATTGAAACTGGTTTTGATAATTGTTTAAATGTTATTTCCAACTTTTTGTTTTAATATTTAATGCACTTCATTTATATTGATAACTTTTGTGGGCATTTCCTTGAAATGATAATAAATATAAATTCTTGTAATTTTGGCTTTTTCATATAGATTTTCGATTTGCACACTTTACAATTTCGCCAAGATTTTCTTGCGCTGATTATTTAACGCCAACGCGCTGCGCTTTCTTTTTTCTTTTTTACACAATACACACTAATCAAAAAACAACAATGGCAACAGTCTCCACTAAATGTATGTTGTTGTTGCTTTAGTTTCGTTTGCTTTTGTTTTTGTTTTGTGTTTGCCGCTGTCTGTCTACAATTAAAGCTCAACTCGACTACAACTACAACTACAACTACAACGCTCAGTTAAGTTGTCGAGTGCTTGGAGTTCGAGTGAAACATGTAAATATTTTTTAATTTATCATATCCGTTGCGCTTTGTCTTTGTCTTTGCCTTTGCATGTGGTTATGCGAATGTGTGTGTGTGTGTGTGTGTGTGTGTGTATGCGAGTGTCAGAGGGAATTGAGCTTTTGTGGCATACGATTTATGCTGCAATCCGAGACACAACTTTCGCCACATTATGAAATTTAAGAAGCAGCGCCCCCAACTGCTACCTTTTTACAGTTTTTTTGCAGGTCAAAAGTCTCAAGACTTTATGCACACATACATATGTACATACGTACAAATGTATGTATGTACGTACAAAGAAGAGATACAGATACCGAAAAGGCAGGCATATAGCAAGCAGGCAGGCAAAAAAAAATTTAGAAAAAAAGTCATAAATAACTCGAAAAACCAGTTTGTGTTGCCGGTGTACAAACCAGGCAGCAACAAAAACATCAACAGCAGCAGCAACAACAACAATAAACAAATGTGCAAGAAGTGCTGCTGCTGCTGATGATGTTTGAGTGAGTAAGTGAGTGAGTGAGTGAGTAAGTGAGTGAGAAGGTGAAGTAAGAATAACACTTAAAACTTGTTAAAGTTGTGCAGAAGGAAGAAATAAAGCACAGACAGCAGACAGCTGACTCAAATCAGAAAATAGATACGAACACACACATACACACGCTGGTGTGTGTGTTAGTGCGCGAGAGACAACGACTCTTTAATAGACTTGAATAGTAAAAGACAGAGACAGGCTGAAGATAATAAGTATTTACAGTTTGACTCAGGTGCATATTGAATAAAAGAAAACAGTGCAGAGAAGCAAAGAAAAAAAAAGCGTAACAGATACAAGATAATACTTTTATATTTGTGCGTAAACTAACTTTAGAAATTGTGGCAAAACACTGGAGCAAACACAAATTAAACAAAACGTCACAACGACAGAGTGATTAGCACACACACACACACATGGATATGTGAATGTGTGTACACCCACACAGACACTCACTTAGCCACGCATGCAACGGCATACAGAATTTCCTCCATGCGTTTGCTTCTGTCTGTCTATCTGTCTCTGTCTGTGTGTGTGTCTGTATGTGTGTTGTTTTTTTTTTTTGTATTATATGCACACCCGCAGAGCTCCGCGCGACCGAGCGTTGCAAAAACAACTATTTTATTTTTTTTTTTAAGCCAACAGCGACGATAATGGCCGCAAGGAAATGACAACTGTTACGGCGCACGATCGAAAACGAACTGAGCACGAACGAGCGCCAAACTGAAGCAACACCGACAAGCGAGCGAGTAACCATTGCGAGAGACCTAAACCAGAGAGAGAGAGAGCAAACACTCTTACTCTCCCAGAGTTACAGATACAAAACACTTGTGCTTGTGAGCGTGTGAAAATTAAAATGCGGCAAATGAGCATTTTGTATTAGTATGTAATTATCGTTGTTGTAGCTGCTGCTGTTGCTGTTACTGTCGACACGACGCGACGTAGGGGAGATACATACATACATGGGCTAGAAGACAGCAACAACAACAACAACACTTGTGGGCAGTCAATGTGCGAGAACGAGCGACATATTGATAATGATAAATAGTTGCCAGTGTGTACATACCCACAAACATATGTACATATTTCATCTGTGTGCACATGCGTCAGAGCAAAAACTACAATACAAACTCGTTACACAAACAAAAAGCACCTGTCAAACACATACACAATTAAATGCATACACACACATACATACACATATTCAGCTTTTGTATACAAGCGAATGCCGGCGACAGCAAAGATCTGTGCAGCGATTGAATGTGACCAGAGTTTGTAGATTTAACTAAAGTTGAGTGAGTCATGCGCAGGTGCTTTGGCCTCCTACATACATACATACATGCATACACACACAACAGTGATACAAGAGCAGCTGTTTGCTGTTAGCTTTAGCAGTGATTGAAGTAACAGAGACTTGAGGTAAATGTTAACGACGAGAAAATTTATAAATGGATTTCCTATTATAATTACAAATAGAACTATTGGTATTTTAGCAGCTTAGCTTGTTAGTGACTGTTTTATAAAGTACGTTTCAAAAAATCAGTCAACGGGTCAATGACATTTGTTATTGGGCGATAAGAGGTCACAAAAACTGTTGTGCGTCCCACCAATTGTGTGATATAATTAATTTAAAATTTAACGATTGCAGCTGTTACTGCACATGTTAATCGAGCTGTTGAGGAAAAAACAAAGTCTTTTTCCGCTACATTTACATAACTGAATTTACTCCTTTTTTATTAGTTGTCTAGTATACCTCAATATTACTCATCATAGTGTGAGTAAATCAAAATAATAATAATTGTTATTTTGTAATATTTATAATAAAACTTATGATTTCAGTCCGTGGAATAATCTACACGAGGGGAATATAAAGGCGACTAAATATTATTACACATTTTTTAGATTTCGCTCATTTACAGCACGACCGTCATAGCTCAAAAAATACGATATTACAAAAAAAGTTTAATTATTTCTTTCATGAATAAATGAGCAATATTAATAATATATAGTCTTTGGTATAATAAAAGCTATCTCCTTATATCGACCAGGAAGGATTAAATCCTCCTAATCTCAACTTAAATACTAAATCAAATACCCTTTTTGTGTGGTAATAAAAGATGCCTCTTTCTGCCGGTTGCATACTTTCTAGCGAACACAATGTACCCTTGCTCCAAGAGTAACGAGTATAAGAACGAGGTCTGTGTCAGACATTGTTGCCAACCAACGAACACAACAACATAAAATACAACTTTGTGTGTGACTTTTATTATTTAATAGTTTCTGTGTGGTTGGCATAACCTAAATTTTGCGCTATTCTAGCAAAACAAAAAACAACAACAAGTAATGGTAGAATAGAAACTATAATGTTGTGTTGACTTGGATGTGGCAGGATTGCCACCTGCCCCAAAGACCGCAAGAGGCAAAAGTTGCGTGTGGCTTCAATAATCACACTCAAATGTTGATGTAAACTTGACGAAAGCGTCAGTAAAAGGGGGTCAGAGAGGTGGATAAGAACAAGGCAAAGGCGAAGAAGAAAAAGAAAAAGAAGAAGGAGAAAACACTAGGCCAACAGTGAACAGCAGCTGTGGCATATAAAAACAAGGACAAATTGCGGATTTAGCAAAAAGAATGTGAATGTAAAAGCGTATACACTAAAAGAAATAAAAATAATAAAAAGCAAAGCACATGACTTTTAGAGCAGACAAGTGGTGGAACGAGGAACGACAAACGGAGCAAGTGACCCATCAAACATTATGCGCCAATGACGTCATTAAGCTCTTGGCGACTGTCAATGTCGTCAACGTAGCACATCACTCTCTCCCTCTTTCTCTCTCTCTTCAAGTGTGTACAATTATGTGTGGGTGCACATAACAACAAGCAAAGCTAAAACCATAAGACGTCGACTATTAGCAACAACAACAACAACAGCAGCAGCAAGAAAATGAAGAGATGATGCGGCCACTCTTAATGTTAAAGTACAAATGAATGTATGTATGTATGTATGTATGAATGTGGAGAAGCATTGTAAATGAGACGGAAAGAGAACAAAAGGAAGAAATTAAGAATGAGTGCAGCCGTCGTCAAATAGAAATGAACGTTTCTGCGTGTGGGCGTAAACGTAAAAGTGTGAGTTTTTGTGTGAGTGTGTAAATACATGTATAGCAATCGCATGAAATTAAATAAAGTGTGCATAAAAACAGAAATCAATTGTTGATAAGTAAACGATGATTACATTGCTTCAATAATTACTGCCTAACATAGTTACAAATGTATATACATGTAGGAAATTCAGTTGTTTTCATTTACAAAACACCTTGTCAACATGTGTGAAAAGCGTGAGAGGGGAGGGAGCTCTATATATATATATGCAAGTATATAAATAAAAACAAATAAATAAAAAGGTGCACAACAAATAAGCAGCAGTAGAAGAGAGACAATAGTGTGAAAATTTCATCTAATTAAATTAGATGACAGTCTTGCTTGAAGCCAAAAGCTTAGCAAGCCACAACAGGACAGAAGCAGAGATGGAGATGGAGACGATGATGACCAAGGTGCAAAGTAAAAGCCTGTCAAACAAATCGATGAGATTTAACGTACGACAGCAAACAGAAGCACACTCATACTCACACGCACACGCACACACGAGCATAAATGCACAGCTGACAGAAAGCTTAGACAGAGAAATAAGTGCAAAGTTCAATAAGGCATCCATAGTGTGAATCATGAAGAGACTTGGAAAACTATTTTAAAAAAATGTAGATGATATTATCTTAAAGTGTCGCATATACAGTTAGTCAACTAATTGTTTTGACAGAATAAAATTCACATTGTTTTTTTTTTTAGCAGTTAATATATAAACAATTATAAATATAGTCGATATCATATGTATATGTTAATAAATTAAAAAAAGCCAAGAGAATGTATTTTTGTTTTGAAAAAAATGTAGTGTTTTTAGTTTGTCAACACAATTACTTAGCCAACTGTACATGTTGTTTCATTAAAAATATTTCCTTGCATTCATATATTAAAGTCAAATTATTTAAATAAGTGATTAGTAAAAGTACTGACATAAATATATGTATGTATGTATATGTAAGTTGACATGTCCATGACAACGCTGAAGAGTCCTTTACACTGATAAGCAGTTTAACAGACTGCACTTCACTGTGAATGGCAGTGTCAAGTGACTGACAGATATAAGCTGTTCATTACCGACAGCTTAAAGCGGACGCCTGAAGGCGATGACAGCGCAGCCAGTGTTGATTAACTGTTATGCTAGCTTATCCGTTCGTAAATAGACATTAGTGTAAAATCAGAAGACTTTTTAACAACTTTTTAAACGGAAATTATATTTGAGCTTTTCCAATTATTTATCATAATTTCTAATTGAGAACAAGTTGTCCTAAGCACCATTAACAATTTTGTTTATAAACTATTATAAATTAAAACCGAAATAGTTGTTTCGGAACATTCCGGTATGTCACGAAACCGATATTTGTATCAATTTGATTTAGTTCGCTTTAAATATATCTTAGCCAAGAAATTTCTTTTTCTATTTTATGGCTTTAATTGAAGATTTCATTAAGATGAACATTACGCATTAATAGTTCAAATCGTGGCACAAGTTGCTTAGCACTCTTGCGGCAATTCTTTTTCGCCCGCTCTAGAGATTTCAAGTGCAAAGCAAACGCCAAGTATTTTTGAAAAGTTTTTAAAGCCCCCTCTCTTTTAGAGCTGACTCTGTATTTGTCTTGGACTCCGTCGTCGTCTCTATCATCATCTGGCACTTTTTCTGCCACTCTGTCGACATCGACGTTGACTCATTAGAAGCGCTAACAAGTTGTTCAAGTTTTCAATTTTCAGTTTTCTTTCTTGACTGTTGTTCGTGTAACCACGCCAAATAATTCACTGGTCAAAAAGAAAAGTCCGTCAATCCGTCTAAGTTAGTCGACGGCCAAAGTTGAGTTATTTTTAATGAACGCAGGTCGGTTTTAGAAAAACTTCTTTATGAGTATATTTATATCTCGTCTTTCCGTTCTAAAAAAAACATTTACTTATTAGCATTGAAAACATGAATAATGATTTATTATTTTAAGGCCTGTTTATTACTTTTGTTAAATTTTAAATAATTATCGCTCAAAACAAAACTTACACATTGATTAATTGCTTTAAAAGCAATATCAACAATAAACTACACACACATTCAAGTAATATCTGTGTGTTACTCTCTCTCTCTCCGTTTTTATCTGGCTCTCGCTCGTTTTAAATGAGGTCAAATAAGCTACATATCAGCGTCTGTGTGGAAAGCTCAATAACCCCAATCTCAAGTCCAAGCTAGGCTCTCCCAACGCTCTCAGGGATTCTCCGATAATTACACCCTATCGAAGGTTAAATTATATCAATGTTAGTCAAATGTTTATCATTTAATTATGAACATCACGTTACATCACGACCAGACACACTATACACAATATTCGCAATAGAAATGTTTACACGAAGAAATATTTACAATTCAACAGCTATTCACGATATTGTTAAGATCAAGGAATCAAACCGAAACCAATAAAGGTTCCGCTACGTTTCGAAAAAACTATTTCGGTAAAAGGTTCTACAATATTTCAGTCTTCTTCTTTCGGTTTCGGTATCAGTACCGGTAAGTAACGGTATACCAAATCAATTTTGAAACATTTTAAAATGATAATATCGAAGTAAATATTTAGATCCAGAAGAATAATCTTTTTTGAGCGAGTTTAACAAAGTTTCAGAAATATTATTTAAACGATGTTCATATGCAATTTTTAAATACAAAAGAATTATAATATAGTAAAAGCCTTAAGCGAACATATTTCTACCTTAAACGCAATATTGTCGGCAGAAAACTCCATAGTAAATTCCAATTCGCATCGCTCGAAGTCGTAAAGCTACCCGAATAATTATTCCTTAAGGTCCCATTGCTTTTGTTAACTTATTGGTCCCACAGGAATCCAAAAAAAAATATATATAAATACACTTAGTACAGAAAATATTAGTTCCTGTTTATAGCGACAGGGAAATCCAAAAAAGGAAAAAACCAGCTAGATAATGAATATACTTCTGTGCATTGATTAAAATATAAGTGCAAGAAGAAACACAATACTAAATAAGAAAGGAAAACAAAAACTATCAACTAAACTAACAATAACCTAGAAATGTCAATAAACCCAGTGCAAGGTAACACAACTTACAATAACAACTACTTTATATAAGCCCACACACACACAAACACACATACGCACATACACACAGATGCCGAGGGCTTTTCCGATGGCCTGACACAAGAGGCCGATATCTATTGAAATATCTATACATAACTTATTTAAATGTATGCACGTTTGTATTTGACTTTCCGCTTCCTTAGAAGAGGCCTCGCATTCATTATAGTTTTAAAGCCCATTTTATTCAACCCTCGTGACAAAAAATCGCATTACAAAAGTGGCAAGAAATGGCGGAAAAACACCAAACAGTGGCGAAAATAATCAAAGAAAATACGCAAGTTTAAATAGAAATGATTTCTACTAAAAATAGATTATTAAGAAAATCAACAATGCAACAAAAACAAAAAAATCAACAAAATCAAAACAAAAATGTACTCAATTTGTGGCTTCGACTCTTTCTCTTGAGACTGAGAGTAATGACGAAAGTCACGCAGCAGAGTAAATACTCAAAGTGAGCATCGATTTGTTTTCATATATACACACAAAAGTATGGACGTATGTATGTATGCATGTATGTGAACAATACAGCAGTTTTCAGAGCATACAGGTGTCATCTGCAACGTTTTTGCAATGGCTATAGGGCCAAATATATTTGGCATTGAATATAGAGCACATATGGGTACACATGTTACTGAGAGAGATTGGACAAACATATTAAAATTTAATAATTCAATTATACAAATATACTTATTTCCTATGAAATATTTTATTTAAATGAATTTCTTACTTTTTTGATCATATAAAAGTTATTATATTTTGTTTTTTTTTTCTATACGTTTTATATGAATTATTAAATAAGTTATATTTCCACTTATACTTATTTCCCTAAGGTATAGATACCTAATATCTATTAGTATCGTTGTTATTAATTATAAATATGGCATTGACTGTACATACATAAATGCTAAAATTGGGTTGGCTACTTGTGTAATTGCCCATGAAAATCAAAAGATTCTGTGCTGCCAACTTGTTGGACATCGTCGCCAAAGTTCCCGAAATTCTAAATTTATCTTTAAGGAATGCAGTTACAAAAAAATACACAGATCGACATCACTCGACAAGTCATTAAATGCAAAGTCTTTTAAGAAATATACACATAAACCATTTATTAATTTTATAGCCCCTTATACAATACTCTAGTTTTTCTAAATGTCTTCACATTTCAATATTTTAAAAAATTTTTTTTTATGAGAAAATGTTAAACTGTAAAAATATATTTGGTTAACTGAATGGAGAAAAAGTTTAGAAAGTATAAAGAGGCAATTCAGACAATTTTTTTATATACCAGGTTACTAGAAGCTAAGAGATATTATTGAACTTGAAATTATTCTCTATACAAAAAATCTTTCTGTTATTAAGCTATAAACTTAACTACACATTGAGAAAATAGGTCTAACAGTTTTGTTTTCATTTAATCTTCGGTGCATTGACGTATTATTTTTTCTTGAATTATCTAATCGTCAAACATTTTGCGAATTTATGTATGTTTCAATAATAGACTGATAACAAACGTACATACATCATTATAATGAACAGGTTTCTAAGCGTTATCTAAGTTTAAAGATAACAAATATTATTTTTGAAGTCGGCATTCAACAAAAATCTACTATTTTTAATTCAAGTAATTATATAAAATTGTAATTTTGAACAATAAGTTCAGCAGAGAGAATGTGTGTTATCTTGACATATTTATGGTCAGTTGGTGAACTATGTATGTCTCTTCTTATATATGGTCAATTAAAGTAGGCTTTTTGTTGCCATTTGAGTAAATAATAATAATGTTTATGTGATTTGGCAAAATTAGAGTATTAAAATAATACGCACAATAGTCGAAGATAGATATATAGATCAATGGAGGGGGAAATTGAGATCTTGTCATACCACAAACGTAATGTCTTAACAATCACATTTAACCAACGTTGAATGAAAGCAAATTTGCTGTTGAAGAGTTATCATAGACATATGTATGCTATATGAATGGTAGATTTATTCGGTTTAGCACTCACCTGGTTTGCCGCTCCCGTCGCTGCATTATGTCGTCGTCGTCGTCGTCGTTGTTGTTGTTGCTGTTGCTGTTTACTTTTAGCTGTTGTGGTTGTTGTTCTGGCTGATACTGATGGTAGAGTTATATTCGGCACGTTCCTTTGAATTTAGTTTGAAAAACGCAATCACTTTCCACAAAATTTTGAAAGATAATAAATGAAACAAATAGCAACGGCTATTGATTGTTGATAAGATTGATCCAAAACGTTGTTGAAATGCGAAATTGCTGCTCAGAGAGTTTGTTTAAGCTGTTGAATGTGTTTAGCTGTTGTTGTTGTTGTTGTTGTTGTGCGCGTGCACTGACACACACACGCACAGAGACACACACACACACTCACTTAACGTCCACGCATGTCGCGCATGCGTCCAATGCATACGGAAATGAAAGCAGGAAGAATGTAGCGCTCCTTCTCCTTCTCCTCCTTCAGCCCCAAAAGTGCCGCAACTGCCTAACTGTTGTTCTATGGTTGTTGTTGTTGTTGTTAGCTTACAGATTTTTCTGTTGTTCTAGTATTTGCTGTGGTCTCAGTGCTGTTTTTGCTATTGCTTGACATTTAATTGTTAAATTTGAGCGTTTTCTTCTTTAATGGCTAACTCTGTTGACTGTTGTTGTTTTTATTATTATTATTGTTGTTGTTGTTATTGTTCAATGCAGTTTTTGTTGGGCTTAGTGTTGTGTTTACTGTTGTGTGTGCTTACTTTCTTGCCTGTTGCGTCGAATTGTTGTTGTTATTTTTTGTTGTTGTTTTTATGTTAGATTAAGAAAGGCAGTTACGTTCTATGTAGTACTAGGTAAACAAATAATTTTGGCTAACAATTTAACAAACACACTTTTGCACATTTTTTCCCCACAAAATTTTGTAAATGTATCGTTGACGTATTTTGCAAATGTTACGCCAACAACAACACACGAACAACAATAATATTAACTTATTATTATTATTTAAATCGTGTAGTCAAACAATTCCGTTCGTATTTGGCGCGTGCGTTAAATATTATTTAATTTGATTTTCTCTTCGATTGCTGCAATGTTGTTTGTATCTGCACTTGAAAGTAGACCCTGTATTTGTTTTCATCTCATAACGGGCTGCAAAATTAAAAAAACAAACAAGCATTAAATTAATTATGTGCTGTCATGTAATATAGCGTAGCTTAAATTATTGTTGTGTTTCTTCTAATTTATTTAAATATTTACTACTTTTATGCTATCAAAGAATACCGTCTGAAACTACAACAGTATTTTGTGGTATGTTTGCTTTCTTTGAAACGGTCACACTTGGAACTGACAGAGCCTGTCGCTACATTGATTTTCATGTGCTTATTATGTTTGCGCATAATTGCTGCAAAAGTTGTTGACAATATGGTTGTTTAAACAATTTCCAAACACACTAAACAATGCCTTGACCCTTGACAAAAATTACATATCTTTGTTAACAATACAGCAACTGCAGATGCAGTAACAATGCGGAGCAAGTTACCCAAAAATTAGGCCAATTAGTGCGTATACTACTTATATGCACAAACCTACACATTGATGAGAATGGCAAAAATTATTCATATTGGTTTTAAAACCAAGAAGGCCACTCAAAATACACAATCTGTCTTTTGTACGTGATTTTTTATTTCATTTGCTTTTTTGATGCTTTCGGCACGCAAAAAGCTTCTTTTTTTAGTTTCCACAAGACAACAGGGTGCAACTGCCAGAAATTGGCCATATTTTTTTTCTCTTTTCTTTTTTTATTGCCAACGCGTCATTAATATGTTGTGCCGTTTTTGGATTCAATAATTAAGCATTTTAATTAAGTCACTATTTGATCTTTTTTGTGTTTTGTACCTTTTCAGAAATTTTGCACATATTCCTCACCTACGCCTCATTTTTCATTGCTCACTTACACACGCGCGCACATACACAGTTACACACACACAAGCGCTAGGCCGATTTCTGCAGTTGGAAAGTGTATGCATGCGATTATGCACTAATACATTTATTAACGTGCCCTTGCTGCTTTTTTGTAATTGCTTTTGTTTTACAACTTAAGCCAACACTTTCTTAATATTTAGGCGATTTGCCATTAAATTGTTTTGCAAAACCAAACGTACGCAGGAGAGCACGAGAAAAATGGAGCGACTTTTTCCCCTGCCTTTCACACACACACGCACATTGACACTGTTGCCAACTTAGCTATTTTATAGATAGTGCTCCCCCTAAAAATTTCGCAACACTGGTGTGGAAACACTGTTTTGGCCCAAAGGTTGCCACCCGGTCCAAAGGTCCGCACGCAACCAATAACGCGTTCTAATTAATACTGATTCAGTATTTATTTATTAATTACCACTGATAAAAATTGCAAATAACTCAATTAAAAATTAACAAAGTTGATGAAAATTTAAAATTCGAAACTAGATAAAATTAAGGTTCACAATTTAATGAAGTTTTGAAGTTCGCCAGAGTCCTTCGCCGGACACTCTACCGTAACACAATCGTCTATCCGCCTTTTGACTTTGAAAATGCCCTCCCCACTTCATTTTAAAGTTTGTATTTATTGAAATCGACAAGGCGCAAGTTTCGCGGCGTCTTAAGAGACAAAGCGTAGCCATTTGGCCCAAATTCTGTCACCACCCTGTTAAATTCACCGATCTGGTACCGCAATTTCTTCATTTTGACTCTAGAATTTTTAACATTTTTGCAAAATTTTTTTGGAATTATCTGCATTTTTTAATATTTAGGATGAAAAGCCTAAACCATCGTTAATATGTTAGCCTAATTTTATGTAATTTCGAATTTAAAATTTTTTTTTTCTAAAAACTTAATTTATTCCAAAGTTATGACATTTTGATATTCTCAACACCTAAATTCAAATTCAGCGACATGGCGCCAACTAATAATGAGCTAGTTCAAGTCACTGAACTAAATGACCTACAATCAGCGATTTAATTCGTTCACTTTAGGGATTAGTTCAATACAACGATTTGATACAACACGTGCTGTGTTGTTTTTTATTAAAGCGTTTAGAATGAGTAAAATTAAATCAATTAAACAAAAACTGGTAAGTTAAAATTATTAATAGTAATATAGTACTCTCATTAATGTCTCCGTATAGCTTCCTGCAGCAACCCGAAATTCCACGGACGACTCGATGTTGGATTCACATAGCGAGGAAAACAGTGACAACGAAAATGTTGTTGCCGCCTCTAGTAGCGATGATGATGGCTTCGAGGAACCAAATCAAAGCACAGCACAAAAACGTAAAGTTTCAATATCGAGTAGCGAAACAAAGAAGAAAAAGATAAAACACACGGAGAACGTGAAACCTCCCACATTGGAGGAAATTAAGGAGCTGCGGGATACACGCAACTTATTTCACTCAAATCTGTTCAAACTGCAAGTGAAGGAAATGCTGGAAGAAGTTCAAATCAAGCCAAAATACAGCACTTTTATTAGTACCTGGCTAGAGACATTTACAACTGCAATAGAGGGGCTGACCGATGGATTACTGGACGCCTGCCAGCTGGAGGTGCCATTGCATCTGCATAAGAAACCATTCAACTTTCAGTTCCTAACACCGTCGTCGCCGCCCAAGTTAATTGGCGCTGCTGCAACGGGCACATTGCTGGGACCCAAGGTTGTAGTGGATGTGGCACTGGAAATGCCCGCTGCCTGCTTTCAAAAGGAAGATTATCTCAATTTAATTTACGATCAAAAGCGAGCTCTTTATTTGGCATCGGTTGCCAGTAAAATCAAAGAACTTTCGGCATTTGCAGCGGATCAGTTTGTATACAATTACCATGCGAATAATCCGTTAAAGCCAGTGCTAGAGATGACGCCGGCCGCCAAGGTGGGCAACCATATAATGTTCCGGTTGTACATCACGGCACCTTCGGACATCTTCGCACTGAGTCGCTTTGTGCCCTGGAACAACAATATTCGGCCAGCAGCCTTTGGCGATAAGTGGGATGAGAAGCAATCCTTGCCAGCTACCCAGCACTACAATGCCAATGTGCTATTTGATCTGACTCTGGCGCAGAATGAGACGCTTCTATTAAGCTCCTTTCAAGGACGACGTAACTTTCAGGAAGGATTGCTGCTACTGAAGGTTTGGCTGCGACAACGTCAACTTGATGTGGGATACAGTGGCTTCAGCTCACATATTCTGGCTGCATACATTGTCTACTTGTCCCAGAATCGTTTATTGCATCTGTCCAGCAGTAGTTACCAAGTTGCTCGCACTGTCTGGAATCAATTGGCCAACAGCGATTGGACTCTGGGCATAACACTGGCACAACAGCACTCGGAGAAGCATCAACTAAGCACCTTAGCTGGTTACTATGACGTCTGCTTCATGGATGCAACGGGCTATTACAATCTGTGTGCCAATCTGCCCCTCGCCGTATATAAAGCAGTCTGTGCGGAGGCCAAGCTGGCCGTGGATTTGTTAAATGACATAAAAGTCAACAGTTTCTCGCACATATTTATGCAAAAGTCACCACTCTACACTCGGATGGATAACATACTAAAGTAAGTGCTGGGAAATTGGAAGAGTTAATTATTTTGGACCAAGACTCGATTTTTTTGGTAAGGGTCCCCCCTTTGAAATTTCGAAAATTCAAAATTTTAAATCTCAAGTTTTCACTTTTAATCAACTTCTTATATCGTAATTAGTATAAAACAACACTTTAAATTTGATTCTGAGACCTTTAATTTTTTTGTAAAAAATCATGTCAAAATTAAGAAAAATTTGACTTGTAAAGTTGCTAGGTCAGAGGCTTGAGCAACTTCGAACTGTCATAACTTGAACAAAACTGACCCGATTTTCAAGCGGAATATCATTTTGATCATGGTTTGGGCTCTAAATTTATTCTGCATTCAAACTTTGTTAAATTCGCTCAAAAAATATTATTCCTCTGGATCAAGGATTGATGGAACGTTTCATTTTTATTATAATTTATCTATTATCCTTCATATTCGCTTCGATATTGGAGTTTAAAGTTCATAGATAATGTTTTTTTGTCTTTCTCTTTCATACAGAATAACGAATCCAGGCAGTGTGGATCAGCTGCTTCAGCTTCATGTGCAGCCGCAGGTCAAATATGATTATGCCAACTATGCCTATCCACAGTTGCTCAAATTACTTACAGAGTAAGTACACGCCTATCATTGAACATACTTATATTAACGGCATATTAATTGCATGTTTAGGTTGCTGCAGAAGGGTCTGGGACAACGTATTCATGCCATTCTGCCATTGGAGACACCCTCCAGTCCGTGGTCAGTGGATAGCAAGGCACCGGTGATTGGACGCAGTCTACAGCTAGGTCTTATACTTGATCCGGAGCACGCGTATGAAGTGCTGGACAAGGGACCGGCAGCCAATGAGGATGCCAATGGTGCTGCTGAGTTCCGAAAATTCTGGGGCGATAAATCCAATTTGCGTCGCTTTCAGGACGGCAGCATAACGGAAGCTGTTGTCTGGGGCGCCGCAACGGATGCACCGAGTCAAAAGCGTTTAATAGTGCGACAGATAGTGTTGCATCTGCTGGAGCATCAGTTGCAACTGGAGCCTGGCGATGTGCAGTATATTGCCGGTGAACTGGATGTTGTCTACTCCCTAACACCATCATTTAAGGTGTCAAAAGTGCACACAAAACTAAAGTTGCCACAGGAAACAGATGCGGAGGCACTTACTCCACATGTCATACACTGCTTTGATGCATTAGCCCGCCAGCTGCACAGTCTAGAAGAGTTACCGCTGGACATAGTGTCCATATCGGGTATTTCGCCGGCTTTCCGCTACTGTGAACCAGAGCCGCCGGTGCCACAGGCTCGTCTAGTGGCAGATCGCATGCATGCTAGTCAAGTGCTGCGTGTGATTATTCAACTTGGTCCGAGTGGCAAGTGGCCCAGTGAATTGGGTGCATTGCGTAGCCTGAAGACCGCCTTCCTCATACAAATTGGACAGCAGCTGAAGGCACAGCATAAACTACACTCGGTGCTTTGTGCAGAGGGTTTGATGGTGTTGAAACAAGGCTACTGTTTCATCTTGGAGCTGGCGCACAGTAAGGAGCTGGCGTTGCTTAAGCAGCAGCAAACGGAACGTGGAGTAATCACCTATGTGGACAATCCAGCCAGTCGTGAGCTAGAGCGAAGACATTACATACTTCCACGAGTTAGTGGAGGATTGCATGCGTTGCATCAATCCCATCGTGCCTTTGGACCCACAGTATTGATTGCAAAGCGTTGGCTGGCTGCTCAACTACTGGATGATGGTCTCTGGCCATCCATGGCAACGGAACTACTAGTGGCACAACTGTTCCAGCAGCGACAGTCGCCGCACACAACAGTTTCGCCCCAAACGGGTTTCATTCGATTCCTGCAGCTGCTCGCCCACAGCGATTGGAACGGCGAACTGTTCCTGCTGAATTTCAACAACAGCTGGACAGGTAAGCTGCCGGTCTTAATGCCTAGTTGACAGTCTTGTTAATATCTTATTCCATTCGCTGTTTTGCAGAGCAACAAATCACGGATTTGGAGCACAGCTATCGCAGCGAACGTGAGAGTTATCCACCATTATGTTTGGCCACAGCTTACGATCAACAGCATGCTGGACGTCTTTGGACTACGGACGACTTGCCCAACAAGCCAGTTCTGGCACGCGTCACCTTGTTGGCTAGACATGCCCTGCAGCTCATCGAGTCGAGTCTGATTTCCCAGACACTCGCGTTTGTGCGTCCCGCACAGCTGTTTGTACCCTCTGGTGAGGGCTATGATCTGGTCATACAACTTAAACCGGATCTGGTGATGAATACGCTGTGTTATGACCTCGGTTCGCCTTTTGCGCCTTTGAGTCAGCGCAATTTTCGCTTACCTTTGGCGGGCAGCAACCAGTTGGCCAGAATTGTGGAACAGCTGAGGGTAAGCGGAAGTAAATCTAGTAATTGATTGCCCTTTTTAATTATTTTCTTTGCTTTAATTTAAAGGCTGCCTACTCGGAGCATGCGGCGTTCTTTTACAATCCTCATGGCGGCAAGGAAGTGGCAATTATGTGGCGACCAGCTGCCGAGTTTGCACCCAAACCATTTAAAGTCAACGAGCTGCAGGCATGCACACCCTGCTCCACCGGCAAAGTTCAGGTGCATAGGGATACGCTGCTAGAAGATTTCAAGCTGCTGCTGAAAGATTTTTATTTGCGGATCTGCACACCTGAGGAATTGAAGCGGGAACAACGCGAACACAGCAAACCCAAGCGTTACTTTAACGGCCAACCGAATGAGAGCTCCGAGAAGCCGCCAAAAAAGAAGAAAAAGAAACAAGTGACGCAACCAAAAGTGACGAAAAAACAATTAATGAAAAGTAAATCTCTTAGTGCGTTATGTTAATGCCAGGAGACATTCAAGGACATAGAATACATATAATACTATTAAAATGTAAATAAAACTTTTGATTTTTAAAAGTTGAGCCCATTACAAAGTTCAAAGTTCATCGTAATCCTCATTAACCACATAATACGGCGGCACCAACGACTTTCTTTCTCGTTGTGGACAATCTGCTGGCGACAGTGTCGTCTCACTTCGATCCTGTGTCGCATGGCTGTTGGAATCGGACAAGCTATCATTGGAGCGTTGCTTTTTAAACCATTTATTTGGTTTCTTGGTCGGCTCCGTGTTGCAGGCCTTGGAAGTGGTCTGTGCGCCTGTCTGGCAACTGCAATGCTTCTTATCCGGAGGACTCTCAAGTTTTGGAGTCTGGAGACCGCTGGTCATTGTGCCGACGCTGTAGCTAATGGGATATGGAGTTGAGGATCTGCACGACTTAGACCATGTCAGTTGCTTAGACACATTGGCGACAACAGGATGTGGCTCCTCAGTTTGTTGAGCTACCTCGTGATTGATGGGACAGGGACAGCTTTGCTGGCAGTAGGAGATCAAGTTTTGTAGTGGGTGAATCTGTGCTGCAGTCGTGGAGTTAGCCAACTGATTGTAAGTCACTCGGTTGTACGACATGTGACGGGTGTCCTCCACTCGCCTCACATCCTGCTGGGTAAGCATAAACAGCTCATTGCCCACCATAACGGGTACTGAAAACAGTTCAAAACATTCGTCCAATTGTGGCCAATACAAATATTAACATAAATATAATAAACTCACTGTGCACCGCGGGTGCTGCCTCCTCGGAGACGTGCAACACCTTTGTCACTGTTGTATTATTTGCCATTTTTATATTGGACAATTTTGCCTTAAACACATATAATTTCTGTTTGTTTTTATTTATATTTTTTTTGTACAACCTACATAGAAAATATATATCAAATTAAAAGAAATGTGGGAATTTAAAAACGAAGAGCTGACAGAGATAAAGAGAAAAGCCTCCTAAATAATTGATTAAACCGCAATTTTTTTTAACGATGTGAAAAAATTAATGTATTTTGTTTTTGTTAAAAATCACATAATGATAGTACAAATTTAAATTTTTTGGATAGTGTTAGAAAGACCTCAAGATAAAGTGAGGTACCTTAATAACTTGATAATCTTGTAAATTATATGTCATTAAATTAAAGACAGCATTTCAGTAAATCTGTTCCTTAATAAGCCGAGTTTGAAATTTTAATGTATTTAATAAGTCTTTAATAACTAAACATTTACTGTAACTAATTGTAATTGTCTTGTTTTCATATCTTATCCTGCAATTGAATGAGCAGCATTTCTTAGCTTCGAATGGATTCATCCTTTAAGTTTGACGGTATTATGCCAGGTGTTAGAACATCTTTCTCCTTATTTCCAAAATCGGGATACAATTTGGCTGTCTGGCCTAACGGTGTGCAAAGGCGACCAGAGAAGTCCAATCGTTTGCTGGATTGATTGCGTTCGGCATGGCTAATCATGTCCAGCAGTGAGCTACAAATGGAGTTTGATTAAGCATTCAATAAAAGTTCTTTGTAAATGGTAGTAAATGCTATTTACCGCTGCCCGGAACTAGACATGCGTCGCTTGCTGGCTTTGAGAAGGCTGCTGGAACTGTTGCTACCACCGCTATTGGGATCCAAGCGTTCGGGTGAAAGTGGTGATTCTGTGTAGGAGCGTAAATGAGCCACACTCGCGTCCGATTTGCTGCTGACATCTCCATAAGCAGCGCGCAGACTTTGCAAACTCTCTAGCAAATTCTTATGGTGCGATGTTTGGACATTTAGCTGAATTAGCTGCTCCAGTTCTCTGTAGAACAAGCGATACTGATCCTTGATTTTGCTTGCCTTTGGGCTATAAGCAAACAAAGCTTAAGTATGTTTAGTTTCATTAACAAATACAAAAACTTACCGCAAGTTAGTAGTGTTGCTAAAGGGCAACATGTCACCCCGTGATGCACTCTTGTATAGCTCATGGATTTGCTGTTGGCAACGAACTTCCTCCTGCTTGTCCATGTCCTCTTTCACCAGTAGATGCAGGAAATGTGGCAGCCAAGTTAATTGACGCTGCAGATTGAAAAGAATGGTTACATTTGTGGTTCTGGGAAAGTAGCGTGGCATTCGTCGCCATAAATGTTCGCCTTGCGAGATTTTGCTCTTAGGCTTGGTCTTTAGCGGCACCATTCGCGACATCTTGAGCAGCTGTCCCATTTCAGGTATGCGATAATCGGAGACTCGTCCACCGGGTCCGTCGCTTATCGAGGGCGCTTCGTCCATAGCGGACCGTGCGATTGAAAGAGAATGCACAAAGATTTCACCTCCTCGAGCAGACAACATATGGCTGGTTGTTTTGGTGCCCGTTTTGCGAGGAACCTCCAACAACACGGATCGACCGTTTAGCAGAAAGTTGATTAAACAGGAGCTGGGACGTGAGGTGACATCCACAGGTGTAACATTATATTGGCCAACACAGGGCTGTAGGTCAGCAGAGCCGCAGCCCCGAGGCGTGCACCATTTTAACGTGACTGTCTCATAAGATGTTCCTGACTTTATGCTGGTGGGAAGCGTAAAATCCGGTCCACAAACTTTTGTGTGGGCAGCACGTGCATGTAAAATTTCCACATCGTAATTGGCACTCGAGTTTGCATTCTGCTCTTCTTTCATGGGTATATTGGTAACCGTGGTGCTAGCCAGATCATAGTGACCCATAATAAGGTGCAACAACTTATCGGATATATCGGGAGCGTTGACTGTGTGTATTTCCACATCCAGCAGCGGTGAAATGTCCAGCAAACTTCGATTTGTAACCAGAGATTCCACGCCCAATGGTACAATGTTTAGTATTACCAAGTGGCAATGGTCAATAAGAAGACCCTTCTTGCCGGACGGCGCGACCAAAGCATTTTGCTGCAACAGCACAGTATTGAAGATGTCTTCCAAGCCTGTGGTCAAAAAAAAAAAAATTAATGATAACAAGTGATCATTGGAAGATTGAGCTGACTTACTCTTCATGCTTGTATTATCCCTCGCCGAGGTGATGCAGATGACGCGGCCTTTGTTGGGTATTTTTGTGCAACCGACTTGAGCCGCATGAACTTGCTCGTCGGTAGGCTCTGCCAGTGCCTCGATGGCAGCCCGCAGACCGTGTATGACCGAATAGTCCGAGGATTGTGGTATACTGCGCGATGGTACACTAACCATCATCATGGCATTCGAGACATGCGACATATTTTGTGTGCTTGAGCTCCAGGTGTTCACAATGTGTGCCGCCGTATCGGAGACAATGAAACGCACATGCTTCTTGCCAGGAAACAGATCCCACACTATGCGACAATATTCTATGGAAGATTCCACAGCACAGGTCCACAAACTTTTGCTTAGCTGTGTGACGCCAACTCCGGAACTGCCGCCGGCTGCCATCTCAGGCGACGGTTTTCCCTTCAAGTAATCCATCGATATGTATTGTTCGCTGGATATGCTGAAATAGCGAGTGTGGTCTAACACAAATATAGTCTTTTGATTACGCTCGAACATGATTTTAAGATCGTTTTATAAGCCAGCAACAGCTAAAAATACGTTTGTTTACAAAAAAAAAAAAAACAGCTGTTGCACCTTGCAACTAGAGATGGGAAATATCTTAGTACCAGTGACCTGTTCACAGTGAATATTTCAGTGATATATTTAAAGTCACAGGTATTACTTAACTTAAAATAAAATAACTTAAATAAAATAGCTTATTTAAAATATAATAAAATTTAGTGCAATTTAAATTAAATTAAGTTCATTACATTAGTTCTTTTGAAGTTCCATATGAAGGTTGTAAAGCTTTCTTTGTTAAGCTTTCAGAAAATAAAAACATAACGACAATCTCAAGATCAGCAAACTCTGTCTATTTTTTTTTTAATACATATATTTTTATTAAGTATTCATAAAATAACCAACTATCGCCAATTTTAACAATCGATACTTAAAAATAATTAGCATCGCATAAGCTAAAATTTATACCGATGGGTTTCTCACATCACTAGTAGAATCACGTTGTCGTGTTTGAAAAAAAAAGCGCTACAAAAATTTATTTTTGGATATTTCGTGCGTTAATTGTGGCAAAATTACGTTTTGAGTGGTTGTCAACATTGTCAGAGCGTAAAACAGATCGAAATGTCTTGGTTATTAGGTAGAAATCGTCAGCAGCCAGCAGCGGACTTTGGTGGTGCCGATGGAGCTGATAATCCAGAGGGCAAAACTGCCGGCGAGCGTGGAGGTGACACGCAACTTACAAAGGCCGAGCGCAAGGCTATGGAGGCATATAGGTTTGATTCCTCAGCGCTGGAACGTGCCGCGGATGCTGCCAAAACGCTGGAACGGTCAAGTGAGTGTCTTCAATGCGTATGTGCATACATATTTCATCATCAATTGTGCGCATTGCATAACCGATGCCTCAACTCTAAATGACGTACATGTGTGCGTGTGCATGTGTTTGTATGTGTGTAAGCGTGTAAATAACTGATTGAACTTCTTACAGAACATGCGCGAGAAGCACTGGAGTTGTCCAAGATGCAGGAGAGCACTAGGCAGCAGGAGTACAATACCAAGGTCAAGGAATATGAGGCGCACATCGAGCAGGCAAAGGTGGAGCAGAAGCGTATCGATCATGAGGAGCGACGCAAGACGCTTATCGAAGAGACCAAACAGCAGCAACAGCGTGCCCAATATCAGGATCAATTATCGCGCAAACGTTATGAGGATCAGCTCGTACAACAGCAGCGAGTCCAGGAGGACAATCTACGCAAGCAGGAGGAGAGTGTGCAGCGTCAGGAGGCAATGCGTCGTCAAACCATTGAGCATGAAATTGAAATGAAGGAGAAGAACCGTCTTAAGCTACTGGAGCATGAGCTGCGCGCTAAGGCTCGTGTGGATCGCGAGAATCGTGACATTAATCTGGAGAAGATTCGTCTGAAAGCAGAGGAGCATCGTACCACAGTCCTCGAGGGTATACGGTAGGTCATCATTGCCGTTCATGAGATATCTAGCGAACTAACAATGCATCATTTACAACTGTAGCACTGCTGGTTCCGTGATTGGTGCCGGTGCCGAAGCCATGTTGACCGATTGGGATAAGGTGCTGACTGCTGCCGGTGGCTTGTCGCTGCTTGCCTTGGGCGTGTACAGTGCTAAGGGTGCAACTGGTGTTGTTTCACGTTACATTGAGGCGCGGATCGGTAAGCCCACGCTTGTGGGTGAAACATCACGTTTTGCTTTCCTTGATGCCCTCAAGCATCCGGTCAACTACATCAAACGCTTGCGTGCCAAGCCCGCTGATGCCCTTCAGGGTGTAGTGCTGAATCCCAAGCTGGAGGAGCGACTGCGTGACATTGCAATTGCAACGAAAAATACGCGCATCAATCGCGGTTTATATCGCAATGTGTTGATGCATGGACCGCCCGGAACGGGTAAGACCATGTTTGCTAAAAAGCTGGCCGAGCATTCTGGTATGGATTTTGCCATCATGACCGGTGGTGATGTCGCGCCCATGGGCAAAGAGGGCGTTACGGCCATACATAAGGTGTTCGATTGGTCAAACACCTCAAGACGCGGTCTGTTGCTGTTCGTTGACGAGGCGGACGCCTTTTTGCGTAAGCGTTCATCGGAAAAGATATCGGAGGATTTGCGTGCTGCGCTTAATGCTTTCCTGTATAGGACATCGGAACAGAATCCCAAATTCATGCTTGTGCTGGCGTCGAATACGCCCGAACAATTTGATTATGCCATCAATGATCGTCTCGATGAGATGGTGGAGTTCACTTTGCCCGGTCTTGAGGAACGTGAGCGTCTACTCCGTTTGTACTTTGATAAATACGTGCTGCAGCCTGCGGCATCCGGGGCCAAGTAAGAAAAATTTTAATTATTTATCAAATCTCAGTTGTAAACTTGGTTTCTTTTAGGCGATTTAAACTGGACACCTTCGACTATGGCGAGACGTGCTCCAAAATGGCACAGCTATGCGAGGGCATGTCGGGTCGTGAAATATCCAAATTGGGCGTGGCATGGCAAGCTGCTGTTTACGCTTCCGAAGATGGTTTGTTAACTGAAAAAATGGTACTAGACAGATGTAATGATGCTGCCCAGCAGCACAAACAGAAGGTAAGTTAGCCATCCCAACAACATTGTCTAAACTCGAACTAAAATTTAACTCAATTCTTGCAGATGGCCTGGTTATCAGAGCATGAGCGTTCCGACCACAAATCTATAACCGGCTCGGAAGCCGCTAAACCACCGCTAACGCTCAGTTCTTATAAACTGTGAGTTGGATCTGCCGGATCTGTTTGTTGACTAGCACTCAAAATTTGTTTAGTTTTAAAATGAACTAATGTTAAGTAAAACGCGCAAAGCTTTTTCTGGTCACTCGATCCTTCGGTGTGTATATACATGTGTGTAGACATGCATTTACTATTGTACTAAACTATTGCAAGACTGCCAGCAATTATTAATACAATTAAGTTTTTCTTGCTGATAATTGTATTGTAAAATATCTTTGCATCTTGATTGTTTATTGTACAAATCGCTCAAGAGCTATTCTTTTTGCGAATTAAAGCTTTGGAAATAGTTTTAAAAATTAATGCCGATTGCTAACAGCAATTTTCAATTGGTCACGTCAGCACTGTGAGAGATTTATATTAAACTTCTCGCTGGCGGTACCATAATTTTGACTAATTTGGCCAGTGTTTTCCTGATACAGAATTCATTATCTAATAAAAATATAATTGTTAAATTAATTGGTTTTAATAAATAGTAGAAAAGCTTGGTATTAAAGGGTACAATTTATAGAAATAAAATGGTTTTTATTGATTACTTAAAATACGTTATTTTATGACCACATATGTTGATTATGGGGTTCAATGTGACTTCCTTGGTCAGTGGGTCATGCTTTGAACTGTAAGATTCATCACCGGTCCATTCTGAGAAAATTTTAGAGTCTTGGATATTTTCACACTTTTTGGGCATTGGATCAAGCTGTTTTGGGAGTATCCTTAATGCTCATAGTAAAATATCATTCGCTCATCTCGATGGCCCGTTCATCTGAACTTTATCAGAACGAAACGAAAAACATTCTACTGATTATTGATCAAAGTCTGAATTTCATCCTAATTTTAAAATATATAATATTGATATATTTAATCAATAGTGTGTTTATAGCGAGATATATTGGGATTGGATCAACGAACGAGCTAAATCAAAATTCTAATCACTGAACTAAATGACCTACAATCAGGGATTTAGTTCGTTCACTTTTGGAATTAGCTCAATAGAACATAGCCCGAACGATTCGATACAACCCTATTGAAAATAAATAATAACAAAAAAAATACGCCTGCTTCAGATTCACATTATGACAAAATGAACGTAGATGAAAGCGAGATTCCAACCGCATACAATGGCTGTATTAGTTTTAATGCTCAAACGTGTCGTGTTTGTCTGGAATCTCACGAGACCACACTGTGCCTTCGCGATGAAATTGAGTACAATGATCTGAATGTGGAATTGTGGCAGTTGCTGGAGACTGTGTCCAATGTGAAGGTAACTCTGGAGTTGTGGCGAACTATGAACTTGGTAACTTCAGCTCAAATTTACTTTCAGTGCACATGGAATGAGCCAAATCTGCCCACAAAGCTGTGTCAGAACTGCACACGACGTCTTCTCAGCGCCTATGAGTTTATACGCGAAGTTGAAAGGTCCCAGCAAACGCTACAGGAATTATGCAGCAGCCTGGAGCAGGATCAATCAGTCAGGCTCATGTCCGTGGTGGATGTGAACGCAGATGAGGACGAAAACTTGCCACAAAATGAAGAATTACCCGACGCTGGAGAATTATCACCCATCGAAGAAGAATTAGCACAAGTTGAAGAACAATTTATGCAGTTGGAAGAATGCGAATCCATCATTGAGTTACAAGAGGTAGAGCTCTCGCCGTCCGAGGAACCGGCTACACAAGCTGAGAACGACAATGAGCTAGATGTTGGAACCACACATTTAGAGGAGGAACCCAGCGAATTCGTAAACCAACTGGAGCAGGACGAATCCGATGCAGAAATAAACTATGATGCTGATCTATCAGAGGAGCGTCCATCGCAACTAGGACAGCGACTGACGCACTCACAAAGCTTTACGTACAAATGTGCCAATTGTCCACGAATTTTTGCGAAAAACAAATCTCTGGTGCGGCATTATGCTGCAGCACATAGCCAATCGGCAGATGTAGCGGCTCAGGAGCTGGCAAAAGAGCACAGCAGCAGCGGAGCACTGATCTGCGAGCACTGTCCGCGCATCTTTAAGCGACAGGACACACTGCGTCGACACATGCTTGCGTTTCACCCCGAGGTATTGGCAGCTAGCGGGTATAAAGAAGAGGAATCAATTGCCACAGCGCCAAAACGAGCTGCCAAGCGACGAGAATGTCCCCATTGTGGCATTAGTTTTCCCGTCTCCAGCCTAACGATACACATACGTCGTCACACCGGCGAAAATCCGTACAAGTGCGATCAATGCGAGAAGGCATTTCCCCGCAGCCAAGATCTCAGTCTGCACAAGCGCCAGCACACTGGAGAGCGTCCAAGTGAATGCAAGATATGCGCCAAGAAATTCATCTCACAGAACAAACTGGCGCGTCACATGCGATTACATACTGGTCAGCGTCCCTATGCCTGCGACAGGTGTGACAAGAGTTTTGTGCAATCCAATGATCTTAAGATTCATATGCGTCGGCACACAGGCGAGCGACCGTACACATGTGGCGTCTGTGGTAAAAGTTTTGTTTGCGGCTCACTCCTGAATATCCATCGCAATCAGAAGCGACACTATGAGACTGTGAAGCTACGCGATGACGATGGTCATCCCGATCCCTACGAAAATAGTCGAGTTAACAAGCGACGTGCTGAGGATATTGAACGTATGCGACTAAAGCGCGAGAATGAGGCGCTTCCAATTAATCTGCGGCCGTACAACTGTGGAGTCTGTGGGGATAACTTCAAGAGCGGCGCCCTCCTCACAATTCATCGCAATAAGATGTCTCATTATGAGATGGGCAAAGTGGACTATGGCGATCCATATGAGCAGAAATACAAACAGCAACTTCCCCCCAAAACAGATCAAAATGAGGTTTAGATTAAGCTACACATTTTATTTAAGTACTCGTATATTAAAAACTTTTAAAGAAGTTTAACTCTCTTGTTTCATATGAAAATTGTACAATTTCTTCGACTTGCAGCTAACATTTCTCTAATTGTCATGCATATTTATGTATTTTATGAGTGCATCTGACATATTTTAAAAATATGTAAAATGTATAAAAATCGTTACATTTTATTAATATCATATGTAAGCCTTGACTGTAATCACTTATTTACTTTAAATATATTACAAAAATTGTTTTCTAGTTTAAATTAGATCCCTACTTATTCTCCAAGTTAACAGCTTTCAGAGGATTATAAAAACAAACCTCTCTTGGGTGTGTCAAAAGGTTTTTGATTCACTGTTTGTACAACATATGCGTATGTAAATCTTCTACAATTGCTTATTTCGTTCTTAAATAACCAGGCTTATTATAATTATAAAAAAGTGTCATGATGTTTTTAAGATGCAGTATATGAAAATTATATTAAATTATCTGAAAATTTCACCAATTTTGTCTCAACTTCAATATCTTGTTGAACAGCTGTATTTTTCATGACGAGCGTAGATAGTTTTGTTTAGGGGGGGGGGGAGGGGGCGGGGGTCAACTTAAACCGTCTTAAGCAAAAGCTCTACTTTTTTTGGTTAAATTTACAATAACATTATTATTATATACATATTTGTATTTTAGATAAGACTTGAATTACAAATGGTTTTAAAATTTCTTGTCTTAAATTTAATTAAAAATTTAAATTTTTTACTTTAAATACAATTTAGAATTGAACTTATATAGGATTATAATTATCATACGAATATTTATTAATTAACGACAAAGTTTATGTCTGCAATTATTCAAACCTCGAGTGACGACCCTGTCTACGCCACTGACCAATACAGCTATAAAGGGTAGGTTTTCGGTTTCAACTTTAGGGTTGCACTGCACTTGCACTCGCGTTGAAGCATAAAAAAAGAGCAGAAAAGCAAAAGTTTTGGCGTAGTTAGCTTATGCAATTGACGTAGGCTAAGTCGGTGTGACATAATACACAAAATATAAACACAATATTATAAAAAAAGAAAAGAAAAATATTTGTATGTATGTATATTTTATGTATGTGTAACGAAAGCTTGCGAAGTAAGCGCTCGATGTGTAAATTGATTGCATATTAATTAACGCGCAGCGCAAAACGAAATGTAGGTAAAAAATCAATAAACATGTGCAACTAATTAATTGTCAAACAGTTTTTTCTCTATAACAGAAATCAGCAATAAGGTAAATAAATCGACAAAATGGACGGGCAAACTTGCGAGACGGACGTGGATATTTCGCAATTCATGCTTGATGATTTGCAGCTGGCAGCGGAGCTGGGAAAAACGCTGCTCGAACGGAACAAGGAATTGGAAATAATGCTGAAGGAGCACAAATGCAAAAACGAAGAACAACAACGCGAAATTGTGCATTTGCGAAAGCAAATCAATGCCATGGCCGAGGTGAATGACACGCGTCTGAAAGTCTACGAACAGCTGGAGGTGGGTATACAGGACCTGGAGCGTAGCAACCATCGATTGACATTGGAAAAGTCACGCGACAAGAAGCAAATCAAATCGCTCTCTGCAAATATTGAGTCATTGGAGGCACGCCTCGAGGAGATCACTCAGCAGCTGGAGGAGTCGCGGCAAATTCTAAGCGCCGAAAGACGCAAAAATGTTAAACCATTGCAGCAGGAACGCTACATTGCCAGAACAAATGTGGAACAGCTTTCCGTATCGAAACAATGGTCCGGCCAGGATCGTGATATCATTGATTTGAATGCCACGCCCATTGAGAATAGCGCCTTTGCGGCAAACGCCAATTCAACGGGTGTCACGGATGTCGCGGATGAGGGATCCATGTCCATGAGTGAAGTTGGCAACTCCAAAGAGATTATGCAAGTTGCTGCTGCCATGAAGGGTGAGGACAATGAGGAGCTGTTCACTCTCTTCACTGACTTGGAGTCAATAAAACGCGACTTTATGGCTGAGAAGCAACGTAACTGTGAGCTGGAGGAACAACTGGTGGCCATTATACAAGAGAATCAAACGCTTCAAAGCCGAATTGCCATAACAAGCACAAATGAGGAGGAGATGATGTCCATGCACGATGAGTTCTCACTGCTGGATGATGTGAGACAGGGTCAAATGTGTAGCCGTTGCTTGCGTGCCATGGAGGAACAGGAACAGGCCTCCAACATTGATGGACAATCGTCAGTTGGTCCAACCGAAGGCGCTGTCGAGGACGATGAGCGAAGTCTGCTTGGCAGCGAGTTTAGCGCACCATTGGCCAATAATAATAGTCTTGAGGCACAAGAATTGCTCGAGTTGAAGAATGGCAACAAATCAAATCCCTACCGTGACTTGGTTGAAAAATATGAAGCTTTGTTGGAGGTGCAGCGTACATCAAATGTGCATAAGAACGACCAGCCCGCCAAGGAACAGCAGCCAATTGAGGGACAGGCACAGGCACAGAAGAACATCCAAGAGACTTGCTCAACTGCAGACAAGGATTCGAAACCAGCTCGTGGACGAACGTCAACAGAGTTCTCAGAGGCGGAGACCTCGTCGTCCGGTTTTTCCGAAGAGACTAGCAATAAATATACACAGACAGATGAACGGCCCGGCTACTTTCTGTGCTCCATCAGCAATGGCGAGGAATGCAAATTGAGCATATATGATGATGTCAGTCCAATTGACACGCATTTCCAGAGTCGTCCCGAGTATAGAGAGCTCTTCAAAGAGATTTTTGGTGTGTTGAAAAAGGCCGCCGATAATAAAGAGGATGGTGATAAATCGAAAACATTTGATGCGGATGAGACCCAACCAAAGATCGACACAATTACGACACTTACGCCGGCCAACGATGAGTTCTCTGTGGACTTTGGCGATGATACCCATAGTATTATATCTTCTGTTGTGTCGGATCAGTCGTTTGCCATGTCCGAGTGTGTCACTAAATTGGAGCGCAGAACGGCCAAGAAGCATATCAATGAATGCAAGACTCAAGAGAAGGGGCTCCCTCAAATCAACTCCTCTGCATCCGTCGCACAACTCAATGGAAATGGAAATGGCCTTAAACAGATCGAGGAGAATGGACGTCTATTGACTCCAGTTAAGCGAGAACCACTCGAATTTCTGACAGTTGCCGTTGGCATTAAGAAGAAGAATCGTCGCAAGAACCGTGGTCTGAATGGCAATGGAGCTCGCGTCGAGTCGCCACTCGCCCAACCATCCCCATTGGCACATCCGTCTCCACCGCACAGTGCACGACGAACACGTAAAGACTTTGTGCCAATCCCCCAAGAAATGCTAGCCACGGAACGCGTTGTCCGCAGGCCAACGGATCGTTCCAGCACCGAATGGAATGGTTCACCAATGATCATTTACAATCGAAACATGAGCGCAACACGGCCTAAACGCACAGGCCGCGTTATCGAGTTGAACGGCGTCGAGTACCATCCAAATACAGTATCGCAAGAGTTCCACAAACTGAAGAGACTCGATCTATCATACGCCGAGGTCTTACGTCGAGCTGATGCCTGCGAGCATCAAAGTCAACCTATGCGCGTGCAACGGATGCAACAATCCCGCTGGAATGCAAACAAAAGTCAAAGCAATCGCCGCTAAATATGGACACTCAACTCAACACTTAGCTATAGTTCCCTGTACTTGTCTTATCTCTAATCAGCATGGATCTAATCGACTCTGCATCAAGGTCTTTTGATGTTGGAGCTCCTAGAAATAGTTTAGTGTATTCTGAATTTGTAATCTGGCTTAAGTTTTAACGTTCTCGAATTTTTACTACGTCTTTTTCGTCCTTAAGCCCCATTTCCACTCAAAACGAAACAGGCACTAAATGAAATACTCCATATAAGAAAAGAATCGAAAATTTCGTACTTTTTTATATAAAGTATTTCATATCGTGCCTGTTTTGTTTCGAGTGGAAATAGGGCTTAAACAATCAACTGTTTTTGAACAATTTCCTTACGTTTTCTTCGTTGTATTCCCAAGCTGTAAAAGAATCTCCTTTTACATCGGACGTTTTTCTTGTACCTTTTGTAATTAAAACCTAGATATATTTACTTCTTATGTAACCAAAAGTTTTACTTGTATTTAAACAATTCAATATGCTTGATACTAACTATATAATGATATTATGTACGAATATGTATGATGTTCTCTAAGATATTTAATAAATAAGCATGTGTGCCAACTCTAAAATAACTGAAATAACACGCAGCTCCCAAATCTTTTCAATAATCAATGGATTTCTCTTCACCTTAAACAGTGTAGATATTTGAAATAAGAGTATTTGTATATTTTTTACTCAGCATTAATGCGTATTATCATTATTATCAAACAAAAGACTATGTAAATATAATAATTTCAATGCCGCTTGCGCTGCTGATGTGTCGTGGATGTGGACGAATAGGAGTTGTGTGTGCTGCGTGAATTGGAGCGGGATCGAGTTCTTTCCCGATGTTTGCCATAGCTGCTGCTCTGATGGCTGCGGCTGCTGCTGTGCCGAGAGCTGCGTCTATAGTCTCTGCCATTCTCATCTCCAGAGTAACTAGAATCTCGCTGATTATGGCGACGTTTTCGTTGATTATGCTGACTGCTATAATGAGGGGGATGTCGATCGCGATCTCGATCTCGTTCTCGGTCCCGATCACGTTCACGTTCGCGACTGCTGTGATGACGATTATAAGAGTGTCTACTGCTGCTGTGACCCTTGCGATGCCTTTCGCGACTTGTCTCGCTTCGCTGCTTGCGACTGCTGCTGCCTCTGCTCCGACGATGGCTGGAGGAGCTGCTGCCTTTTTTGGCAGCGAGACTGCTACGTGTACTACTGCCATTGGTATTAGTGGAGGACTTGGAACTGTTGGAGCTGGAGTTGCTGTCGCTGCTTGAGCTACTACTGCTGCTATCACCACTGCTGGAGGAAGATGTTGAGGATGACTGTCGACGTCTGGTCTTGGCCTTTTTTGATGTTTTCTGTGCTTTGTCCAGTGCCTTATCTGCAGCGTTTAACATGCTTGCCATGGATTCGGGCATTTGCAGTAAATTGGTAGCTGGATTAGGCACAGGCTTTAGCTTCTGAGGCATCACGTTGCTCTGCGCAGCAGCAACTGCAGCCACTTGGCTAACATAGCTCTGAGACTGTTTGCCGTCCTTGTTGTCGCTGAAGCGCGTAGTTCTTTCTTTGCGACTGAGGCGCTTACCTGAAAATTAAATTGGAAAAGCTTGTAAGCGTGCCATGTCAAAGGATGACCAAGTTGAACCTACCATTAAACTGCTGCGACTTTTCATGTGAACTAGCTGACGTCGTTGCTGTTGCGATTTCATCGACAGGTGACTCAACGCCAGAGTTTGGACGTCGTTGCTCATTGGCAGCCTTAGTTTGCTCCAGCTCGAGCTTGCGATGGTGCTGCAACTTTTGCTCATCCATCTGTTCCTGCAGCGACACACGCTCCTCAATGTCATCAATGACCTTCTCAAAGGCGCGCTTGCTTTTGCGTATGCGTGCCTTGAAATGCAGTAATGAAATATATATATTAATCAGGGAACGTAAGTAATGATTTTTTTTAATAAAAAAAAACACCAACTTATAATTGTCCTAGAAAATAATGATTTACACTAAAATGTTTATAATTTTACAATCTCTGCATTTCCGCCATTATTTTGAAATTTCTGCTTTCTCACGTTTTTTTTTTCAATGATATTGGATATTTTTTTTTTTTATAAAAAATAAGGATTATTTTTGATTTATATATATATTTTTTTTTATCAAAAATAATGATTATGGTGTAAGTTTTATTAAATTTCGCAAAACTAATGATTATTCTTGATGCAAAACATAAAAAATTTAAATGTAATCATTACCAAGTAATTTTTATAATATAACTTATAATGATTACGGTCCCTGATATTAATATTTTAATTAAATAATATTAACTGAACCAATATTCAAACGGAATGTCAATTTGATCATGGTTTGGCCTCTAAATTCATTCTGCATTGTTTGTTTCGGTTTGATTCCCTGGTGTTTAGTATATGTACCAACCTTAAGTTCGTCCGCGGTAAGCTCAGTGCTTTTTTCCGTTTCCTTGGCAGTTGAGTCAACATTTGGTTCGACTTGACTACCATCGATGTCATCGGGATTGTCATCCTCTTCGCTCTCGCTTGAAGAATCGCCATAGGCAGCTAAACCTATAATTCAAATCAATCAAGTGCTAGTTGTTGCTGCCAGGCGTAGTTTGAAAAAAGGCGCATGTTTTCTTATTTGGGGGATAGTTTTTGTTTTGGTTGGAGTTAAGATTTTTATAAAGACAGAGAATAGGGGGGGAAAAGGGCTGCAAAATGTTACACCATAACTGGCCGGGCCAAAAAGCGGTTTAATTTAAATTGTTTAAATTTATGCGAAACTTTGAGAGATCAAGTAAAAATGTTTTGGCAAGAAAGCAAATA
Organism: Drosophila innubila; assembly: GCF_004354385.1. Taxonomy (NCBI): domain Eukaryota; kingdom Metazoa; phylum Arthropoda; class Insecta; order Diptera; family Drosophilidae; genus Drosophila; species Drosophila innubila. Next base: position 25,831,523 of record NW_022995380.1, on the reverse strand, counting down.
TGTGTAGTTAACCAATCCCGATCACGGCATACGAAATATGGGTACAATACTTTATAACAGGGGGGATAACAGTGAGTGTAAGCAAAACTCAGACTACCTATTAAACAAAAGTGTACAAGAACTTACGAGCTAATTTGGAATTTGTTACTTACCCAAGTTGCCGGTAATGGAGGACAAGGCGCTTTTGCGAATCACTTGGGCTGATGACGCTTTTGATTTTCATACACATATATATATATATTACGATTATATAGTAAAATTCAGCATGTGATTTGATTGTTTGTTTTTTTTCAAGTATAAGCAATGACATAAAATTATAGAGTATTTATTTTTAACTAAGAAGAAAAATAGCTCCAGGTAGCTAAAAACACTTCCATTGGGCGAACAATTCCAAACGTCAACGGCGTCGGATTAAGTTTTACTTAATATACTTGAGCTTTTATCACACATACTCGTACTTACACGTATACACACTAATTAATTCACTGTAAAAGATTGTTTGGCGATAAGCTTACGGTTCTAATTTTATATAAAATGTACCTTTAGCGCGATGCGCTTTGAGTGTTTCAGTAGCAATAGCTGCAATCTCTTCATTGGTGGTTTCCAGCAGTATTTCGGTTAGTGTGCGACGCACAACAAGCATCTATATAGATTGGTTTTTGATAGATTGGTTGGGCTATTTTAAATGCCTGGCAATAACAAAGTGGGCGCCAGACAATGAAACCCTTGACCATTATCCAAATGTCAATTTGTTGATCAATACATGTTATGAAACATAAGTTTCATTTATGCTTTAAGTTAGGCTTGAAATTCAACTTTTTAGTTACATTCATGTATACATATATCACATTCTGTACAAGTAAGTTAAGAACAAATTTTGTTGTTGCAATAAAATACGAAAGAATGAATAGTGTTGGTTTTTGGGTTTCATTCTCTGGATAAGCGCACATTGTATTAAAACTGTGATGCCTACCAAATCTGCAAGTCTTTCTTCGTAGTTTTTACCACTTAATGCAGCTTCAGCATTGGCTGCCCTTGCAACTGTAGATTTGTGTCGATCAACTGCACCTGGATTGTGCGATTCCTCTTGATGTTTATCCTCCACGTTATCCTGTTCGTCATCACTGCCAATGGTCTTACTTAATACATCATTACCTATTAGCTGAGCCATGCTGGTCGCATGAATTGCCTCCTCAGCGTCAGGAGCAGCAATTGAATCTTCGCTGTCGCTTGCCTGAATTTCAAGTTCATGTTAATTGCTAGGCGTTCTCTACATTACATAAACACACTTTGGTCTGGTATGCATATTTTGTGTGCATTTGGGCAACCAATTGAATAATATGTTGCACTTGGCACTTGCACAAGACAATAATTTAGTTATATGCAGCCAGGAACGCACTCTACTTACCACATTCGAAATGTTCAAGAGATTAACAGGTGTTGTTAGTGATTTGCTTGATACTTGCTTAACATTGATAGCTGACAACTCATTTTCCGGTGTTGTAGGCTGTTGACGCTCCAGCTGACGTTGCTTTTCGCGCTCCATCTTCTCTAGGCCTTCCCTGTAAGACACAAATCATTTTTATATTTAATTTTTTTTTACAACCGATTCATCGATGTTAATGAATACTTTGGTTACTTTGGCCTTACCGTATCCAAGCTGGCAACATTTTACGTTTATTTGCATCAATTTCACTGCTGGCCACATTAACAGCGCTGTTATTGTTCTGCTGTAGTTGCGGTTGCTGTATTGGCTGCAGTAGATGCTGTGTTTCATTGGGATTGCAAACGTTCAGCTTCAATAGCGATGGAATATGTGCTGTGGGATTGGAACGCGATTGCCAATTGATCCACGGTTGACTGACAGAGCCGGCTAAATAAATAAATGCACAAAATTCATGAATGAAATGCATAATGTCACAAGTGAATGAAAACTATTAAAGCACTCACCCGCATCGCTGGGTGCAACTGTAATAGAGGCATCGGTGGCGCTGCTTTCTGTCCATTGGGATAGCGTAGCAATGGGTGGAGGGGGCACCGTTTTATTATCATGATTTGCTCGTTCAATATTTTCATTTTCCTCTTCATCCATATCCATATCCATTTCCGCCTCGCCGTGCTCCTCGTAAATCGGTTGAATTTTGGGTGGTTGCTGTCGTAGTTCTGGGCGATTTTGTTGGTATTCTGGTGCATTGCTAATAATCGGCGGAGGAGGCGCAATTGGCATGTTCATGCTAAAATTAGCAAGAGGCGCTGCTGGCGTCGAGTCCCGCATGTGAATCCATTGCTGTGCCAACTGCGCCCAATCGATGCAGCCCTGCATGTTAAGTGGCATGACGGGCGCCGCAGATCTTAGTGTATTTCCAACTCCAGGAACCGGAACAGCCCCTGGATTTGGAGTTGTCAGATAATGAGGTGGTTGCGCCATATATTGATTGTGTTTATTGTAGCCTAGATTGGCGTTGGTATTGCCACCGGGAAACATGTTATTTGGTACTATAGTTTTCACTTCACAATTGTTTGTTTGTTGAGTTATCTAAAATTTTCTAAAACGATTTTTCGACTTTTACGCCATTTTCTTGCTCTACACGGGCAATCACTGTTGCCAACTTAGCTATTATATAGCTAGATCTAGCTACTTTCAGAATTCGTTTGCTAGAAATATTTCAAAATTGCTATTAGCTGGAAGTCTGGCTGTTTCAAATATATATTTCAGCAAAGTTTTGCTAATATTTTTGGAAAATCTGGGAAAAATTTCCCACTATAACAAATTTAGATGCTTTCCAGAAAGAAGCAGCTATTGTTTCCCCTAAAACCGGGCAGCACTGGTGTGGAAGATTGCCAGCCGGTGCAAAGGCTGCCACCCTCCAAGATTTCCCGATCTGGTTTGATTTTTTGTACTTAAAAATATAAGTACATTTTCGAAAATTGATATTCTCAATTTTTGTACTCATTTTCAGATTTTTTTTATTTGCTAGAACTTTATAAATTTTTCCAACTTCTCTTTTCTAACTTCTCTTCCCGAGAGCTGACGAACTTTAAAGTTGGCTAGGATTTTAGATATGCTCACATTTATTTTATCTAATATCGAATTTGAATTTTTAATCAAATCATTAATTTATCCCAAAGTTATGCAATTTTTCAATTTGCAATTGACCTTATATTTAAATTTTAAATTAAGTAAAAATTGCTGGAAAGAATCCGAAAAAATAACTGAAATTGCAATGCAAAGATAGATTATCGAAATTGTTATTGCCAATCACAGGGCAGCGCGTACACGCGCTTCACAATTCAAACGAACGGCATTTTATTTTCACACAAATCACTAGAATCTAGCCTAGAAGTTTTTGACAATTGATTAAAAAACAAGTTCTTAAATTGAGATAAATATCGAATTTAGTGTACAAAACATGTCACACAAGCCAAGCAATGTGCTGCGTGCTAAAGAAAATGCAATGGCCAAGCCAGGCACCGGAACTTCAGCTGCACTCTCTGCAATTGCGATGCAGAAAAAACAATTGCTAACCAAAATGGTTTGTGTGATATAAATAATTCAATTTGCCATTTTTTTATCATACACTTCTGTTAGCATACACAGCCAACAAAAGAGAATGTCGCGCTTGCGCCTAGCAGCAGCAGCAGCAGCAAAACTGCCGCACAATTAACAACCTCAAAGGCAATGCCAGGAGAACAGCAAGTGCCAACAGCGACCACATCAGTGCCTTCTACCAAGTGTGAAAAACCAGGATCGACTTCAGTCCCAAAGAGCAATAGCACTGATAAAGAAAAGAGTGGTAAGTGTATAAATTCTGTAAATTTCAACTTAATTACTGTAACACATCAACAGAGACAGCAACATCAACAACAAAGCCTAAGAAGACATGGGCCTTGAGCAATTTTGATATTGGTCGCCAGCTGGGCCGTGGTAAATTTGGTAACGTGTACTTGGCGCGCGAAAAGGAATCCCAATTTGTTGTGGCACTTAAAGTACTGTTCAAGCGTCAAATTGGCGAAACAAATGTGGAGCATCAGGTGCGACGCGAGATCGAGATTCAATCCCATCTAAGACATCCACACATCTTGCGTTTATACGCCTACTTTCATGACGATGCGCGCATTTATTTGATTCTGGAGTATGCGCCACAAGGAACTCTCTTTAGTGCCCTGCAGGCTCAGCCGTTGAAACGTTTCGATGATCGCCAGTCCGCCACCTATATCAAGTCCCTTTGCTCAGCTCTACTCTATTTGCATGAACGGGATATTATACATAGAGATATCAAACCGGAGAATCTGCTATTGGGACACAAGGGTGTTCTTAAAATTGCCGATTTCGGCTGGTCTGTACATGAACCGAACTCGATGCGCATGACACTTTGTGGCACAGTTGATTATCTACCGCCCGAAATGGTGCTAAACAAGCCACATACTAAGAATGTTGACCTATGGAGCTTGGGAGTCCTGTGCTTTGAACTCTTGGTGGGTCATGCGCCGTTCTTTTCGAAAAACTATGAGGAGACATACAAAAAGATACTGAAAGTTGACTACAAGCTGCCGGAACACGTTTCGAAGGCTGCGGCCCATTTGATATCCAAGCTGTTGGTGTTAAATCCTCAGCATCGACTGCCACTGGATCAGGTTATATTACATCCATGGATTGTGGCGCACACACAGTGATTTGTAACCTTAATGTTTTAATTTTATATCGATTTTAGTTTTATTTTGTTTCATCTTCATCCCCAGTTTATGTGAAATTATTTGTTTGATTTTAGCTTGAGCGCCCAATAATATAATTATCGCATTTTACATATATGTATATCCATTAAGTTATATAACAAACATTTTATAATTAACATTTATGCAATTCAATTTATTATGCTTCAAATAAAGTTTTAGTGTTCTAGACACGTTTTGTTCGATCCAATATTTTCTTACGAGCTAACTAAACAACTAGCGCAGGGTGTTGACTTATCGTATACTTGTACGTACATATATAAATGAGTATAAGCACTGTTGTTTAAAGCAACGAAAAAATGCAGCTTAGCAAGTTTTTATCACAGAAAACAAAGTATATACTTACAAACTTCAAGAAATGTGAAAACCACGAGAGCTGAGCCTTTAAAAGCCAACTGCAATTCTTAAATAAACAAATGTTTATTAATATCATTCAGTGTAATTAACGCTTTGAGAGTTAAATATTTATTTGACAATAAATATTAATAATAACAGTTCTACATAAATATTTATGTATCTCATAAGCCTGGTTAAGTTAATCATTTTAAACGATACTTTTATAAATCATTGAAACTAAAAACGTTTCATAACTGATAAAAATTCTATTACGAACGAAGAATTAATTAAGTCTCAAGTAATAAATATTTAGCAATTCCCGTTAAATATTGCAGTTGGCTTTGGCCTAAAAGTTTGCCGACAATTTGTTTCTACAAATATTTGAGTTTTCATTAGATGATGCAAAACTTGTATGGAAATTATACTAGTAAAAATCTAATGCTTGGACCTTATAAACTAAAGTGGCTGGTTTTTCTTTTCGTTATCCAATAGAGCTAAGAAAGTGTGCCAGGAGAGATGCAGTGACAAAATACTAATGTGATGAATGGATTATTGCATTTAAGTGAATCTTTTAATTTCTAACGGCCGCATCAGCGCCCGGCTTGTGGCGTACATTATAGTCATCCTCTAAAATTGAAAAAGTTTTAAAAGTCCATGAGATAGAAGATACAACAATTAATTACCATCTTGATCTTCATCCATGTTATCTTCTACATGCACTGCATCGGCTAATTCCTTGCCCTGATCAGCAGCAATTTCATTATTCAAATTATCGCCATCGAGCATATGCTGTTTGACAGCAACATCTCCCAGCATAACGTCGTCATCATCATCATCATCACCACCACCAACACCACCACCACCACCAACTGCGGCTATATCGGCAGCCAGTAGCTTATTGTCTGCTTCTTGTGCATGACCCGCGTTCACTTCGGCATCAAATAAATTCGAGTTTGCACCGGGCAAATTAAAGTTCTTTTCGTTTAAAGCATCTTTAACTTCATGGGCACCAGAATCAAGTCCTCCTTGGTTTTTATTCGATTCCAAATCGTTCACCACATTGGAATACCGATTGTTGTTCTCGTTTTTGGGTAGCTCTTCAGCAGCCGTATCTGCGTCAGCTGCCAACTCGCCTTTGCCATCAAAATTATCTGGAATGGGAGCTACATTCTCGGGCAGCTTACGCTCCATCTTTACCTCAGTGGATGGCTTGGCTGGTGGTATGGCTATTGGAGGTTGACCGGTGCTACTACTGCTGCTGGCAATCTTGGATGCCACTGAGGCATTTGGTGCGGGCTCAACATTTGGTGTACTTGAGCTGGACTTGCGTGGTGCACTAAGAGGCGAAACCAGCGCATTGGCAGCGGCAGCAGCTGCTTCAATGGGATGCTCTTGCTGCTGTTGCTTATCAGTGTCATCCGCTAACGTTTTAACGGATTTGGGCACAATCTGAAAATTTTCAACAGAATTAAGTATGAGACTGTGATTGTTGTGCACATCAAAGTGTTGCAAAGGTTGCAGTTGCAGTTCCATATGCTGCTCCACACCGCCACCATGAGGTTTAGTTGTTGAGTTAGTTGATTGGCTCGGCTTGGCAACGCCAATTTTGTACAGCCCATGACTCACTTGCACTTGTTCGTTGAATGACTTATCGTTGCGTGGCTTCTCGATGCTGTGGGCCAGCTGGCCAGGGCTGGAACGACGTGCGGGCGTTGTGTCGGGCGTCAGTAAATCAGATGGCTTATTCAGCTGTTGGCCCTGTAGCATATAGCTACAGTGGGCCCTGAATTCATTGAGTGCAGCTTCTAAAGTCTGCGTCTTATGCTCTGATTCCCGGAGCAAAGTCTCGTACTTAATCTAAACACATTTTAATGAAAATAGTAAGTTAATTAAAGGAATTTCGGGTACCGACTCACCTTCCAGTCAGTTGTGTCATGTAGTTTCTTATCCTGCTGCAACTGTTGCACCTGCAATAATAGCGAATTCCGATCTTCCATGTGCTGCTTCTTGTTCTTGGCATATTCAGCTTGCAAGTCATTGTGCTTGGCATCGAGCACCTTATATTTGCCAATTTGTTCATCATATTTCTTCTTCAATGTACGCTCCTCTGCCTGTTGCTTTTCGTAGTCTTCTTGCATTCGCTGCTTTTCGCCGTGCATCACTTCTACCTTTTTCTCGGCCGATAGCTTGTCGTCCGTAAGCGCTGTAAGGTGCGAAAAACACATAGTACATATGCTTATATCATTGGTATAATGACTTACATTGCAACTGCATGTTTAATCCCTCCTGGTTTTGTTCGCAACGTATGCGAAAGGCTCGAGTCTCATCTAGTTGCTGCTGGGACATGTGGTAAATGACTATCATCATTATGAGCACAATAAACATGCTCATCAGTATACAGATTCGAACGCGTCCGGAACGCGCGAAACGTGCCGTACTCATTTTAGGACAGTTAAGTTTTAATCTTTTTAGAATTTACCAATATTTTGTTTTTATGTTTGTGACTGTGGAACAAATGTTGCCAGCTTTCAAGAGAAAAAATTCACAAGTTGCCACTTAGTAAAAATTTCCGATCTGGCTCAATTTTTTACACCCAAGAAAATAGGTAAATCTCAGAAAAAGGTACATGGAATAAATGTACTTTTTTTTAAATATTCATAATTTTGAAGCTAGAATTTTTTAAACTGTTTCAGGGTTTCTGTTCAAATTTTGTAAGTTTTTTGATATACTTTTTAGAATTAAATTTGTAACTTTTCTCCAATTGGGGTGAAAAACTTTAAACCTTTACTAAAATGTTCACATTTATTTTATCTAATTTCGAATTTTAAATTTTCATAAAATTATAAATTTATTGCAAAGTTTATTGCATTTTGCAAATTTAATCAGTGTTGGCAACTTTTAAGAGTAGAAAAAGATGTTTCTTTCTGACTAGAAAGCATCTAATTAGCTTATAAAGCGCTAATAAGTTTGCAGAAGTGTTCTGTTTGACCAGTGTTGAGTGACAACTATCGCTACCTGAATATGGAACGATATATCGGTTTGGCAAAGCTTTTTGTACATTTGTTGATTTTTTCTTATTTTTAACAAAGCTTTTTGCATTTTGCGCTTATGCTGGTTAAAACAAAATCTAAATTATACAGTAACCGCCGGTAGCTCGCTGAGAGAGAGTCCCACTGCAGAAAGAGCATTCGTGTTTTAAGCTTTCGTTGAAGCTGAGTGCCGTTCGCTGACGACGACGCGCGGAAATTCGGTCAAAAACAAATATATTTCGTAAAATATATTTTAAATTAGTTGTATATTAAACACAATTGTTAAGTGTAAAGTAAACAAGTCAATTCACACTGCTAAACAAATTAAAAATGTGAGTTGTGCTGCTTGTTGTTGTCATCAATTTCAGCTACGTCGACGGCGCACACGCCAATTTATTTAAACATATTAATATACACACACACATGTGCACACAAAATATGCATATGTACAGAAAACAGACGCACACATTTGTTAAGCCAAAGGTTGCGTCAATCAATTCAATTTACGAGGCGTCTGCTGGCTTATGATATAATAATAAGTAGATCAAAAATTGAACAACATTTACCAAGAATTTGTAATCCTGATAACCAATATATATTTACTATGTTGACGCTTATTGCCTTCACAACCTGTTCTAATATGTGTACATAAAAGTATACCGCAATGAAAACAACAAAACTCTCAAAAGTTTTGCTCACATACACTTAAGTCGCTCGGCTTGGACTTTTCAGGCAGCAACAGTAATCGATAATGCGATACGACTTGATAACAACAATTTAAGCACATACAAACATTCATAAGTGTATGTGCAGTTGTATGCACACTGTATTGATATAGATATAAACATAATCTAAATCACTTTATAATGCTATAACAACTTTTCTTGGTGACATTGAGCGAAACTGCTTTTTGGCCCTGTTTGTGTCTCATATCTTTATGTTCACCATTTTCTGCCGTCCAAGATAATAAAAGCAAGAAAGAAATGTTCCGCGATTCGAAGATTAAATACTCTTGACAAAATACACATACACTTGATCGATCAAAATCACAAACTAATCAAGTCTGAACTGTATTTTCAACAGTTCATCAACATAGGATTAAAAAATAATTGGGTTGGTGATAAAAATATGATAAACATTTGGAAGTGATAGGACCGATGTCCAGTTAAAGACAAAATGTTTTAAATATCGCATAGTTAATTAACTGAGACCTTAACTAGACATTGAATAATTGGGTTAGATTATCCGAATAACTTATCGAATTTTTATTAGAATTTATAAATAATGCTTTAGGCCTTATCAGTTTCACGGATTTTAAGTATTTATGAATTGTGATAAAAATGAATGGTATTCAAAAAGTCACTTATCTGCTGACCACTGTATACTGTCACTTAATTTTTGTTTTTATTGTATTCATAGAAATGTTCTACTCTATTAATTAACACATCTGTGTTATTGCGCTAATAAAATATGCAGAAATTCCATGTACTTCAACGTCTGCTTTCATAAGCACAAAATGAGCATTATATGCAGTTGTTTCCATTTAATATTCATACTTATCTTTAAAGAACTTCAAACTCGTTTTCAATGCGGTTTAATAAACCGTTGAAGTCACGTCAGATTTCAGAACCTTTCTTATCGCTGTTTTAATTGTATATTAATAAGAAACCTAAAGACTGCATATTAATTAACATACATATCTGAAAATATACACTTATCGTTTATGGGTTAATTTTATAAGCAAAAAATTTCACACACGAGGACGTGTATGTAATACGTTTTCATATGTATTTATATTTATAATATAATGTATAGTAATCCAAAAATCTAGCAGGCCCCATCTTGCTGAACCTATTCTATTTTTTTTTTCTGTTTGTTATTAGTTTAAATTGTTCTATGTTGTATGAATAATGTTCAAATTTGTGTTTGTTCCAGATATATTTTGCATTTTAGCCCTTTTTTGACCGTGTGTTTAATTAAATTAAATAACAAAATTTCTTGTATTTAAGAAACATAACCAGCAATGACTGACAATAAACCACATGCACTACAGCAGCCACAGCAACAAAAGTTCGCGTAAGTTATCAATAAATAACAAATAATTAGAACACATAAAATAATTCCTAATGTAAATATAAATAAATGACATGCGCTCAGTGCAATTCGTAACAAATATGTACTTACATGCCTATACACATGTGTCTGCTGATATAGTATTATATATTATGTATGTAAGTCCATGTGTATATATATATTTTTGTTGTTTTTAAGAATGAAAGGAAAGTCAACGCCCTTGCATTTGTTCTCGCTTTCGGTGAAAATCAAATGCTATAATATTAAAAATAATACGCATATCAAAAACTTCTTATTAGTTTTTATCTGAATTGCGGTTGTTATTCTTTTTTGGGGCTTGCCAACCAAAAATAGCTCCCAACTCATATACACATACATAGTTGAAAGACTGCATTATATGTATGTATATAATGCTGGCAAGTCCCCAATTATTTTTTCATATTCATCGAAAGAAAAAAGATAACAAAAGTTTGTCGCTCTTTTTGATGGTATGCAAAGTGATGCCCGAATTTAATACACTAAAATAGCCAACTTAATAAATAAATAATTACAAGAAATAGGTAAAAATAATAATAATAATAATATTATTGTGAATTTTATATCAGGCTTTAAATATGAAATTCAAAAACAACATTGTTATAAAGTAATCCAATAATATAATATATTTTCGACAGAGATATTTTTAAGTGTATTGAAGATAGATAGTATCTTTTGGATATATTTTTGACAATAAAGTAGCTAAAATGCCAGCCGCATTAGCTTATTTATCGATATACCAAGTGAAGCGATAGTTGCAAACTGAGTCATCGCTGATCTTATCAATGTCAAGGTCAATTGCCAGGGAACGGATTTTTGTTGTTACAGCTACAAGAGAATGTAAAGGTTAACGCAGTGCAAATCTTTGTCAATTAGCCAATAAATTTCGCCACTCTCTGCTAAAATACCATTTATATTTTACAGATTGCTACCCAAGATTATTAACGGCGGCATTGCGGGTGTTATTGGAGTAACATGTGTATTTCCATTGGATTTGGTCAAGACTCGCCTGCAGAATCAGCAAATCGGTCCAAATGGCGAGCGTATGTACAGCAGCATGTAAGTGTTCATACATTAAATGCTCTTGCTTCCGAGATTATCAATGTCTTAATTTTTTACCAGGCTGGATTGCTTTCGCAAAACGTACAAGGCGGAGGGATATTTCGGCATGTACCGTGGTTCGGCTGTAAACATTTTGCTGATTACCCCAGAGAAGGCAATCAAACTGACCGCCAATGATTACTTCAGACACAAACTTACCACAAAAGATGGAAAGCTGCCAATGAGCAGTCAAATGGTAGCTGGCGGTTTGGCTGGTGCCTTCCAAATTATTGTAACCACGCCCATGGAGTTGTTAAAGATTCAGATGCAGGATGCTGGTCGTGTAGCAGCTGCAGCAAAATTAGCTGGCAAGCATGTTGAAAAGGTATCGGCCACACAGCTGACCATGTCATTGATAAGGGAGAAGGGCATCTTTGGCTTATACAAAGGACTTGGCGCTACGGGTCTACGTGATGTTTCATTTTCAGTCATTTACTTTCCATTGTTTGCTACGCTCAACGAATTGGGTCCACGACGTAGTGATGGTTCCGGCGAGGCGGTATTCTGGTAACACATTTGCATTATATCATCACTTTCTACTGCATAGGCTTAACGATATTTATGTTTGCTTTAGGTGTTCCTTCCTGGCTGGTTTGGCGGCAGGTTCAACAGCTGCTCTTGCGGTCAATCCCTTAGATGTGATCAAAACTCGGTTGCAGGCCATCAAGAAAGCCGATGGTGAAAAGGAGTTCAAGGGAATTACCGATTGCATTACGTAAGAGATTTACAAATACCTGAGTAGAGATACATATATTAACCACACTTTGTCGCGCAGGAAAACTCTGAAGCACGAGGGACCCACAGCATTCTTCAAGGGCGGTCTTTGCCGAATGATTGTGATTGCGCCACTGTTTGGAATTGCCCAAACTGTCTACTATTTGGGCGTAGCCGAAGGCTTGCTGGGCGTAGAGAAAAAGTAAATGGATCAAAGAAACGAAACCATACTGAAATAACTAATAAGATGACGTATTCCGATGTGGTAGAAAGTGAAAACCAGAAAAGAGTACAGATATGAGGAATACATCGCCTTGTTAGTATAATTACCTTGAGCTACAAGAGCTTCTTAACGATTACTCTCTGAATGTTAAATGTATATGTATGCGTTAATGCTATTGTTACTGTTAAAGCTGTCGTATTTCAATTTTATAAGCTAAAAGCACGCCATAGTTGTTATTTAAAGCCAATAATGTTATCCCATCCACATATGTATGAATAGATACATATCAAAACTGGCGATAACACAAATTAGTTCAGTCAATTGAAAGCAAATATTACTCCAATGACAATAAGATTATGAAAATCTATGATATTATTAAGTGTTTACGTTAAACAATACTTAGAACGTTTTTGCTCTATACACAAACCTCTTAGACAATATTTAGTTCCGTACAAAGTTTGCATTTTTTATTTGATTTTAGGCAGCGGCTTAACTATTATATACACAGAAAAACATGTACTAAAGAAAGCATTGGAAAACATAGAATTGTATAAATATGTAATATGACTATTAGCCAAATGACATAAACAGAAATGAATAATACACCATAATCAAATTAAGAGTGTTTAATTTATTTATGAAAACAACGGTGCTGCAGGATCGATCGAGGGTATAAATTTTCATTTTTATCATACTTCCCCATGACACGATATTTTTAACATCTTCTTTCTTTTTTTTTCTTTCGATTTTCACATTTCTATTTTAAACTCGATTTACAGTTTTGGTTTACATTACTAATTCTTTTAACTTATATTATATTAACTTATTTCAAGAGTATTATTCCAGCTCAGGCGTGCAAATTCATCATAACTACAATTTAAATGTAACATCAGATATTTAAAAAAATAAACATATGTAAATATTAGAGATTGGTTGGAAACAGGAAAAAAATCTATTCGATTTTAGTTTTCAATCATTACGCGATTCCTTGAATTTTCATGATTATGTAAATTTAGATCTCTGCATATATTATGGACTAACTTAAGTATGGAACTACCCAATAAACAGTGCTAGGCAGGAGCAATCAGACATCCTACACTCTTTCCTAACCAGACTACTTATGCGATAAATATCTAGCATTATAAGATCTTTACAGGATAACAAAGTGTTTCACCACAAACCGTGTGATTGCGCATAGTCCCCAATATGGGAATCAAATCAAGGATCGACGAATTTTATCGTAGCTAATCTCTATCATCTTCGTATTCAACAAAGGCAAGTTTTCTAGGCTTGGTAAAAACAAAAGGATCCCTACGAGAATTAGTTCCATCTTTAGGACTTTTGGCAGGAGATATCTTCTCTGATTGGGTATTGGAATATCCAGCAGGTGCATTATCATTACTGTGTTCATGCGTTAACTGAGTTTCAGGTATTTCGATTCCATGCGATTTTGGGGAGTAACCTTTTTTGAAACGTTTTAGATACGCCGGCACTGGTCCGACATTGCCCATTTCATGGTATCCTACTATTCCACTTATGTGAAGCGGACGGAGCAGGCTACAAAGTTGAATAAGATTAATACGATTAGGCACTGGAGTCCATTTAAGTTTGGAGAGTGGATAATGTTCCATGCCTGGAAAGTTGTTTGTATTACATATTTTGACAGTACATGTGTAACCAGGCCGATGAAAGTATCTCGTGTCTAAAGTCAGACAGCAAAAGTTACACATAAAGCTGTCCTGCAATTCAATATGGCCAAATAAGGTAAACGTTTTAGCTAGCCTATGAACAAGATATTCATAGCCAAAGAGAGGAACTTTAATCACATCCTCGTTGCCCGTGTCCTTGCAATATTTTGAAATTTCTGCGGCAACACCTTCAAAATCTATATGGACGAACGGTTGATTGGCTGCCTGAAGATTTAAAAAGAGAACCTCGGTGCCTAGTGAAATCCATTTCTGGTAGGTTTCATTGCCCATTAAACGACTGAGATCGTCCTGTTGTACAGCTGAATAGTAGTAGAGTAACCTTCCTCCATGCTGTCTACGAATTAACAGCATAAGACTGCTTCCAAGCTCATTGCCAGCACAGAGCATCACCTCCAGACGCTTTCCGTCGCTAAGACGAATCGCAAAGGGTTGAGATTCCTCAACTATATGAAAGTCTTGCATAGAAATGTTGGCATTACGACGATTTAAGTATATCCAAAGCTGATTGGCGAGGGGTTGAGTCGTGTACATCTTGCAGAAACGCTTTGGCAGACGCTCCACTTGCTCCTCCATACCATAAAGATTTGTGATGAATACTTTGCTGTGGATTTCATAAAGCTTCGGTATTGTATCCAACATGATTTCCGGGTACTCTTTTAAGCGCATGTTGTTGCTGAGGAATGATGTGAATGCCACTCAGTGACTTCAAATTCCTTCTGAGAGCGGTAAGTGTATTTCTAGAGATGCCCTTAATATTTTGTTAGCTATTTATTGTATTTTTGTTGACACATTTAGCTAATTTGATGTTAAATTCAAATAGATAAGTTGAAATGATGTTGTTGTTGTGAAAACAGCTGATCGCGGATTCAGCCAGGGCTGCATAAACAGCCATGACAATATCGATAGTATCTGTATGTGCGATACTTAAATTTTACGCGACTTCGTTTGGATATGAAATTTATATTATTTTTTTTTTTAATATAAAGACTTGTATTTTAGCACTTACTTGGTCATTTTGTAGATGGAATCATCGATGCCTTTGAAGGACATCGACCAAAATACATACATATCGATATTTACTCACAGTTATCCGTTAGTTTTAAATTGTAAGTAAATAAAATATGGTTTCTCTAAAACAGGGACCGTAACTGTTATGAGAGATCAAAGTTTTCAAAAAAAAAAGGTCAAGAAGTAAATATGGAAAATTGGATGATAGATGGCTTAGAATCGAAAAATATCAAATTTTCTAGATGATAAAAATTTAAATGCAGAATCAATTAAGATGCCAAATCATGATCAAAATGACATTCCGCTTGAAAATCGGTTTATATTTGATAAAGTTATGAGCGATCAAAGTTATTGAAAAAATGTCAAGGAGTAAGTATGGAAAATTGGATGATAAATGGCTTAGAATCGAAAAAATATCAAATTTTTTAGATGATAAAAATTTAAATGCAGAATTATTTAAGAGGCCAAATCATGATCATAATGAGATTCCGTTTGAAAATCGGTTAAGTTTTGATGAAGTTATGAGAGTTCAAAGTTATTGAAAAAATGTCAAGGGGTAAGTATGGAAAATTGGATGATAAATGGCTTAGTATCGAAAAAATATCAATTTTTCTAGATGATACAAATTTAAATGCAGAATAAATTAAGAGGCCAAATCATGATCAAAATGACATTCCGCTTGATAATCGGTTAAGTTTTGATGAAGTTATGAAATATCAAAGTTATTGAAAAAATGTCAAGGGGTAAGTATGGAAAATTGGAAGATAGATGGTTTAGTATCGAAAAAATATCAAATTTTCTAGATGATACAAATTTAAATGCAGAATAAATTAAGAGGCCAAATCATGATCAAAATGAGATTCCGTTTGAAAATCGGTTAAGTTTTGATGAAGTTATGAGAGTTCAAAGTTATTGAAAAAATGTCAAGTAAGTATGGAAAATTGGATGATAAATGGCTTAGTATCGAAAAAATATCAATTTTTCTAGATGATACAAATTTAAATGCAGAATAAATTAAGAGGCCAAATCATGATCAAAATGACATTCCGCTTGATAATCGGTTAAGTTTTGATGAAGTTATGAAATATCAAAGTTATTGAAAAAATGTCAAGGGGTAAGTATGGAAAATTGGATGATAAATGGCTTAGTATCGAAAAAATATCAATTTTTCTAGATGATACAAATTTAAATGCAGAATAAATTAAGAGGCCAAATCATGATTAAAATGACATTCCGCTTGAAAATCGGTTAAGTTTTGATGAAGTTATGAGAGTTCAAAGTTATTGAAAAAATGTCAAGTAAGTATGGAAAATTGGATGATAAATGGCTTAGTATCGAAAAAATATCAATTTTTCTAGATGATACAAATTTAAATGCAGAATAAATTAAGAGGCCAAATCATGATCAAAATGACATTCCGCTTGATAATCGGTTAAGTTTTGATGAAGTTATGAGAGATCAAAGTTATTGAAAAAATGTCAAGGGGTAAGTATGGAAAATTGGAAGATAGATGGTTTAGTATCGAAAAATATCAAATTTTCTAGAAGATACAAATTTAAATGCAGAATAAATTAAGAGGCCAAATCATGATCATACTGAGATTCCGTTTAAAAATCGGTTTAGTTTTGATCAAGTTATGACAGTTCAAAGTTATTGAAAAAATGTCAAGGGGTAAGTATGGAAAATTAGATAATAAATGGCTTAGTATCGAATAAAAATCAATTTTTCTAGATGATACAAATTTAAATGCAGAATCAATTTTAAGGCCAAATCATGATCAAAATGACATTCCGCTTGAAAATCGGTTAAGTTTTGATGAAGTTATGAGAGTTCAAAGTTATTGAAAAAAATGTCAAGGGGTAAGTATGGAAAATTGGATAATAAATGGCTTAGTATCGAAAAAATATCAATTTTTCTAGATGATACAAATTTAAATGCAGAATAAATTAAGAGGCCAAATCATGATTAAAATGACATTCCGCTTGAAAATCGGTTAAGTTTTGATGAAGTTATGAGAGTTCAAAGTTATTGAAAAAATGTCAAGGGGTAAGTATGGAAAATTGGATAATAAATGGCTTAGTATCGAATAAAAATCAATTTTTCTAGATGATACAAATTTAAATGCAGAATCAATTTTAAGGCCAAATCATGATCAAAATGACATTCCGCTTGAAAATCGTTTAAGTTTTGATGAAGTTATGAGAGTTCAAAGTTATTGAAAAAATGTCAAGGGGTAAGTATGGAAAATTGGAAGATAGATGGTTTAGTATCGAAAAAATATCAAATTTTCTAGAAGATACAAATTTAAATGCAGAATAAATTAAGAGGCCAAATCATGATCATACTGAGATTCCGTTTAAAAATCGGTTTAGTTTTGATCAAGTTATGACAGTTTGAAGTTGGTCAGACTGCGAATTCAGCCACTTTACAAGTCCAAATTTTTGCTCAATTTTACATGATTTTTTACAAAAAAATGAAGGGTCTCAGAATCAAGTATAAAGTGTTGTTTTATACTAATTACGATATAAGGAGTTGATTAAAAGTAAAAACTTGAGATTAAAAATTTTGAATTTTCGAAATTTCAAAGGGGGGACCCTTACCATCGAAATCATCATCTAGTAGAGCCTAGAGGAAAATATATATTTTTTTAAATTTAATAAAATTTGAATGTAGAATGAATTTAGACGCCAAATAATGATTAAAATGACATTCCACTTAAAAAACAGTTTAGTTTTGATAAACTTATGACAATTTGCGTAATTTCTTCGGTAGAAAGAAAACATACATGTTCGTGATAATAAACTTTTGACAGTATTTATTTGTAAGCTAATTTAAATTGATAGGTATATTTTAGAGATCCATCCCAAAACTGGATAGGTCTATAGCAGCCCTCCTCCCATATCACAATCTATACAAACTTCGTCGACAATTTCCTTACTTCACTTTAGATAACATCTGCGGGCTGACTGCTGGGCGTGGGTGCAGCATCTGCATTCATGTCCATATAACGAATACGCTGCCAACGAGCGAGGGTTGATCGATACCATTCCACAAATATAGCCTGTCTGTACAAAATGATACCCGTTTGCAGTATGAAAAATCCTAAAATAGTTATTAAATTCAAAATTTCCCATTCGGCAAAGATAACAAATGCCCAGATGAAGTAGACACGTATTCCATCAGCGAGCAGACGATTGCCGCTTGAGGAGAACTTGGAAATGGTCATGCCCACACAGTTGTGAATGGCACAGGAGCATGTGAAGCCGACAAGTGCCAGGATTAACATGGTGTTCCCACGTAACTGCGGAAGAAGATCGGTCCAATCATCAAAGACACCACGTGAGCTCTCATTAAATGGTGCAAGGATTGGCACAAAGTTAAAGCAAATGGCGGCCACTGCAGTGATGACAATGCCAAAGATGCCTTGCCAACCAGCCGCCTGAATAGGCACCAAGTCCGAGGCCTTCATATGCTTCTCCTCGTACACGTACAGAAAGGCGTGAAGAACTTCGGCAAATATGATCAATAGGTCACCTGTAAGGATCGTGTTGTGATCTGTATGTGGCAACGTTACATAATCGTAATCCACGCGTTGTACATCCAAAGCCAATATGTCAATGATGCCGCATGTCATGGTAAAAATGGCCAGCCAATGACGGGAGCTCAATGTATGGTTCAAATACATGGTGCTAAACAGACCCACAAAGATCAGTGCAACGCCTGCAATGGGCAAAGGGGCTTGAATAATATGAAACAACAACAGTGACTGCTGATAAACGCACCTCTTATCATTTGAAAGCTGGTCGCATAGGTTAAAAACAAGCCGGTAAACAGCAAAATGGATGCAATCGTACGTAGAAACGATGGCAGCAACATGCTGAGGGGATGGAACTCATTGCTGCCGCGTGTCAAAATATGATCTTGTTCTGCGCTTAACTGAAAAAGAGACGTAATAGTAGCTCAAATTAATGTGGGCAGTTTGACACTTGATTCTGCAAAACTTACTCCACGTCGAGACATCAGTGCGTTCACCACTTTGTAAACTCCAAAACATAAAAATTCGCCCAGGAACATGAGCATGGTCAAGACGACGGGATGTTGAAAACGATGCGGCTTTCCATCACTGCCCTCCACATTTTGATTGCTCACCCATCTACAATGCACGTAAGTATGTATGTATTTATGTATGTATATATCGCATTCAACTTCATCTCATATTTGTGTATGTGCATTTTGCAATTTAATAAATTGTTACTCACTTGATTAATAAAACATTCAGGGTGCCGCTCAACACGAACAGCAGTGTTATAAATACACGGTGGTCCATTTTAATGCATTTAATCTGAGAATGCTGCAAGTGTTTTAATTCAATTTAAAAATTATTGACGTTCTTTGTGCATTATTCGATGCGCAGATAAAGAGCACAACAACAGCTCTGGCGAAATCTATCTAAATCACCTTTATATTCACATTAAGTTTATTATTGTGACTCTTACCAACTAATATTTTTTGTTTCCCTTTTTTATATCGCACTTTACCTGGATTTCAAACAACGGTTAGCTGGATAATAATATTTTCGTGATAATTAACTGGAAATTTAATTGTACATTTTAGCTTGCCAAAGCCTGCCAGACCATTAAAAGCTTTGCGTTGCCAGACAATAAATAAAAGCTGGAAATCAGCTGTTTTGTTTATAACTCTGCGGAGGGCGCGCCAAATGAAATTTAAAATGCCAGTCGTACATTTTTGCATTTTATTTTATTAAAACCAAACTTAAAAAATATCACAGGATATGGAAATTAAAAAGAGCATTTAAATGAATTTATGTATGTGCATGTCAATTGCATTTAAGCCGTCTTGGTTGCATTTTGTGTGTTTTTCCTGGGAAAGTAAAATGACAAAATAAATAAATTATTAAAAATGTTTTAATATTTTAACTTTCTAACAATTAACAAATGATAATACAAAAAGCGTGTGCTTGTCTCACCTGTACTGTTTTTCAAGTGTGATATTAAGATATTTTTGTATTTGTTTGAGGTGGGTGTGTGTGTAAATTTAGAGCTCATCTCTTTCGTGAGCCAATGGTAGGGTCACCTCCTCAACTGTGCCCAGCCTTATGGTTTCATTTGGTTTGGAAAACTTTGGTATGTATTCTACTGTATCACTGTTGCTAAACACCGAGTTGTGTAGATTGTCCACTGGTGCAGCGGGATCAGGACTTGTGAGTGTTATTTTGGATTTGGTCGCCACTCTGTGAAATGTATTTATTGCATGCATGTTATGTGATTTAGACAAGTGGTTGATTTGTGTTGCTGTTTTTTTTTTTTTTGTTAGTAAGGCACTACACAAAGAGATTAGCTTTTAAGTCAGTGCAGAGACAAAGAGTTGCAGTTTCATTTTGTACCTTAAGTACAGCTATTGGAAGTGAGTAAAGTTGAAGAACTTAATGGGTAGTCATAGTGTAAAGTTCTATTGACGCTGGCGGGTTCCACCGCGTGCTCCGCGCAATTTTTGTGGATTTCTATGTTTTGATCATACACATCCAAAAATATATAACAAAAATATATTTTTATATGCACAATATATAACATGTGTTACCTGTCTCTGGTCTGCATGCTGGCCTCCACATCCAGGCTGCGTGGCTGACGGAAATCACATTCCAGCGAAAAAGCGGAGTCCCCAGGCGTTATAAGCTCCGGATCGTTCTGAATGACAACAATATTTGAGTAGAGTTCCCCCTCCTTTAGCGTCTGGCACTGATCCAATTGGAAGTTCATCTCTAGCGTCCGTGTTCCCTGATTAGCATTGGGCTTCATGAAACACGGTGCCGATTGCTTGTAGAAGCTGCCTCGGGTGTACATGACTCCGGTGAAGGGTTTCTCAGTCTCCAGCATCACATTCATCGAATTGGCGCCACACTTCAAATTAACCTTTTGAATGCCCTGATCGCTGCCCTCGATTTTAAAGGTGTCCGACAAGTCTTGCTCCCAAATTTCTGCAACGATGAAGGCAGTACTTTTAAATTGTATTCTGACCATTCTGATACATTTCTTAGTTAGTCCTAAGTCTAAGCTTGTGAAAAAACATTATAAACATTATATAATATTATTTAATGGAATAAAATAATTTAATATACTTTTTACCGTTAAATTGACTATATTAACTGTAAATGTTATGTGTAGAAAGCATCAAAATATAAAGTAAATATATCTCTAACTACCGAACCACAACACGAAAGTTCAAACAACTTTAAGCACATCTCTTTTCACTCTTTCTACATAGAAAACTAAGCCGGCTACAGACATAAGTATAAACCGGTTCCTTTTGTTTTGGTCTGCCTAGAACTGACTTCGCTTGTCATTGAAAATTTCTCCACACCTTGCGTGAATCAACTTTTCATAGGGTCTTCACAACGGCGTGTCATTAACCCACCTTGATTCTGTTGTTCCTTCTTATTACCAGTTGCGTAGACGGCTAGCAACATGTTGCAACCCAACAAAAGCAAAAGCATATTTTGCATTTTCAACATATTGCACTTGACTTTAAATTAAATTATTAAACACACTCGAAGATTGCCTTTGAGCACAAAAGTCGTCCCAATGACTCAAAGCTGAAAGTAAAACTGACGCTTTGACTGCGACGGCGCAGCGTATATAAACGAAGCCGCCGCAAAGCTCGGCTTACTCAGCAGCAGTCGTGAGAGCAGCAAAGAGAAGGCGAGAGGAAATCAGAGAGCGAGCGCATGCGCAATTGAGAATCTGGTCAATCAGCTGTAGGCAATGCATTGATAAGATTCGCCAATGAATGTGTGTGTGCAAGTTACATGTGTAACATGAACATACAGTAAAACAAAATATATTTAAAGCTCTGCCAGAAAATTGCTGCAAGTGGAAAACGCAAAGCGCAGCTTAAGGAAAACAAAATGTGGCTTCATCGACAGCATTTCCGCTATTCATGCGGATTTTTGTTGTGCATTCATTTCGCATTGCTGCGATTTTTTGTTTGTTTTTTCTGATTATTCATTATTCAAAATGTTATTAAACTTCCCCGTTTTATACACCGCGACTCGCTTCGACGATTCTCCGTGCTACAACAATTTGTATGGTTTTGTTTCTTTTAGTTTTATTTTTACATATTAACAATTGCGTTAATTAGAGCTTAATTAGTGTATTAACTGACTGGTAGGCTGCTGACCATGGCAGCGAAAGGTGGAAGTCGCATATTTCGTATCTTTTGGACAACTAAATAAAAAACTGCATTTCTTATGCATTTCGTAAGCTTAGCCAATTAGTCAGCTACTATAATGGATTTATACACGTAAATGAGTATGTTGTTGATCATAACCATATAAGCCACAAAATTGAAGAGCCATCCTCTTATGCAATGATAAGTATAATTCGAGATAATTACATTACAATTATTCAATTATTATTTTCTAATCTGTAACAAGCCTTCCATACATTTTAATCACTTACTGATTAGGGTTATCAAAGTTTAGACATAGCATAGTAAGTGGGGGTATTTGCTATAATTTATAAATCACAGTCAGACATCAGGCATTTTGAAGGTCATTATTTCCATATCTACATCAACACTTCAGATACTTTTCCAATATATTCTAGTAATAAATTGAGATTTTATTTTATTTCACAATCCCAATTGATTTTTTTCTGTTTTACTTGAACAATAAAATACATTAAACTGTTCATATCGTTTTTTTAAATTAATTTTATTATCATATCCTTTTTAATATTTTCCAAACTTCTAAACATCATCTATTTGCTCTTAAGTGCGCTCCAGTATCTTTCCAGTTCGTTGCCCTCCCAATTAAAAGGCTTCGTCAAGACGCTGAAAAAGTTGAGTTAAGATAGGGAGATTATTATTTGCTGCAGCTCAAACAAAAAAAAAATTAATAAAAAAAGCTTTGTAATTATAATTCGATTGAGACACGAAACTGAAACAAGTTCAACATCGGCAGGTAATGGTTGAACTAGAGACAGACAGAGAGAGATTGAGACAGAGAAAGAAAGAGAGACAATTGCTGGCTGCCTACTGCACCGATGGCCAAGATTGACAATGAGTGTGCACAAACATACAGACACGTATATCTTAGTAAATGGACAGACTAACAGACCAGACTTGAATTCGAACTTGCCGATATCTCTGTCTGCAAATGGAGTCGGATATGACGCAATAGTAACATTGTATCCGAGTTGCACAATTTCGGTCAACTTCCGAGTGCAAGTGCAAGTTGACCGCCACTCACTTTTCTCTGAGATGCTGCAGCACTTCCTGCTCCTTAGCATTGAGGCCGTCGTGAACGGCAGCCAAATTCGAAGCGAGCAATTGGCGGGTCTGCATGCCAGTCAAAAAGGTAGACACCTCTTTTAGTTGAATGGTGTAGTACATGGCCAGCTTCCCCAGTTCAACATCACGATCCTTGCACACAACGGAGGCCTGGTGTGCTAGTTCCTTTTGCTTATCACTGGCCGGATGCCAGGCCGGTGGACCAGCGTTGGTCAAAAGGCCCATAGCATGGGCAGCAGCACAAACAATGCCCATATTCTGGGACTTGAAGAAATCCAAATACTCCAGCAATGTGTTGTCAATGAGCGTATAACGTGCATATGTGAGCACCGTCTGAAAAGGGAAGGAGATTAGCAAGGACAATATTTATTAAGTTGATAATGAATCTGTTTCCTTATAAGAGTTTAGTCAAATAATACTATTATTCAAAAAAATTTCTAAAATAAGACTAAGAAAATATTTTTTTAAGTAATAAAATTCAATTATTTAAGCAAGAAATACAAAAATTGTATATACAAAAATCCGAAACCAAAATAACATTTACAAAAATATCGAAATTTTTAAGGCTTTATTTCTCATCTTTCCTGCTTATTTAAGTTCAAGAATACTTGTTAAAAAGGAATAAAACAACATTTTTTTGGATTATAATATAAAGTATACGAAAAACCGATCAAATAAATTTGTTTTACATAAGTATATCTACATTTGACAAGAACATAAGCTATATAACCGTTGCTTATAAAAAATGTACAATATATTACTATTTTAAAAGAAAATAAAATGTTTCTCAATATTAAAGTGCAATATTTTCCCTAACATTTGTACTCTTAATGTTTTACTTATTTGAATTTCCCACTATTTACCATCTATTATTTCAATTGTTATTATTGTTATATTACAAGAGCATTCGAAACTCGCAAAAGGATACTTACATCAAATCTGCCCGCAGCACGTGAAATGCATTCCTTCAGCACAGATATTGGATAGGCGGATAGGCCAATATACTTTGCCTTGCCCTCCTTAACCAACTGCTCTAACGTGGGCAACGTCTCGTTGAGCACTATGTCCAAGTTCGGGGCAAATTCAATATCATGTATTTGTATAACATCTACATAGTCCAAGCCTAACAGCTTCAGACTCTTTTCCACACTCTCACGAGTCTTTTTTGCACTGAAATCAAACATATGCTCGTAGTCCAGCTCGTAGCGTGCCACCTTAGTGGCTATGTAGTAGGCTTCCCTGGGCACATCCTTGAGCGCCTTGCCGAGCACTTCCTCCGAACGTCCCTGGCCATACCAAGGAGCTGTGTCAATGTAATTAATGCCAGCTTTTAAGGCGTCATGCACAGTTTTAATGCCCTCATCCAGATCAAAGCTGCAATAATAACAAATGTTCTCTTTCATTTAAAGACCAGTTTCTCTTATTATTCGCTCTTTCGAAATGTACCCATAGTTAGCGCAGAGTGCACCTCCGCCAAATGATATTTTGGAGACTTCTAGACCCGTTTTGCCAAACTTGCGGTATTCCATACGCTTCACTTGCTCCTCATCGTGAAAACCCTTCACATAAGTGGCTGGTAATATTCCAGACATGTTTATTAATAGTTTTATATTTACTTTGCACTCTGGCGAAATTCGTTCACTCAACGAGGAGGCCACAAGGAAGACTGATAGCTAATTCTACAATTTGCTTTATTATTCTCAGACATTGTGTATTCATTATCAGAGAGCACAGTTGTGTATGTATTCGTGGCTGTGTGATTGTGTGTGTCGAGTGTTTGCAAATATGAAGAGCACTTAATTAAGATTGCAAGCGAAATCGTTTATGCTCTCCCGGTTGTTGTTGCTATTCATAAGCAAAGAGATTTACGATCACAGGGCTGGTTTAGTCAAAATGGGGTTTACTGAATAATATTATTATGACTGATTACTTGATACCTTACCCGAGTTGTTTGGTTCAGATTCGAATAAGCTAGAATTTCTACTAAATCAAATGGTAATCTTATACCGATCGAACATTGAACCCATTAAAAGTAAGTAAATAAGAGTATTATATTTTCTCTAAATGTTTTTTTTTTATTAATAAGAAGATTCCAGAGCATCAAATACTTGTATGTATAAGCGATACAAGTGATTAGAGAACAAAGATTTTTTTCTAGATTAAAATAAGTGTGTTTAATGATACTGATTAAGTTTATTTATAATTTTTTTAAAATTAAATTGTTATTATTAGAAATATCATGCATTACAGGCAATGTCAATTAATCAGCAGCTGAACTTGAGCTGATATTGAAGCTATAAAAATTAACAAATATTCCACTATACATTTGAGAGAGTATTCTGTCTAGACATTAAAGTAATTATGACCTTCAAAAATTTGTATTTTAATATACTCTAAAAATTCAGCACAAGTCACACTTTAGTCCCCAAATTTTGGAATAATTTTCCTGATTAGGATATATTTAGAAAAATATACACAAAAGGTATATTAAGGTACTCAAAAGTATTGTGAAGTGGTATAAAAGCCGGGTTCATAAATAGCTAACGGACGTAAAACAAAAGTAAGCTTACATAATTTCCGTAATAAACAAAAAACCTCTACATAAAAAAATCAGAATTATTTACGGATGTAAAAACAGCCGTTTCGAACGTTACGTTGCGCACGCTACTTTTTTTTCGAGATATCTCAAGAAACAATATAGATTTTTTAATGAAACTCAAAAGATCTGACAAGAAACAGTCTTTTTTAGCGAATTAGTTCAAAATTTAAGATAATTCACATTACAACTAGTCAGACTTTATTAAGGGTTTAAAGGCATGTATCATTGAAATTGTGTGAAACAACTGAACAATTTTTCTTGCTCAAACTGTCCGTCAGATATCTACCTACCGTTAAAAAAAAGATGAGTTCATTATACATTGCTAGTAAAATTTTACTGGCTCCCATAAAAATTACATAAGTTATTTGTATTTCCTGAAAATCTTTTATTTTTGTGTTGCTACTCTCTTGTGCATTGTGTGCAATAAATGAAATACAAATATAGATTTTGATAAATGTACTATATATGTTTAATAAAAGTAAACATAAAGGTCGATATTTCTTAAATAGATTATATTGTTAGATTGACATTAACTCCGACTTGTTTCCATTGCAAATCCATGGCTTTTGAGTTATTTAAAGTCTCCAACCGTCGATAGAGTGGATCCCCAGCTGTAGGATCGCTTAAAAACACTGCAATAGACAAGTATGAAGAGTTCCAGTTTAGTTTAACAACAAACGGGTTGGCATAGGCCAAGTTCGAGTGCCCCTGACGCAATGCTAACACCAAATTCGAATTGCACAATTTCCCAAAACGGGTTTACTCACTTTTCGCGCAGATATTGCAGCACTTCCTGTTCAGCGGCAGTCAATCCGTTCAAGACCACAGACAGGTTGAGCTTCAGCAAGTGTCGATTGGGTATACCAATTAAGAAGGTGGAAGCATTCTCCAGCTGCATCGTGTAATACATGGCTAATTTGCCCAGCTCCACGTTACGTCTCTTACATATATCGGCGGCTTGTCGTCCCAACGATTTCAGGTCGTCGCTGCCGGGATGCCAGGCTTGTGGACCGGCATTCGAGAGCAGACCCAATGCATGGGCTGCGGCACAGATGACGCCCACATTTAGCTCCTTGAAGGTTTTCATATGCCGCAACAAGGTGTTGTCGAGGAGCGTGTAGCGGGCATAGGAGAGCACCATGTGGACACGTCCCTTGGATCGCTCAGCGCATTCCTTAAGTGCATCCACATCATAGGCAGTGATACCAATAAATCGCGCCTTGCCAGCCTTCACATACTCCTCAAGCACGGGAATGGTCTCATTAATCACCATATCCAGACTGGGTGCAGCATCCACATCATGCACCTGCAACACATCCACATACCTCAAACCAAGTCGATCCAGGCTCTTCTTTACACTCTCACGCGTCTTGGCAGCCGTAAAATCGAACATGTTATCGGGATCCATTTCGTAGCGTGCCACCTTAGTGGCTATATAGTACGCCTCCCGGGGCACATCCTTGAGCGCCTTGCCGAGCAGCCGCTCCGACTCCCCCTGGCCGTAGAAAGGCGCTGTATCGATGTAGTTAATGCCAGATTTAATTGCCTCCTGCACGGTTTTAATGCCCTCTTCCTGATCGAACTTTTTGTCAAAGAGAGCGCTTAGTGTGGCGCCACCTAGCGCAAGTGTTGACACTTTTAGACCGGTGCCGCCTAACTTGCGGTATTCCATTCGACGAACCAGATCCTCATTGTGGAAGCCCTTCACGAAGGTGGCTGGAAGTGTTCCCGTCATTGCTGTGCTCTTAATTAAACTGTGCCGTGCACCAAAAGGTCGAACGAATTTATACTTGCACTTCAAGCACGTCATTTGCTCCTCACTTCAATGCGTTCTCACTTAAATACAGCTATACGTAAAAAAGCTTACAGTCCAGAGAGCATACTCGAGAGAGAGTTCGAAATGTTCTGCTCTTGACGGCTCTCACAGCTTTTGAGTACTGCTTTCTCTTAAAATTCTGATACTCTTCGAAGAGAGCAAAATCGAACAGCTATTTACGGATTCGAAAAGAACTCAACGAGTTTGAACACAACTTAAAGTGCTCTACAAATTTGAATGGTTTTGAAATAATTGTTAACCGGTTATTTGTTTTTAAATTTCTATGTATTTTATTTATCAGAGAGACTCTCAACTGCAGTTTTATCTTTGCTTATGTGAGCTTTCAATCGAATTCAATTGACAAATCATTATAAAATAATATAAATATGTGTATAGTATATAGACATGGATATTTATTAATAAATATCGCTTCTGAAACTTGGTTGATGCTTAGAAGAAACCATCGAAATCGTCATGGGGTTGATAGTTGGGGGAAAGTTGTGGTCGACGGTGTTGCTGGGTTGGCCTGGGCACAATGACATCATTGATCTCGTGCAGAATTCCATTGGTAGCCACCACATCGCATTTGGTAACACCGGCATTCTCGATCTTGGGACGGCGATCGCGTGTAATGCGTAGATGATGACCCGAAATGGATTCGATGGAACGCACAAATGGCCAATTGGTGGGAATGATGCCAGCACAGCAGACCACATCGTTGACAATGTGCGTCTTGACCTGAGCCACAAGCTCGGCCTGACTCTGTGCGGTCGCCTTGGACTCGCTGGACTCGCTCAGCTCATCGAATACATCGTTCTTGGGCACCAAGAGCGTAAAGCTGTCCGAATCATTTGTCAGCAAATGGGTCAAGTTCGCCTTGCGCACCAACTCCAAGAATTTGCTGTAGTTAGGATTGGCCTCCAGGGATTTCAGCAAGTTCTAAGCGGAAACAAAAATTTATTTTATATATTAAAGCTTAAGTGGTTTTCAGTTTTTTAAACTCACATTCTGAGGCGGTGTCAGTGGACGGTCCAGTTGATGCAACACCGAGCCGCAGCTCTCGTCATCGAAGTGGACCAGGCGGGCACAGTTAACGGTTGCCCGGTTCATGACGTCCGAGAAGAGGGCATGGGTGGAGTACAGATTGAGGCGAACATTTGTGCCCTCCACGGTGGGCAGGGTGCTCTCTGAGAGATCGCAGGTCTTAATCATGGGCTTGATCACATGATAGTTGAGGAACTTCAATAAATCCTTGTTGCCTTTCAACGATTCCGGTTGCTCTGCCACCAGACGTGCCCATTCCGAGTTCTGCAGAGCCTTATCCGTAGGAGCAAAGATTGTCACATTGTCCAAATCATCGAACTGATCATCAAAACCAGAGGCTTCCAGCAGCTGCTTGAAGATTGTTAGATTCTTCTGCGACATCAACGAGGTCATTGGCAACGCCGATTCCGTTGGCAGAATGGTGTCAATGATATGGAGCACTCCATTGGTGCCCATTATATCAGCATCCAGAATCTTAGCGACACTATTGATATAGACTGCACTCTCCTGTTCCTCAGTTGAGTTTGCGGCACGTTGGGTGCGGTTAAATAGCAACGGTTCTCCGAGAAGATTATATGCGGTCGTCTTGGCTCCCGGCAGCGTTGCCAGCGAGCAGAAGGTCAGATCCAACATATGGTTCTTTAGTATATCTGTGGAGGATTTAGGAACTTAGTACAGCTTGGATAGAAAACATTTTGATGGATCAAATTGCATAGCTAAATTTGGCAATTTGTCTGCTTTTTATGAATACAAAATATGTACAATATGGAATATGTTGAGTTTGAAAATTTGTTTTTTGAAATTTTTCTGTATTTAATATTCGAAGTTGATGAAATTTTCAAGATAAATAAAGGGCAGAGTAAGCTATAAAAATCTTTAAAATTTTTCTTGCTATAAAGAACAAAGTCTGAAGTCTTTTAATCATAACATTTGTGAAATCGAAAATTAGATGAACCTTAGAGTGCAACGATTTGTATGGGCCAAAAAATTCACAAATTCGTAATCTACTGTAAATTTTAAGATATATTCACCATAGTTCTAAAATAAACTCCTAGTCCCCGCTTTTTGAGTTGAAAAACGTTTTTTTTTTTATATTTTTAACATTAATTATTACCATATCTTTAGTATTTTTATTACGAACCTGAAAAGATTGGTATCAAAACTCGTGTTAGTACCAGAACTTTTAAATACAATGACAAATTTTCCCTAAAACATAATTTTCATCCTTGCAGGGACTAAAAACGCAAAAATTTTTCAACTCAAAAAGCGAGGACTAGGAATTGATTTTACAACTATAGTTTCTTGGTAAAAACATCTTAGAATTGACGGTTGATTACGAATATGGGTTATCATTTTTTTTTTCGAATAAATCGAGGCACCCTAATGAACATGCTTATTAGGAAGAAGTATTTCATAATCTTATTAGTATCCTATACTAAGTGTACAAATGTTTTTAAGTTAGTATGTAGATTAAAAAAAAATTTGATATAATTTTAAAATACCTTTTTCTCTTCCGGTTCTAGTAAATTTTTATTTATGTTTTTTTATTATTTTTATTTACTTACTCGAAGCACAGCCACGTCCCTCCTTCAGAGTGCGTCGGAGATGTGGCTCCAGCTTTTCGAAGGCCGCATCCGTGGGCACAAAGATGGTGACTGGCTTGTCGGCCTCCAGCATGGCACTGATGTTGGTCTTCTCGAGGACGGCACGCATTATGGACATATCGGCGCGATCGCGAATGATGTCCATTACCGTTTTGGTTAGAGGCTTAAGTACGCCATTCAGTGTGTGAACCAGAGCCTGTTCCGAGAGCTTGTCGTGCTTCTCAATGGGCACACAGTTGGCGGCATAACGATAGGGCTCTGGGCTCAAAGCCGGCGGTAGCTGATAGCTGTTGATGCGTATCTTCTGGCCGGGAAGTTCACTCTGGAGCAGCTTCTCGTTGGGCACATCCTCCAGCTGCACATCGCCCAAGACAGAGTGCAGTTTGTAGATTGATGAAGCTTCGGCTTTGGAGTCCTCCACGTTCTGCTTGGCAATCAAGAGAGTCAATTAAGTAGATAATCAATTTTATTCATCAATTGGATTTTCGTGTCCACTTACATTCTCCAGCTGATGCTGTCCGCGATATTCCTGGAAAGCGGCATCGTTGGGCACGAAGACAGTCACTTTCTTGCCACTGTTGCTGGCCAACATATCGGCCAATTCACCAGCACTCTTGGCGCTCTCAATGAACTGCTTGGCTCCCATATCGGCGGCTGTTGCTTCGATGTCTTTGATCTCGATCTTTTCGCAGGGCGTGGTGAAGTCCGCGTTGCGTGGACGTCCATATCCATGGCAGCATTGACGTGTCAGAGTCAGTGTCTTCTTTTTGCCATTTTGATTAACGCTGTGCATGATACAAGAAATGAATAAAACATTAAGTATACGCAACGTTGGCGGTTATGCAAATTGTTGCCATTTCTGCATTCGGTTATCGTATTGTTGTTGTTGTTGTTGACCCACTTACATCTTGGTGCAGACGTGCTTGTTGGGTTTCTCGGCACAGGAGTTCACGCTAAAGTGGAACTGGCCAAAGAGCGGCGAGCGGACAACGCTGCCAGCGCCATCACGTTCCTGACCAAAGGTGTCCACGCTTTCATCACCATCAGTTTCCGTGGTTGCGCCTTCATTTTCCTCTTTCTCAGTGCACACATTGGGTCTACAAATAAGTGAATAAGTTAAATTAAGAGACCGTTTTGTATATTTCAATAATTAATAATATCAGAGAATATTGATGAAGAAATAAGCAAATAATAATAATAAAATCTAAAATATACTTGTAGCCAAATTATTTTACATTAATTTTTTCAAACATCTGTAATAACCAGAGATCACATATAATGATAATTTCCGTTTATTTTTTTAATTTATAAGTCAACGACAAGGAAGAAAGATACAAGAAAAAGAAATACACCATAACAATCGTTTCTATGAAATCTTTGCATTTTCTCAATGCATTAAAAATATTTATTTTTATCGATTATTATTATTATTATTGATGCTTATTTTAAAAAATCAGCAAGTAATCATTGCTTTGTAATTTTTTAAAACAAAACTTTTAAAGACTACTTTCTCCGATAATAGAACCTGAAAAACCTAAAAAATTACTGAATGAATTTATAATTTTAAGATGTCGTTTTATAATAAATATGACAGCGAAATAAGCAGACCTAGAGCAAAAACAATTTTTTTAACGAATTTTAAAATATTTGAATGCAAAATGTATTTAGAGGCCAAATCATTATCAAAATGACATTCCGTTTGAAAATCGGTTCAGTTTTGATCAAGTTATGACAGTATAGAGTTGGTCAGATTGCGAATTTAGCCACTTTACAAGTCTAAATTTTCGTTCAATTTCACATGATTTTTTACAAAAAAATGAAAGGTCTCAGAATTAAGTTTTAAGTGTTGTTTTATACTAATAACGATATAAGGAGTTCATTAAAAGTAAAAACTTGATATTTAAAAATTTTAATTTTCAAAATTTTAAGGGGGGGGACCCTTACCATCGAAATCGATTTTTGGTGAAAATAATTAAATTTTCTAAATGAACAAAAATTGAATACAGAATGAATTTAGAGGTAAAATCATGATCAAAATGAAAATCGGTTTAGTTTTGATGAAGTTATGACAGTTGGAAGTTGGACAACTCTTTGACCTAGCAACTTTACTACAAACGTACCGGTACAAACGTTTCGGTATTCGGTTCTTGACAGAAAATTTTCATTCGGTTACGGTTTCAGTTGCGGTACTAAAAATGAAACGGTTAGTTCGGCTAACGGTTCCGGTACTGGTTCCGCTGTTATTCCCTGATTTTAAATGTTTGATAGGAACTTTGATTCATTCATTGATACTTCTACTAAACAAATTACGTTATAAATTTTCTCAAAATTATATTGGTTGTGAGTATTCGAACAAGCTGCCTGATGATCTGACAGACAATCCCTTAAAATGATTAGATCTTCGCTAAAAGTCGACTTATTATTAACTAGTATTACTTGCTAATGACTTTGTCAAACCGCGGAGTTGCGAATTAAAAGTCAATGCACCCATAACTACAATTCGTATATAAAGGTGTATCTATAGATTCATGGGTGTACCATAAAGTTTATTACTGTTAGTCAGCGCCTAATAAACGCAACCCATGAGTGAACATATTCGTATCGTAACGGTTTATCAATGTGAGCGTTGATTAATGTTTACTTTAGAAATTTGTGAATGGAGGAGATATATTTTCACAGGCCTTTATGGCATACTCATATTTGTATATGTATGTGTTGATATAGTATGTATATGATCTATGGAATTATCAGCTAAACAGCTTTGCCTGCCTTCAATTCAATTTGCGCTACAAAGCGGTTCATTGTGTGGACATAGTTTTCGAAATTTCTCGACATGAGCATATAGATGTGTATCTCAGCTCATTTATATATATATATATACGTATTTCAACTCTTGCTGTTTATTTGTATTTAGCGCTAATTTTTCAATTGCTGCGTCTGATTTTCGTTCTCAGTTCAACAAAAACAAATGCAGCCAACACTCGACCAGTTGATTTCACAATTTTGCTTTAATAACAATTTAGAAAAGTGCAAACGAGTCTATATCTATGTATACAGATTGCATTATATCAATAAATATATGTATATGGGTTGTATATAATAAAAGCCAGTTTACAAAGCTGCTGACTGAGCAATTAATTGATAAATTATTACCTTTGGCCAACTAAAGCCGGCCAAGCAAATTACAATAAGTTTCTCATGCATCAATTATAGATGGGAATATTAAAAAGATCATTTAAAAATTAAATTTTATTCACTTATTATTTATTATGCACGATGGCCAGCTCAGTATAAACAAAAGTTTCAGCAGTTGGCGATAATTCGAGAGACGTTACGAATTAAAATTAAATATTTAATAGCTCAAACGTACTTGACATTGCGCTCGGTTAATTACCAAATGCCAAGAACATCAAAATCAGTCGAGTGTGGTGATTAGGAAAGCACCAAATCAACTGACCATAGCATAGAATATAAGTCTCTTAAAAATGATTAGTGTGGTTCAAAACAAACTATGTTCTTAAAAAGTTTTTACAACTGAAATTTTACACGGAGATTTTGATCAAATTAAAAACGATGTTGTATTTTTTTTTTAACTTTTGTGTTATATTATTAAAAGTTTAGTTTGTGCTAGACTTAACAGCAAATAAATAAATGAGTTCTATAAAGTTTGGAGACCTGAATGGAGATTTACTATTTAGCCCTTTTTTTTTAAATCTTAGCTTAGATTATTTGGGAACAGTAAAGCTAATTTTATGAGGGATTTTTCTGAATAAATTGCTTAAATGATAAACATAGAAAGGATCACAACCTTTCTAAAACTAATTTCTCCCAAGGTTTTACTCAGAATAAGTTTAGAAAATATTGTATCTTAAAATTTTTTGAAGGTCGTTAAGAAAATAAAAATCTAATAAACATATTTTGCAGGTCTTTTGCGAGACACGCAAATAATATGGAAAATATTCTAATGTCGAACATTTTCAATGTCTTGTTACTCACCCTTTCCACCAAGGTTCCTGGGCATTACCGAAGCCAAAACCGCCAAATGAGTTGAAGAATTCATTGCCAAAGAATGGGAATGATTGCTGGAAGAACACTGCCGGATTGGGAGAGTTCACATCCGAGGTGATGGTATCGACATCTGTGTGAATAGATATAGATACATTTTGAAAGGAAAATTCAATTGATTGCTGATTCTGTGACTCACTGAAGGGCTTCTGATCCGACTGAGGGGAAACCGGCGTGGCAACAACATCCTGTCGTCCTTGTTGCCGTTGCTGATGTTGCTGCTGCTGCTCGAGAGGCACAAACTCGGTGTCGGTGATGCCGTCGCTGCCGTAGCTGCTGCTGTAGAGTGGCAACAGTGGGGCATTAAGTTGGGCTTGGGGGCGTGGCTGCTGGACCGTCAGCGAGGCTGGCGGCGGTGCAGCCCAAACGCTTGCCACACGCTGTGACGGCTGTGCTCGAAGTGGCTCAAGCGGTGCATATGGAATGGGCCCAAAGAGCGTGCGATGCAGCGGCAATGGTCGTGTTAAATGTTGCATAAAGCTGTCGAGTGGGAGGGGGGTGGCATGGAGTGGAGTGGAGTGGAAATGGAAATGGAAGTGTACTGTTCGGTTAGTGTTTATCGTGTTGTGTTTCCTTTGTAATCAGTTGGTGTTTGTGTGTGTGTGGTGAGTTTTGTGCTGTTTCATGCATATGCCAAACCAGAACTTAACCCTAAAACGGTTCCCCACCATAATTCATATGCCTTCCATTGTTTCGCACATAAAAGAAGAAGCTCCGGCCTGACTCGACATTCTCTCTATTTATATACATGTGTACATACATATATCTATAATATAGTATACACTCGGATCGTGCTCATTGTTTAGCAAATGTTTTGCGCAGCATTTCTGTGAGCTGCATACTTAATTGTTTGACTCCATTAACTGTGAAGCTAATACAATAACAATAAAAATCAACTGAAAACCAATTTTATTTTTTTCAAATGCCCGAAATATCGTTGCAAAAATTCCCAAAACAAAAAGCGATGCACTCCAGTGTCATTAATCAAACAGGATTTATGTCTCTCGATTTTAGGTGTTCAAAATCTAACAATTGTACCAGTTATACATACATTCATAAATCTCAGTATTCATTCCATATGAGTCATTGGAACGCTTCGTGCAAACAAATTTAAGTTCGCTTTCTATTGACAAACTGCGACAAAAAATTTGTAAGTTAACTTTTCCTATATATCTAAACGCTGTTGGCACCCACCTAAAATATATATATATAAATTATTTTGTTTCTTTACAATATATTCGGCACCTTTTTTGTTGATTACGCTCATTATAAATGCACGCCACGGAAGTTAATTAAAAACAAAAGACATAAAAAAAAACTAAACAAATTATAAAAAATGTTTTTATATACTTTAAATAATATGCTGGAAATGACAAACATAACAACATTTTGATAGTATCCACGGTCGGTTAGCGTCGATCTTATGTCTGACTTCTGGTAATGTTTTCGTTTTTTATGACACCTTTATCGTAAACTCGAATGATTCACGATTTGCGTTGTGAACAAGGGCTTGTCTTGAACAGACTTCTGGTAATTCTTCCTCTGAAGTCGAATCATCTTCGTGGACTCGGGCATTTTACGAACTGAGATTTCTATGCAAGATTTGAGATGGTAAATAAATGACTTGAACCTGCCTTGAACTTTGCTGTAAATCGGCATTTTTATTAGAGAAACTTGAAGAAAAATTACTTGCAGCTATTTAAACGGGAAAATATATTCAAATAATTGAGCTATTTAATACTTATTTGAAGCGTATTCAAAGAGAAATTGACAACTGCGAGTGAAAATAATTTGTTGTGAAATTAATTTTATTTACAAATTATTTCTGTGCTTTCACATAATACAATTGATAAATATAAAAATTGAAATGTGCAATCGAAATCCTGACAAACTGACATGAAAGCAAAGACTTGCTTTCAACAAACTTCTAGAACTTTCCGTTGATTCATAAAAAATGCATAAAATAAAAACAAAACTCCTCGATTACCAAAGCGAAAGTCATTGGAAACAGTCGGTCAACGAGCGATCGAATCAAATCTGGTTAGGTCCCAATGCTTGGCTGATTTGATTAAAACTCTACCATGGAGCGCATCGTGTAGAACCAAACAAGTTACACAGACCTGAGCACAGCCAGCCTCTAGTTGACCCAGTTTTAAGGGGAATTTTTAAATTATTAAATTAGAGCGCTACCGGGTCCAAAATTGCATTTAATGAGGTGTCATAAGTTAATTAGCTTCGTGTCTGGCAATTTTCGCGTTTGCTTTCATGACTAACATTCAAAAATGTGTCAAAATGAGTGGCAAGTAAATATTTATATAGTTATAGGGTGTACAGATCGTGTCTAAGGTTGTCTGCTTTGCCACGTAGTCAGCCATGTGTAAAAGGCTCAGAGACATGCAAGCAGCGATCCGAAAGATACAAAGATACAACAATCATCTGTCAGATCCCGCAACTTCATCTGCATTGCCATCTCTTGCGGATGCCCTTAAGTCGATGACCCACTTTGACTGGGCTTTGTTCTCATCCGTGTTGTTGTTGTTTGTGCAATGCCTTTCGCAAATACTTGAACTGTAGGGTTAAATGATCTTTGCGGCGTTTTACGATCAAGATTCTCAGTGTTTATCGCCTCGTTCTTTAATTTAGTTGAATTTACTTGAACAATCTCTTGCGTAGGACAGGTTTTGAATTGGTTACTCGAATCAAAGTCAAATATTTATAATCTATTAGTTGATTTTTGTTGGAAGTTGTTCGCTTTTATTTATAATTAAATAGAGAGATCAATTCTTGAACTCAACACTTATCTCTCCATTCAAATAAAGCCCAACAACACAAGCAGGGTATGTTTATAGTCTAATACTCTTGTGAGGATTATTAGTTAGTTGGTTTTTAATGGGACTCAGGCTTAAGTTTGTAAATTGAGGTCACCACAATTTGACTTTCTTTCCGCCTTTTCGGGGATTTTGTTGCTGTCTGTTGTGTTTTCTTTTGCTTTGGACTCAGTTTTTCGGTATACTTTATTTGCAATATCGTTTAGCGCTTGTTTTTTTGTGTTTTTTTTTGCAAAGTCAATGTTGTAAACGAGAAAATTTCTCCAAGCAAGCACTTAAAGTGCTTGAACAAATATCATAAACATCTGAACTTGCATTTAGGTGGGTTTTATGATATGTCAATGAGCACAAACCCATAAAAAAAAATCTGTAGTTGCCGTGTTAATATTTGAACAGAATGCCGTTGGTTTCGGAATTTGTTTTGTGAAGAGGTTGTCAAATGCTGGAAATGATTGCTAGGTAAGAATTTCACCTGTCTGAGAATGATGATAAATCAGAGTCATCCAAGCTGGAAGCTGAATCGAATTCTTCACTGTAAATAAACTTCACTGCATTATCACCGATTGAATAAAGATACTATATTGAATACAGTAAGTATTAGAAACATTGGGCTGATATTATCTGGTATCTATTAAGTAGTTATTAGGATACTTTAATGTTAATGTTAAGTGCATTAATTTAGATTGTAAACAAACAAATTATTCCTGATTTTCTAATGTTCGACAATGTTTATGATTATGATACTAACCGTTAAAAAACGAATAAACTACAAAACAATGGAATGCATGAACTATGAGATATGAAATTTCAGACACAAGAACCACACAAAGGTAATTAAATTATAAATTTTTTTCTGGTACTTACTCGCTATAGAATGGTACCGCTTGAGCGAAGCAGACCAAGAGCAGGCATGCCCAGAGTCTTAGCATTTTTCCTTTGTAAAATATCCAAATATCTGAAATAAAAAACCAGCTTTGAAGCTAAAAAAAAAAAAACAAACAAAAACATCAACAGAAAGTCAAAGAAATGAAAGACAAAAAAAAAATACAAGAAATTTCACAAATTCGAATGGAACAACAGCTGTAGTTGAGATCGAGGACTGAGACGAACACACAAACAGAAAATACAGGTTTTCCACGCCAAAGTGCACTCAAGCTGGCTGAATAAATATGTAGGTGACTGTGGACAGTAGATTGGAAATTAGAGAAGAAATTTTCCACAGTCTTCATGCGTTAATTACAACGTCAATAGTTTTATATAATTAGTGGCATCTACAAATACATTAATTGTCTTGCAAAATTGACACACATAACATTTTCATTCAAGCAAGTCGCATTTTCCATTTGTACCTATATGTGGTTAGTACACATATAAGTAAAGCACTGTCTTTGAGTCCTCTTCAACCACACGTAAAAACACTCACTCTCTCACACACACACACACACATTCACGGTTACTAACAATTATCTTTAAGGCTCGTTCTGTTGCCGAGTTTCCGACGATGTTGACGTTTTGAACGACTGTTGAAAACTAACTGACTTAGAACGCGCTCTGTCTGCTATTTATAAGCTGCGATCGCTGTCGCAGCGAAACAAAGCTTGAGAGCGGCATTTGAGCGGCTGCCGGCTTGAGCTTTGACTCTCAGCAACTCTGCAAGAACTTTTAGTTTGGGAGAGAGACAACACTAAATGCAAAATTCGTGTACAAATTGTGAAAGTAAGCGATAGTAATAAGTGCCTACACTGCACAACACACGATTGAAACACGAGCAACATTTTAGCTGCAATTTTAATTACTAACGAGTGATTCTCAGAAATAACATTTGGTACAGTACCATTCGTAGGTACAGGTACAGATACACGTACATATTATCGGATTCGTCTACCTGCATCTCTTGCCTGCTAAAATGCGAGCCTCTGTTCAGCTATTTTATTGTACTTAAATACCTCGATTCACATATTCATCCGCACGTACCTCCTATTTATGGAAATTTATATACATCAAATGTGCAGATACTGGTGCTATACATTTTAGTTGTATTTTGATGACCTATTCTATGAATTTCAATCTTCGTTATGGGTCTTCAACTTCATTTACATAGCCTAAACAAAATTAAGTCAAGGTTGTCAATTCTATCAAATGTTCTTCATATCTTTTAAAAAATTTAATGCTCTAATTAAATTTTGTTGTCTCTTATTTAAGACGTTTGCTAAAAAATTTGTTTTAATTCTAGAATATTAAGAAAAACAGAAATTCCCCAAATAAAACACGTGATTTGAGAACAATATCAACTTCTGCGCCTACTTCTTAATAAAATGTTAAATAATATTTATTTATTTATTAAATTTCATTTTTAAATATATTTATGTTTCGTTCTTTTTTTTTATTTTTTGTTCTTTCTTATTTACAATAATTAAATAGACATTTGTGCTATATAGGTGTGTATATTTCCGATTTGTTATCCATGGTATATAGTTTTGTTTCAATTTAATAAATGAATTGCAAATAAATTAACATTTTGCTTAATCTTTCATACGTTTTTATGTGTATGTATCTGAGAAATCTATATTATGTACATAGTATGTACTAATTTAGATGTAATTTTGATTAATTTGTTTACAAATAGATATGCAAATAATTCAATTTAAGTGTCATATGAAGCTAGGCCCCATACGTGATTTTAATAAGATTTATACTAGTTCTTTACATAGCCGTAAGTCTCGTTTACATTAACAGAGAAAAGCATAATGTGTATACATGTGTGTTTTGTATATTACGATTTAAATAATCTCCAGCCCAGTGATTATTTAAACATTATACAAATATTTGCCTAGTTTTAAAGGAACTTCCGACTGTCATTCGTCAAATGTAAATGAGGAAAACGCTCGCCTATCTTTGCCACCAGTTCCGTTTACTCCACAAGCGCTACAATGGAAGAAATTGAATGGAGGAGTAGCTACTATAAGGTCAACTTTCCACTCACCTGGACGTTTGCCTCGCATGCCAACAAAGCCGCTTGGCGCCCGCTTCTCCCCGATGAGATAGTCCCAAGGCTGTACTGCATTCTGTTCTATATCGATGTCATCCCCCAGGTCACTCTTCTTGCCACGCACAGCCACAAATTTATTGTTAAAGTCCGTATATCTCTGCTTCTTGCCACGCACATCGTATGCCTTTTTAAAATATTTGTGCCACATCTGGCCACGGTTAGTTCCATAAATGTTTGGAATTACAATTAGTTGAGAATTTAAGATGAGTGCATGACAGATGATACAATATAAATTTATTGCTATTCACTATACGAATGTCGAAAAATATTACTCAGAATACGAAAATTCTAAAGAAAAAAATAGGAAAACAAAATGAGGAATCCCAAATTTGGAAACCCAAATTAGGAATACTGTTATTTGCAGTTAAAAATTTGAAAAATATTTTTAGATTTTGGCTTTTGAATATATTCCTACTAGAAAAGAAAAACAACATTTTGTCGAACCATTTATTTTAAAATCAATATGGTCTACATATAAATTTTGTGTGCCACCTTCTTATAAAATTCAATAAATTCTTCATTATTGTGTTCGAAGTATGATTTTAATAGCGATGTTAGACAGTTGTCTGGCCTTTCATATTTCATTTGATTTTTTCGGGCCGTTCTCCGGCGTGTATTTCAATAATTTTAATATATATATTAATAAAATATTTTAATATCACCCTGCGAATAAAAAATCAAAGCTACTTTTTTAAGTTCAATTCCTAATTTTTGTCTTTCGAATTTTGTTTTTCATAATTATTGCTATTCTAATTTTTGACTTCCGATTTTTATTTTTCCTAATTTATGTACTCTGAATATTTTTCTTAGATGAAATTCCTAATTTATGATTCCTATTTTTTTCTTCCCTAAAATTTGATTCTTTGTTTTTTTTTTTCGTTTTTTTTTTGTTATTCCTTAAAAAAGTTTCTTAACTCGTATTTAGAACATTATTATTTATTCAACACCTGTCACTCACTCATCCACATTGCTTACCTCGGACAGAGCGGCCCGCTTGTAGTGTTGATGTGAGACATCTTTTTTACCTCGCATGCCTACAAATGAGTTCACAGGAGCTCGTTTTTCCAGCAGCTCCATGGCGTCCTCCTCATCCCCGAGAGCATCGCTGTCACCCATGGCCGGACGCTTGCCTCGCATCCCTGTAAAACCAGTCGGCGCTCGTTTTCCCACATCGCCACCATCAATTGCCAGGCGATCGAGGAAGTCCTGTAGAATATTCTCACGCAATCGTTTCTCCTCCATGTGTTGAACTAAATCCCGCAGATGACTGTTGCCCACCGAAAATTTCTTGCCGCGCATGCCGACAAAAGCCAAAGGTGCTTTCTTTAATCTCCTCCCGTTCTCATTGTAATAGTTGTCCACATCATCTTCACCGTAGTCTAATGGATCGGGGCCCAGCCAATTTGCATCTGACGTCCCCTCCTGTTCCTTTTTGCCCCTCATGCCAATGAAGCTGGAGGTAGGAGCACGTTTCACCAGATTTCTCGACAGCTGCTTCCCTCCAGGCGTCGACGTGTTAATCGTGCTGCCGTCTGCGTCCATTGCTTCAACGTCAACGTCGCTGCTAACAGTTGCTGCCGCTGTTAGCAACAACAGCAGGAATAACAGTTGCTTATTTTGCATGACCGATGATTTCTGTAGCGTGCTTTTAGGCGGGCAATATAATTTATTACCAACAGATGGCGTACTATGGGTTGCAAACTATTAAATGAATATAATTTGTAAATAATAAGATTATTGCAAATATTTAAAACTATCAAAAAAATATAAATTAGATACATATTTTTTGGACTAGCAATTATGAGAACGTTGTTTGCTACCCAAAGCATTTTCTTATCAGCAGCATTAAATGAATAATTATTTTATTATTATATTCAGAGCATTATATATATGGAAACTGCATTATACATCTACTCATATCAATTCACATATTTAAAAAAGATTTCTTAAACATCACAACTGCCGAAATAGCTCAGTTGGGAGAGCGTTAGACTGAAGATCTAAAGGTCCCCGGTTCAATCCCGGGTTTCGGCAATAATTATTTTTTTTTCCAAAATAAAAATCAAATAAATTAAACAAGTCACATGCAAGAACAATTGTCAGTACTTAAGGTGCCAAATAAAATAAACATGAGATTCAGAATGAAATTTCAACACTCTTAATATATGTACATTTGTTTAAGTGCACTTTGACTTAAACACAGTTAAAAGAAATGTCACAGGGTGCCCTCTTGACCTGATTGTGGCTTGCGCTTTAAGCCGAGCAGAGGAAATTCTTTAAGGGATTTATGTGCATGTTGAAGAACATTCATAATGGGTGTTTTCACACAGCACCAGCTCGATTGTAACTGAAATAAAAATCCAACGGTTGTAACAACAATTTATAGTGGCATAAGCAAATATTTGCAACCACAAACAAGCGTCGATTCCTTGCAGCTAAAATGGGTTGATGCTGCTGCAATGCAACTTCTTGCCATTGATTATGCTTAGCAGTTGTCAACACCCTTCGCCTCGTTAAGTCGAATTGCCTTGCAAATGCTTTGGCAATGCCTGAGAGCCACTCTCCATAAGACAGTCATATGCATATCCAGCCAGCTAGGCAAATGGTGTCAACGCCACAGCAACAACATCAGAATCAAATGTGCATCCGAAATGTCAATCAATAGTCGACTACAAACTACCCTATCAAAAAATTAAAATCGTTGAGTATCTTAAATTTAGTTTTTTAACTAATCATTCTTATGCTTACAGGGCCCGAAATATGTACGGTTCTTTTTTTATTCATGAACCAGCCATAACTTAAGGCATATAATTTGAATAGCAAAATTCTAGAATCATAAATTGTTAACGCCTATGAGAAACAGAAAAAGTTAATTATTATCTTACTAAAAAAAAGTTTAGTATAAATTGTACCAAAGCTTACACCGTGACGAAAATCTTGAAATTGATCAAAAACTCACATATTGTCAAATTTTCTTCCGGAAACGAATTTAAGTTCCATTTTTTATCGATTATTTGACTAAATCTGTCTTTCAGCATCAAAAAGCTAACAAAATGCAAAGACAACACTTCAATTTAGATATTTTTCTTAGTTTTAAAGTAATTTTTTTGTTTTTCTAAAT
Organism: Drosophila innubila; assembly: GCF_004354385.1. NCBI lineage: Eukaryota > Metazoa > Arthropoda > Insecta > Diptera > Drosophilidae > Drosophila > Drosophila innubila. The sequence goes on along the minus strand of NW_022995380.1, from coordinate 25,788,130 downwards.
AGAATTTGATAAAAAATCTTGTCTAAAACTAGGTTTAAATCTTGTCACGTTCGCGATGTCGCGTTACAAATTACTAATAAAACTTGTAAAATAAATAAAATGAAAGTAACACTTCAAAATAATTCCTAAAGTGGAAAACTACATTATTTTATCATGGTTTAAAAATATTTTCTGTCAAATTAATCGCCACATTTCGCGGACTTTCTCATTTTTCAAGATGATGTCAAAAGTGACTTTAATATTTTCTATAAATAATATTTGTAGGTTATTTATTATTGCATATACCTTATTAAAAATTTAAGTTTTAAGGGGAATAATAGCACTAACGATGCGCGCACAGGAAACTGGAAACATGTAATTCAATTGATTGCCGCTGGCGACGGGATAAAGTTGCCGGGAAGAATGGAGAGTAGGAAATGCAGACGCCAAGTGGAAATTGAATTGAACGCAAAAAAAGAAATGCATTTGAATTAAATTGATGTTCAATTTGTGGCAATCAACAGGTTGTGGGCGATTGCACTTTTTTTTAAGCTGGCTGGAGGTTTCTGACTTACATATGTTTGTTTTTCTCTTATTTTGGTTCTGGTTTTGTTGGCTTTCAGCTTAAGTGCCTTGTTCTGAAAGTTTTTAAAAACCAAACACTATCGTGTGGACGCAACGCAACGGAAAATGTCAAAGTTACAGGCAGGCGTAGAGGGCGTAAAGGGCGTGGAAGGCGTGGCAGGCGGACAACCAATCCCAACGCATTGTAATAAACCAAAGTTTCAGGCACAAAATTAGCAGGCAGCAAAGTGTGAAGCTTCCTGTTTTTGAGCCACTGTCGCCTCTTCGGTCGCCTCATCGTCACATGAAAGTGACAGTCGACAGTCGACAGTCGAACAATGGCTTAGAAATAGGAGCAGTCCTTAAACAGTCCCTAAATGTGTACGTATGCTTGTATTCATAATATATGGGTGGCCTAAAGCTAAGCCGTTAACTTGTGAGAGTGTGATGCGTGTGTGGACTGTCTAATTGTCTGTGCACATCTGTATCTGTGTGTGTGTGTTGTTTCAGTCTGTTTGCTTTGTGCATCCCAAAGGACACTTTAAACTGCCTGCGGACGTGTGAGAGCATTAAAGTTGTGTGAGTAGCTGCCGAATAAGATTTACATTTTGGCCACGCATGTGAATCTGTATGGGTAATAAAAGCCCATTAGCCCAGCTGGTGACCCACAATACAAAAGACGACAACAATAACAAACGTATGAAATTAATAATAAAACAACATAGCATAGAAAATTTACTTTTTAGCCAACTGCTCTGTCCCTGTTTCCACATCCAGTTTTAGTAACGCCCGCGGCTGCATTTTCATCTCGTCATCACCCTTTTTGCATATTTCCAGAGGCACCAAACAAATAGGGGGACTCCCACAACAAACAATAGAACGTGTGTTTGAGCAACAGTTAATGCATAGAATATGAAGCGTGTCCATATTTCTTTATTTCCTCCCCTGCAGCTGTAGCCTATTTTCAAAATTTTATTAGCATACCAATCAGAAGTCTCAGAAGTCTGGTATTGATATTAGAAAGAAAGTAGAAGAGTGGGTTCACTTTTGCCTATGGCTTGAAGGCCAATCTAAATGTGTTTACATTAACAATAACACGAATGGATGCAAAATGTACGATATTATCATATGCAAGCAAAAATATATATGTATAAGAAAGACAAAGTTTAGTACTCGTAATTATACATTGGTTTCTCCACACATGTTTGCCAACTACTAAGATTATGAATAATGAATTCTATTATCATTAACAGCATACACATAAGGAAGTTTAGTTATAAGCAATTAACACAATTGGAGATTAGATTAGCTTCTTAGACGAGACAACGATATGTACATTGCTGAATATCTTAAGCAATTTAATTAATCAGTAAAAATAGTTATTTATATATTTTAAAGTAATATATTTTAACAGAAGTGAGTTAAGTGCTGAAGCATAAATTATAGAAAATCACAGATTCTAAATTTGATAAAAAAAATTTGACAACATATAAATGATATAGCCACGAACCAAAGAATCAATATTTCAAGCCAATTACTATATTTACTTCTTTATAATAATTTAAAAACAATCATTGAATCCAAACAGCAATAAAATGATATAAACACATTAGTTATTCAAAATACAATTTTCTGTAGTATGCAACCGACAAATGTATGCTGGCGCCATCTAGTGCTTTTAGCTTGCAAGCCTCTTTATAACAACTGAGTTTTTATTTATTTTTATTTGAATGTGTATGTGTTTACTAGGTTATTTTGATGTTGAAAACAGGATATCTCGTATTCAAGCACACTCGTTTAGTGTTTATGAATTATGAAATAAGGAAGTAAAAGCTCTATATTTATTTGATTAAAATATGGCGTTTAGTAATCAAATGTTTTCCCAAAAAAAAACGAATTTACAGCAAGTATGAAAATTGTGTTTCCTGCATTTACAGATGTAGTTCCCACTGCATTCGCACACTCACGAGTGCACTCACTCACTCATCGTACATCTAGCTGAATAGTCCACATAAATGATTCAAGAATCGTTCCCGTCTTGTGTTTGAGTGTTCACTGCACTTATCAGCAGCTCGTCGCTTGTAGCCGACGATCGTTCAGTTCAGTTCGAGTTTAGCTTTGAAGCAGAACACACGGTTCACTCCAGCAGGGAATACGTGAAATGTGCACAGTGTTTAAACGAAGAAATCCAACGTTTCCTCAAAATACAAATATATAAATAATAACCTAACTAAAGAACTAATTTGAAAGACCGTAAACTCTGGAGTTCTTTGTTAATTGCGAGGTGAGTATGGCAATTTTGTCAAACAATATGCAGAATCTGCTATCTTAACAGAATTCTTAAGCGAACCCAGTTTGACCTCTTGCTGGGAAATAGCGCTTGGCGTTTTGCTGATATTTCATAGAATTTTAGCTGATCTTTAGCCCGGCCAAATAAAAATGGCACACAAATTAAAACGAACAGCAAAGGAAAATGCAGAAACAAGAGAAAAGAAACAACTTTCTCGACGGGGGGACCTCAACAGGGGACTCTACAGGGGACTCTACAGGGGACTGGGCCTGGAGCTCGGGCTCAGGCATGCAAAATAATTGAATTGGGTCAAATGCTTAAAATGCTTCAAGTTGTGCGATTGACTGACGCTGAATCACATTAAAAATGTGCCTGAGAATTTGTTGTTGTTCTTGCTACATACTAAGTACATAAGTTGATATACTTGTGATTGCCTTAATTTTGGGCAGGTCTACGGCATTCGTTCAAGTTCAGGGCCGGGAATTCACACATCATTTAATTCACCCTCAATTAAGAGCACGCATAGCATTAGTTTTTTTACAGTTCAGCAGATTTCTCATCATAATACTCGTACATATATTAAACCTATACAGATACATAAGTACGAACCACGATGATGGATCGCGTGGCGGGATTTACAATGTTTAATCAAAATACCAGATGCTCAAATGGGATCAATAGGTTTTCGGTAAAAAACACTTGGGAAAGCACAAAACCAGCAGTTATATACAAATATAATCTCAGCTATCAGTAAGACTGAGTTGTTATATGCAAATCTTTTTGTGTTGACGGACATCTTAATCGGAATTAACGAAAACTGATCCGATCAAAAAATAATATTATATGAAAAAATATTTTGTTTTATCTGACAAATATCTTTCAAAAAAATTATATTAATTATATTATATTCAAGGCCTGTCAAACAATCGATTGAATATTTATTTTTTTTTAACCGATCGGTTATAAAAAATTTGACACAGAAAAATTAAATTTCCTACATCGGGGAAACATGTGTAAATCAATCTTTTATCAGTAGATTGACAGTTTATTGTTGATTAATAACAAAGAGTTTAATATATTTTATATCAGTGTAAGAAATTTTAAGCTCATCTTTCTTATTAAAACCATCTATTTAAAGACATAGGCCCAATTTTATTATCACTTGGTTTTATTAATTTAATTATTTTATAATTAATCTGTTTCCATATAGTATTAAACTCTAGCTATAATTAAAGCAACTTATCAATAACTTTCATGAGTAGTGATCTCATTTTCACCTTACTCATGTTTAATCTTCAAATTGAATAAACAGTTAATTATTAAATTGATAAGTAACGCGATTATTTATTAATTGCTCTTAGAGATTATTCGAATTCAATTGAAACCAGATCATTTTGATGAAACAAAGAAAAACACATGCGAACATGATATGATATAATATGTTGCTTATATCAGTGGAGCATTAATTAAGTGACAATCGGCGAGGGGAAAAACACACGTATATAATCGTCTGCCAAATTGTGAATACCTATGTGAGTACTCATGTTGCGATAAGAATTCATCCGAGAACTGTCGGAACTTGCAAAAAGTTAATCGGACTGTAGACTGAGGCAGCATTTCTTTAGAATTGTTGCACACAGCTGTTTGGCCGTAAGCCTGGCCTATGATGTTTCATGTTCAAAGTGAGCAATAAATAAATAATAAATAATTTCGAAATATGAGTGCGCATAAAATTAGTGCTGATGAAAATGTCACTGCGTTTGGTCAAAAGTTGTTGGCCAAACAAAAGCAGCATAAATACGTAATTGGCTTATAAACCGAGACGATGCATTAAATTACCCGATTTTCTTAGTAAAAACAAACAGTTGTCTCTGTCAGTCAGTTAATCAGTCAGTCAGTTAGTCAGGAAAAAGACATCGTTGACACATGACGAGCACGTTGTCAACTAACTAATTGAACCATGAACTTGAATTGAGGTTTCTCATCTCATCTCATTTCATTTCAACCCATTTTATCTCAGATAAAAGATATGCGGTAGCTTGTGAACACATTATCTATTCATATTCGGACTTAGGAAGCTGGCCGACTTTTATTTCCGGCTGTGTACATGGATATTCCTGTTCTGTGTGTTCATCAGTAGTGTAAACTTAACAATGGTATTCTGATAAGCTAAATTTGCATAGGCGGAAGTAGCTTTACATTCCCGTGAATTATTCCAAGTAAATTGTTGGAATTTTATTTCTGGGCTTATGCATTTAAGTATCCGAAAATGTAATTATTCCAGTTTGAAATATATAACTAGTTTTCCATTGCGTTAAAAAATTGTTGAAGAGCTGGATAAATTTTTGTAATGATGGGGGTTAAAGAACAATGAAAATTATTATAGTTTTAGGTCTGTATTAATTTAAATTTTACAAAATCTATAGCTAGACATAGAATTTTATACGAAAATCTCGCTGTTGTTTTCTTTATTAATTAACTCATTTGTTTCTTTAGCTGTATGCATATTAGTGTGGGTTAATTTGTGTGGAGAAAACAAAATGAAACAAGCGGTTGTCAAAATCGTAATTTACGATGAATTCTAAGTAGAATTTCCCAGGAAAACATGGGTCTAAAATCAATATCGAGCTTCCACTTTTTATGGAAAAGTTATACATACTTGTTATTTACTTGAGTACTTGTTTGTAACGTAAGACTAACCTCCAAAAAAAAAATAAAATAAAATCCCAGATAGAGCCCGATTTATGATGAATTTAGAAATAAAAAATTATTTTTATCGGACAAGTAGAAGGGCAGTAATAGCTTATTTGTAATATAATTAAATAAATACAAGCGCCTAAAAGCACGCAGTAGTTTTTATATTGTTGGCAAACTGACAGTTACCCATATAAAATATACGTAAACATCTCCTTAAAATGTGGAAGCTCGATATTGATTTTAGACCCATGGATTCTTGGGCAATTCTTCTTAAAATTCATCGCATGCTACGAATTTGATAACCGCTCTAATGCATATCCCATTAAAATCACTTTTAGTCTTAAAGTCTTCAATTGTTTTCTAACTCATTTCATTTAAATTTTATTTCTTCAGAAGCAATCTGGGCATCATGAAATTGCAGCACAGTTTTGTGGCAATTTTGGGATTAGTTTCGATACTGGGAATCGCCAAAGCCGATCGGACTTTTGTAGTGGACTATGAAAATGATCAATTCTTAAAGGATGGACGACCGTTTCGTTTTATATCTGGCTCGTTTCATTACTTTCGGGCACATCCAGACACCTGGTCGCGACATCTGAGAACAATGCGAGCTGCCGGTCTTAATGCAGTGACAACGTAGGTCAAACTTTGTTAAATGACCTTTAAATGTTATAATCACGTTCTTAAATATATTAAAGATACGTGGAATGGTCACTGCACAATCCACGGGATGGCGTCTACGTTTGGAGCGGCATTGCGGATCTGGAGCGTTTTATACGGCTGGCTGTGGACGAGGATCTGTTGGTGATACTGCGTCCAGGACCATATATATGTGCCGAGCGAGATATGGGAGGTTTTCCCTACTGGTTACTTCATAAATTTCCAGGAATACAACTACGCACGGCTGATACAAGTAGGTGCTATACCTGATATTATATATCATCAACTTAATCAACTAAATTGCAGATTATCTGAGTGAGATTCGCATCTGGTATAACCAGCTAATGACTCGCATGTCACCCTATCTATATGGCAATGGTGGACCCATTATCATGGTACAGGTGGAGAACGAGTATGGCTCATTCTTTGCCTGTGATCTCACCTATCGCAACTGGTTGCGCGATGAGACCCAGAGTTATGTTAAGAACAATGCTGTCTTGTTTACAAACGATGGACCCAGTGTATTGCGTTGCGGCAAAATACAGGGTGTATTGGCCACAATGGACTTTGGAGCCACACGAGATTTGAAGAGCATTTGGGCCAAATTAAGACGCTATGAGCCGAAGGGTCCGCTGGTGAATGCCGAGTACTATCCCGGTTGGTTGACACACTGGACCGAGCCCATGGCCAATGTGAGCACGGAGTCTATAACGGGTACTTTTATGTAAGTGAATGATTTAAACTTAAATTAAATTTTACTATATGCATAATTCTCTTATTTCTCATTCTATCCTGCAGTGACATGTTGAATAGTGGCGCCAGCGTCAATTTCTATATGTTTTATGGCGGCACCAACTTTGGCTTTACGGCGGGCGCCAATGACAATGGTCCCGGCAACTATATCGCCGACATAACCAGCTACGACTATGATGCACCCATGACCGAAGCTGGCGATCCCACGCCCAAGTACTATGCTCTCCGCCGCATCATTGCCAGATTTTTGCCCATGCCAGATATACCCGTGCCAGATCCTGTGCCCAAGCGTGCCTATGGCACCATTCGACTGACCAGCTGCTGCACGCTGTTCTCCAGCGAAGGACGACAGAAGCTGGCCACCGGCATGGTGCGCTCCAACAAGCCCAAGACCTTTGAGGCATTGGATCAGTATTCCGGACTGGTCTTATATGAAACCTGGCTGCCAGCGCACTTCAAACGCGATCCGAGTGTACTATATGTGCCTGGATTGGCCGACCGTGGCTATGTCTATGTGGACAATGAATTTGTGGGCATCCTTGCGAGGGAGACACCCATCTATGAGCTGCCATTGAGCGCCAGCTCGGGCAAACGTCTGCAAATTCTGGTGGAGAATCAGGGACGCTTGAACTATGGCAGACAATTGAATGACTTCAAGGGATTAACGAATGATGTGCGATTGGATAAGCAGATGTTAAGCAACTGGAATATGACCAAGTATCCACTGGAGTCTTATGACGACATTGAGCGGTTCATTGACCACTCGACGGAGTCGGCACATGTTGGCTTCCAGGAACTCAGAAAGCCACAATTATTGCTACGTTCTGGACCAGCAATCTACCATGGTACACTGACCATTGACAAAGATGATCAGCTGGCTGACACTTATTTGGATATGTCTGGATGGGGCAAGGGAATTGTCTTCATAAATGGTGAGAATCTGGGACGATACTGGCCACTCGTGGGACCTCAAGTTACACTCTATGTACCCGCCCCGGTGCTAAAGGTGGGCAACAACCGCGTCGTCGTGGTGGAATACCAAATGGCACCCACATCCATGGAGCTGGAGTTTCTCGATAAGCCCATTCTAAACGCCCAATCTTAATATTAGCTTAAAGTTCAGTTAGTAAATTCATCGTTCATTATGTAAATGTAAATGTAAATGTAAAATGTTGACTGGATTAACATTTATTGTAAGGCATTAAAGTATGGTGTTGGCACCTTCAACCTTTTGTAAACCTGCCGCTAAAAGACTCATTACTGCAACAGAAACAACCACCAAATGAGGCACACATGTGTCCTCTGTGCTTCTGCCACGCCGCCTTGTCAAATTAATCCCAAATGATTGAAGTCCACAAAGCAAAGCAAACGCTGATGAACTGAAATCAGTAAAAGTTAGCGTCTTGGCTCGTTGCTTTTAGGGCCCAAGTTTTAATATGTAAGTACATACATACAACATACATATATATATGTACATACTAGTATGTGCTCTTATGACTTTTAAGTGATGTCAAATGAATATATTATGATGGACTTCTTAAATGCAGCCCAAGGCGATATCTGCTTTGTACAAAAAATCCATTATTCAATCATTATATATAAGTAATTGAAACTTTGAGAATTAAAAACTGAATTTTATATTAAACACTAAAATCAGTGAATCAAACCGAAGCCAATAAAGGTCGAAGCAGCTATTTCGGTAAAAGATTCTGTTTCCGTTTTCTTCTTTCGGTTTCGGTATCAGTACCAGTAAAACAAATCAATTTTGAAACATTTTAAAATGATACGGTGTCGTTTTATAATTATTATGACATCGAAGTAAAAACTAGATTCAATGAAATACAATTTTTTTAACGAATTTAATAAAATTTAAATGCAGAGTAAATTAAGATGCCAAACCATGTTCAAAATGCCATTCCGATTGAAAAAGGTCAAGTTTTGCCTAAGTTATGACAGTTCGAAGTTGCTCGAGCCTCTGACCTAGCAACTTTCCGAGTCAAAATTTTTCTTAATTTTGACATAATTTTAAAAAAAAAAATGAAAGGCGTCAGAATCAAGTTTAAAGTGTCGTTTTATACTAATTCCGATATAAGGAGTTGATTAAAAGTGAAAACTTGAGATTTAAAATTTTGAATTTTCAAAATTTCAAAGGGGGGACCCTTAGAATCGATATCAACATCTAGTAGAATCTAGAGGAAAATATTTTTTTTTAAGACTTTAATTAAATTTGAATGCAGAACGAATTAAGAGGCCAAATAATGATCAAAATGACATTCCGCTTGATAATCGGTTCAGTTTTCATCAAGTTATGACAGTTTGAAGTTGGTCAGACTGCGGATTTAGCCATTTTACAAGTCCAAATTTTTGTTCAATTTCACATGATTTTTTACAAAAAAATGAAAGGTCTCAGAACCAAGTTTAAAGAGTTGTTTTATACTAAATACGATGTAAGGAGTTGATTAAAAGTGAAAACTTGAGATTTAAAATTTTGAATTTTCAAAATATCAAAGGGGGGACCCTTACCATTAACGTGGAACCATGGCTATGATAGTCGAAAAATGAAGAAATTTTGTAAATGCAAAATACTTAAATGCAGTATGATTTAAGTGACCGAATCATGATCAAAATCACATTCCGATTGAAAATCGGGTCAGTTTTCTTCAAGTTATGACAGTTGGAAGACTGATCACATATATTCTCTTGGGTTTGTATATTAAAAGTAAAAAGTTTTAAGCTATTAAATTCTGTTCATATTTAGAATTTTACTTTCTTTCTCTATGTTATTGTAATTTTAAAACTATTTTTGAACTAGCAGAAAAGTACTTAATTTGAATCTGGAGTGTACTTTAAATTTATATAACATTCCAAAAGAAAAACGACTCCCCACTTGACCATCTTGCTGCAGTAACGAGTCCTTTAGCAAGATTTGTTGTTGTTCTTTATGTTCAGGTTAATTAGGACGCGCTCAAATCCTCATAGTCCATTGGACACTCTCGCTAACTGTTGGACATTCGTGTATTGATGCGCAGTGACTTTCAGTTGATGCCAACGGCCCGCCGATGCTTGCCACAATTGTATCTTTACATTGATGTGGCTTTTTATTAGCTTTTGCCGCCGGCCTCTGCTAAAATGTCAGCAGTCTATTAAACAATTTTACAAACAGTTTGGTAGTAACATAAAACGGTCACAATGCATTTTTAATTATGACCAACGCCTCAAGTCTCACAGATTTTTAATCTTTCAACCAAATACAATTTATTCTCGATCCTAATAAATATATGTGTTCTGATCAGATCACATAAAAAGTTCGTAGGTGTTAAGCATTTAATTCTCAAGTTGCCTTAAAGCATTTTAATAGAAAAATTAATAGAAGTCATATTCTCCGAAGTTGTAAAAAGTCTATACTGTAAAATTTGAATTTAGAAAACTTAATAATAAATTCTCATTTTATGTTATTTGTTATTTTTTTTGGCCAACCACTACACAGACCCGAGGACAGGCAATCGTGCATGTCAGAAATATTCCTAGGAAAGTTATCCAATCAAGTTTAATTTGAAAAAAGAATCTTGAAATTCGTAACTTAAGCATTTACCAATAAAAATATCTTTATTTTACAAAAAAAAGTAGCAGTTTTTCAATGTCCTGAAGCTTTAATTAAATCCAAATTCTGATGCAATTTTTAGGCTTCAAAAATTTAAGATTGAAAATAATGTATTCAAAAAGTGTATTTTAAAACATGAAATATAAGTTTCGCTTTTCATCTATTTGAAAAGTTTGTAAAGCCTTGACATACAAAATAGGTACCCATATATTTGTTTAAGTAATAAGAAGCTCAAGACTTTTTAATTAAAATATGTTTTCAAAATTCAATTGGCACAGATATTTCATATTGTTTTTGACAACATTTAGTTTAAAAAAATTATCACAAATAGATTTCCATACTATCAGTGAAGTTCAGAGACAATATAAACCAAATAGACTTCATTATATTGAATATTTTTTGAACAAAAACTCAACTACTTTAAGTATATTTTAATTTTACGAAATAATCCATTTATTTTATAATAATATATAGCTGAACATTAATGCACTTACAAATGAAAAGGTTTTAATTCAATGTTTCTATTATTTCTGTTGCACAAAGAGTACTTTTGCTTAGTTTTTTATTTTTTGCAAGTTTAACTTTTATGTCGCGCGCCAAACGAACACGCCGAGAAATATGCAACAACTGACCGACAGATCAGAGCGGGAATGGACTTTATAAATGCTCGACAGTCGGCCAGCGAAGAATACAACTACAAGCACAATTACACGTTGCTGATACGCTTCGTAACACACACGCACACAACGAACAGGAAACGACAAAGCCGAGGCAGCTCGTGTGTTGCTCGGCGCTCACCAGCTTCGTCCGTGTGTTCGTGCATATCAACAATTGGTCGAATAGAATTTTAAGTGTGTCTGTATTGGTAACTATATTGTATTGCGTGGGTCCCATGCATGTCTCTGTGTGTGTGAGTGTGTGTGTGTGTTTGTGTGTGTGAGGCTCAAGGCGTGTGTTTGTATAGATGTTGGCGTGTTTTCATGTGGGCGCCACTTTGTTGCACAAAAAAAGAGGCTAGAAGAATAACCGTTGCATACTTTCAGGTCGCGGCGCGCAATTGAATTGAACGGAAATTCTGTTTGCATATGTGAATAAAACATTAAACAGGAAAAAAATTTGGGTCTGCCCTCTATATACGAAAATAATATTCATTGCGGCATGTAACGTTATTGTTTTTAAATTAATTCTCTACTGACAATTTTTTATGTGGTGAACTCTTTATGCCAAAAATATTCAACATTTAAGTTTTTCAGACACATCCATAAATATTCGCTTATTTGCATTTAGCATTATTAATTTACATTTTTTCGCTAGATAAATAAATCTTTTAATTTTTGCAGAAAAGTGCAAACAATGTTTATCTGTTTCGTGTTTGTGGTATTTTTAATTATTTTTGCCATAAACGCAATGACGTTTGCAGATATACAACAACCTTAAATGTGCATCTTTTAGGCGCTCTGGCACTGCATTTAAGCCTCGGACTGTACTTGAGTCGAGGCCAGCTTTGAGTACCGCAACACCAAGACCTAGACCGTATAGCTAGAGACCAAAATACAAGATACAAGAAAGCATGCGCCACTTGTAAAGGCCAAGTGTATGCAAACACAACCGCCCACATCCTTACACTTATCCTTTTCCTTACATCCTTTCCTTATAGCCGAAAGGCAAGTGGTTATTACTGTAAGAAAAATATTAAAACAAACCTATTAAATTTGTGTAAATTTACTGCTTGAGGTTAATAGGTGACAAATAGGACCAGCATGTTTAAAAATTGTATACTTCATTTTATTTAAAAATCTAAATAGATTTTGTATCAAATTAATATTAAAACGGAAAAAATTATAATATTTAAATATTCGTTTGTGTAGTCGTTTTTCCGTCTATTAAGATTTTTCATTTCTTATCACCGAATTTTCGAAACTCATATAGGGTATATTAGTTTCGAGCATTCTCTTATTGCTTATAAATGTTGTATTTACTTTTGTGGCTTGTTCAGACAATGTTTGCGCTTTTTGGGATAAAATTAAACTAGGAAACGGAGATGTTGCCCCTTCCGTTGGGTCGCTTATCGTTCATCCGCATTTCTGGCATCCGGATGCATCCTTCGAAGTCGACGATTTTCGCGGCCATAAAACTCAATTGCGCTGTGCTGCAATTTGCATTTAAATTGCCCGATACGCCTTGTAATACACAGATTGTGTTGCATTATAGTCGCGGTTCCAATTAACAATATTCAGTCCCTCACTCCAACAGCTTTTTCAGCAACCATTCAAATATTTACGCAGGCCATGACAAACATAATTAGCATTTAATTAAAATAAAATTGCGCAATGCTTTCGCCGATAGACAAGCAATAATTGGCTGATTTGATTATTGAAATCAAATAGAGCTGCCGCAAAAGCCGCGCTGGCTTTGCCAAAGTAAATATAATACATTTACTTATATCGGGAATACTGATAACAATAGTATGATTAAATCCCTCAATATAGCCCATCATTAGGTGGGACTTTGACGATTGGGATTGATAGGAGTCATTTATCTAGAAATGGAATTTATTCGAGTATTGTTAATTACATTATGGTCTCTGCAATTGGGGCTTTGTGGAACGAGATAAGCAGAATAATGGACAAAAATTTTGAGGTGGCGCCACCTGTTGTTCGTTTAAGGCAGCAGCTGTCCAAGTGCAACAGTAGGTGGCAGAAATTCAATTTAAAATTTTATTACAACAATACAGTAAAGTGCTGAGGGAGGGAGTCCGTGAAAAGTACAAAATACTCGAGGGGCTACTCAATAAGTTACAGCTGTAGTTGAACATAGGTAAAATATGTGCAATTTCGGCATTCAAACTGAATATTATTTAAAATGACAAAACAATCTTATTTGTGTTTAAATTAAATGTTTTAATTTCTTTGGTGAAGAAACATAAATATATTTAAATAATTATCAATTCATCTGAAAACAAGTGTCATATCTTGCTTAAAATTATAATCGTAAAATTAATTAATGTTCTAGTAAAAGAGAGAAAGCTAAAGTAAGTTTATTCTGACAATTTTTTTAAAAGACTACAGAATATGAAATAATGAGATAAACTTTCGTAAGCAGAGTGATTAACAAATGGTTGAAATTAAATTCTCTAGTCAATTGAGTTTGTCATGTACATATGAAAACAAATGTACTTTTCGGCTGGACTCGAAACTTATGGAGTAACTCTCTTACATCGAAAAAAAAGTGCAAGTGTTTGTTTGCACATTTCTGTTGTTTGCCAACCATACATTGTTGAGCAAATAAAGTGAATTTGTCTCCCATATGGAACACAACAATTGATTTATTCGATATGCGAAAAATGAGACATGTATGTATTTGAATCTGGGACAATTGGATTACACCCAGCAATAATACCGGCAACATGAGAACAAAGTGGATTAAATATACTAGTGTGAATAAGATTGATTAAAAGAAATATGATTCATATGTTTATAGTTTAATGAGTATTGTAAGCTAGGAATAAATTACTAACTAACAGAAATATACAAGTGGAATGATATACACTTAACAATCCTGATCGATACAAACAATTTTAAAAATAGAGCTGTGACCAAAGGACCACTAAAGCTGAGATGCACAAACACATACATTATGTAATTGCATTGATTTACTAAACGAATAACTAGGAGAGCATTTTTGGCTAGGAAAGCTAATCAATACGTATAACGCCGGCACCGACACCGCCACTATGTGCACACATTGGCGGCATGAAAGTCCATTTGTCTGTCTCCGGATCATAGACTTCAACGGTGGACAAATTTGATTCGCCATCATACCCGCCAATAGCCCATAGTTTTCCCATATTGGCAGCCAATGCAACTCGCGACCTTTTGCAATTCATGGGCGTGACCAGTTTCCAGATGTCAGTCAGCGGGTCGTAACATTCTACGGAGCGCAGAAATGAATTGCCACAGTAGCCGCCACACACATAGATCTTGCCATTGAGCGTGGCCACGCCCAAGCGACAGCGTCTATTCAGCATTGGCGACATCTTAATCCAGACATCCTCGTTTTGATCATATCGTTCAACAGAGTCAAAAATGGACAAACCATCGTGGCCACCCAAGGCATAAACATAGCCATTTAGCTGTGTTACTCCTCCTGCCGAACGATACTTCATCATTTGTGCCACCTAAGAAAGCATAAAAGGGCATTCTTAATAACTATTATTAAGAAGGGCATTGTCTGGTTATACGCACCGTTTTCCATGTATTTGACTTGGGATAGTAGACCTCAACAGTGTTGAGCGAAGTAACGCCATCGTATCCACCGCAAACATAAATGCAATCATCTAAAGCAGCTACACCAACGGCGCTGCGTTTGCACAACATGGCACAGCCCTGAGACCATTTGTTCTTGCGAGGATCATAGACTTCCACCGTGGACAGACGCTCAGTGCCGTTGAAACCACCGAATGCGTACAGCTTACCATCTAAGACGGCCACACCAACTCGCGAACTGAAAAGAATTTCAGATCAATATTTAATCGAATATTCCATTGAAATTAATTAATTTTAGCTTACCGCATCATGGACATTTGTTCGCCCATTTTCCATTTCTTGGTGAGCGGATCGTAAATTTCTACAGTGCTGACTGACTCGCCCGTACTGGCGAGTCCACCGACGGCATAAATTTGACCTGTGAAGAATTCGCCACAACGTTGACGGGTGCGAAAGCTCTGGAGCAAACCTCGGCGCTCTGGCATTAAATGAAAGTCCTTGGCCTCATCGAGCAGATCCCGGCATTGGTGTGATGAACGTATTAGCTCCTCGCGTGCTACACGATCGGCAAGAAACTGGGGCGACAGGAGCGGTAGACGCACTGCGGCCAGCACTTGTGGAAACAACTCTGAGCGCTTTTCCTCGGCATATTTAACCCAGCGCATGCACGCCTCGAATATGACTTCCTCGTTGCGTACGTTCAGCTCATCGCGACGCATTAGCTCCAGGAGTTGCTCACAATCCAACGTAGAGAACTCCTCAGACTGGGATACTTTGGCAAAGTTTTGGTCAATATACTTATCGGCAGCATCGATCAGCTGGCGGCAGATCATGGAGTCGGCAAAGGTGCGTATGCCCAGAACGTTATGTGGATGGAATCGAGAGATCAGGAATGATGCACAGGCATCGCGTACATTTGAGAGTTGCAGAAAAGATGCACCCACCATAAGGCTCTGCACATTCTGGTTATCAATTCGCACTTGGCCGCTGTACACATAATTAATTAAACTCTCCAAAGCACTAGGTTCAATCTCCTTCATAGTTATCTCCTTGATCCGACTTTCGGCCATATTGTTCGTAAACATTGCATAGAAATATGGTACAGTGGCAGCCAACACAACGCGATGCGCCGAGAATGTCTGATCTTCAACCTGTAAGCAGCGATTGCAACATGCAATACAAGAACATATTTGTTTATATTTAGACACTGCTGACAATAGATAGTGATAATGCTCAGATTGAGATAGGGGAGTAATTGGCAACCAACCAACCTTTAGAGTGACATCACAAAGCTTGCCCAGTCTTCGTATCTCCTTGAACAGTGGAAAACTCTCGATGAATAGCTGCTCGTGCTTGTATATAAAGGATTGGTCCTCCAGTTGGTTATCGCTTAAGTCCATGTTTATATGGTCCTAGGCTGCCTTGCAGTGCCCCCCACCGCTTGCGTTTTCAGAAGTGAAATTTTAACCTGAACTGCGGGCGTTTCGTAGTGAAATAGAGTTGTATCAAATCGTTCGGATTCTATTGAACTAAACCCTGAACTGAACGAACGAACTAAATCCCTGATTGTAGGTCATTTAGTTCAGTGAATAGTGCTGCCCGGTAATGGGGGAAACAATAGCTGTTTCTGGCTGGAAAGCATCTAAATTTGTTATTGTGGGCAGTTTTGCTCAGTTTAACCAAAAATTTTCATAACAAAACTTAGCTGAAAATATATTTTAATTCCCAGATTTCCAGCTAATAGCAATTTTGAAATTTTTCTAACAATCGAACTCTGAAAATTGCCAGAACTAGCTATAAAATAGCTAAACTGTCAACAGTGAACTATCTGTTCCGACAGCACTAGTTTATAATAACCATCTGACAAACTGTTAAATTTTTATTTGGTTAAAAAAAAGCTTCTTAAGAAAATAGGAAGCAATTTAAATCGACACATGAATGAATTTAGAACAGTTTAAGAAAGGTGGCAAATAGTATTGAGCATGGACACATCACACAGAGACACGCAGGTACGTACTATCTATTAAATAAAAACAAGCAACGAAAGCAAAACAATGACGTTGATATGTGTACATTTTTAATGCTTGCGTGTATGTGTGTTGTAGAAGAATCCAATCGAAGCTTTGAGTAAAGATGAACTCATTTCCAAATATAAAGGGCTGCTCGGCATTGCCAAGAAAGCGAAGCTAGCCAAAGATGGTAAGTAAACACGTTAAAACCGACGACTTATATTTCATTCTCATAAACATTCCATGAACAGAGCTCACCGAGGAGAACCGACAGTTAAAGGAGGCTCTGACAAAGGCCGCAGCCAAGCAGAGTAGTCTTGCAGCGATGCAGGAGATGCTGCAGGAATTTACGGACAAGAATCTTTTATTAACGGAGCAAGTGAACAGCCTACAGCGCAGGACCAAAGAGGATGCTGATCGATTGGAACAGTTTGAGATTGAAAACGAGAGCTTGAAACGTCAAATAGGACGTCTAAGCGATGAAAATGATGATCTCCTTGCGGACGTCGAACGCATGGAGCAGGCCATGCACCAAGTTAACGCACTTGGCAACGAACAGCGCAAGAATCTCGAATTACTCGAGGTGGACATTGCCAAAATCAAGGAGTCAGAGGCGCATAATGATATACTAAGAGAACAGGCCGAGAGTGCAGCGGAAGAGACGAGACTGCATGTCGCCAAGCTTGCTGAACTCCAAGAGAAATATGACTCAGTCAAGCAACTGAATTCCGAGCAACGCAAAAAGTTCAATGCACTCAAGGATCGGTTCATCGATGTGTATCGAAAGCTTAAGAATCTTAAGGAATGCAAGTGTGTTTTACTAGAAACGCAGCATGAATATGCGGCCTCCGTTTCCAAGTGGCAGCAGGAGATTGTCAAGGCATCACAGCTGCTCTGCGCCAAGATGACAACATTACAAGAAGAGAACCTGGAGCTAAAAGAACAGCTAGAGGCAACAAATCGAACGTCCCAAGTATCATTCTGCAATAAACGGTTGCTCCAAAAGGTTAACGAGATGGAACGCTTGTCTAAGCTGGTCAAGGAACAGCAGGCACAGCAACAGCAGCTTCCAAAGAATGCACTAGACATAGATGGTGTGCTGGCCAAGTTAAACCGTGTAGAGCATCTGGCGAATATCGTGCGGGAGCAACTAAGCTCCCAGCAAACTGAATCAGCTGCCAGTACACTCAACGTAGCCCACTTTAAAGATAGGATCAATCAACTGCAGCGCTTAACTCAGGTGCTGCAACAGGAACGCAGTGAGCAACAATCTGCACTGGAATTAATGAAGCAACGATACGAGCGCGAAAATGCACAACTGGAGGCCAGTTGTGTGGAGTTGCGACAGCACAATGATGACTTGCAGTCGCGGTATCAACTGAAGGAGCACGAGCATGCCGAATTACTGGCCGAGATGCGGGAACTGAACGAGGCACTAAAAGCACGCGGCGATGTCATTTCACGGATGCAGGAGCAGCATGACAAGAGTCATAAGGAGCTTCAAGTTCTAGCCGACAAGCTGACGGAGAAGGCACAGCAGCTGGAGCAAGCTCAGGGCAGAGTTGATGAACTGGAGCAGCAAGATCACATGAATGGCGATGCACAGAGCGATGTGCTGTCCACCTCAACAATATCACGTGCCGAGGAATTGAGTCGCCTGCGCGAACTGGACGATGGATACGAGGAGAAATACAATAAGCTGCGTTCGCTGGCCGCTAAACTGAAGAAGAAACTTCAGGAACAGACCCAGCAAATTAAAGACATGGAACAAGCGGGCTCAACAAAACTGGAGACCGAACTGGAAGCTATCAAATTAGCGCAGACGCAGCTGCAACAAGACTTGAATGCAGCGCGTGCCGAAAACCAAAAACTTAAGTCCAAGGACAAGTCAAAGAGCTCAAATGTATTGAATCTTGAAATTGAGGCAACTGAAAAGTCACTGGCCGAAGTGAGTACCAAACTGATGGCCAAGTCCGCTGAACTGGAAGCCCTCAAGGAGACGCTCGTTAGCAAGGAGAACACCATAACCATGCTGCGTCAAGAGATCAGCATATTGGAGGAAGCTCAGAGGGGAGAGGCAGCGCATAGCAAGCAACTGAAGCAGCAAATTGATCTGATGCAAGCGCAGATTAAAGACGCTGTGCATGGCAAGCAGCAGACACTCTCGGAAAACAAGGAACTGGAGCAGCACGTGGAGCAGCAGAAGCAACAAGTGGAGCAAATGCGTCTGCAGTTGGCTGAGAGCACACAACAATACGAGTCCAAGCTGAAGCAGTCCCAGGAGATGTTAACCAGCTGCACACAGCAGTTAGAGATGCGACTGGATGCACTTGCTCAACTGGAGAACTCCTTGCGCAACACTGAGCGTGCCAATGAACAGCTTCAAGCCGAGTACTCTGACTACAAGATTAAGGCGCAGTCAGTGCTGCGCAAGCAACAGAATCGTGACACGGACAAGGAGCACGACCTCGAAGCCGAGTTATCCACGATGCGGGACAATGAACAGAAATTGCGAGCCAGCAATGCAGACAGCGCTCAGCGAATCGCCCAGCTGGAGTCGCAATTGGATAGCTTACAGCAGGAGAACACACAACTAATGCGACAAAGTCAGAAGCTGTTGGGCGCTTCCGATGAGCTGCGTGAGCAAGTCGACAACTTAAGCCAGGACAACCAACGGCACCTGCAGCAACAACAACAGCAGCTGCAACAACATCGCCAGCAGATTGAACAGATGGATGGTGTGCATCAATTGCAGGTATCCCAACTGCGGCAGCAAATTGAACAGCTCAAAAAGGCAGCTTCTGTCATTCCCCTTGTCCCACCAATGCCCAAAGCGGGTGCAGCTGGCATCGATGTCACTAGCGCGGAGCAGAGCAAGATTGATTATCTACTGGACCACGACAGCAGTGGTGAGACACTGGCACAGCTAGCAGCACAGCGAAAGATTTCCACTGCTTCCCGTCGATCGCACGATTTTATGCCACTGGACGAGCTACTGAATACATCCCTAAATGCCATCAATAGTGATACAGTGACGACGATTTCCAACTTTGGACGCAGCGTCAGCATGCAGGATGATGACTTGGAGCTGGATGCACGTGGGGAAACGCAAGCAGCACTAATGGCCACCAAAGAGCGCTTAAACATACAGGAGAGTCGTGTCCGTCATCTGACTTCCCTGCTGGCCGAGAACGAGCAGGATCTGGCCAAGCTAACGCAAATGAATGATATGCTCAAAGAGGAACTTCGGCGCCAGGAACGTTCAGAGGAGCGGGAACAGCACATGCACAATTCAGAGTATCTGAAGAATGTATTCCTGAAGGTAAACTTGCATTATCTGTGATGCACCACAATGTCAATTAATGATTGTCCATTACAGTTTATTACACTGACCAACACGGATGAGAGACAACGCCTGGTGCCGGTGCTCAATACAATACTACGTCTGAGTCGCAACGAAATGGAAATGCTGAATTGTGTGGCCAAGGGTCAGAAAGGTAACTCACCAGGCACCTTTGAATTAATTATTTATTGCTAATGACTATTTGTATTTTATTTAGTTTCCACTGATGGCAATAATCGTAGTTGGACGGGATTTCTAAGTGCCTGGAGTGGAGGAGGTAACTCGGCGAGCAATAGCAACTAACTGCCGAACAGTCCTTTCGTTTTTATTGGTATTATTGGTATTACTTAATAAGGGAAGCCAGCAATTGCATTAATCCCTTATTACAGTTACTCTGTATATGTGTATTGTGTAAATCTTGTATATGATTATTGTCCCCAAAATTGTATTTATGTATTTAAAAAAAAAAAAAAATTATTGCCTATTGTGTTTCTAATGTAGTGTTGTCCTTTAAAAGGTTTATACTTATTTCTTAACAATATATGGAGCGCCCTATACAGCACTCTATAAGCAATATATAATAAAGATATGAAAATATAAATAACATACGTACATACTTTCTTCTGCGAATTTTTTTTAAAAATAAGAATGTCACATTGAACAGCGTTATTTGGAAATTAAATTCTTGGATGTCATTGAAATTTGTATTTATGGATACATTTTTATTTGAAATTCTATTCCCACAAGGGTCAGACTATAAAATCAATGTTAGCTTGTTTTATACGTAAACACTTAAAGAGTAAAGTACATGTATTGTGTATATAATCTTTAAACTGTATAAATACGATCTGTAATTGTCTAAAGCTGCGTGAAGCTAATGCATAAATTTACAATTAGTTATTGTAAAAATCAATTTATATGAACTAAAATCGAGTAAAGTAGAGTGGAGAAATCAAAATCACATTTCGCACATCGCAGCAGCGACGACGATAAGTCTAAAACCAAAATATATACTAATGCCTAAATACTAATCAGTTTTTGTGACAGATGTATGGATATTATTGCCAAACGCCCGCATAGTTCCCCACCAGAGTGGCGGGAAGTGGTCCGCCCGCCGCAAACAGGCGCATCCTTGTGCTGTCGTAGCAGTGTGTGTAGATGGCGGGCACATATTTCACCTGCTGGAAACCGTCCATTTCATCCTCAGGATACTTGAAATAAATGTGGAATTTTAGATCACATGTTTTCATTAAATTACAAGTACTTACCACAATGCCTTTGCTACACTTGAGAGCGACAGTTCTGGAAGCATTTACACTACTCTCCAGATACTTGCCAGCACGTATGTCGTAGAAGAGCAGCATGCCCAGACCTGTGCCCACGGTCAACAGATTGCCCTCAAAGGATGTGGCTCGGATACCACAGCCGCTGTAACGCGATGTGATCTTCTTGATGGTCTGCAATGTACGTGCATCCAACAGAATTGTATAGGAGCGACAACCGACCGCATAAAGACCATCGCTATGATAGGCAATGCTCACATTGTCTTGGCAGTTGGGTAGCTTGCGAGATAATGTTTGCTTAAAGGTCTCTGCGTTAAAAATGTGAATATATCCGTTAAGAGATAGCGCTGCAATCTCCTTGAACTCTTTGTTGAAGCACAACGAACGTATCTGCAGTCAATAAAGTGAGATTAAGTCTACAAAGCCGAGAAGCAAACTACATTCGTATCTTACTCGTTGCGCAGTCCGAACTTCTTTGACGCTAAGTGGATGTATCGTGGCAAATGTTGGACAAGACTCTTCGCCGCCGTCAGGAAAGTCCATATGATCTTCGTTAATGCGCCACAGGGCCATGCGAGAGTCCTTGGAGCCGGAAACGAGAAACTGATCGTCTAGCCAGCACATGCCCATTATTAAATCCCGATGACCATTCTCGCCCACACAAACCGGATCCAGAGTTGGTAATCGATACACGGCAATGTCGGATGAATTGCGGGCACCCGTGGCCAGAAATGAACGACTGGGTGACAGTTCAATTGCATGCAGGCCGCCTTGGATCTCTGGATGATTGGCACGACTGTTGGATAGCGTGGGAATGGCGTCCACCCGACGCATATTCACATCATAGACGAGCAATTTATTGCACTTGGTGCCGAACACCACCTGACGATTGCTCAGCCATTTGGAACAAAACACCTTGTTAATGTAGCCTAAATTGATTTGCGTCTCACGTAGCATATCATGGGTGAGCACATAGCGACTGGTGAATTCCACATTAACGCTGCGACGCTGCTAAGACGATAATTCTTTTTTAGCAAAGACAAAGACAAAGACATTTTAATCTCTTTTACTCACGTCGCACAATGAACTTTCTCTGCTCCGCAGGTAGTCGCATAGATTGTAGGATGTGTTGAGCACCTCGTCCTGCTGTTGGGGCGTCTCCTCATCGCTGCCAGAGTCTTCGTAGGTGACAAAATCATCGGGCTTGTCTGGTTTTCGCCTGCGTTCCTGACGCATAGCTCTTTGCTTAGCACGGCGCTCCTCTAGACGTGAATTCACATGGCAGGATGGATAGGTGCCCACAATGCTATCACGTATGGTCTTCACCATACCATTGAACATTTTTGCGGCGGTGATTTGTTTTCTTAATTCTAAAAATTATTAGTGTATTTTGAAAGACGTTGCCACTAGAGTTGGGTCGTTTCGTTCTGAAAAAGTTCAAATGAACGGGTCATTGAAATGAACGAATGAACTTATTCAGTCTTTCATGAACTATATAGTTCATTTTGCTCAGCGAGTCCGTTGCTTGTTAACAAATTTATCCAATTTCAACACTGGAGTCATTGAAATTCAAAGAATCACTTGAGTTCACGACTAAAAAATTAACGAGTGAACTTATTTCAGAACATTGAGCTAGAAATCCCAACTTTAGTTGCAACCTAGGGGATAAACAAAATCAGTTAATTTGAACGTCTGGCAGCCTTGAAATCGCTTGAAAGAATTCGTTCCGATTAAGTTCGTTTGAGCTATTTATCGTGCACTGCCCAACTCAATAATTGAACTAAATGAACAATTAGCAAAAGTTGGCTATTTAAGCCATTGTGCAACACTGTAAATAGAGAATAATTGTTTATTTTACGAAAGAAATTGCCGTTGATACTGCTGCTAATCATGAATTATCAAGCAAAGCGTGTGATGCGCCAAAATTCGGTGTCAGTTGCGGCCAATGATGTTGGCGGTGTCGCGTCCCCATCGCCAATTATGACAACAACCTCATCGGCACCCAGTACACCGCAGTTGCAGAATCTGGAAGACAACAAACCCGTGCACGTTCATCGCCAGGTGATCTTGGTGCAGAGCGGCAACGTCCCGCAATCGCAGCATCAGCAGCTGCAAACAGTGACAGCTGTGACTTCAAACCCGAATACAGCTATGACCGCCATACAGATTGCAGATGATGCGCCCGTCTCCCTGCTTACAGAGATTGCTGATATTATGCGGAGCTTTGGGGACAGCGATCAACCGCGCACGGCCAGCGTCAAGTTGGTTGAGCAGATACTGCAACAGCAACTACGTGGGATTTTTAATGAGGCCTCATTGGTTGCCATGCGCCGCAAGCAGAATCCCTGTCCATCGCAGGCAGACTTTGAGTTTTTAATGCGTAATCATCCCGTGAAAATAGCACGGATGCGTAAGCACTTGAAGGACATGCGTATATTGAAACGATTCCTAAGCATTCGCACTGGCAGACCGCAGGATTTTATGGACGATCTAGAGCAGCAGGAGGAGGACGAAGAGCTTGCCATTGAAGTTCAGGAGCTGCACGACGAGGATCGCATGCGTCGACTGTTTCGTGCCGATCGCATCTCACAAATACTCACCGGACAACAGTATCTGGAATTTAATGAAGCGCGAAAGACTTCATTCTACTGTCGCCACGGGGAAAAGATTAAAAACAAGTTTAGACGCTTTCTGGACTTACCCGCCGATTTGCGTATACCGACGCCCACAATGAACATTTTGGCCTATCTGGCACACGAAACTATTGCGGCTATTGTGGACTACTCAATATTAACGAGATTGAATTCAGAGAACCGTGCCACAGAGCCTTACAGTCGGGTCACCTCAGCTGGCGGAAGTCCTGCCATGATGCATGTGTGTCCTGAAGTAACCCAAGGCCGAGGCATGGAGGTAGTAAAACCCATTAGTATACAAGAAATACACGAAGCAATGCGACGCTTTCGTCAAATGAGTAACCGCAAAATTGGACGTTACCGCAACTCTTGTGACATTGACTTCAGACGCAGTTTCCTGGCCATTTAAAGCATTGATAAGCTTTCAAGATGTCATAAAATATGTTGCAGTTCAATTAAGCACTGATATAATATTAACAACCGTTTAATCCAATCCAATTTTAAGATTACCATATTTAACTGATTATTTTTAAATAAAATAAAAACAATTTATTTATTTCACATATGTTTTTTTATTGGTAATGTTGGAGAAATTAATAATATAAATTTAGCATATAAAATCTACGTCGTAAGCTCCAAAGTTAAATAAAATACAAAAGCGATGAAAGCTTTAGCGTCAAAACAAATAAAAAACAACCAATCATTTAATAAGCTTAATAGACTTGTTTATATTTTGTTTAGGTTCGTTCTAGGCACTCTCTGAAAAAAGATAGAGATAGAGAGAGGGAGAGAGCTAGAAATCGTTAAAATTATTGGACGCTATCTCTGCTTGAAAGCTTTTTCGGCTGTGAGCATAAACACTTAATATTATTTGATCACCATGAGTAGTATAATTTCAGAGGCGACCAAGTGTAGACCGAAAATTGGCCGAAATGCTGAAAATACGCAATTGTGTATCCATAATTCAGGGTCAAAGAGAGCGCGTTGCTCTATTCGCATATACGAACAAGCAAAAAGTAACTGATTTAAACTTATAGATAACAATATAATATAGACTTATCGGCTTTCATTTTAGCGTTATCAAAGAAATGCAGCCGCAGCAGTGAAGGAACA
Source organism: Drosophila innubila (assembly GCF_004354385.1). Classification (NCBI taxonomy): domain Eukaryota; kingdom Metazoa; phylum Arthropoda; class Insecta; order Diptera; family Drosophilidae; genus Drosophila; species Drosophila innubila. The sequence goes on along the minus strand of NW_022995380.1, from coordinate 25,762,940 downwards.
AAATGTTGCCAGAGAAGATGTGGAGTGGCAACAGGCTCGTCCCTTCGATGAGATTCCAGCTACCGGTGCATTGTCACTTACCTATAATATGGCATTTCCCGGTGGCAAATATAAGAATATGGACTTAACCCAATTGATGCTAGCCATGCGCAAGGATTACGGTGAATTCTTTCGAATGCCAGCAATATTCGGTAGCGATCCAATGGTGATGACTTATAATCCAAAAGATTTTGAAACTGTCTATCGGCATGAGGGCATTTGGCCTCATCGACCAGGCAGCGACACCATTAGACATCACAGAGAGAAATATCGCAAGGATTTCTTCCAAGGCGTTGAAGGTCTAATTCCCACCCAAGGTAAAACCTGGGGAGAGTTCCGCAGCATTGTGAATCCTGTGCTGATGCAGCCTAAGAATGTACGACTTTATTACAAAAAAATGTCTCAGGTGAACTGCGAATTTGTCGAAAGGTTGGTAGAAAAACAGAAGTATATTTAATTTAATGGTATTAAAGAAACTTGTTCTTATTTTATGTAGCATCAAAGCCATAAGAGATCCCAACACTCTGGAGGTTCCTGACAATTTCCTTGAACACATCAACCGTTGGACTTTAGAGTCGGTCTCTGTTGTTGCGTTGGACAAACAGCTTGGACTCCTTACGGAATCTAATAAAAGCGAAAGTGTCAAGCTGCTCTTTAAGAGTTTGGATGATTTCTTTACCTACGCTGCTGTTTTGGAAGTCCAACCCTCACCCTGGCGTTACATTCAAACACCGATGCTGAAGAAGCTTATGAAGGCTTTCGACAACATAAAGGACGTGACGTTAGAGTACGTCAATGAAGCACTGGAGCGTCTTGAGATGGAGGAAAAGAAAGGAGTAATTAAACCCGAAAACGAGCAGAGTGTACTCGAAAAATTGCTGAAGATAGACAAGAAAGTAGCCACAATTATGGCTATGGATATGTTGATGGCTGGAGTCGATACTGTAAGTAGATGACTAATGAAGATTAATCTTATTTAATCCCTTTCTTCAGACTTCTAGCACATTTACCGGTGCAATGCTGAGCATTGCGACCCACCCGGAAAAGCAGGACAAGTTGCGGGAGGAGGTGATGCGGGTGCTTCCCAATAAGGACTCGGAGTTCACGGAGGCCTCCATGAAAAATGTTCCGTACCTACGAGCATGCATTAAGGAATCGCAGAGGATTTATCCTCTTGTCGTTGGTCATGCTAGGACAACTAGTCGGGATTGTGTTCTCAGTGGTTACAGGGTTCCAGCAGGCACATTTGTGTCCATGTGTCCGTTGAATTCACTCTCAAGTGAACAATACTTTCCTCGAGCCTCGGAGTTTTTGCCGGAACGCTGGATGCGCAGTGATGCTGATTCGGGAAAATGCCCGGCAAATCCGTTAAAGTCAACAAATCCATTTGTGTTTTTGCCTTTCGGTTTTGGACCTCGAATGTGTGTGGGTAAGCGCATTGTGGATATGGAACTAGAGCTCGGCATTGCTCGGATTATTCGAAACTTTAAGGTGGAGTTTAACCATTCCACGGACAATGCTTTCCGCTCGGTACTAATTAATAAGCCCGATATACCACTGAAGTTTAAGTTTACAGACTTGGACAATTAAATTATTGTTACTCATTATTAAAATTCGTATGATAAATGTTAGCATACATATAACTAGTGTTAACACTTGTCAATGATCTATAAATACAGTTCTTTCATTTTATCTGCTTACTGATTTAAATCTAGGAATACATAACAGAAGAAAAAGTACCTACCCAGTTTTAAACTAAGTATGTTCTTTTAAAAAACGAAAAATGAAGGCGATTTACTAACATACTATAAAATATATTTAAATATTAAAAAATCTTTGTATTTACCAATTCGAAATACAAAAATAAAGTTCGTAATTTTCTATGAGAGCGAACAGAATGAAGAGGACAATAATTGTAATTTTTTAGCAAATCTCAGCAGATATTAAAACCAATGTTTTGAACTTAAATTGTTAGGATATTTTTTTTTTATTTTATGTTATTCCTAATTACATATTTATAGCAAGAGAAAAAATGCTGCAATTTTGGCACAACATTGATAAATAAATATTAAATTCTTAATGGTGAAACAAGCCATTTTTTCACGAAAATTTTACCACTTTAGTTCGATCATGTGAATGAGTTAGGTAGAGCAAAAAAGCGAAGTTATCGTATTTGCACTCTATTTAAAATTAAATTAAAATTCAAAGAACAATAAATGGTATAAAGCGATTTACTTTTGCTATAAAATTGCATTTCATCATTACTGATAAGAAGTATAAGCAAAAATATACTACATATAAAAATACACTTTGAATTGATATGATGATAGATAAGATTACTTTTAGCAAATGTCGAATAAACAAAAATGTTTAAAGTCAAGGAAATTATTGTTAAGCACTATTATACAAATTATATTATAAATATCAATAAAGTTCCAGACGAACACTCTCGACTAAAGCTTTTTTGTTTGTTAAAATATTAATGACGTTCGCTCACGACACTTTGAAATCTTTTAATAATTTGCCCAATATCGCTGCTTGAAAGCTCGAGGCAAGTAGTTTAAATTCAAAGCTGAACGAGTGTAGACCGAGAATTGGGCAAAATGTTGAAAAGTAGCTATTGTGTGGGCATAATTCAGGGTAGAAGAGCGGGCGTTGCTCTACTCACAAATACAAACAGGTTAAAAGTAACTAATTTACACTTGTAGATAAAGATAGCATATCAACTTATCAGCGTTCGTTTTAGCGTTATCAAAGCAATGCAGCCGCAGCAGTGAAGGAACAAAATGTTGCCAGAGAAGATGTGGAGTGGCAACAGGCTCGTCCCTTCAATGAGATTCCAGCTACCGGTGCATTGTCACTTACCTATAATATGGCATTTCCCGGTGGCAAATATAAGAATATGGACTTAACCCAATTGATGTTGGCCCTGCGCAAGGATAACGGTGACTTCTTTCGAATGCCAGCGTTATTCGGTAGCGAACCAGTCTTGTTCACACATAATCCAAAGGATTTTGCAGTTGTTTACCGGCATGAAGGTATTTGGCCTCATCGACCAGGCTTCGATACAGTTGCACATTATAGACAGAAACATCGTAAGGATTTTTTCCAAGGCGTCGAAGGTCTAGTTCCTACACAAGGAAAGTCCTGGGGCGATTTCCGCAGCATTGTGAATCCTGTGCTGATGCAGCCTAAGAATGTACGACTATATTACAAGAAAATGTCTCAGGTGAACAGCGAATTTGTCGAACGGTAGGTGAATATATTTTCAAATTTTATTGTATAAAAGATTTTTGACTTTGTGAATATAGAATCAAAGCCATAAGAGATCCTTACACTCTGGAGGCTCCTGACAATTTCATTGACTTCATTAATCGCTGGACCTTAGAATCAGTCTCTGTGGTTGCGTTGGACAAGCAGCTTGGACTCCTTAAGGACTCTAAAAAAAGCGATAGTGTCAAGTTGCTCTTTAAGAGTTTAGATGAATTCTTTAAGTACGGCGCCGTTTTGGATATAAAGCCCTCACTTTGGCGTTACATTCAAACACCCATGATGAAGAAATTAATGAATGCTCATGACAACATAAAGGACGTGACCTTGGAGTACGTCAATGAAGCACTGGAGCGTCTTGAGATGGAGGAGAAGAAAGGAGTAATAAAACCCGAAAACGAGCAGAGTGTACTTGAAAAATTGCTGAAGATAGACAAGAAGGTAGCCACAATTATGGCTATGGATATGTTGATGGCTGGAGTCGATACTGTAAGTAGATGACTAATAAAGATGAATCTTATTTAATCCATTTCTTCAGACTTCTAGCACATTTACCGGTGCAATGTTGAGCATTGCGACCCACCCGGAAAAGCAGGACAAGTTGCGGGAGGAGGTAATGCGGGTGCTGCCCAATAAGGACTCGGAGTTCACGGAGGCCTCCATGAAAAATGTGCCGTACTTACGCGCATGCATCAAGGAATCGCAGAGGATTTATCCTCTTGTCTTTGGTCATGCTAGGACAACCAATCGGGATTGTGTTCTCAGTGGTTACAGGGTGCCAGCAGGCACATTTGTCTCCATGATTCCTTTGAATTTACTCTCAAGTGAACAATACTTTCCACGAGCCTCGGAGTTTTTGCCGGAACGCTGGATGCGCAGTGATGCTGATTCGGGAAAATGCCCGGCAAACCCGTTAAAATCAACAAATCCATTTGTGTTTTTGCCGTTCGGTTTTGGACCTCGTATGTGTGTGGGTAAGCGCATTGTGGATATGGAACTTGAGCTCGGCATTGCTCGGATTATTCGAAACTTTAAGGTGGAGTTTAACCATTCCACGGAGAATGCTTTTCGCTCGGAGCTTATCAGTATGCCCAATATCCCACTCAAGTTTAAGTTTACGGACTTGGACAATTGAATTTCTTTTACTCATTATAAATATTCCAATAATTGATGTTAGTACTTATCACTGACCAATTATAATTATCTTTTCATTCCATTAAAATTGAGTATAATAAATGTTCAGTAATGCATTTCGTCCCAAGAAAGAAAAAAGGATATTTAATTTTAAACATTTAAAGCTATAATTCCATCAGTTTATTACATTCACATTTAAAGAGTATATGGGAGTATGTGGAAATATTCATTTCAGTATGTATGTACGTGTATGTATGTACACACATACTATACAATATGTAAATATATGCACATTCAATAAATATTTGATTCTAGACAAACATATGTAGAAGTACACTCAATATACTTATAATACCAAACATTTTACAACATTTTTACAGATAAATAGCTCTTGATATTTTCATTACAATGTAAAATTGCATTACATTGCAATAATTTAGTAATTTTAAATTTTTAAAGTTTTCATTTAGTTTTTGGCCAATTTCAACAATTAATAGATTGCTGCTTTTTTTTCAATATAGTGGTGTTTAACAATTTTGTAAATAACTTGCGAGTCGTGTAGAGTAAATAACCGCAACAGTATATGTATTTATTTATGTATATATACCTATAATTAAATAAATAATTACTTATGTGTGTATATGTATTTTTATATGTATATGTAATTAGCAATTTTATGTAAAATCTTTTTCGATATACAAGTACGAGAATACATCAAATTCTATTTTTTTCTGATTGGTATTTTTGGTCCGATTGCCTAGAATATTGAAATATTATTGGATTGGTTCGTTTTTGTTTTGTTTAAATATTTCCTTTTTCTAATAATTTCCAAGGATGAATGTAAGTTGTATTAGTTTTAAATTTAACTACACTTTGTTTAGTATTTCAATGCTTAATTTAAATATGGAAAGTTTAAATAACAGTTTACCCTTTTATTTTCAATTTTTATTTTAAGAGATTGTTTGGTCAATCTGCTGGATGATACATACATAACTACTTATAAATTAATTATGTTTTACTTATATTGTTATTAAATGTTTAACTTTTTTGGAATTTTTAAATACATTCATTTAAAGAAAATTATAAATGAATTTTCTAAAAAAAAAAATGTATACAATCAGATTACAAAAGCTTACAAATTGTCTAAAATGAAAATGAATTCTATAAAAAGTTTCCAATAATTTACACACAATATTTTAATTATTACTCTGTACGTTTAACTTCATTATTATGTCGAGGATTCTTTAACTGAATTAATAACTGTTTGGCAAAGCTCTTGACCTTTAGTTATCCACACCAAATTAAAATTAAATGTAAATTATTTTCTTTAAGTTTTTTCGCTTTACTTCAGTTCAATTAGTTTAGATATTTGTTTATTTTTGAAAATAAAAATTGAAAATAAATATGTATATGCAAAATATGTATATTCGTTTTCGCAAGATGTTAACAAAGGAGATATTTATGCATTTTAATTTAAATTGGCTAATAAGTAGACTTAAAAAAAGGAAGTGTTATTTAATTATGGCTTGCATATAGGAAATAGATAATTTACTTAATGCACTCCCTTGCTAAATATACGTATGCGTATTTGTGTGTGAGTCGTACGTGAAGTAGCCATAAAATCTATGTATGTAAATATATGCACCAACACACAGACACGCACACACATATTGGTATTCAAGGAAAAAAGTTGTTTAATATAACGCCTCGGCTGCCTAGAGAGCGCAAAAAAAATCATTGCCTACTTTGGGGCTGAAACAAAAAACAAAAATGTGGCCGGACGCTGGACCCGAGGGTCCGCACACGCCACAACCAGAGAACAGTTAAGGTAGGTAGATTAGGTGGCAAAGCCGTAGATAACGGGCGGCAGTAACAGAACATGCAATAAACATTTGAAAAAAAAACAAAAACAAAAAAAGACGGACCAAGAGCCCAAGAGGTAGTTAACGCTGTCTACGCTGTCTGTGCCGTTTCCTGCTTTATGCCCAGCATGTGTTTGGTATGTATGTGTGTGTAAGAGTGTGTTTATCTGCATTGTGGGCACTGCGTTAATTAGTTTTTCTTGCTGTTGTTGTTTGGCTATTTTATTTTTGTGCTCGTTTTAGCCAATTAAAATTTAATTTGCGAGTGGCAGCTGTCAGAACAATATTGTGTATTGCAGTGTGTTCAGGACTGACCTTTAGACGCCACTTGACCTGCTCGAGCCCGGCAAGCGTCAAGGTATTATGTGTAGGCCACCATAAATATTCCAATATTCAAGGACATTAGGCGGGCCTCACTGTAACCGTTACATGTTGTTGCTGCACGACTTTATAAATCAATTGTCGCATTGCCTGCAACTGACAGCCGCCAGGGCCAGCCAACAAATTGCAATTTCACTAACCACCCCAAAGTGTGCCTGTCTATCTATATGTGTATGTGTGTGTGTGTTAGTTAGTGTGGGTGTGGCTGTGGCTGTGTGTATTTTTTAAGTCTATTTTGACTTGCTAATCTGTGAGTTAGACTGATAATTGATGATCTCAGATTAATGTCCGCACTCAAAAGCACCACAGTGCGTATGCTTGATGACATAAACGTGATGTTGGCGAAGCGTGATAAGAAGAAGAATACCGACAAACATTAAGAATTAAGGTGACATCATTTTTCAAAACATCGCACAGTAAATCAAATACATTAACCACAAAGCAAAACAGAACAACAAAAAATACAATATTACATGCTATTTAACATCATCAATTATGGTTGCGTACAACCTGGGGCGTGACCCTTAATAGATAGATATTGGCCATAAATATACTTATTTAGGTGAGCTTAACTTAAACGTAAGAAATATGCAAAGAAGAAAAGGACGCCTGCTCAGTATTTGCGGCCAAAGGTTGGCGTGCCCGGATTTAGCACGCGACAATAATGCGAACTGGTCACGCAATAATCCGTAGCGTCGTCGGCGGTGTCATCGTTGCTGCTCGACAGTTGTCGGTGCTGCTGCTGCTGCTGTTGCTGCTGGTGGTGTTGGTGGTGATGGTGATGGATCAGCTGCTGTTGTTGCCGTCGGCGCATCGACATTGGTCATTGGCGCTGTTCGGCGCTGCTGATGAAATCGCCGTGTTTTTGCACCTACAAAACGGCGAAAACGAAACTAGTTAAGCGCTCTGCGGTTTTGTTGCACACAGCCAGCACACTTACCACATCGGCCACAATGGGCTCCTCTATCTCCAGGCCCTGCAACGCCTGCTCGCGACTTAAATGCAACTCATAGGAATCTGTTGGCGTTACAAACACAACGCGATGTTTGCGTGTCTGCAGCACGTTGGCAATCACCAGCTAACGATTGAAATGCATGAAATGGAAATCACATTGCAGTGTAACAAAAAAACAGAAAGTCGACATTGCTTACCTTATGCTTGTATTTGTTGAGGCTGTCACGTGCCTTGACAATCAATAGATTTTCATCCGTTTCCAGCTTAAAGGACACCACAAATGCATGCGGCACCCACAGGCTGGCCAATGGAGCCAACATTTTTGGCACCAATTGCAGTGAAATCGTTGGTGCGCCATCTCCCGATTGCATTTTGTGTGTGGGCTGCAAATGTCGGTGGTTTAGCATATTAATGAAATAACAAGTCAACGATGCGTATGAGTGTTGCATTGAAATCCTTCTAACGGAAGAACATCCACACACACACACACATTAGAGATGGCCTTGAATTTAGTGCACGTCGTAACACTAAAAAAGTTTGGGTACAATCTTGTGAAAACTAAGTGAACGACATGACAGTTTCTAAACAAATCGTTCGACAAAATAATTTAAAAGCTTAAACTTCTTTTGATACTTTTATTTAAAAATATTAAAATTTTTTTTGAATTTTTTTTTGAAATATACTTTAGAAATTTTAGAAAAAATTTAAAATGTTATAATTTGGCGGATAATAGAAAGGTAAATAGAATATAAATAGATAATCCATAGCATATATCTTTCAAATAAATTATTTAGCTAACAATTTGCTCCATAACTGTTAACTTTTTATTCCTGTTTAAAAGCAATCAAACTATTTGTAAGATACATTTATTGTGATACCGCTTAAAAATGTAGCTGTTGCTGGTTGTCAAGAGTTTCCTGCTTTCGCGGTTGAACAAACTTTTTATTTGGTTTCAGTTGAATATGTTAAGTCAACAATAATAAATATCATATGCTATGATTTATTTTTTGCTCATCTCTAAGTTCCATCTACACACCAAAAACAAATAGTCTGTTCGTCTGACCTTGTAAATAGGCAGCCTCCAGCCACAGGGAAAGGCCAGGGTTGCTTTATGCTTTGGCACATGGCACATGTATTTCAACTAATTAAAAGCATAACTCAGACGTAATGAGCTGGCGGCCACGCCTCGTTGCACACATGCCTTAAAGGCGGTAGGCGCTTTAAATATTACACATACGCCATGTAGGCTATTGTCTGTTTACTACTTGTTGAACATAGCACAACGACGCTTACTTCTCTCTCTCTCTCTCTCTCTCTCTCTCTCTCTCTCTCTTTATCTCGCTCTAAAAATTCTAAGCTGACCAACTGACCAGTTTCCCTCATTCAGGACACAAAGCGACTGGCAGACAAGCTGGCAGGATGAGCAAAGACAGAAGGACAAGCCTAAGTAGCCAGGACATAGAGTGAAATGAAAAAAGTAGCTGCAGGCATTAAGCTGACAACGCAGACAAGCTTAAATGACATTGACAATTGCACAACGCTAACACCGCAGTCAACATTTCTGCTAATTCCAACTTTAAGCTTTTGTGGCAATAAGTTTTTATGCCCTGTACTTAAACCAATGAGAAAACGAAGAATATCACATAGCATGAGCTTAAGAAGTTTCCAAGTGTTTCTATACTCTTAACAATAATATACTCTTTGATTGCCAATGCAATGAAGTGTGTTCTATTTAGAGACTTAAATTCATACAGACTTTGAATTTATTTTTTTTGATAAAATTTTTATTAATATTCTGAGCACGCTATATGCCACTTACAGTATTTTCAGTGCAATTTCAAGAATTAACAGAACAGGTAAGTTACAGATTTTTTAACAGTTTTCTGAATCTTTGCCTCAATGAAGTTTTACTAGTCAAAATAAATTTAAGTCCCGAACCCGGTTCTTCGAGATTAGGTTCAGAGCCGGTTTGCAGCCTTGATCCATACATCATATTTTGTGCAAATAAAATTACCAGAGTAAAGGTATCTACTCGTCGAGCAGTCTTCTTGGGTATTCAAACTTATTCATACTTGTTGGACTTGTTTTTAAGAACTGCCAACAGCTGTTGACATTGAATTTGGCTTCTTATCCTCCCATCAAATGTCCCGCTCTCTCTCATTGCCCTAATGCTGTGTCATTGTACTCACTAACTTTGTCTATGTATGTGTGTGTGCGTGCTAGTGCTTTAGTATTACTGTATAATTTGATATCTCTTTGTGTGCGTTCATGCGTGCTCTTGTAAAATCTTTTGATTTGATTTGCGGATTTCAGCACGTCTCCTTTGTTTGCTGTATCTTGTTCTCTCGCTCTCACATTTCTCTTTGGCTCTCTGTGGTTGTCATTTATAATTTCTTGTTGGTTTTGGCTTATTAGAATTTACTTTGGCGACGGTGTTTATCAGCCCGAAACTCATATTAAATTTCAAGTTTGTTGCTTTTGCATAAATTTATTTAAGGGCAACTCGGAGATTTCATTGTGAAATTCGGAATTGAAGTTCTTTGTATCGTGCTAAAGTCTTAAAGTTTTCAGAAATTATGATCTTGATTTAGACAAGGCAATACGTATTTCTCCAGACACAAGTGTACTTAACCGCAGTAAAATTAGATAAATATGTCGAAAATTATTACTTTTTTAAGTCTTTTTTGCAATTCAAGCGCCTTAATTTGTATACAGTTGTAGTTAAAAATTTATAGAAACAATCAATACATATATGTATATACATATATATTTAAATCAAGTAATGGGAAACAGTCAAAGTAGATGCACTCGAATGATATGCAAATAAAATTTGCAGGCAAATCATCTGTCTGATGTAGAGCTCCTTTGGGTAGACTTCCAGTCGAATTTGCAACAGAATATGCGCATAAATTTAAATGTACACACATCATCATCATTATCATCATCAAGAGGCAATTTTCGACGTTGAACTTTGTGTTAGTTTGCTAGAAGAGTTGAGAGAACATTCCATCTAACAATTCAATCAAGCAGACGGACGATTTGTGGCTAACGCCCCACAACCACTGACACTCAGAGCGAACGCCTTAAGCAGGAGGCCGAGCGGAAATGCACGAGTTGAGCGGAAATAGAGCGTTGAAAATGTCAGCCCGAAGCTGAGAGGCTGAAACGTAGGCGACAAGTGGAAAAACTTTCTGTTTACCTGCTATACTATTTTCAAGTGCATCTGCCTGTGTGTGTGTGTGAGTGTCTTGATGTTGGCATGTATATATACATTCTTATAAGAACTTAGGTCAAGACTATAAGATACCCTAACACAACAAAAAAAAGAACCCGCTCTTTTTCATCTTCTACTTTTGAACCGATGATATGTGGAATTGTTTTTTGAATAACTTCGGAGTTTATTGTACATTTATGGACATTCTCAGGGTAGATTCAATCTTGATTTTAGGTAACGAAAGTTTGAAATAAATTTGTTCTGCCTGCATAAAAAAGAAGACTGAGTATTAAAATTACAATAGGTGCATCTAGCTCTTACCATCTCTGAGATTTGTTTGATCACGAATATACAGTCGAACTTTCCTAGCTCGAATCACCATTATCTATAAAAAAAAAGTTCGACTTATGGAGACTTTGAGCTATGTAATTTTTTTTTTTATCTTGTGGGTCTTACAAGTTTACTTTAAAAATAAAAACAATAAAAAACTAGTGACTACAAACTCATACATTAAAGCTGCGAGCTGTTAAATTTTATTATCATTAAATTTAAGCAAAACTTAAAAAATCAGAAATTAGTTACTAATAATCATACATTTCAAATTGCTTTTATTTTTTTTTTTACTATACTTTACCTTTTAAAATTTCTCTTATTCTTCAAGGTAAACAGAACTTAAAAAATCAGAAATTAAGGTCTGATAATTATTTTTTGTATGTTATTTTTAAATATAGAGCTTCGAAAAATTCGAGTTACACAAGTTCGAGTTAGGGAAGATCGACTGTATGTACTTTATGGGGTGTGCCACGCCTCAATCAGCCTGTTACATGCACTGCACACTCTCTTTACACCCTTAGTACAGGGTATAAAGCCGACGAGACGACAAACGCCCCCAGCAACTGAACATTTGATGTATGTACTTGAAAACCTTTTGCCGCTGAGCACAGTATATATAGTATGTATGTATGTATGTAAGTATGTATGTATGTATGTATGTATGTATGTAAATAGTAAGGCAGTAAGTCAGCTGACAGGAGACAGGAGACAGGCGATGGGGGACAGCGATGAGTTAAGGACGAGGTCAAGAGAGGGGGTGAAAGGGGGGAACTTTGACAAGCTGAGGATGCAACCAGAGCTGCATGAACATGTAAATGAGTGTAAAAGTGAAGTGAAAATGAAAAGTGAACGGTAAAGGGAATACGGACACATGGAGGCAAAGAAAAACAAGCAAAATTATGCAAATCAAATTAAAGGCACGATGACAATGTTAAGGTTGATGATGGCGTGAGACGGTGAGAGTGTGTGTGTGGGTGTGTATGTGTGTGTGTATGTATGTAGATAGTCACTGCTGTTGACAGGCTTTTGAGATGCAAGGCCAGGACGCAGCTTGTTAGGATTCATAGTTGACTTAAAGCTGCTTCCGCTGTTGCTGTTGCTCCTGCTCCTGACGTCAATTATGTGAAGGGAGAAATGAGACAAAGACTGAGACCGTTGGCAAACGAAGGCAATCAACATTGCAAATCGATAAAAAGCAATTTCCAGGCAACTGGCGTCGACGACAGTCATTGAATGACGAGTGCAATCAATTACAAGATTTCCCACATGACACCCCAACACAAAGATACACACACACACACACACACACACACACATTTATAAAAGCGTTAGCGATAGATTGGGGACTCACCATCATGTCCTCGGGTATATAGAAATCGGATACGGCAGCTGCCAAATATAAAACTGCACGCTCCTCAAACGCCGCAAGACACTCGCAGGCGGCACGCAGAAGCCACATGTAGTCGACAACGCTGGTGAAGTTGACATAGAGTATCATTTGGGTCTCTCTGGCTATCTTGTATTTGGCCAGAATGGGCGCAAACACGTCCACCGAGTCCGGCTTGATGGCTATCGTTGAGCTCTGGCTGTTGTCCGCAATGTCCAGCATATCGAAGAACTGTTGGCCCGTAAAGTGGCGCGTGAAGGGCTCCAATGATTTGTGTCGATGCATAAAGATCACGGCATAATCGTGATCCAGAAAATATTCAGCACTCGACGAGCCACGTGTGCCGGCACTGAAATTGTCCACAAATCGCACCGTATTATGCTCCAGAGGCACTGTGGTGCCGCCAGACTACGTAGCAAATAAAACGGGCAAGATTATTAAGAAAAACAAATGGTCAACTCATTAGCGGGGATTAAGAATTTAAGTGATATTCATTTATTTACCGTGACGAGCACAATGCGGTTTTGCAGCTTATTGTGTCGCTCACAGAACTCCTTTAACAGTGAGCGATTATCCTCGAAATCTGTGGGCGGCAGATGTGTATTGTAAAAGTCCTCCCAGTGCGTCATATTGCGTCCTGTTGATGTTCTCTAATGCCTGTGTGCGGAGGGAGGGACTCGGTTCCTGCTCCGACGAAAGGAAAAGGGAAGCTCGCAGGGAAGCACAAACAGAATAGCACCGGAAACGATGCTATGCTTTTACCGTTAATTGATATGACAACGCACAAACACCTACACACACACACACGCGCACACGCACACACGCACACACAGCTAAGGAGAAACGAGCGGCAATCAAAGCAACAACAATAGCAACTGAATTAAAGCCACGCAACTACATAAATTAATTAAATCCCAGCGTGTGCTGCATGCGGCGTCGACAACTACAACAACAACAGCAGCGACAACACGACGGACACGGAGACGGACAGCGATAGAACTTTAGCACTATTTAAATATACACATATATTTCGTATCTCGTATCTTGAATCTTGTATCTCGTATCACGTTCTGCACTTTGGGCGCAACGCTGTCTGCAGCGACGACGACAATTGTGTACTGACAACTGACAACCGATGTCCGATTTCGCAGTCTCTGCCGAGACTTTCACTTGCGTTCTTATCAATGAAACTGTGCGACAAGAGCGCGCATTCGCATTCTAACGACCATAGAGAGAACCCAACTCTCTCGTCCCTGATTCATGCCAGCAAAAGATTGTGTATTAAATGAGCAGTCGAACTTGTTCGAAATGCAATGGAAATGTCAATCTACTGTTAAAACACGAATATAAGTCCAGCTTTCAGCGTTCCCGTTAATTTCACATAACAGCACGTTAACAGTCATACCGAAGAGAACAGGAGACACTGGGCATGCATGCACGTACATATATACAAATGTAGCTCCTGTTGCCGGTCGGTGCTATCAAAGTTGCACCTCTATACTTACTTGTAGCACAAAAGAGCGCGCACGACAGCGCGTTTGCTGAGAACTTCAAACCGAATCTGAATGAAGAAATTAGGACAAACACCACCAAATGTCGGATGCGGGACACGCGCACACTCAACTTTGGCACAGTTTAACACAAAACAAGTACAAGTTCAAAGTGCAAATAGCTAAAATGAACAGCTGTTGCTAGTATATATATGCGAGGAGCACTACTGTCTGATGAGGAGTAACTCTGTTAAGTTAGAATAAAATTTATAAACAGTTAATTTAAGATTTTATCAACAGATTATTGTTGTTTATATTATAGTATAATTGAATTTACATATTTAATAAGATATTTAACGTTAAAACAATCTATTCTAAGCTATTTGTAAAAATTAGAAGCGATTCTGTTAAATAGCGGCAAGTAACAATGTGGCAACGCTGGCACAAATTGTACTATCGATGTTTGGAAGCTGCCAGCTCGTTTCGAAATAATGTGCGCATATTAAGTATACGATACGTGGAGTTCAAAAACCTTAATTATTTTAAATTTAAATTAATAACAGCTGGTTACATCTAATAGTGCCTTTCAAAACTGTTCAAATATACAGTTCAAAATAAATCTCAAATTCCATTTATACATTTTCAAACATTTATTGAATAAGTTGTTTTATTAAAAAATAAGTTTAATTGTTGGCTCTCAGCATGTGGTTAGTATAAAGTCGTACAAGGAGTCTCTAGAACAATATCACAGAAACTTAAAACTAATTGGCATGTCCACTTCGCTCTAGAAACTTCCAGCAGTTGAGCGTATTCTAAAATGACCCTTAGTATTATTATTTCACGTGTGACTGTATGTAGTTAACTGACAATGCTCCCATGCACACAGGTGTGTGAGTGTAAATTTATGGCATTCATTACATGCACTCATTCGTATGTAAGCTCTCAATTAACGGTTTTATAAAGTGCAATTTAAAATAAACTTAAGCTTAATTGAATCTCGGCCCACACAAAACTGACACCAGACTACGAACGCATCGTAGCCGCCGTTGTTGTTGTGATTGTGGTTGGAGCGTAGGGGCTGAGAGTGTGAGGATAAACCACATGATAGTCTGTATCGTCGACGCCCTCCTCATCCACATCCCGATTGACAAGTCTCTCGCGCATGCCATAACGTTGCCTGTTAACGAACAATCAGAAATGAGCACATTTCTAATTAAATTCAATAATAATTATTAGCAGTTTAGCCACTCACTCCAAATGTGACCGCCATATAACCAGTCCAGCGTAAAGGCAAACGGAAACCAGAGCCACAACCAAAAGTATAATGCTAAGAAGCATATGGCTTTCACTAATCGCACTCGATTCCACGTCCACCGGTGTCATTTCAATATTTTCAGCAACGAAGGAATCTGTGTCTGTGTTGAGGATACCATTACCCTTGAAACGTTCCTCTAGCTCTTCGCTGCTTTCCCGATCCGCATCTTCATTGTCTCCCGACTCAAGAATTTCCACATCGTATTTGTAGTTTTCGGCCAACACCAGATTTGTTGCGGTATTCAGCTGAAAAACGTTTGTACCGTTAGATTCCCTTTTATAGATTGTTTTTTTTATCGAATGTAAAGCTAATATGGTGACGCATAACAGTTTACTTTTGGCAACAAATTTTTCTTGGCGCGTGATTGTATGTCTATTTATTAATTGTTGTTAGGCAGTCGATTGGTGTTCGTAGTGTGACATTAGAAATATGACAAATTGTGAAAATTGAACAGCGATACTAGTGTGGGCTGTTAAAAATTATATTGCAGTTTTCGATATTTTTGAGATCATCTTGTAAGGCATGACATCAATTCAAAATAATTGTTTTGGCCAAATGAAAAAACTACTATAAAATATATATATTTAGATGCATTGTGCTTAACTTTCTTTTTGTCAAAACAATTACTTGACACACTGTGTATGCTGTACCTCTTAAAGACATTAAATGAGCAGAGCAAGGCCAAATGACTGTTATTAGAGGCACAGTGTACTCTTGACCAGTTCTGATTACACAAGCTTTCCACTGACCCAAAGGTCACTCATTCAGTAGACTACAATCGGTCTGCTCTGTAATTTAATAAAGCCGCATAAATCTGAGAAGTTGAGCGTCTGCTTGAGGCTAAACAGGTAATCGAGGTAGATCTCTACTATAACAACAACAGCAACAGCAGCAAAAGATACGTGAGTTCTCTTATTTACTCTCTTGAGGTTCATCTTAAATTACACGGAATTAGAAATGCTTGATTGGCTAGTGACATTTAAAATATGAAAAACAAGTGCTAATATAATAAATATTTGAACAGGTGAAGTGCATACAAAATGCGAATAAATAAACGAGTATAATTCTGAACTTTAGACCTGGTTGACATTGGAACGTCATAGTGTTGAAAAAAATGCATAGAATTTCGATTGAAAGTGATTTGATTGTGATCGTGGTTGAGTCACATTCATGACGACAAAAACAGTTTTGTGGTCAGGTGAAACACGCGGTGGTTTCCACCACTTAAAACCACACGACGAGCTTCTTGTCTGTCTGTTGAGTTGCCCGTTTCAATTATAAGCCCATTTTTATGGAATTTCGTGACTAATACGCTAAAAACCCTCATCGCTGTTAGCGAGGCTTCACTTGTCTTTAATTTTATGCAAATGTTGGCCACCGATAATTTTGTTGCGTGTGTCTGAGCCTCATAAGGTAAGCAACGCGCGTGTCTTCTTGTGGTTCCTGCATTTAATCAAAGTGAAAATAAATAAAAATTTCTTAAAACGTAAATTTCCGGTTCTGTTTATAAATAAAGGGCCCCAACTGCATACCCATCGACTCAAATTTCATTTTCGGGGCCTTTTTTTTAAGCCTGTGATGCGTCAGTGATTTCAAGTCGGGATTTCGGACGCTGGCCCAGTTACTTGTCTTATTAGCTTACCTCCTCGCCAGCGGTGACAGCTGTTTTATTTTTGGGTGCTTGCACATTCGAATCACTTGGCACGGTATCAGAGTTACTTAACTCTTCCACGGGTTTGGCATGGGCTGTAAAAAAAAAGCAGTTAAGCAGAAAAGATCATGACTTTAATGAAATATTTGTACACGGCGTTTTCTCTTGAAAAACATCTTCCTCTGCACTATTTGCGATTTTAATACACATCGCACCTTTATTTAGTGTCCTAATCAAAATATTTATCTTGCCAGCAAATGCGAAACTCACTACAAAGATACATTCTATGTCGAGACTTATCAGAAGCCATCATATTTTTTGAAGGAACTTGAAAGCAAACAAACAAGCAGAAAGTACAAACCAAACCGGCAAGCTTAATTCCAAAAATAACAAACCAGTCTATCTGTTGATACATATGCATATATATACTAGATATTATGTATAAGCTATATGGCACAAACAATAAACACATTTCTAATGCCAAAGTCGCGTTTCACGGACTGTTTGTCATGCGAACCACATAAGTCGCACATAAATCGCGACAAAAACGCGCAGA